>NC_030384.2:1083043-1710855 GCF_001625215.2 Daucus carota subsp. sativus | reverse complement strand
ATCTGAAGAAAATCAATTAAAGCCAATAATAATATTCAAAAACTTGCTTCTATATTAATAAACTAATTCTGAAAATCTGGGATGTTACATTCTACCCCCCTTATAAGGATTCTGTCCTCAGAATCCGCGAAAAGAACTACACTGTACGTACTTCGTAATATCATTTTCCACCTTCAATCGATCTTGGCATACCTTTGACTTTAAAAAAAAAAATAAGAGTATCAAAACTTCCACAATTATAAAGTTCAGTTCTTAGAATCAATCTTTAAGAACTTAGAATGAAATAAATGTTCTCAAGATAGGTAATGTTTGAACAAGAGAGTGACTGAGAGATCAATATGATCAAACGAACTTAGTGTTGCGTGCCCATATTAGACACTACTAAAGGTCGTTAACCTTCTTGTAATCACAACACACACAAGTGATGGCGTCCCATCCAACTCCTATCACACAGACATGTATACCTTGTGTCCCCTATAAATAGGGTTGTTCATCCCAATCAGATGGAAGGAATACCAAGGAATCTCGAAGAATACCAAAGAATATCAAGAGATATCAAGGTACATCAAAGAATATCAAGGAATGTCAAGGAATATCAAGAAATATCATTGTCTTTTCACAACAACCTTTGTCACACACCAAGAGTCAATACCACTCATATCAATAATCAATACTACTGTTTTCTCATCAGTCGGGACATGGAAAATCTCATTTATCAAAAGTTTTGTAGAAAAGGTATAAGGGCTCAATGATGATGAAAAGAGTTAAAATAAGCTTTTCTTGAAGAAGATATTGCCAAGGTCTTCTCAAATTCTTGCCCTGCTCCAATAAACCGTTGTTCAATGTATGTTTTCTTCTCGACGTTCTCGTTCGTGATAGCTTCGTAAGATTCCTTGTAGACATTATCATTCGCAATGGAGTTGGCTCATCTTGATATCAGATGAAATCCCGGTTAGCTTAAAGCGTCGTCGTTGAAAACTAACGTTCGATCTTACTCAGAATATCACTTCTGATAACTAGACCCAATTCCACATACTCTCTATCATTCACATCTCATCTATCTACAAAACTCTCTTTCTAATCCAATATATCTTATATTGTACACCCATTCTTTTACATCTTAATCCAAACGATAAACCACTTTTACCTATGTAACATGTTCAGAATACTCTAACCCATGCACCTTGATCATTCTTAACTTAATCACTCACTGTTAATACTCTTTTTGACTAGGTCTAATTCTGACCCTTATCACAAATTACTATCTCAATCAGTCCCCATACTAGAAACCAAGTGTCTAGACTTAGGAACCATAATTTGTCTAAACATCTACCCTCAACTTAATAAACTATCTCGATACTATTCTGATTACCTCTCTAAACTATCCCCAAACAATCTCACAATACCTCTATATGAGGTTACTAAACACTTCTTCTCTATAAAACTTATAACCACAATCTATATTCTAATTTCAATAACTTATAACCTGTTGCTCTGATACCAACTGTGACAGCCCGAGAATCCGGGGGTCTGGATTCTGACGTCACCACACAAAGCCATTTCAAAACACTTTTGAAAACCTGTATTTCTTTGAAAAGATAATAAAATCAAAGGATTTAAAACTTGAAGACTTTAATAAAAGATTTAAAAGAAAACACTTTAACCCCCTTGATATGGCTCTGAAATTGGCCCTAAAAATTATTGGGTAATTTTGAGCCCGGGTCTGATTAAAGGCCAGAATATAAGGCTCAGATTCTGGGTTTATCACCCAAAATTCGTGGCTAGCAGATTGAGGTTATAAAAAGCCCGTTGGGCATCCATGTTTGAGAAACATGGGCTGCCCAAACTCAAGGCACGAGCACCCAACCCGGTCAGGGCCCAGAACTCGAATCCTAGTCCTACTAGGAGTCTGACTGACGAGTCCAGGACTCCGAGAGTCCTACAAGAACTCTGAATTTCGTGGATAACTATCTAGAGTCCTAGATAACCTCCAGTAGCTCAAGATAAGGATCAGAGATCAGTCCTATCCTATCTCTGACTCAAATACCTATTTCTACTAGGACTCTAACACCAGGGATCCTACTTCTAATCGGTCTCTAATCCTGAGACATCTATATAAAGGGCTCTACCCCTCCAAAATAGAACTACGTTTTTTGACTTGATTCTTCACCCCGCTGAAGATACGTAGGCACCTCGTGAGGACCCGTCTGAGTTCCGACTCGCGAGATCAGTCAAAAAGCACGAAGCTCACCCCTCAATTTTTGATCCATAACATTTGGCGCCGTCTGTGGGAAGAAGACAACAACCATGGTGTCCACCAGATTACGCTCAGAAATTCATGCACCTTCAAACGGAGACAACACCGCAACCCAGGATCCACCCTTGTCTCAGGTCACCGCTGGAACCTCGAATCCCGTCACCACCACACCACCAGTCACGTTGACCCTTGCTAGCAGTGGCACAACCACCGCTGCTCAAACCTCGATTCCTATGATTTTTGGCACGCTGCCCCCTCTGACTAATGTTGTGGCCACAGCCACTGATTTTGGGACTCATTACTCAACCGTTGTGACAACCACAAGAGGATCAACAGATGAGTATGTTGTTTATACGGACGACTAGTCTGAAGATTCAGAGAGGGACTATGATATTCCCCCACGAAGGAGGAGAGATGGAAATCAGGGCCGAGGCTCCCAGCACAACACTAGGCAGAACAACCCCGAGTCTCGTCGACCCACGGACCAGGAGTACGAAGCCAGGATTCGAGCTTATGAACAGGAGATAGCTCAGTTGAGAAGAGACAGGGCGGCACACCAGACCAGGCAGCCACCACCCGAACCTCGGCAACAGACTGAAAACCCTCAGAACGCAGGTATGAATAGAATTCACTTGTTGGCTGCAGGTGATCCAGATAACCCGATCCCCCCATTCACCGAGGAGATCATGGCAGCAAGGATTTCTCGAAAGTTCAAGCTGCCCACAATTAAGGCGTATGATGGAACGGGTGACCCCGCGAATCTTGTACGAACCTTCATGAATGCATTGCTGTTGCAACCAGTCACGGAGGCCATTAAGTGTCGAGCCTTTCCCCAAACCTTGAGTGGGATGGCACAACACTAGTATAGTCGACTACCCCCTAACTCTATATCCTCGTTTGGAGATTTGAGCCGAGCTTTCATAGGCCAGTTTATTGGGAGTAAGACCCACGCTAAGAGTTCAGCCCCGTTGATGAACCTTCACCAAGGCAGGAACGAATCCCTTCAAGACTATATGAATAGGTTCACCAAGGAGGCGCTCAAAGTCCCGGATTTGGATCAAAAGGTAGCGATGATCGCCCTTCAACAAGGAACCACGGATGATAATTTCCGCCGCTCACTAGCCAAGAGGGCCCCTGACAACATGAATGAGCTCCAAGAGAGAGCCGGGAAGTATATTAAGGCAGAGGAAAGCATGAGAAAATCCCAGAATAACCAGGGACCAACCACGGACTCTAAGAAGCGTGGGAACGATACTGAATATGATGCTGATAACAAGTGTTTGAAAAGGGAAGATGGGGAAAAGTCACCCACCAAGAAGCAATCAGGACCGAGGTTCACTGAGTATGCAAGGCTGAATGCCCCCAGGAGTCAGATTCTGATGGAAATTGAGAAAGAGGGAGGAGTTCGATGGTCGAAGCCAATTAGGACTGACCTCGAAAAGAGAAACAAGGACTTGTATTGCAGGTTTCATAAGGATACGGGACATAAGACCGATGATTGTCGGCAGTTGAAGGATGAGATTGAGTTTTTGATCCGGAAAGGCAAGTTGTCCAGGTATACTAGGGATGCAGATAGGAATCCCCGTGACAATGATAGTCGCGATAGGGACAATGATGATCATGATAGGAGAACCGAGCCTCGAGGGCCCGTGATCAATATGATCTCTGGAGGACCGACTGCAGCAGGCTTGTCTAGTAACTCACGAAAAGCTTATGCTCGTGAAGTGATGTGTATCATTGGAGAACCCCCGAAGAGGGCCAAGACCGAGATTGCGTTAACCTTTGATGATTCTGATCTAGAAGGGGTGAAGTTCCCCCATGACGGCCCGTTGGTCATAACTCCCGTTATTGGAAACTCATCTATTAAGAGAGTTCTTGTTGATAATGGAGCTTCTGTAGACATCCTCTTCTATGATGCTTATCAAAAGATGGGGTATGCTGATTCACAGTTGACACCGTCCAACATGCCGATCTATGGTTTCAACGGAGTAGAATCCAAGATTGAAGGAATGATCCAATTACCAGTGACCATGGGAGCGGAGCCACGACAGGCCACTTACATGTTGAGCTTTATGGTCATTAACGCCTCATCAACCTACAACGCTATCCTAGGAAGGACAGGGATGCATGCTTTTAAAGCCATAACATCCACATATCACTTGAAAATCAAGTTCCCCACAAAAAATGGGGTAGGAGAAGAAAAAGGAGACCAGAAAATGGCCAGGAGTTGTTATGTTGCAGCCTTGAAACCCCGGGGAGTCGGGGGGCAGGTTCTATCAATTAAGGAATTGGTTCCCATCTCCTTGTACCGAGGTAAACCAGAAAAGGTGATGTCGTTTGATCTTAAGAATGCAAGAGCCACGTATTGGCGCCTAGCTAATAAGATGTTTAAGCTTCTAAATGAGAAGACCATGGAGGTCTATGTCAATGATATGCTAGTGAAGAGCTTGAAGAAAGCTGATCAACTTGAGCACCTGAGAGAGGCTTTCAAAGTCCCGAGGACAAATAAGATTGAAGTCTTGACAGACCAACCCCTTAGGATCATAATGCATAGCCCAAAGGCTAGTGGAAGATTGATTAAGTGGGCAGTAGAGCTCGAAAATTTCGACATTCGATACAAGCCACGGGTGGCAATCAAAGCTCAAGCTCTGGCTGACTTCCTAGTTAAATGTACCGTTGATAACCAGGAAGTCAGGGGGCAGGAGAGTAGGGTAGAGGAACCCAAAGAAGAGGAGAAACTTAATGAGCTTTTTGACGAAGTTTCAAAAACAAATGGTGCAGGGCTTGTGCTCCAAACCCCTGATGGGTTCGTCATTGAGTTTTCTACAAAGCAAGATTTCCCGGCCACAAATAACGAGGCTGAATGTGAAGCCTTATTGGCGTGCCTTGGACTAGCTAGAACTCTGAGAATCAAGAACTTAAAAGTCTGTGGAGACTCAAGACTTGAAGTCTCTCAGTTAGCTTATGGAGCCAAAGCAGTGGTGTCACTAGTCGCGACTCGTACAACTTTCAGACCCTGGATGGAATCAAGGTTCCAAGGAGTTGGCACGCCACCAACTTGAAGATTTATTATGTTTGATTGTCTTAGTAAGTAGATAACCATTGAATAAGGTCTGATAGACCATTGTCATTTAGTTTTAAACTTTGTTGATTTCAGTTATTTATCTCTTCTACTATAGTTTCAATAAAATTTCTCTAGGATTGTTCCTTATCTAATGTTTCAATGTTTTCCTTGAGTATTTGTTTATCTACAACGAATTAATCAACTCGAAACAGGGGTTCTATGGTCTTTCTGTGGCCCTCAGCTTGATCCTTCCAAGCTTTAGCCTGAGAAAGCCTAATACAACCCCATTATAGAATAAGCCTAGAAAGGGCCCTAAAACACATGTCGAGGCTCAGTCTTAGCTAAGAGATTGACCTATGATATGCCTGAGTGAATATTGCTTGACTTAACAAATAAAAGACTAGTCTCGATTAGACAATAAGCTAACTCGACACAACGAGTCTTGGCTTTAAAAGCCTTCTAAACTCTTAAATCAACCTGAACTAGGTCTATCATAATCAAACATGATTACGCCCGAGAGCGCCCTAGAAGCGCCTGAGGAGCGCCATATGAGCGCCCCAAGAGCTCCAAGAATGCCCGAGAAGCGCTTGAGAACCTCACCATGGTCGACCTGGGCACCAAGGATGCCCTAAATCGACCTGGGTAAGGTCGACAATCAACTTGGGTGTTAAAAAACACCCAACGCCCGAGAGCGCCCGGGGAGCGCCCTAAAAGCGCCCCAGGAGCGCCAAGAGCGCCCGAGGTGCACCTGAGGACCTCACCAGCGTCGACCTAGGCACCAAGGATGCCCTAAATCGACCTGGGTGAGGTCGACAATTGACTTGGGTGTCAAAAAACACCCAACGCCCGAGGGCGCGCAAGAAGCGCCCTGAGAGCGCCCCAGGAGCGCCAAGAGAGCCCGAGGTGCGCCTGAGGACCTCACCAGCGTCGACCTGGGC
The DNA here is from genome assembly GCF_001625215.2 of Daucus carota subsp. sativus. Lineage (NCBI taxonomy): Eukaryota > Viridiplantae > Streptophyta > Magnoliopsida > Apiales > Apiaceae > Daucus > Daucus carota. Next base: position 1,704,596 of record NC_030384.2, on the reverse strand, counting down.
ACCAAGGATGCCCTAAATCGATCTGGGTGAGGTCGACAACTGACTTGGGTGTCAAAAAACACCCAACGCCCGAGGGCGCCCAAGAAGCGCCCTGGGAGCGCCCTATGAGGGCCCCAGGAGCGCCAAGTGCGCCCCCAGAGCGCCCGACAGGCGCCCAACGCCCGAGAGCGCCTTAGTTGCGCCCCACTAGCGTCCCGGGAGCGACCGAGGACCTCACCAGGATCGACCAGGGCACCCAAGGCACCCTAAATAGACCTGAGTGAGCTCTACTATCAATTTCGGTGCTAAAACACACCCGGAGCTCGAGAGTGCTCGAGGTGCACCACATGAGCGCCCAACGCCTGAAGGCGCCAGACTTGCGCCTGAGAGCACCCGAAGAGCTCACCAAAAGCACTCTAAATCGACCTGGGTGAGCTCCACAATCGACTTGGATGCCAAAAGGCGCGCAACGCCTGAGAGCGCCCGAGGTGCGCCCCATCAGTACCCCAAGAGCGCCCACGAGCGCCCGGAAGGCCCAAGAGCGCCCTAGGAGCGCCCCACGATAAACCCGGGTTCCCCAGGATCGACCTGGGCGCCCCACGGCACCCTGATTCGACCTGGGTGAGCCCCAAGGTCGTCATGGGCTCCCCAAAATGTCCCAAATCGACCCAGATGTCTGATTTTACTCAAAAAACTCTGAAAAAATTCTAGAAAGTTGGAGTCAAATATGAAAATTCCAAGAAAAATAGAATTGAGTCCCGGAAAAACATGAAAATGCTTGAGAGCACTATAAATGCATAAGATGTGGCCTATAGGAACGATTTTCTTCATAGGAAAGGCTTGAAAAGCCGGAAAAAGACTCGTAAAATCTGTAAAAATCATTGAAAAGGCTTGAAAAGTCGTCTGAGATGCTCTAAAACTTTAGAAAAGTTTCTACGAAACTTATCCAAAGTTGGGGGGCAAATGATATGGCTCTGAAATTGGCCCTAAAAATTATTGGGTAATTTTGAGCCCGGGTCTGATTAAAGGCCAGAATATAAGGCCCGGATTCTGGGTTTATCACCCAAAATTCGTGGCTAGCAGATTGAGGTTATAAAAATCCCGTTGGGCATCCATGTTTGAGAAACATGGGCTGCCCAAACTCAAGGCACGAGCACCCAACCCGGTCAGGGCCCAGAACTCGAATCCTAGTCCTACTAGGAGTCTGACTGACGAGTCCAGGACTCCGAGAGTCCTACAAGAACTCTGAATTTCGTGGATAACTATCTAGAGTCCTAGATAACCTCCAGTAGCTCAAGATAAGGATCAGAGATCAGTCCTATCCTATCTCTGACTCAGATACCTATTTCTACTAGGACTCTAACACCGGGGATCCTACTTCTAATCGGTCTCTAATCCTGAGACATCTATATAAAGGGCTCTACCCCTCCAAAATAGAACTACGTTTTTTGACTTGATTCTTCACCCCGCTGAAGATACGTAGGCACCTCGTGAGGACCCGTCTGAGTTCCGACTCGCGAGATCAGTCAAAAAGCACGAAGCTCACCCCTCAATTTTTGATCCATAACACCCCTAAAAACAGGATCGCATCCAGGTCATAGTATTGAAATTAGAATCAACCACTATAAATAAACAATGTCTTACAACCTCAGATCATCTTCGATGAGAAGAATCACTGCCAATCTATTTAAATTATGATTACAACTGAATCTCAACAATTTTATCTAGAACCAACCTTGACAATCTCCCTGAACATTTCCACTTGTCCTCTGTATACTCTATACTCTGACTTCTCGCCTAGCCTTAGCCATACTCGCAATCTCAATCATGCAGTTCATCTTTAAGCTTTTCTGAAATGGTTAAAAAGGAATAGCAAGGGTGAGCAACAATGCTCAGCAAGTGTATATAAGCAACAATAGTCCTGAAATATCTTATCAGGGTTCACAAGTTTAGGATATGTAATTGAAAACTTCACAATTCTTATCAGCAATTGAAATCAGAATTCAAACTTACTTAAAAACCAAAGGTTAGGCTGCTGATCAGTGACGCACTAACCCCGAACATGGCACACAGCCCTGTTCTCTATACTGGATCCAAGGCACACATTGGCCTATAATTGACCATGAATCTGGTCTGACCACGAATCTGGTCCACATATTTTATAAAAACTAATCCAATTCTAACAATTTAAATCAATAGACAATTCAATCAGCAGAACAGAATCATAATCATTATCAACAACAGAAATATTCCAAATCAACTTTTGAGGATCAACATTTCATAAACCACAGTCTGTCTTTTGATAAATCATAGTTCAGGAAATTCCTAACTATTCAGTATCCTCCATTATCGGCTAAGCAACTGAATTTAGCCTGCTAAACCAGCATGACAATGGCGGGTTGAATAATCAAGAAGATCCCAACTCATTCTAGGTTCTAAGTATCACTGAGCAACCCATGCTTCAATGACGGTCTGAACTTCGAATTAATTTGTAAAGCTGATATTTTTAAAATCTTGAGGATTGGAAAGAATGGATCAGAATACTTGTAATAGAAATTGAGAGTATTTTGGTGTTTGGCTTTTCAAAACTTGAACGAAGAAACAATCATGGGTTCATCCTCAGAAGTAAGAGTTTATTTGAGAAGGGTTTCAGTATAAACAGTATTATAATCTTGACAGAATAATCAGAACATGCCATATATATATATATATATATATGAGGAAGGATTTAGGAAAACTTGCCTTAAACCCGCTTCCACACACATAGCTTAATCTCATTTTTCCAACTCACAATCTATGCATATCATAACCTCCAGACCATCTCTGTATATACTCTATTCGTAATACGACTTTGCTTTCTCGACTCGTTCCTTATTCGCTTTGCAACATCGTTTGACCTTCTGTACGTCTTCAATCGTATACACCTCGTCCAAATCCTTTACGAGAATAAAATACTACCATAATTACTAAATAATATATTGATTCTTATCTTACTTATCAAACTCGGTATCATAACCTATCGCATATACATATCACGTATACCGATAGCATTTAACATATAATCACATATCACCCTATATAATTTCTATGCATTTATCAGATGTCACTTAACATATAATCATGCTTTGACTCTATCATATAGTCACATCCTACTCCATGTAGCATACTACAACTCAATAACCACATAAATCCTATTGAAAATTTGACAGCGTCTCGTCTATTTATAAGACTATCCATTTGTTAACCTATTTCAATCAACAACCAATCAATCAACTCAAATTCCTGTAATCTACATATTCTTATTCAGCATTAATCAAGACAAGATGCTATGTTTCCCAAATTATTTATCAAATCAAATGGACACGTATTTCATATAATCATCACTATATAGCAATTAGATCACGTATAGTCACATTATGCATTTTCAACCATCTTTATACACATTGGAAACTCAATCATATTGTTACATTATATTAAACTAGAGTTTCTAAGCTTTAACCTCTTTTTCCTTTCACTCGATTCTGAATTACGGATCAAAAGTTATTAACAAAACAGTTTCCTAACTCCCTATCGACATATAACATATCACACAGACAGCAGACAACATAATGCACATAAGGTTTCCCATCCCAATCGATATTCAATCAAGTCTCAGGTTAAAAATGATTTTTCGAGAATTTTCTGGAATTTCTAAACATTTTTCGGAACTAAAACAGGTAAAAGAATCCATTTTTGAATAAATAATCAAATCCGATTGCTCAAGATCGGATCCGAAATCATTTGAAATTAATTAACGAGCCTCAAACATATTTTAGAGAAATGATTTAAAGCTCGAAACTATTTTTCGGAATTTTTAAATCAAAAGGAACAATTAAATCTAATTAATTAATCAATTAAAATCAATTAATAATTAACTAAAATAATTAATCAATTAATATTAAATTAATTTACCAATTAAAATAATTAATTACTAATTAAAATTAATTAATAAACTAATTTAGATTTATTTTTGAATAAAGAAATAATTAAAAACTATTTTTGAAATTTAAAATAATCAAATAAAACAATTTTTTGAAAATTAAATCAAAAGGTTTATTTTGTAAGTTTTTGAAAGTTTTCGGCCAAGGTTTAAACTGTAACTTTTCAAAGTTACAGGGCGTGTTTTGTAAGATTTAAAACTTGGGTACGAGAACTTTATCATCTCCAAAAGTAGGGGGGCCAAACTGCACTTTTGCAGCGGCCACCCCCCCTCTCGCCACTGCTACGCCGGAGTTGGCCTTCGGGCCCTCCACTCAACACCAAACTGTCCAGAACGTAAATATAGGCTACCATAAACTCATTCCCATAATCAAACTTAGTAATTAACACGTAGTTTGGCCGGATTTTGGCCGGGAAATCCAAGAACACCGCCGGTGTTCATAAAATCCGGCGAGTTCAACCGTGAATCCCCCACAAAATCTGATTATATGAACATATTCCTCTTGAAACGCTCTTCCTAATGGTATACACCAAAACAACGCAGAATTCCTAGATTAAAAACACCTCTTTTTCAATTAAGAACATTCATAACCTCCAAGAACATTCAAGAACATAACTCCAAGAATCAAACCAACCTTTCTCTATGTTATCGAAGTCAAAATTTAACATATAATATATGAAAACGAATGGCACGAGATGCTCTACAACATGGAATCATCAAAACGATCAAATAAGATTCGTTACGAAAATTCATCAATTAAAATTAAATAATTCGAACTTTTGAAAAATAAAAGTAATTTACCGGTTGAATCTGCACACAAACGGATGATTAAACTTGATTCTACGCGTCGATAGCTTCGTTTTGACTATTCATACGCCTCCATCGGATTCCAATAACGCCTTCAAATCCTCGTTTGATTATGAAGAACGCGAAGAACACCGCTCGGTTTCTCTCGGTATTCGTGCAGAGAAACCGGTGAAAATGATTATACGCGCGAAATAAACTGGTAAGGGATATTTATAGAGGAAGATAAAAGAATATTCCTTGAATATGCTTTGGAATATTCCTAGAATATGCTTTACGCAATACGAGACAACCAGATAATTATTAACTTTAAAAATATTAGCAAAACCGTACCGGATCATTTATAGGGCAAACCGTACTCCAGATTAAAAAAATTAAAACACGAGAAATGCTCAGAATGTCCCAAATAGCCTAATGGCAAAATTTTCCCTAACGCCCACGGGGTTTAAAATGCTAAATAACTATTTTAATATAAATAATAATTAAACGAAATTAAATCCATAAATCGATTATAAAATCACGTAATAATCCAAAAATCGATATGAACATATCTAAATAAACTATATTTTATCCTGATCATATAGAAATTGAAATATCTCAAATCCGAACACATATGAGCAGTCAATTCAATAAACTAGATAACACAAACCTCACAAATATTCATAAAAATATCACATACTATTCATAAATTATCAGGAAAATACCCAAATGTTCCATATTTTATACTGAGAATATAAAAATTGAAAACTCGCTATTTCAACATATATAAGCAATCAAAATAGAAAACTAGTTATCATATAATTTACCAAATATTCATATAATATTCAGAAATAACCAATTACGCGACCATCACACACGTAACACTTAATCACGTAATACATATATTCACATATCAATCATCTAACTTTTGCATAACAAACCTCTGTATTTTAGAAATAATATTTGAAATGAGTTTTGAAAGAACATTCATATATCCGTATATAAATCATTTGAAAATATCTAAATAACATATGACTCATCCTGATGATATTGATAATTAAACTCATAGGTCTGGCACATATAAATAACAATTACAGAAAATCAATTTACACCAAAATTCATCCAATATTCACATTTAATTATCATAACTAATTAAACTCACTATTTCACGTGCAACACTTAGCCATGTAACAATCATACTCACATACCAATCTTTTAAATCTTTAAAATCAATTGTATGAAATACAGTTTTGAAAAGACAGTCCCTGTATCGATAACACAATAACCCGGGATTTAAATATAAACTTTGAAAACACATTAAACCGGAATAAAATATTAAATTTTATTCCTTTCTTTCTAAGAAAATTATTTTCATAACAATAAACAATTTTTGAAAAAAACCGGGTCGTTCAAATAGACGAAATTCCAGAAGAATAGTGCATAATCTGTTTAAACCTTATAATTTACATCACAATTATACTCATATTACACAGACTATTCATCTTATCTAAAAAAAATCAATTAAAGCCAATAATAATATTCAAAAACTTGCTTCTATATTAATAAACTAATTCTGAAAATCTGGGATGTTACACTATCCTTCTACCAAGTCTGAAATTGTAGAAGCTGAAATTGATGAAGTTTTTGTGGATCCGTAGGATGAGTTTTATACTCAAGAAGGACTAGAGCAGCTGGATGATAAGTCTATGGCTTATATGGCTGCAAGGTTCAAGCACATCAAGTTCAGGAAGAACCCCCGGTACAAGAAAGCTTCAGGGAACAAGTTTCAGAACAAAGGATGATACTCAGGATCAGGGTCTAGAAGCACTAGCAGTTACAAAACTAATATGTACGACAAGAGCAAAGTCAGATGCTACAACTGCAATGACTTAGGGCACTTTGCAACAGATTGAAGGAAACCCAAAGCAGCTCCTGTCAAAGAAAGAAGCAACTCATATGATAAGAAAAATTCTTATGAGGATCTGAAGAAAGAGAATGAGAAGCTGAAACCTAAGTTGGAAGCAATGGTTGCCAATTATAAAGGAAGGGCATATATTGCTGAGGGAAAAAGCTGGGATGACACGGATTTTGATGATGAACCTGTTCAAAGCAATTATGCATTTGCATTAATGGATGACACAATCGAGGAATCTCCATCTCAGGTATCTCCTGAAATTTCTGTTGATGACATGACTACTGCTGATTATAAAAAAACTATAAATGAACTAGGTAAAGAGATATATAACTTGCACACTAGTTTATTAGCTTCAGAATCAGATAACTGTAGTCTCTCTCTAAAGATAGCTAAACTTGAAGAACGGATAGACGAGTTAGCTTTAGAAAAACTCTTAAACACTAACCTTAAAGAAAGAATTGAATATCTAGAGAATAAGGAAAAGTGTAATGCAGAAATTGAGGAATCCCTTAGGTCCCAAATAGCTGACCTAGAAACTAAGCTTAAGGCCTATCAGAATTCTGCTTTTCTACAGAAAGTGTTCTTGGATAGTCAAAGGGTCGATAAGAAGGTTGCTATTGGCATTGACTATAGTTCTTTGGAAAGTTCTAAAAGAAAGAAGAGAAAAGAAAATGAAGGTGTATTTGTTTCTGCTGGAACTGAGAATGCTCCGGAAGGAACAAATATACCTAAAATTTTAAAGAACACCAAGACCCCTACACAAACAAAACCTCTGATAGAAGAAGACCTTGTCATTAAGGTAGAGTTGAAAAATGAGGAAGTTGTTAAGCCTCAAGTAAAACAGGAATCACAAGATGTACCTTCTAATCCCCAAGTTAGAGAAGATTCTGATAAAACTAGATTAAGAAGTACTAGTTCCAACAAAAAGAAGAACAACAAGAATGGTAAGCTAGATGCTAAGAAAACCAACTCTAGGACTCCTAGTGCTAGAAAGGTTTGTAATAATTGCAATTCTACTAATCATCTTACTCATGCATGTAAAATGACTAAAGTAGATACTTCTGTCACTAGCATGCCTAATACTGTTAACATGAATGCTGTTCATTTGCCATGTGATAAAGTAGGTTGCATGCAATGTGCTATTAATATAATGTCTGTTTGTTTTACCATGTTAAATGCATCTTTTTCTGCATCACCTTCTATGAATATGAATATGCATGCACCCTCTGCTGCCCCTGTGGCAAAGACTGCTAGTCCTTCTAAGAAGAAGGAGACTCCAAACTCCAAGTCTAAAAGCACTTCTGCTAAGACTAAAAAGGATAAGAGTCCAGTCACCTCTGAACAAGCACATGTTAAAACAGATTTTGTTGATACTCCTGTTTCTACTAAACCACCTGGACCCAAGAACGTATAGGTACCGAAAAAGTTTAATCCATTTGTGAATGCAGGGCACAGGAAAGAAAAGCAAAGTTGTGCGGGTTCTTGATAGTGGTTGTTCAAGACACATGACTGGAGAAAAGTCCTTGCTCACAGATATGGTTATGAAAACCGGCCCGATTGTAGTCTTTCGAGATGATGGCAAAGGATTCACGACGGGATATGGTAAGCTGAAAGTTGGAAATGTCATCATTGAAGATATTTCTCTGGTAGAAGGACTCAAGCACAATTTACCGAGTATTAGTCAGTTCTGTGACAAAGGATACGACGTAATATTTCAGAAGGAAGTTGCTTAATCCAAAACCGGAAGAAATGGGATCTTACACTCCGTGGTGTAAGAAAATCAAGTTTGTTTATAGCCGACATAGATTCAGCAAGCAAGGGGGAGGTCAAGTGTTTCTATAGCAAGGTCTTTGCTGATGATAGTTGGTTATGGCATTGGAATCTCTCACACTTGAACTTTAAGACTTTGAATTCTTTAGTCAAAAGAGAACTGGTGAGAGGACTTCTGCAGAAAGAATTCTGTCAAGAAGGACTCTGCGATGCATGTGAAAAAGGGAAGTCAAAGAAAGCATCACACAGGAGCAAAGGCATGACTGACATTGGTTCACCCCTTCAACTGATTCATATGGATCTGTTTGGACCTGTCAACATTCCTTCTATGTCAAGGAAAAGATATGCTCTTGTGATCGTCGATAACTACTCAAAATACACATGGGTATTATTCTTACATACAAAAGATGAAGCAGCACAAGTCATCATTGATCATATCAAGAAGATTGAAAAGGAAGCAAATTTGACAGTATGGGCAATCTGATCAGATAATAGAACAAAATTTCGTAATGTTGTTCTTAATAAATTATGTACTAATAAATTCAGCTCGAAGGACTCCACAACAAAATGGTGTCGTAGAAAGGAAGAACAGGACCTTGATTGAAGCAGCAAGTACAATGATTAGTCAATCAAGACTTCCAAACCATTTCTGGGCTGAAGCTGTGAATACTGCTTGCTACACTCAAAATCGTACCCTGATTAACAAAGATTCGGATTAGACTCCTTATGAAGTAATGTCCAACAGAAAACCATCACTGAGTTACTTTCATGTGTTTGGTGCAAAATGCTTTGTTTAAAAGGAAGAACATTTGGGAAAGTTTGATGCTAAAGCTGAAAAAGGCATTTTTCTAGGTTATTCTTTAGAGTCAAAGGCCTACGGGGTTTATCTGATCAATGACGACAAGCTGATTGAAAGCATTAATGTAAGATTTGATGATATTAAGCTCCCAAGTCTTTAAAAGGAAAATGAATCTGATTCTCTGGAATTTGAGAATCTAGATGACATCTATATAGGAGAAGATGAACCGGAAGCTGATACTAGGGAAACTAATGCAAATGAAGGAACTGCTGACCCTAAACCATCTGGAGGAAGTATTAGCAACAATACAAATGATCATCATGATCACAGTGGTCAAAGTGGAGGATCATCAAATAGAATTAGCATCAGCTCAGGGGGAGCAAGTCACATCAGTGGATCTACTAGTCAGCACACTCAACACAACTATGATTACGGTGAATCATCAAGATTGAATCTGCCAAGACAAAGGGTATGGAGTAGAGACCATCCTGTTGAACAAATCTTTGGTGATCCAGATACGGGAGTGCAGACTAGACGAGCAACTCAAAATGAATGCAGCTTTGCTGGATACTTGTCTCAGACAGAATCAAAAAAAGTTGAAGAGGCTCTAAATGATCCAGATTGGGTATCTGCAATGCAGGAAGAACTCAATCAATTTGAAAGGCAGAAAGTTTGGAAGCTGGTGCCAAGACCTAAAGGAAAACCTATAATTGGCACCATATGGGTTTTCAGAAACAAGCTGGATGAAGATGGTATTGTTACGAGGAATAAGGAAAGACTGGTAGCTAAGGGTTATTCGCAAGAAGAAGGAATCGACTATGATGAAACCTATGCTCCAGTTGCTAGGCTTGAAGCAATCAGGATGTTCTTAGCATTTGCTGCACACTCCAACTTCAAAGTATATCAGATGGATGTGAAAACTGCATTCCTGAATGGTGATCTAGAAGAAGAAGTCTATGTTGAACAACCCCCTGGGTTTGAAGACAAGGAATTTGAAGACTTCGTTTACTTTCTCTTCAAAGCACTCTATGGCCTGAAGGAAGCCCCTCGAACATGGTATGAAACTTGATCAGGACAAATCTAGTAAGTCAGTTCACATCACGAAATATTGAGGTATGATTGGCTCTCTCTTGTACTTAACTGCTAGTAGGCCAGATATTATGTTCGCAACTTGTTTATGTGCTAGATTCCAGGCTGATCCTAAAGAGTCTCATCTTATAGCTGTTAAGCGTATTTTTAGGTATCTTAAGGGAACCCCCAATCTAAGGATATGGTACCCTAAAGATACAGTGATGTGCTCAAAATAAGATTTTGAAGTTAATCGCAAGTGCACGATCCCGTTTTAGTAATATAAGTTTCGTTCCAAGTACTAAATTTATTTTCGCGAAAACTTAATTTTTAACTTAATCAAATTAGACCACAAGATTTTGAGGTGAATTTATTTTATCTAATTTTGAATCAAAGTCATAAAAATAATGTAAATTACTAGTTATAATTAGACAAACAAAAAAAACATTTACTGAATTAAACCATTAATTATTAATGATTAAACAACTAACTAAACATTTAACAAACTAACTATCTAATTAACTAATTAACACTGATACAAGAAACGTAAACAAACAGATCGGTGGTCGCGCAAAAGAAAATAATAATAAAAAAATAGTAATAGAACAAAAGCAGCGTGCAGAAACAGAAGAGTAATCGAACAGGCAGTTTATGAAATGAACGCGCGCGGCGAGATGGATTTCAGCGACGACTAACCAAACATAAATAAATCACCGGAATCTATGGAGGTGCCCGGAATAACTTAAATCTCGCCGGAAAATTGATTTGATCGAAAAATTAAGCCATTCCCAATAAAACAAATAAAAGCCCACTAGACTCTAAACCAAATTCAACAACAAATAACCCATAAACTACCCATTTTTTGACCAAAACAAGACTCAAATCAAAGTATAACAACTCCAAACTACACCAAACTTCAAATCTAGCCTAAACAAAATATTTCTAACATAAACCCACTAATCTCATTTCAAAATTATCAACTAAAATTTCCACCAAAAAGCCCCCAAAAATACCAATATCAAGAACAAAGACAACACCAAAATATACCAAAGTAACTCCAAATCAGATAAAACTTCAAAACTAGCTTATCTACCTTGTTTCTAACAAAACCCCATCAAACTACAAACCAAAATATCAACTAAATCATTGAACCCACTAATAATATTGAGAATTAAAAGGGGCTCAAGCTAAATACTAAAAATGTAAGCTTAAAACAAATAATAAAGGCTCTTTCAACCCACAAGTGGTTGGCATAAATGTCACTTTATCCACTTGTTGAAGGGAAAGTTGGTCATAGCCATAAATTTCAACAAAGCAAGGATGCAAGAGATAAAGAAACTAAACTTGAACTTATATATATATATATATATATATATATATATATATATATATATATATATATATATAGGGTAGCACTCGATAGGATACCTTCTTATATGGAGTTACGTAGCACACCATTATAAATATACACATGATATATATTTTACTATATTTTTTAGGTAATATAATTGCAAATTTTGATTATTAAACCGAAAACGAAGTTATACAATTTTTTTATTCCAAAAATCATCTAAAATTATGCAATATCTTAACACGATTCTAAAACAGAATAATAATCATTCAGAATTATTCTGTTGTAGAGTCAGTTTCGAAAATATACTTTATTTCATCAAATTTTAAGTGTTAAATTACTTAAAATAGATATATTTTATAGTATTTTATATTAAAATCACGTTTTATATGTATTCTATAATAGAAATTATAATAAAATTGATGATTTATAATGGTGCACTATGTAACTCCATATAAGGAGTAACTCTCTTGATTGTTGGCACACACACACACACACACACACACACACACACACACATATATATATATATATATGAAAAGTGTTTACAATATTTGAGAGATTACAAGTTGAAAGAGAAAGCTATTCTAGATGTAGAAGATGATAAGGGAGGCTACTAACAACTAGGTAAAAACTAGGGTAAAGACTAAGTTGGTGGCTCATGAGAGAAAAGGATTTTTATATAGGCCTAGATTAGGGTTTTAGGGGTAGAAGGGTCTTCGTGTCTTGATTTTCTTTTCCTTCTTTTTTCTTTCTTCTTTCTTCTTTTCTTTTTCTTCCTCTTTTTCCCTTCTTGCACCTTTTTTCCTTTTTCTCTTGAATTCTCAATTTCTCTAAAAATTCCTGAAAACAAAACAATTAACTAATAAAAATACGAAAACAAGCAATAAATAGGTAGTTAAAATGTGCAAAATAATGGACCTATCAAACGTCCCCATACCTATCTTTTGCTCGTCCTCGAGTAAAAATCAAAAGAAAAGAAAATAAACTAAGAAAACTAGATGCAATTCCTAGGCTCCTTTTCGTAGGCGTGACGGGTGATTTTAGGTTCACCAACCCGTTAAACTCGTAGACGATCTCTACGAGAGGAGTTTTGTCTCCTAAGGGTTTACAGAAGATATACCCATAAAATTGGTGAGACATTCGAGCAAGCATCCTACTCGACTCTACTCTAATTTCGTTGGTGTTAACAAAAAGCGTTTTTAAGGAAAATACGACTCAAAGACTCTTTTACTAATAATCAAGATACAGTTGTCTCTAATCTACTTGAATCGACTCAAAAATTTACTAGAAATCCAAGGAGTGTAATGAATTTAAGACCTTTGATGGATCCTAATCGTCTAATAACATTTTCTATTTTTCAACCAATTTTGAACTGACTCAATCTCTATCGAAACAAATATCTAGCCAAACTCCACAAACTCTTATTCTTTTTTTTTTCATTATTTGCATTGACTTTATTTTGTCCGTTTTCTTAGGCAAACAATGTTACCCATGTAGCGAGCTTTAGGTTAGTGACTCCCAAACCAAACGGTCTTAGGGTACTAGGTTTTGAAATCCCCCTACGGACTTAATTGCTCGAGTAACAAAGGCCACAGAACGAGACTAGCCAATCTACTTTTGCCCATTATCTAAAGATTTAATCTATAAAGAACAATGGGTATTGAAGTAGTTTGTTCTTATTTTTTTTTCTTTTTCATTTCTTTTCAATTTTTTTTTCTATTCGCAAAGGTTCGACTCGACATTGTTTCAACATGTGGGTTCTCTCTCAGGTATCGAATAACATCACTAGACAATCTCTCCATCAAAGGTCTTGTGCAAATGTGTGTGCCATCTTGGAATTTAAAGTACAAATCGGTTGATACAAGTTTCAAAAAGACAACCTTACTCAACTATGTTCATATTATCTAAAAGACACTACATATATATACCTTTGTGAAAACATGCTAACACCAACTACTCCTAAAGTTCAAGTGAGGGAAAAACAACTTGGCTAAAACATCTCTATTTTTGGATTTTTCTAATTTTTCATTTTTTAGGTTTTCATTTTTTAGAATCACACTAAAGCCCTCCCCATACCTAAATCATGCATTGTCCTCAATGTATGCAAAAGAGAGAATTGAAATGAGAGAGTAAAGAGGATAAATACCTGAATAGGAGATGAAGGGGATTTTTATTAACTACTGAAACAACTTACGTGATCAAGGGTCGATGAGGTGGATGACCTCTTCCTCCGTATCAATAGGAAATTCTAAAAATGTATTAAGACGTTGACCATTAACTTTAAAAACATTACCATTTTTAGGATCTTGAATTTCAACAGCACCATGAGGAAAAACAACTTGAACAACGTAAGGACCATCCCATCTAGAACGCAACTTACCGGGAAACAAATGAAGCCTAGAATTGTAGAGGAGAACTTTTTGGCCGGGAGAAAAGGATTTTCTCAAAATGGTTTTATCATGGAAGGCCTTGGTTCTCTCTTTGTAAATTTTAGCATTTTCGTAAGCATCATTCCTAAGTTCGTCTAACTCGGTTAATTGTAACTTCCGATGACTACCGGCGGTGGGTAAGTCGAAGTTCAATTCTCAAATGGCCCACATGGCCCTATGCTCTAACTCAACCGGCAAATGGCAAGCTTTACCAAACACAAGTCTATAAGGAGACATTCCTAAGACGGTCTTAAAGGCGGTTCGGTATGCCAATAAGGCATCTATCAACTTGGTAGACCAATCCTTCATATTCGAGTTGACCGTCTTCTCTAGAATTTGCTTAATTTGCCGGTTTGAAACCTCTACTTGGCCACTAGTTTGAGGATGATAAGGGGTAGCCAACCTATGAGTGATGGAGTACTTCTTAAGAAGTGACTCGAATTGACGGTTCTTAAAGTGGGTCCCTTGGTCACTAATTATAGCCCTAGGTGTTCCAAATCGAGAAAAGATATTCTCTTTAAGGAATCGAAGGACAACTTTGTTGTCATTGGACCGGGTCGGGATGGCTTCTACCCACTTAGAAACGTAATCAACCGCTAGAAGGATGTAAAGGTGGCCAAACGAACTAGGAAATGGACCCATGATATCTATGCCCCACACATCAAAGAGCTCTATAACAAGGATTGGGCTCATAGGTATCATGTTCCTCCTAGTGATTCCTAGATGTTGACACCTACTACAAGCTAAACAATACTCAGCGGCATCCTTAAACAAAGTAGGCCAATAAAAACCGCATTGAAGGATTTTAATGGCGGTCTTTTTCGCACTAAAATGACCTCCACATGCTTGATCATGACAAAACGAGAGGATACTATGAAGCTCACTATTTGGGACACACCTCCTAATGATTTGGTCGGGACAATGCTTAAAGAGATACGGGTAGTCCCAAAAGAAATGTTTCACTTGAGAAAAGAAATTGGCTTTATCATTTTTGGACCATGTCGAGGGAATGTCACCGGTTGCTAAGTAATTGACTATGTCGGCGAACAAAGGGAGAGTGGAAATTGAGAGAAGGTGTTCGTCGGGAAATAACTCGCTTAAGGGCTAGTCGTTAGTGGATTCAACCACTAATCGAGAGAGGTGATCGGCGACAACATTCTCACAACCTTTCTTAACCCTAATCTTTAAATCAAACTCTTAGAGTAACAAAATCCATCTAATTAAGCGGGCTTTTGAGTCTTTTTTAGAGAAAAGGTACTTAAGAGCGGCATGGTCTGTGTAAACAATGATTTTGGACCCGATAAGATAAGAGCGAAATTTTTCTAGGGCAAAGACTACAGCTAGAAGTTCCTTCTCGGTGGTAGATTAATTGATTTGGGCATCATTTAAGGTCTTACTAGCGTAGTAAATGACATGAGGCTTCTTATCTATTCGTTGTCCTAAAACCGCTCCTATGGCATAATCGGATGCGTCACACATAAGCTCAAAAGGTCGACTCCAATCGGGAGACTTCATTATCGGGGCCGAAGTCAATTCTCTCTTAAGGTCTTCGAAGGAATGAACACACTCGCTTGTGAACTCGAATTTGACATCCTTAGCTAGAAGGTTGGTCAAAGGTCGGGCCTTTTTGCTAAAATCCTGGATGAATCTACGATAAAATCCCGCATGTCCAAGGAACGAGCGAATTTCCTTAACGGACTTGGGAGGTGGGAGATTAGCTATTAGGTCGACCTTAGCCTTGTCTACTTCGATCCCTTTGTCAGAAATTTTGTGTCTTAAAACGATTCCCTCTTTAACCATGAAATGACATTTCTCCCAATTTAACACTAAATCTGTTTCCTCACATCTTTTCAAAACTAAGTCTAGATTGTTAAGGCATTGGTGAAAAGATGGTCCAAAGATGGAAAAGTCTTCTATGAAGACTTCTAGAAAGTCACCTATCATTTCGGAGAAAATGCTAGTCATGCACCTTTGGAATGTGGACGGGCCCGTGGTTAGGCCAAAAGCTAAGCGTCTATACGCGAAGGTTCCAAAAGGGCAAGTGAAGGTGGTCTTTTCTTGGTCTCCGGGTGCAATCAGGATTTAAAAATATCTCGAATAACCATCTAAGAAGAAATAGTAAGCATGACCCGCTAATCTCTCTAGCATTTGATCGATAAAGGGCAAAGGAAAATGATCTTTCCTAGTGACTTCATTGAGCTTTCTAAAATCTATGCACATTCTCCAACCGGATTGGACACGTGTTGGAACTTGCTCATTGTTCTCATTTGTCACCAAAGTAATGCCCGACTTTTTAGGTACTACATGAACGAGACTCACCCACTTACTATCGGAAATGGGATAAATGATCCCATTGTCTAAGCACTTAAGAACTTCTTTCTTAACTACCTCCATCATAGGAGGATTTAACCTCCTTTGAGGTTCTCTCACGGGCTTTGCATCTTCTACCAAATGAATCTTATGTTGGACAATCGCCGGGCTAATTCCTTTAATGTCCGAGATGCTCCACCCTATAGCTCCCTTATGCTTTCTAAGGATTCCTAAAAGTTCTTCCTCTTGTGACGTAGTCAAATTAGAGGCAATGATAACGGGATAGGACTCATTAGGGCCTAGAAAAGCATACTTAAGAGTGTCGGGAAGAGGTTTGAGTTCTAACTCCAGCGGTTGTGACTCAACGATTTTATTTGATGATGGCAAAAGCTCGGGTTCAACATCACGCTCTTGACTCGTTGTAGGAATGGTGGATTCTAACATTTGGTTGACCTCATCTGTATAGTCGGAAACATCCCAATCCTCTCCAAAATGTTTTAAACAAAATTCAAGGGCATCTTTAGGATTCATGAGATCTTGATCAACTATTTCATCAATTAGATTGACATCCATAGGTTGATCCTAGAAATCATCGGATTGTTTCCCCACATGAAAGATGTTGAGGTCGATTGTCATGTTGCCAAATGTTAGCTTCATTAAGCCATTCTGACAATTAATCAACGCGTTGGATGTAGCTAAAAAGGGTCGTCCTAGGATGATGGAAATTTGATTCTTCGGATTCCTAACCGGTTCGGTCTCTAGGACGACGAAATCTACGGGAAAAACAAAGTCACCTACTTTAATTAGCACGTCTTCGATCATTCCCTTAGGAATTTTCACAGATCGATCGGCTAATTGAAGTGTGACATTAGTTTGTCGGAGCTCCCCTAAACCTAAAGCTTGGTAGACAGAATATGGAAGGAGATTAACACTAGCCCCTAAATCGAGTAACGCCTTATTCACAAAAGTTTCTCCTATGACACATGAAATTGTAGGACAACCGGGGTCCTTGTATTTCACGGGAATTTGGTTTGAGAGAATCGAACTAATGTGAGAGGTAAGGAAAGCTTTCTTAGGGACATGGTTGGTTCTCTTATGGGTACATAACTCCTTAAGACACTTAGCATATGACGGAATTTGTTGAATTGCATCTAAAAGGGGTATGTTGACCTTGACTTGCTTAAACACTTCCAAAATCTTCTCCATTTGAGCCGATTGCTTAGGTAAAATAAGTCTTTATGGGTACGGGCCTCTCGGTTTATAGACTACTTCACTTTGGAACTCGGGATTTTGTTCCGGGTTTGGGTCACTCAACTCCTCACGGGCTATTGAACACTCGGGTTTGTCATGATTAATGGTAGTAATGGGTGGACTTGGATTAGAAGCCGAATCCCTTTTCTTACCAAGGTTCTTACCAACGTGGGTATCAACTTGTTTACCTAAGAGAAATGACCGCATGCACATTATCCGAGGGTCTTTGATTAAGTGGAAATTTTAGATTCGGCTCCGGTTGACTCGGGAACTTGTTCTTTTCTCGCTCACACAACGTGCTTGCTAATTGACTCAATTGGGACTCTAACTTAGAGACGGCTTGAACATTAGAATGCAAAAGTTGCCTATCTTGGGTTAAAGTTTGCATGAAGGTTTGTTGGGATTGGGTCAAGTTAGTTTGCGATTTCACTAAGGTCTCTATGCTCTTTTCTAAGGAGTTGAGTCTCTTATCCGAATCATTAAAACCGGGAGGATTCAATGGAGCTTGACTCGGGTTATGACATGAATTTGGACCTTGATTTGGGTAAGAGTTTGGGTTGGGCCTTTGTTGAAAATTTTGTTGAGGAGTTGGAAAAGAATTTGGCCCTTGATTCATTTGAAAATTGTGTTGAGGAACTTGACAATTTTGACCTTGGGTCCACGAGAAATTCTGGTGATTCTTCCACCCGGGATTGTACATGGGTGCAAACGGGTCATTCCTAGGATTTTGAAACATCGCATGTACTTGTTCAAGTTCGTGCGAAGGTTGGGTTGCGGGATTGTAAGTCGGGTACGTTGACATTTGTGGGGGAGCTTTACTAGTTTCTAAGGCTTCGAGTCTCTTAGTTAGGGTAGCTAATTTGGCATCGGTTGCCACATTGTTTCCTATCGAGTGCAAACCCCTAGAGCTAGACGACTCAATCGACTTTTTGGGTTCCCTAGATGACTCCCACAACATTGTCTTTTCCGCTAAATCCTCGAAAAATTCCCACCCTTGGTCCTCATCTTTCTCCATGAATTTTCCTTGGCACATAGACTCTAACAAAGCGGTTGTTTGACTATCTAAGGCCTCATACACTATTTTGCAAAGTCTCCATTTTTCTATTCTGTGGTGGGGGGCATTGTGATAGAAGATTTTTAAAACAATCAAAGAATTTCCAAAAAGACTCATTTTCCCTTTGATGAAATTGATTTATTTCATTAGTAATTCGAGTAGTCTTATGATTTGGAAAATACTTTTTAAGAAAAACCACCACAAACCCCTCCCACGTGGAAATAGAATTAACGGGTAGACTATACAACCATTTTTTAGCGTTTTCTTTTAAAGCGAAGTTGATTAGTCTAAGCCGAATGGAGTCTTCACTCAATTGTTGGAGTTTTTGCAAACCGCAAACCTCCTCAAATTCTTGGATAAAAAGGTAGGGATCCTCACCTTCACTCCCTAAAAACTTAGGCAACATACTAATGTGATGTGCCTTAATCTCGAAATTATTCCCATTAACGGGAGGAAGGGTGATGCATGATGGTTGAGCAGAACGGGACGGGTAACAACGGTCTTTAAGAGACAACGCCATGTTTACTATCGGTTCGCTAGCTTCTATGGGTTCGGAGTCCGAAGAGGACGAAGAAGGAATTTCGATTATCGGTCTAACTAATCTAGACGATTCGTTCCTAACCCAAGTAGTTCGCATAAACTAGATAGTAAACACGTAGCAAGTAAGTGCGAAAAATTGAAGCACACAAAAGAAAGGGTGTAAAAGAGAAAGAAAAACCTAAATCTAGGGTTCCTGTAAAGCATAATGTAACGTAAATGTAATTACGATAACTCAACACAACAAAAGACAGGAAACAATACGTAAGTATAATACAGGAATCTACAGGTTGGAGATCCGATACGAACAGACAAAGACAATCAAGATATCTGAGACGAACATCCGTCCACTGGAAAAAGTTCATTAATATGTTCAAGCCTCAGTGAAGAATAAAGCACAATCAGTTTCTGCTATCAAGATTGCCTGAAGATCAAGTATCAAAGACCAGAAGATTCCAGTATATTTATTTTGATTATTTATGATCAAATTTATCGAAGCAACATCTAACCCGGAATGATTGATCTAGTATATTATCAAGCAAAAGGATTCAACGCCTTATTTTCAGTTCGAGTCGTTCGTGAACCAGACCAGTGCACAGGACGTCAGGATGTACGAAAGTATTCAGTGTATTCGATCAACGAATTAATTGATCAAGTCAATCAAACTGTTCTTGTTGCATCAACAAAGAATTAAATTTATATTTATATATATATATATATATATATATATATATATACACACTATTAATTGGAATTTACTTGAAATATATTAATTCAAGTAACTCATAAAACAATTAATGATATATATATATATACATACATACATACATACATACATACATACATACACTGGGCAGCGCAAGTTCAAAGTCAAAGCCTAAGTTGGGAGTCAAAAGAGAGAGAACAGTGATGGACTTCACTGTGAGTGGCGCAACTTTCACTTAGAATAAATTCTAAGTCTTTCAACTGTATCACAGTGAAGCACAACATTCCTTTGGCACAACTGTTGACTTAGTCAAGGCGCAGCCTTTGACTAAGTCAAAGCACCAGTATTTAACTTAGAATTATTCTAAGTTACATACTCTCAGGGATACACTGTACTGGGCGCAACATTTGACCACATGAGGCGCAAAGTTTGACTTCCTCCTCTCCAGGCGCAACTTTGATTATTTGGAGTTAGTTTTTTTTTGACAATTCAATTTAACCACAGTTAAATTGAATTCGTCCAGGACGAACTCAAGTCGTCCATGACGAACTCGTTAACCATGGTTAGATGATTGAAAGCCTATAAATAGAGCTTTGTCTTTTCATATGAAAACAACTACACACTTTGTAAGTGCACACACTATACACATTCTCGAGAGCAAAGTTAGAATATCGATTTAATCGAGAGTTTGTAATAGAGTGATTGTAGTCTCTGCAGCCGACACTTGTGTTGGAATTTGTAGCACCCGAGGATTATTTCTAATATAAGAATATTCCCCAACTTGCTGGAGTTGTTCAATTACGATTGATTTAAACTGGACTGAAACAGAATTATTCCGCAATTAAATTAAATCGAAGAAATTGGTATAGATGTATTCAACCCCCCCTACTACGTCTGATTGGACCTAACAATTGGTATCAGAGCAACGCTGATCGATATACAGATCTGAGATCCGTTACCAATCTGAAAAGCCAGTTGTCCGTACAATCGTAATTTTATCTGATAACAATGTCGATACACAACTTAGGAGTCAAAGTACTTCCATTTGACAAGGATGACTACAACAACTGGAAAATGAAGATGTTGCTGTATATCAGAGTTGCCAATCCCTTGTACATTGGGATTCTTGAAAATGGTCTGTTTGTGCCAATGAAGATTATTCCTGAATCTGTTGAAAATGGTGTTCGCATTCCACAAAAGTCTGTTCCCAAAGAGAAAAGCGAATACACTGAGACTGACAAGGAATATATTGCACATGACCATAATCTGCAACTCATAATTGTTGAATCAATGACCAAGACTATGACACATCTAATTCTGAGTCTGAAAACATCAAAGCAGATGTGGGATACTATCGAGGCATTGATGGAGGGATCTGAAGAAGTCAGGGAAAACAGATACGATATGTCGATTGCCAGATATGAAGCATTTCAGGCAATACCTGGAGAGAACATTTCTCAAATCTACGAAAGGTTCATGTTACTGTTAAATGAACTTACTCTGCATGGAAAGACTTATCCACAGAAAGAGATTAACAGAAAGTTCTCATTTGTGATGCCACCTCATTTAGTTGTGAAGACTGAGACCATCCGGGAAAGAAGCGACTTCAGGACTATGACTCTGGAAAAACTGTGTGGAAAACTGAAGACGTTTGAGATGGAACTCGAACAAAGAAATATCATATATGGTGGTGGATCATCTGAAGCCAAGAGTATGGCCTTACAAAAGACCACTGCACTTATTGCCGATGAACCGTACTTTGGTTATCAGCAACTAGTTGAATATGGCATTAATGATCACACTGTTGCACAGAGTGATTGTTCTTCTATCAAAGCTGATTATCCTTCTACCAAGTCTGAGATTGTAGAAGCTGAAATTGATAAAGTTTCTGTGGAACCGGAGGATGAGTTTTACACTCAGGAAGAGTTGGAGCAGCTGGAGGATAAGTCCATGGCTTATATTGCTCCAAGGT
Source organism: Daucus carota subsp. sativus (assembly GCF_001625215.2). NCBI lineage: Eukaryota > Viridiplantae > Streptophyta > Magnoliopsida > Apiales > Apiaceae > Daucus > Daucus carota. The sequence continues at coordinate 1,682,690 of NC_030384.2, read as the reverse complement.
TCAAGCATATCAAGTTCAGGAAGAATCCCTGGTACAAGAAAACTTCAGGGAACAAGTTTCAGAACAAAGGAGGATACTCAGGGTCAGGGTCTAGAAGTACTGGCAGTTACAAACGAAACATGTACGACAAGAGCAAAGTCAGATGCTACAACTGCAATGACTTAGGGCACTTTGCAACCAAGTGCAGGAAACCCAAAGCGGCTCCTGTCAAAGAAAGAAGAAACTCATATGATAAGAAGAATTCTTATGAGGATCTGAAGAAAGAGAATGAAAAGCTGAAAGCTAAGTTAGAAGCAATGGTTGCCAAGCATAAAGGAAGGGCATACATTGCTGAGGGAAAAAGCTGGGATGACACGGATTCTGATGATCAACCTGTCCAGAGACACTATGCATTTGCATTAATGGCTGACACTGTCGAAGAATCTCCATCTCAGGTATCTCCTGAAATTTCTATTGATGACATGACTACTGCTGATTATAAAAAGACTATAAATGAACTAGGTCAAGAGATGTATAACTTGCACACTAGTTTATTAGCTTCAGAATCAGATAAATGTAGTCTCACTCCAAAGATAGCTAAACTTGAAGATTGGATAGACGAGTTAGCTTTAGAGAAACTCATGAACACTAACCTTAAAGATAGAATTGAATATCTAGAGAATAAGGAGAAGTGTAATGCAGAAATTGAGGATTCCCTTAGGTCCCATATAGCTGACCTAGAAACTAAGCTTAAGGCTTATCAGAATTCTGCTTTTCTACAGAAAGAGATCTTGGATAGTCAAAGGGTCGATAAGAAGGTTTCTATTGGTCTTGACTATAGTTCTTTAGAAAGTTCTAAAAGAAAGAAGAGAAAAGAAAATGAAGGTGTATTTGTTTCAGCAGGAACTGAGAATGCTCCTGAAGGAACAAATGTACCTAGGATTCTAAGGAACGCCAAGACCCCTATCTTTAGGAAGGCAAAAACAGAACCTCTGATAGAAGAAGACCTTGTCATTAAAGAAGAGTGGAAAAATGAGGAAGTTGTTAAGCCTCAAGTAAAACAGGAAACACAAGACGTACCTTCTAATCCCTAAGTTAGAGAAGATTCTGATAAAACTGGATTAGGAAGTACTAGTTCCAACAAAAAGATGAACAACAGGAATGGTAAGCTAGATGCTAATAAAACCAACTCTAGGACTCCCAGTGCTAGAAAGGTTTGTAACAATTGCAATTCTTCTAATCATCTTACTCATGCATGTAAAATGACTAAAGTAGATACTCCTGTTATGCCTAATTCCGTTAACATGAATGCTGTTCATTTGCCATGTGGTAAAGTAGGTTGCATGCAATGTGCTATGAATATGATGTCTGCATGTTTTACCATATTAAATGCATCTTTTCCTGCATCACCTGCTATGAATATGAATATGTCTGCACCTTCTGTTGCCCCTGTGGCAAAGACTGCTAGTTCTTCTAAGAAGAAGGAGACTCCAAACTCCAAGTCTAAATGCACTTCTACTAAGACTAAAAAGGAGAAGAGTCCAGTCACCCCTGAACAAGCACATATTAAAACAGATTCTGTTGATACTCCTGTTTCTACTAAACCACCTGGACCCAAGAACGTCTGGGTAACAAAGAAAGTTTAATCCATTTGTGAATGCAGGGCACACGAAAGAAAAGCAAAGTTGTGTGGGTTCTTGATAGTGGTTGTTCAAGACACATGACTAGAGAAAAGTCCCTGCTCACAGATGTGGTGATGATAACCGGCCCGATTGTAGTCTTTGGAGATGACAGCAAAGGATTCACAACGGGATATGGTAAGCTGAAAGTTGGAAATGTCATCATTGAAGATATCTCTCTGGTAGAAGGACTCAAGCACAATTTACTGAGTATCAGTCCGTTCTGTGCAAAGGATACGACGTAATCTTTCAGAAGGAAGTTTTCTTGATCCAGAACTGGAAGAACAAGGATCTTACACTCTGTGGTGTAAGAAAATCAAGTTTGTTTATAGCCGACATAGATTCAGCAAGTAAGGGGGAGGTCAAGTGTTTCTATAGCAAGGCCTCTGCTGATGATAGTTGGTTATGGCATCGGAAGCTCTCACACTTGAACTTTAAGACTATGAATTCTTTGGTCAAAAGAGAACTTGTGAGAGGACTGCCACAGAAAGGTCAAGAAGGACTCTGTGATGCATGTGAAAAAGGGAAGTCAAAGAAAGCATCACACAGGAGCAAAGGCATGACTGACATTGGTTCACCCCTTCAACTGATTCATATGGATCTATTTGGACCAGTTAACATCCCCTCTATGTCAAGGAAAAGATATGCTCTTGTGATCGTCGATGACTACTCAAAATACACATGGGTATTATTCTTACATACAAAGGCTGAAGCAGCACACATTATCATTGATCATATCAAAAAGATTGAAAAGGAAGCAAATTTGCCAGTAAGGGCAATCAGATCAGATAATGGAACAGAATTTCGTAATGATGTTCTTAATGAGTTCTGTACTGATAAGGGTATCTCTCGTCAGTATTCAGCTCCAAGGACTCCACAACAAAATGGTGTCGTAGAAAGGAAGAACAAGACCTCGATTGAAGCAGCAAGGATAATTATTAGTCAATCAAGACTTCCAATCTATTTCTGGGCTGAAGCTGTGAGTACTGCTTGCTACACTCAAAATCGTACCCTGATTAACAAAGATTTGGATAAGACTCCTTATGAAGTAATGGCCAACAGAAAACCATGACTGAGTTACTTTCATGTGTTTGGTGCAAAATGCTTTGTCCTAAAAGAAGAGCATCTGGGAAAGTTTGATGCCAAAGCTGAAGAAGGCATTTTTCTGGGTTATTCTTTAGAGTCTAAGGCCTATAGGGTTTATCTGATCAATGACGACAAGCTGATTGAAAGCATCAATGTAAGATTTGATGATGCCAAGCTCCCAAGTCTTCAAAATGAAAATGAATCTGATTCTCTAGAATTTGAGAATTTAGATGACATCTATATAGGAGAAGATGAACCTGAAGCTGATACTAGGGAACCTAATGCAAATGAAGGAACTGCTGATCCTAAACCATTTGGAGGAAGTATTGGCAACAATACAAATGATCATCATGATCATAGTGGTAAAAGTGGAGGATCATCAAATAGAATTAGCATCAGTTCAGGGGGAGCAAGTCACATCAGTGGATCTACTAGTCATCATACTCAAGACAACTATGATTACGGAGAATCATCAAGATTGAATCTGCCAAGACAAAGAGGATGGAGTAGAGCCCATACTGTTGAACGAATCATTGGTGATCAAGACACAGGAGTGCAGACTAGAAGAGCAACTCAAAATGAATGCAACTTTGTTAAATTCTTGTCTCAGACAGAACCAAAGAAAGTTGAAGAGGATCTAAGTGATCCAGATTGGGTATCTGCAATGCAGGAAGAACTCAATCAATTTGAAAGGCAGAAAGTATGGAAGCTGGTGCCAAGACCTAAAGGAAAATCTGTAAATGGCACCAGATGGGTTTTTAGAAACAAGCTGGATGAAGTTGGTATTGTTACGAGGAATAAGGCAAGACTGGTAGCAAAGGGTTATTCGCAAGAAGGAATTGACTATGATGAAACCTATGCTCCAGTTGCTAGGCTTGAAGCAATCAGGATGTTCTTAGCCTTTGCTGCACACTCCAACTTCAATGTATATCAGATGGATGTGAAAAGTGCATTCCTGAATGGTGATCTAGAATAGGAAGTCTATGTTAAACAACCCCCTTGGTTTGAAGACAAGGAATTTGAAGATTTTGTGTACTTTCTCTTCAAAGCACTCTATGGCCTGAAGCAAGCCCCTCGAACCTGGTATGATACTCTTTCCAAGTTCCTATTTAAAAATGGTTTCACCAGAGGTATCATCGATAAAATGCTTTTCCATAAAAAGCATAAGGATGATATAATTCTTGTACAAGTATATGTCGATGACATTATATTTGGTTCTATTAATGATCTTTTGTGCAAGAGATTTGCTAAATTTATGCAGAGCAAGTACGAGATGAGTATGATGGGGAATTGTCCTTCTTCCTAGGACTTCAAGTTATTCAGAAGCCTGACAGTATTTTTATCTGCCAATCTAAATACATCAAGGATCTTCTGAAGAAATATGTAATGGAAGAAGCATCTCCTGCCAAAACCCCTATGCCAACTGCTGTCAAACTTGATCAGGACAAATCTGGTAAGTCAGTTGACATCACAAAGTATCGAGGTATGATTGGCTCTCTCCTGTACTTAACTGCTAGTAGGCCAGATATCATGTTCGCAACTTGTTTATGTGCTAGATTCTAGGCTGATCCTAAAGAGTCTCATCTTATAGCTGTTAAGCGTATTTTTAGGTATCTTAAGGGAACCCCCAATTTAGGGATATGGTACCCTAAAGATACAGGTTTTAATCTGATTGACTATACAGATTCTGACTTTGCAGGATGTAAGATTGATAGGAAAAGTACTTCAGGAAGCTGTCAGTTTCTTGGACGAAGGTTGGTTTCATGGTACAACAAGAAGCAACACTCCGTGTCTACGTCTACAGCGGAAGCTGAATACATAGCTGCTGGCAGTTGCTGCGCTCAAATCTTGTGGATGAGAAATCAACTACAAGATTATGGACTCATGTTGGATAAAATTCCGATTCTGTGTGATAACATGAGTGCCATTGCCATTGCCAACAATCTTGTTCAACACACCAGGACAAAGCATATTGATATCAGGTATCATTTCCTTCGCGAGCATGTCATGAATGGAACAGTAGAGTTACACTTTGTACCTACTGATCAACAAATTGCAGACATCTTCACTAAACCACTAGACGAATCCACTTTCTCTAGACTGGTTGGTGAACTTGGGATGTTAAATATGTCTAATTAAGTAGACAAGAAATAACTGCAATTTGTTCGTAAGTTCACAAGTTTTCAAATGTCCATATTTTCAGGACTTATGAATTTACATAGAACATCCAGTATTTTACATGGTTTTCTAATAATTAGTTTTAATTATTTTCCATGATTTATATGATTTGCATGATTTTATATGATTATGTGATTATTTGCTATGTGGTAGATATTTAAAATTAATTTTCTTGAATTATTTAAGTGCTTATATTCAATTAATGAATATTAGTATTTATTTGATTCATATTTTAATTATATTTGATTAATGGATCTGAAGCAATTCAAAGTATTTTAAGTTATCCATAAATTATATTTTAATTAAAATACTTGCAGCATAATTTATTAAACATTTGTTGACTGAATTTTTAATTTAGTTAAACTTTATTTAACTTAATTGTGATTTGTTGTTTGTCAATTTGTTAGATTATTTTGAATTTAATCAAAATACGTTTGACAAAATTGATATGAATTTGGGAGAGATTTCTCCAAAATTCTCTAAGTACATGTACATCTCTGTTAAGTGGTAACAGAGCGCAACATTTGACTAAGTCAAATGTTGCGCCCCTTGTTAGAATGTATGTATAAATGTATAGCTGTGCTTGGTTTAAGCTTCGGCGCAACCTTTGACTTTTTCAAAGTCAAATGTTGCGCCTCTACATGGAGGTTTAGCTGAGTAGTGATTGTGACTTGGAGTTCTGTCTAACTCAGTGTATAAGTGGCAAAATAGACATTTCATTAGTTGCGCTTTTGATGTGTACTGTGTACACTATGAGGGGCAAGTTGGTCATTAACCAACTTGCGCCTCCGTTTCCCTCTGAATATATGTGCACGACTTGGCATTTTTTTTCTTCATCTTCACTTATACACGCATATATACACACGATTAAAAAACCTCTTCCCACTGTTTCAAAACTCACAAACACGAACACATTCAAATCCATAAAACTCACCTGAAATCTTATCCATTTTTAGATTAAAGACCAGTTTTGGGATCCCCTCGTCAAGAGCTTTATATTCATACCAGATTTTTAACGATCCGTCGTTGTTTTTCGTAGAGGGTTTTCGAAACTATTCAACTTCTAGGCTAGATTTTTACGTGATTTTGTTGTCAAAAATTTGCGAGACTGATACCTAATTCTTAGAATTTCGAGAGGAACAACATACTTGAATTTCATCGAAATCTAAAATTCTTGGATTTAGGGTTTTTCGGAGCGTATATAACTAATTATTTTCGTAACATAAGTGATTATTTGTCCTTTATTATTCGTGAAACGAAATTTCTAATCATTTTTAATTATAATTAAAAATGGCTGCAAATTTTGAAATTCCGAAGACAAATTTCACAATTGTTGAAAATAATAATTTAATTACGCAAGCAAATTATTGACGCTGGGTTCGATATATGTCTGAGTTTTCTTTTGCTAGATTTGCCTTGACTGAATCTGTAATGCTTAACAAGTCTCTACTTCGAGATTTTCTGTCTTCTGTTTCTGTTGTAAATGAAGGACAGGTACTTGGCATTAAATGTGTCATCCAGGGACGAACACTGATCATTACTGAAAACACCCTGAACACTGCACTTCAATTGGCAACTGAGGACTTCGAGGCAGTACCTGACAGAGCTGAAAGGATCAACTTTTTCTATGCTATCCACTGTCAGAGGGAACCAGATGGTGAACTTCCATCCAAGTTGTATGTCAGACACCTACCTAGGGAATGGAATTTCTTCTTTAATTCCATTTCTCATGTGTTTGCACCAAAGACACCGGATTTCATGGTATTGCAACACTCAATCAGGAGATTGGAATAGCTATAGCACAGAACACAAGGATCAACTTGGGTCATCTGATCATGGGAGCTTTTCAGGATTCTCTGAGGAAAAATAGTCATGTGCTTCTATATCCTCGATTCTTCCAGATAGTGTTGAATCAAATGCTGACCCCTGCTGAGCGTGCTGTCTATCCAAATATAGGCAACATCATTTCTTGCTTCATGACAACAAGGGTGATTTCAATGCTGGAGAATCATCAGAACTACACCAACAATGAACAAGTGGTGATTCCTGAGGCTATGCAAGAATTTCTCAACAATCAGAATATGCCTCCACCTCATGTTCAACCTGCTGGTGTTGAAGTAGTTGCTGAAGAGGTTCCAGAACAACAAGCTGAGCCAGAACTTGAGCCAGTCATTCAAGCAAATATTCCTAAGGCTCAGAATGTTCAGAAGAAGAGGTAATAGTGGAGGATGCAGCTGAAGATTCCTCTGAACATGAAGTTCAATCAGAAGAAGGAGAGGATTCTCTGCAGGATAATACCATTGACTCTGAAGATGAAGTGGATAGTTTAGTCCAATCCACTGAAGCTGCAACAAATGACAATGTAATGCTGGATATTGATGAGCTCTTCACTAACACCTACAATCCAGTACTTCAATTAGGTATCCCTACTTCTGATCCTGATAACTTTTCATTTAGTGCACTTGAAGATTGGGTTCAGAACTTACTGGATCTCAATCTACTATCTCCACCTCTTGCACGTGCCAGTTGATAAGTGGTATTTATACACACTTATAGGCCTTCATTTCCACTTAAATTGGTTGGTTGTACTTAAGTGTTTAGTGTCTTTTGATGTGTTTTTAGTGTTTTTCTGTGCAGGTCACGAGTTGAGGTGATGAAGTGATTTTCTATCATTTTAGGTTGTTTTTGGTGCATTATTTGCAAGAATAGAGAATTGTGGATTCATCACGACTTGGGATTTTGTGGGTACATCTTCTACAAACCCTCACGAGAACACACTCGTCCACTAGAGCTATCTAGGGGTTTAAAGGGCTTGTTGCATGTGCTAAATGCAACCGTGATCACCTACGGAAGTGGTACTAGAGCGAGGAAGGGCATGCACGCGAGAACGAGCTAAAAAACGAAGAAACGGGCTGCCAGTGGCAGACAGTAGCGCGCCCGCGCTAGATCTTAGCGCGCCCGCGCTAGCTACTGTCTCACTAGCGCGCCTGCGCTAGTTTAGCGCGGCCGCGCCCAGCAGAGCTGTTCCGGGCCGATTTTTGGAGCTTTTCTGACGGATTTTAGAAGCGGTCAAGGCCCGGTTGACTTGGTCAATGTATCTAATTTCTCATGTGTAAAAACCCTAGCCTCACTTGTATCGTAGAATATCGGAATATAGTTTTATCAGTTTTTCTCTTGTAATAAAACACATTAGTGAATTGTATTGGATCGTTCTTCGCGAGGAAGTGACAGTTTCGAGCGAGATCGTGAACATCAATTCTGTAACGTTGTGTTCTTATTTATCAATTCAAGCAATTGTTTTATGATTAATTCTCGTCTTTTATTTATCATGTTTTCATTAGAACCCATGATGTCGATTAGTTCGATTAAGAACTAACCGCCTTCATGGGATTCTAATGGATTTATCGATGTAGTCTAGTAACGAATATTAATTGCTTGATTTTGTGACGTACGTTGATTTCTTTGCATGCGCCGTGCTTATTCTTCTTAGAAGCGTAGCTAACTTCTAAGTTGTTTGTTAATTCTTTCTGAAGCGAGAGTGGATGATTGAATTTAGAACTATGCCATGTAAACATAGGATTATGTGAATGAAACATAATTTGTGATAGACTTGAACTATTTTTATCACCCTGTGTAATCACGATAGACGACCTGTTATTAAACCTCTCTGCTTACACTACCGCTATAGAGATATAGGGTCTGAGCTTTGTTGGTGTCCATGAGATTTCTGTCTTAATTGTGGATTTTGATTGGTATGATATGTGTGCAACGAGAGTTGGCATGTATTACTTTCGTGTTGTCTGATTAGGATCAACAGTCACATGTTAATCAGTAATTTCAATTCTAGATGAATTCGATAATGAAGTTAGAATCCCATGTGTTTTCCTATTCTGATTTTGATTAGTAAATTTAGTTATTAGTATAAAAGAACACATCCTTGTTAATTGTCTTAGCAGTGAAAATTACTCATACATTGTTGCATAGGTGCGTATTCTTAATTCACCAGTCTCTGTGGGATCGAACTTAATATATTACTTGTGATCACGTGCGCTTGCGTGTAGATTTTTGCGAACAAGTTTTTGGCGCCGCTGCCGGGGACTTGGTGTTAATTAATTAGTTTATGTACTTGTCATCAGTGTGCATTAAAATTCACTGACTAGGATTCTATTCTCTTCTCACTTTTCTTTTCTTTTCTTTATTTCAGGTACTTGGGTCGCGTTTATGCTAACACGTTCTAAAGCTCGTAAGGAAGCAATTGATTCATCTTCTTCTTCTGATTCTGAAACAATGACAGAACCTGAAGCACAACCAGACAGTAAGGCATTGAAGGATTTCTCTATGCCAAAGATCGATGATATCCAGTCAAGCATTGTCAGGCCTGCAATCGCAGCCAAAGCCTTTGAAATCAAACCAGGAACTATTCAAATGGTCCAGAACTCGGTACAGTATGGGGGTTCTCCTACTGAAGACCCTAATATGCATATACGTAATTTTATAGAGATCTGTGACACTTTCAAATTTAATGAAGTCTCTGATGATGCTGTGAAGCTAAGGCTTTTTCCATTTTCACTGAGAGATAAGGCTAAGGGATGGTTACATTCTTTACCATCTGGTTCTATTACTACATGGGAAGATCTAGCTCAGAAATTTCTCACTAAATTCTTCCCCATGGCAAAGACTGCTGCACTACGAAATGCTCTATCTCAATTCTCTCAACAATCAGGAGAAACATTCTGTGAAGCCTGGGAGCGATATAAGGAGATGCTAAGGAAGTGTCCCCATCATGGCATGCCGGATTGGATGCAAATAAACAGTTTCTATAATGGTCTTGGACCTCAATCCAGACCTATGCTTGATGCTGCTTCTGGAGGAGCGCTATGGGCTAAAAGTTATGAAGAAGCTTATGATCTTATTGAAATGATGGCTGCTAATGAATATCAGAACCCTACTCAAAGACTTACTCAAGGGAAGGTAGCCGGAGTTCTTGATCTTGACACGTCTACAGCTATTGCTGCTCAACTTAAGGCTCTCACGATGAAAGTCGATTCTCTGGCTAACCAAGGAATTCAACAGCCAATCTCAATTTGCAAATTATGTGCGGGTACTCACTCTACTGATCAGTGTGCCATTTCTAGTGAATCAGCACAATTTGTGAGCAACTTTCAGAGAGGTCAACAGCCTGCTCCAGCTACTTACCATCCTAACAACCGAAATCATCCGAATTTCAGCTGGAGTAATAATCAGGGTTATAATCAGCCTCAACAAGGATTTCAACAAGGACCTAAACAGTATAGTCAGGCTGGAACTTCACAACAGTATGCACCTAAACAGCCATATCACCCTCCGGGATTTCAGAATCATGGGCAATCAGCTAATGAGAGGTCTGACATGGAAGAACTAAGACTAATGTACAAGAGCCAGGCAGTAACTTTAAAAGCCTTGGAGACACAAGTCGGTCAGTTAGCTAATGCTTTATTAAGCAGACCACAGGGGAATCTCCCTAGTGATACAGAGGTACCAGGTAAGAGGAACCCTAAAGAGCAAGTCCAATCCATTACGCTGAGATCTGGAAAAACTACAACAGGGCTAACCTCAACATTAGTACAAGATCGGGAAGATGAACCGCAAGAAAATCCAGCAGAACTTCCTTCGAACGTAAGTGACATAAGACCCAATGTTGAGATGGATAGAGCTATTCCTGCAGCTGCTACTATGCCAAAGCCAATATACCCACCACCTCCGTTTCCTAGGAGGTTGAAGAAACAGCAGCTGGATAAGCAATTTGGTAAATTCCTTGAGGTTTTCAAAAAGCTTCACATCAACATTCCGTTTGCAGAAGCACTCGAGCAAATGCCTAGCTATGCCAGATTCATGAAGGGTATTCTTTCAAAAAAGCTAAAGCTCGAAGAATTAGAGACAGTGGCACTAACAGAGGAATGTAGTGCTGTACTTCAACAGAAATTACCACCTAAGCTGAAAGATCCGGGAAGCTTCACTATCCCTTGCACTATTGGGGAGTTCTCTTTTGATAGGTGTCTGTGCGACTTGGGAGCTAGCATCAATCTGATGCCTCTATCTATCTTCACACAACTTGGCCTGCCAGAGCTCAAGCCGACAAACATGTCTTTACAGCTGGCTGATCGTTCGATCACATATCCGAGGGGTATAATTGAAGATGTGCTGGTCAAGGTTGATAAATTAATATTTCCAGCCGACTTCATGATTCTTGATTTTGAAGAAGACAAAAGAATTCCTATCATCTTGGGTAGACCCTTTTTAGCCACCGGGCAAACTTTGATCGATCTCCAAAAAGGGGAACTTACAATGAGAATACAAGATCAGACGGTCACGTTCAACGTATTCAATGCAATGAAATTACCAACTGATGAGGAATCTTGTTTCAGTATGGATGTACTTGATACTACGGTAGAAGCTAATAGCCAGCGGGTTTTACAGAATGATGTATTGGAAGCAATCCATACCAATGATGAGGAATTGGACAGTGAAGAAGAATTGGAAGAACTCCATCATCTTAACTCATCACCTTGGCGAAGGAATTTTGAACCACCTGTCGAATCTCTTGGCTTGGAGGAACAAAAGGAAGATCATAAACCACTACAACCATCAGTGATCGAAGCACCTAAACTTGAACTTAAACCGCTACCGGATCACTTGAGGTATGCTTTTCTTGGTGAAGGTTCTACTCTTCCTGTTATTATTGCAGCTAACTTGTCAGGTAAGGAAGAGGAAAAACTTTTGAGGGTGCTAAGGGAATTCAAAACAGCAATTGGTTGGACTATAGCTGATATCAAGGGAATCAGTCCATCCTTTTGTCAACACAAAATTCTCATTGAAGAAGGAAGCAAACCTTTAGTGGAACAACAGAGAAGGTTAAATCCTATCATGAAGGAGGTTGTAAAGAAAGAGATTCTTAAATGGCTCGATGCAGGTATCATATATCCAATTTCAGATAGCTCATGGGTGAGTCCAGTACAATGTGTGCCTAAGAAAGGAGGCATGACAGTAGTAGCCAACGAAAAAGGGGAACTCATCTCAACTAGAACTGTCACTGGTTGGAGGATTTGCATGGACTACAGAAAGCTGAATAAAGCTACAAGGAAGGATCACTTCCCTCTGCCTTTTATTGATCAGATGCTTGACAGGTTGGCTGGTCATGAATTCTATTGCCTGTTGGATGGGTATTCTGGCTATAATCAGATTGCTATTTCTCCGGAGGATCAAGAAAAGACAACCTTTACATGCCCTTATGGTACATTTGCATTCCGAAGAGTACCTTTTGGCTTATGCGGTGCACCAGCCACTTTTCAAAGGTGCATGATGGCAATATTCTCAGAGATGATCGGCATCAATGTGGAGGTATTCATGGACGATTTTTCTGTATTTGGAACATCTTATGACGAATGCCTCACGAATCTGAGAATGGTTCTTAAGCGCTGTGTGGAAACTAATCTGATTCTCAATTGGGAAAAATGCCATTTCATGGTGCAAGAAGGAATCATATTGGGACATAAAGTATCTGCCAAGGGACTGGAAGTTGATAAAGCGAAGGTGGAAACAATTAAAAATCTTCCTCCACCACTCTCGGTTAAGGGCATCCGAAGCTTCCTTGGTCATGCAGGTTTCTATCGGAGATTCATCAAAGACTTCTCAAAAATTTCCAAACCTCTTTGCAATCTGTTAGAGAAAGACAGTCCATTCAAATTTGATGAGGAGTGCTTGGAAGCATTTGAAATTTTGAAAAAGAAGTTGACATCAGCACCTATCATTACTGCACCTGATTGGAGTAAACCATTCGAATTGATGTGTGATGCCAGTGATTATGCTGTAGGAGCTGTACTGGGCCAGCGTACAGGTAATGTGTTTCATGTTATCTATTATGCCAGCAAAACATTAAATGATGCACAATTGAACTACACTACTACTGAAAAAGAACTTCTAGCTATTGTCTTTAGCTTTGAGAAGTTCAGGTCTTATCTTCTTGGAACAAAGGTAGTGGTATACACTGATCATGCAGCCATTCGGTATCTCATTTCAAAGAAGGATTCCAAACCAAGGCTAATTCGTTGGGTTCTATTACTCCAAGAGTTTGATGTAGAAATTAAAGATCGGAAGGGCACAGAAAATCAGGTAGCGGATCATTTATCCCGACTAGAAGATCATAGCAAACAAACTACCGACAACACTCTAATTAATGAATTCTTCCCAGATGAACAGTTGTTTGGAGTTGAGGCCGAAGAACCATGGTTTGCTGACATTGTAAATTATCTGGTGAGTAAGGTCATTCCTCCAGAATTCTCTTATGCTTAACGCAAGAAATTCCTTCACGATGTGAAATGGTATATTTGGGATGAACCCTTTCTGTTTAAACAAGGAGTCGATCAGATTCTCAGACGGTGTATTCCTAATAATGAAGTTGAGGGAGTTTTGCGCGAGTGCCATTCCACTGGTTATGGGGGTCATTATAGCGGAGAGAAGACAGCGAAGAGGGTACTTCAAGCAGGTTTTTACTGGCCAACTCTGTTTAAAGATGCTCATCAATTTGTGTTGGGTTGCGATCGATGTCAACGTACAGGTAATATTTCTAGGAGGAATGAAATGCCTCTTAAAATGCTTTTGGAAGTCGAAATATTTGATGTTTGGGGTATTGACTTTATGGGACCGTTCGTTTCGTCTTGCAACAACCAATATATTCTATTAGCAGTTGATTACGTGTCTAAATGGGTGGAGGTGAAAGCCTTACCTACAAATGATGCTAAGGTGGTCTTGCAATTTCTACAAAAACAAATCTTTACCCGTTTCGGAGTCCCTAGAGTCATTATCAGTGATGAAGGCTCTCATTTCTGCAATCGGAAATTCACGACCTTGATGACGAGGTATAATATCAATCATCGGGTTGTTACTGCTTATCATCCCCAAACGAATGGTCAAGCTGAAGTGTCTAACAGAGAGATCAAACGCATATTAGAGAAGGTGGTTAACCCTTCTAGGAAAGACTGGTCTTTGCGATTAGATGAAGCTGCTTGGGCTTATCGAACAGCTTACAAAACACCATTGGGTACTTCTCCATTTCAGCTAGTGTTTGGGAAAGCTTGTCACTTACCAGTAGAATTGGAACATAAAGCTTATTGGGCACTAAAGAAGTTGAATTTCGACTTACAATTAGCTGGAGAGAAACGCATGATTCAACTCAATGAGTTGGAGGAGTTCCGCCTCCGTGCTTATGAAAATAACAAACTCTACAAAGAGAAGGTGAAAAGATTGCATGATCAGCGGTTGATACAAAAATCTTTTGTGGTAGGACAATTGGTTCTATTGTATAACTCTCGGTTGAAGCTGTTTCCAGGGAAACTCAAGTCACGCTGGTCGGGACCGTTTACAGTCAAGACGGTATTCCCCCACGGTGCGGTAGAAATCTATGCCAAATCACCGGATGAAGCATTTAAGGTTAATGGTCAACGGTTGAAGCCTTACTTTGGAGGGAATGTGAATCGTGAGGTACAAACCACGATTCTTCAATCGGAATCGGGTTAATTCTGGACTTCACGTCGAGCTAACGACGTTAAACAAGCGCTTCGTGGGAGGCAACCCGCGCATTGGAACCATGTTGTACCGTTGTAAACCTCAAAAACGCAAAAAACGAGAAAACTCGGCCCTGGGTGGCAGACACTAGCGCGCCCACGCTAGTGTCCAGCGCGCCTGCGCTAAGTTGCTCAGCGCGCCCGCGCTGCACTTAGCGCGCCCGCGCTACTGTCTGCCCAGAAGCCCGATTTTCTCCCAAAAATATTTTATTCTCCGTTTTTAAAAGCCCACAATCCTAATTTTGCATGCCTAGCCCGAAATATATCCTCCATAACCCTAACTCAGCTCTCAAAATCCTATATAAACACAAAATCCATCTCCAATTCCTATTCTAATTCTATAAACCCTACTTATATATATACACCTCCATACACACAACCACCATCAAATCTCTCAAACCCACTACACACAAATCTCTTGCAACTTTCGACCTCTATCAATGGCACCCAAAAGAGCCCGAAGATCACAAGGACCAAGCACCCAAGCCCCTACATCTAGCGATTCTTCCTCGATGGGCGAGGTTGAATTCACCTCCGATGGTGCACGAACCGAGTTTCAACGGCTTATGAATAAGTCGATAGTCAAGGAGAGGGGATTCTTACCCACAGCTGAAGATGGGGATCTCTTAAGCATGATTCAAGAAAGGGGATGGGAGTCTTTTTGCGAGGCTCCGGAGGCGGTTCCCTTGGCTATTATTCGCGAGTTCTATGCTAATGCCAAGGAGAATCGCGATGGTTTCACGGTGGTGCGAGGCACCCGGGTGGAGTATAGCGCGGAGGCGATCCGTAGAGTGATTGGGGGGCGTGCCAAGCGCCTTAATGAAGAAGATTGGGTTGTAGAGAGGATTGGGCGTGCCAAACGCCGGTTTGACGAGGATCCGATTGATCTTGATAGGTTGGTGTATGACATGTGCGTGCCGGATACGAATTGGAAGATGACGGCACCTCCTTTGCCGGCACATGTTTCTTTTTCGGCAGCCGCTTTGAACCGGTATGCGAAAGCGTGGAACGCCTTCATCTGTGCTAATATCATGCCATCTTCACATGGGCATGAGGTGACGGTGGATAGAGCTATTCTGCTCTTTGGGATTGTCTCGGACAAGTATATTGATCAGGGACATGTGATTCATCAGGGGATTCTGAGGTTCTTACAAGGAGGAACCACTGGTGCCATTCCGTACGGCACAATTGTTACAAAGCTATGTCGAGCAAGCGGTGTTCGTTGGCCAGCCAACGAGCAATTACAGTTACCAGCAGCACCGCTTGATCATTCGGCGATCAGCCGGATTACGGAGTGGGAAGGAGGAGTTCCCCACCCTCGAGGCCTCGGGTACATATATGATGAGATGCCAGGGGGACGCTCAGGGTTCATTAGGAGGGAGCGTACTAGAGCTTCTGGAGCTGGTACTTCTCAGACGGAGAGGAGATCCGAACCGATGGGAGATGTTCATTATCGCCGGCTAGTGAGACGGATGGACACCATGCATGACATCCACCAGAGGTTTGCGTTTGACTTGACACAGGCTCTTGGTAATGCTTTTCAGGCGCAGGGGGTCACGGTTCAGTGGCCAGTATTCGGAGCAGGGATGCAGTATCCTCCACCTGATTCACCTCCAGCAGAGGAGGGGGAGGACTCGGACTCCGAGTAGGTACGTGGATGCTCTAGCCTTTTTACCGCTTTCAATGGGGACATTGAAAATTTTAAGTTTGGGGGTGGTAATCTAAGGAAGAGCATGTTATTGTAATTTTGTTTATTATTGCATGTGTTAGTTAGTTCATGTAGTTCACGTTTTTTTTTATTTTATTTTGTTTTGATTATTTCTCACGTTTTTTTTTCTATTTTTCTCAAATTTTTTTTTTTTTTTATTTTACATGTTTAGTAGTAATTGTTGTAATTAGTATCACGAGCATTTGCATGAATTATGAAGTTAAGCCAAGTTAATTGCCTATGATGAGTTATGTGCGTAGTTCTTGATTAGTAATTTCAATTGCAATGCTAGGTTAGTACTTGGAAATTGCTTGTGTTGGAAATTGTAATTCACATATGTTCTTGAGATAGGATTTAGACGAAATTCCATGAATTCTAGGATTGAATTGAGCACCCTTCAGCTTAGGTCTGTAAATCTTAAGTTTGGGGGAACTGAGGAGTAGATATACCTTTCTAGAAAAAAAAATAGAAAAAAAAAGAAAAAAAAGAAATAGTAGTAAATAAATTCACTAGAAAAATAAGTGGTAGAATTAACTAGGTTGAGCTCATTAGTACTCGAGTAATTAAGTCTGAGGGGACTTTGTGCCTAACAACCTAAAGCCCTTCGTGGTTTGGGATTGTTGACCCAACACTCGCTACATGGGTACTAGTGCATAATTCTTTAGGGATCTCAACCATTGCACTGTTAAATAAACCACTAGAATAGAGTGAATAATTGGTGTGTGAAGTCTTGTGGTGTTCGTAACGCATTTACACTGCGAAGCGCTCTGACCTTAGACCGAGCAATTAATCACCAATAAAAAGAAAAAAAAATATAGTGAATAAAATAGAAGGGTGTGGACATTCTTTGGGACCTTGGCTTTTAGTTGGACTTGAGTGACGGGGTGTTAGTTCTAAACTTTTACGATTCTTGATTGGGATTCTGTGGGAGTAGTAGTTTTTGTCTTGTCTCAATAAAAGAGCATGCTTGCACACACTGGCACTCCACACTTGTAAATAGAAGAGTAATTGACTTAGTAGCGAGAGAAGTGAAATGCGAGAACATTAGCACAATCTGAGGTATTATAATTGGCAAGGCAATTACTTCATAGTTCACTCATTCATCACGTAGTTGCATTCATGCATTGCATTGTATTATTGTATAGTGTCGTTGACGCTTGAGGACAAGCATCAGTTTAAGTTTGGGGGTGTGATAAGTGGTATTTATACACACTTATAGGCCTTCATTTCCACTTAAATTGGTTGGTTGTACTTAAGTGTTTAGTGTCTTTTGATGTGTTTTTAGTGTTTTTCTGTGCAGGTCACGAGTTGAGGTGATGAAGTGATTTTCTATCATTTTAGGTTGTTTTTGGTGCATTATTTGCAAGAATAGAGAATTGTGGATTCATCACGACTTGGGATTTTGTGGGTACATCTTCTACAAACCCTCACGAGAACACACTCGTCCACTAGAGCTATCTAGGGGTTTAAAGGGCTTGTTGCATGTGCTAAATGCAACCGTGATCACCTACGGAAGTGGTACTAGAGCGAGGAAGGGCATGCACGCGAGAACAAGCTAAAAAACGAAGAAACGGGCTGCCAGTGGCAGACAGTAGCGCGCCCGCGCTAGATCTTAGCGCGCCCGCGCTAGCTACTGTCTCACTAGCGCGCCTGCGCTAGTTTAGCGCGGCCGCGCCCAGCAGAGCTGTTCCGGGCCGATTTTTGGAGCTTTTCTGACGGATTTTAGAAGCGGTCAAGGCCCGGTTGACTTGGTCAATGTATCTAATTTCTCATGTGTAAAAACCCTAGCCTCACTTGTATCGTAGAATATCGGAATATAGTTTTATCAGTTTTTCTCTTGTAATAAAACACATTAGTGAATTGTATTGGATCGTTCTTCGCGAGGAAGTGACAGTTTCGAGCGAGATCGTGAACATCAATTCTGTAACGTTGTGTTCTTATTTATCAATTCAAGCAATTGTTTTATGATTAATTCTCGTCTTTTATTTATCATGTTTTCATTAGAACCCATGATGTCGATTAGTTCGATTAAGAACTAACCGCCTTCATGGGATTCTAATGGATTTATCGATGTAGTCTAGTAACGAATATTAATTGCTTGATTTTGTGACGTACGTTAATTTCTTTGCATGCGCTGTGCTTATTCTTCTTAGAAGCGTAGCTAACTTCTAAGTTGTTTGTTAATTCTTTCTGAAGCGAGAGTGGATGATTGAATTTAGAACTATGCCATGTAAACATAGGATTATGTGAATGAAACATAATTTGTGATAGACTTGAACTATTTTTATCACCCTGTGTAATCACGATAGACGACCTGTTATTAAACCTCTCTGCTTACACTACCGCTATAGAGATATAGGGTCTGAGCTTTGTTGGTGTCCATGAGATTTCTGTCTTAATTGTGGATTTTGATTGGTATGATATGTGTGCAACGAGAGTTGGCATGTATTACTTTCGTGTTGTCTGATTAGGATCAACAGTCACATGTTAATCAGTAATTTCAATTCTAGATGAATTTGATAATGAAGTTAGAATCCCATGTGTTTTCCTATTCTGATTTTGATTAGTAAATTTAGTTATTAGTATAAAAGAACACATCCTTGTTAATTGTCTTAGCAGTGAAAATTACTCATACATTGTTGCATAGGTGCGTATTCTTAATTCACCAGTCTCTGTGGGATCGAACTTAATATATTACTTGTGATCACGTGCGCTTGCGTGTAGATTTTTGCGAACACCAGTGAATTTGAAATCCCACAAATTCATAACCCAGGCACCTATACACAAACCATTGTTGCAGAAACATCTCAACCCCTTAGTTAACCAATTGAAATTTCTGAGCGCGAGGGAGAAAGTGCCTTAAGTGCACCACAAAAGGAGACTGTTTCTGATTCTGCAGCTCTGTCTCCTAGTCAAGAAAGGAGAATAGAACCTGTGGCATCTGCAGACATGTCTATTTCTTCACCACCTCAACCATATAATATTCCAATGCACAGTGAGGTTGCACACACATTTGAAGAATTGACGGTTGCTAACACTTTGTCGTCCATGTCAGGGATATACACTGTTGTTTCTGATCCTATTCAGGGTCAAGTGCCTTCACAGGCTTCTGGGGGAAACTTGGGTGACTTGCCACAATCTCCACCCTCGTCTACCCCTTGGGAAGAACATTCCCAGATCCCTTAAGGGACTCTTCACCTCTCGAAGGTGAACGGCAATCTGTTTCTGAGCCCTTCATATCAGGAAGTGTGCCAGTTACAGAGGACTTGTCACAAAGTATGTCGCCGTCAAAGGCAGTTGTGGGAAACCAGGGTGCTTCGCCAATTCAAGGATCACATCCTTCGAGCCCTGTGTCTACCCACCCTGAGATTCCAACTCAGGATCCAGTTAAGGACTCACTACCTTCGAGTAGTTGGCAACTTGTTTCCTATGAATCAGATTCATCTGACGAGGAAACTGAGGACGAGGGATCACGACCCTCATTGCACCTTCTGTCACCTCTCTAGAAGAGGCTAAGAAGATTTCTTCTGCAGGTACATCTTCTATGGATGCTGGCACTTCTTTGAGTGAGAGGGAAACACCAACAGTTGATAATCCCTCAAACCAACTGAGTGTTCAATCTATGAGTGTAACGAGAGAAACACCTACAGAACGAACAAGTGAAAACCCCACAGCTCAACCTATATCTGAAACAACTATTCCTACTATATCTGTGACAGAATTTGAGGCCCTGAAATTCAAAGTTCAACACTTGGAAGCTGAAAATCTTGTTCTATGGGAGGAGTTAGTTGAAATCAAGTCAACAATGGAGCAAAGGTTGGCTGCTCTCGAGGCTAAGCTACTGGCATCTCAACTTTCAAGAGAGGATTACTCAACTGAGGGGGAGAGAGCAGCAGAAAAAGCATGAGGAAAGCGGGTGATCACTAGAGCATCAGAAGAGCTGATTGACCCTGCTCTTAGAGGTCAATCAAGCTATGATCATGATGAATACATCCCTGAGTTTGTGGATACTGACAGGGTGATTAGGATGGTTGGTGCTGATGATGATCTAGAGGAAGGAGAAATCCCTCATAATGAAGTCTTTGCTGATGAACTTGCATATCACAATGACATTTTCCCTGCTGAAGAATATGAAATTGCAAATCCTCAGGACATTGCTGATGTTTCTAGAGATTTTGCTGAGCAAAGGAGAGCAAGAGAAAAGTTAGAAAATCAGAGACGGATTCGAAGGGAAAGGAGGATTGCCAACTTGCATAAGGATGGAGAAGAGTGGGATGCTGCAAGGGTAGTGTTTGATTTTCTAGAGGTCTGTCAAGAAAATGATGATGATGAAGTGAAAGATATCTTTGACTCCTTCAGGAACAACTACAAGGATCTACATTACTACCATGAGGTGTTGAATGATATCATTTCCACTGTCTCTGTTGTTGTTCATCCTAGGAGAGGATGGATGGTAAACATATCATTTGGACTGAAGAGAGAAGGCCATGGACTCAAGCATGTGTCAAGTCAGTTTCTCAGAGATCTCTCTCTAACTGAATTGTTTGTGGTAAGGAACAAGATCATCTCAACCGGAAGAAAGCACAATGAAGTATTGAGGGACAGGGTGGAAGAATGGATTACTGATATTGGAGTTGAAATTCATGACAAGCCTTCAGTTATCAAGTATTTCAAGGATGATATGATTCAAAGTATTGGACTCACTGATGAAGCATTATCAACTTACTCTCCTCGAATACTGAAATATCTGGAAGCTCAAGTGAGAGAAAAGTGCTCTAGGACCAGCAAGGGAAGACTAACTGCTGAATTGTTATATGCTTATCGTCTGAACTTTGCTGCTATTAGAGACTTGGACTTCTCTGCAATCAATCGTCAGCAACCATATCCACTGCCTCCACTCAACCATGAAGTTCCTGAAAATCCAAATGAACCTGTTGTCACTTACAATCCAACCTCCATTATATTCAAGAAAAAGAAAGATTCTGAGGCTACAGCTATACCACTGGAGGATATTGGAAAATTCTCATCAAAGAGAATTACTCGAGCAGTTGGTGCTGTTAAGTGGTCTGTGGTCAAATAAGATAAGGGGGTGCTCAAGAAACTGATTGATCTTCTAGAGATAAGGAAAGCTGTAGAGACTGTTCACAATACTTCCAGAGTTCGTGCTCATCCATCAAGGGTCATCATGAAAATTGAAGGTATGGAGCTTAATATCACATTCAAGAAGTTGAAGAAGATGGTCCATCTACAGACTTTAGAGAAGATGAAGAAGAATCTGGAGCAACCACCACCTGAGAATACATTGGAGCAAGTGGCACTGAGCACTATAACTTCCAGGATTGAAGAGATAGAAAACAAGCTCACTCAGAAGAAGGAAGAGGATGCTGCAAAAAGAAGAGCTGAGTAGTACCTGATCAATGCAAGAGCCAAGAAAGTAAGGAAAGATTAGTTCAGGCTAGAGGAACAATGGCTACTTGTATTTAATTTTGAATTCTGGAAATTGTAAGATATGATCCAGACTGTACTTAGTATTATTTCCTGTTTTAAATTAGTGTGCTTTTTCATTGTGTCAGTTGAGTTATCCTCTTAAAGGATTTGCTTGTCGAACTCTAACAAACAAATAGGGGGAGATTGTAAAGCATAATGTAACGTAAATGTAATTACAATAACTCAACACAACAAAAGACAGGAAACAATAGGTAAGTATAATACAAGAATCTACAGGTTGGAGATCCGATACGAAAAGACAAAGACAATCAAGATATCTGAGACGAACATCCGTCCACTGTAAGAAGTTCATTAATATGTTCAAGCCTCAATGAAGAATAAAGCACAATCAGTTTCTGCTATCAAGATTCCCTGAAGATCAAGTATCAAAGACCAGAAGATTCCAGTATATTTATTTTGATTATTTATAATCAAATTATCGAAGCAACATCTAACCCGGAATGATTGATTAAGTATATTATCAAGCAAAAGGATTCAACGACTTATATTCAGTTCGAGTCATTCGTGAACCAGACCAGTGCACAGGACGTCAGGACGTACGAAAGTATTCAGTGGATTCGATCAACGAATTAATTGATCAAGTCAATCAAGCTGTTCTTGTTGCATCAACAAAGAATTAAATTTATATATATATATATATATATATATATATATATATATATTAATTGTAATTTACTTGAAATATATTAATTCAAGTAACGCATGAAATAATTAATGATATATGTATATACATATCTAATAATATAAATTATAAGTGGAAGTTTGACTTTAGTCAAACTTGCGCCTATATATTCATATATGGTGCAAATTTACTTAGAAAATATTCTAAGTATAACACTGGTGATCATAGTGGAGCAAATTTACTTAGAAGAAGTGCAAGCTTTGACTTAAAGTCAAAGCACAACTTTCCCTTACTTAGAATTTTTCTAAGTAATCTCATAGTGGACACTGGGCAGCGCAAGTTCAAAGTCAAAGCGCAAGTTGGGAGTCAAAAGAGAGAGAACAGTGATGGACTTCACTGTGAGTGGCGCAACTTTCACTTAGAATAAATTCTAAGTCTTTCAACTGTATCACAGTGAAGCACATCATTCCTTTGGCGCAACTGTTGACTTAGTCAAGGCGCATCCTTTGACTAAGTCAAAGCACCAGTATTTAACTTAGAATTATCTTCTAAGTTACATACTCTCAGGGATACACTGTACTGGGCAAAACATTTGACCACAGGAGGCGCAAAGTTTGACTTCCTCCTCTCCGGGCGCAACTTTGATTATTTGGAGTTAGTTTTTTTTTTGACAATTCAATTTAACCACAGTTAAATTGAATTCGTACAGGATGAACTCAAGTCGTCTAGGACGAACTCGTTAACCATGGTTAGATGATTGAAAGCCTGTAAATAGAGCTTTGTGTTTTCATTTGAAAACAACTACACACTTTGTAAGTGCACACACTATACACATTCTCGAGAGCAAAGTTAGAATATCGATTTAATCGAGAGTTTGTAATAGAGTGATTGTAGTCTCTGCAGCCGACACTTGTGTTGGAATTTGTAGCCCCCGAGGATTATTTCTAATATAAGAATATTCCCCGACTTGCTAGAGTTGTTCAATTACGATTGATTTAAACTGGACTGAAACAGAATTATTCCGCAATTAAATTAAATCGAAGAAATTGGTATAGACGTATTTAACCCCCCCTTCTACGTCTGATTGGACCTAACAGTTCCCTAAAAAAATGAACTAGACCTTGCTCCTAACCATAAGGACCACCAAAAACTCGATAAATCCAAAATTATTCGAACCGGTTTGGCTAGTTTGGAGCAGGCATTGCCAAGAGGCCAATCTCCGCGCTTAGACACCAAACCTTAATCGGCCAGGTAAGCTTTCGCTAGCCTTAGACACCGAAGAGTTGGAATAATTAAAGATTACCTCGTTCTTTAGGTACCTTCCTAATTGAGCGTGAAATCCTCGGGGCTACCGTCTAATTATATTTTATTAAAAGGCTAGGGAAATTCAAATGAAGAATTAAATTGTTGTGGGCCAAGGAAAGAGTGATGAAATCCCTTCCCTTATCTTATGAGTGGGTTTTGCCCTTAAGATTTATTTAAATGATGCTCCACACAACGATATAATTAAAGCTATAAACAATTATGGATGCTTAAACTACGTGTTTTATCTAAAGAAAGAAGAAATTAATCCGAAAAATTCGGATTAATCCGAAAAATTCAACCAAAAAGAAGTGAGAGAATATAAAACAAACTAATCCGAAAAATTAAAAATTAAGGCGCAAAAATTAATTTTAGTCCCCGGCAGCGGCGCCAAAAACTTGATGTGCTCAAAATAAGATTTTGAAGTTAATCGCAAGTGCACGATCCCGTTTTAGTAATATAAGATTCGTACCAAGAACTAAATTTATTTTCGCGAAAACTTAATTTTTAACTTAATCAAATTAGACCAAAAGATTTTGAGGTGAATTTATTTAATCTAATTTTGAATCAAAGTCATAAAAATAATGTAAATTACTAATTATAATTAGACAAACAAAAAAAACATTTACTGAATTAAACCATTAATTATTAATGATTAAACAACTAACTAATCATTTAACAACCTAACTATTTAATTAACTAATTAAAACTAATACAGGAAACGTGAACAAACAGATCGGTGGTCGCGCAAAAGAAAATAATAATCTATACTATCTATACTATACTATAAAAAGCCAACATAGGTATAATTTGTAGTCGTACAAAATTTTGGTTTGGTACTCTCCTCTAAAACTAAAAGTCTACAATATGTAGATAGCTATTAAACAGTTTCATATACTAAAAACACTCCTTACGTATATTAATATCTTTTTAAATATAATTTATAATTAGTTGAAAAAGATGAAACTACTGTTAATAACACATATTAATATTAAAAAAAATTATAGATAAATGTATAACTAATTATAAATATACAATTTTGAATATATTTTGTCTAAAATACATATAAATAATTAGAGACGCTACTTTTTAATTATAACGTATTCTACTCGAAACTTAACTCTAACGTGTTCTATTTCATTACAAACACGAACCATTACGTAACATATGAAGATATATGAAATATGAAAATTTTGATTTAAAATTAATTGAATAATAAACTATCACATATTAATATCAGAAAAATAATTATAGATAGATAATAAATTGTGAAAGCTAAATTTCCGTTAGAAGATATAATCAGTTGGTTAATATAATTTAACTAAAATCCAAATTATTAATACTAAAATATTAATAAAATGATATTAAGATTTAAATTATAATTAATAAATTACGAGTTATATAAGCGCCCGTGCAAAGCACGGGTTAAAGGCTAGTAATAATAAAATAATAACAGAACAAAAGCAGCGTGCAGAAACAGAACAGTAATCGAACAGGCAGTTTATGAAATAAACGTGCGGAAATGGATCTGGAATAGCTTAAATCTCTCCGGAAAATTGATTTGACCGAAAAATTAAACCATTCCCAACAAACAAATAAAAGCCCACTAGACTCTAAACGAAATTCAACAACAAATTCCGCACTAAATAGCCCATAAACTACCCATTTTTTGACCAAAACAAGACTCAAATCAAACTATAACAACTCCAAACTACACCAAACTTCAAATCTAGCCTAAACAAAATATTTCTAACATAAACCCACTAACCTCATTTCAAAATTATCAACTAAAATTTCCACCAAAAAACCCCCAAAAATACCAAAATCAAGAACAAGGACAACACCAAAATATATCAAACTAACTCCAAATCACATAAAACTTCGAAACTAGCTTATCTACCTTGTTTCTAACAAAACCCCATCAAACTACAAACCAAAATATCAACTAAATCATTGAACCCACTAATAATATTGAGAATTAAAAGGGGCTCAAGCTAAATACTAAAAATGTAAGCTTAAAACAAATAATAAAGGCTCTTTCAACCCACAAGTGGTTGGCATAAATGCCACTTTATCCACTTGTTGAAGGGAAAGTTGGTCATAGCCATAAATTTCAACAAAGCAAGGATGCAAGAGATAAAGAAACTAAACTTGAACTTATATATATATATATATATATATATATATATATATATGAAAAGTGTTTACAATATTTGAGAGATTACAAGTTGAAAGAGAAAGTTATTCTAGATGTAGAAGATGATAAGGGAGGCTACTAACAACTAGGTAAAAACTAGGGTAAAGACTAAGTTGGTGGCTCATGAGAGAAAAGGATGTTTATATAGGCCTAGATTAGGGTTTTAGGGGTAGAAGGGTCTTTGTGTCTTGATTTTCTTTTCCTTCTTTTTTTCTTTCTTCTTTTTCTTTTCTTTTTCTTCCTCTTTTTCCCTTCTTGCACCTTTTTTCCTTTTTCTCTTGAATTCTCAATTTCTCTAAAAATTCTTGAAAACAAAACAATTAACAAATAAAAATATGAAAACAAGCAACAAATAGGTAGTTAAAATGTGCAAAATAATGGACCTATCATACAGGTTTTAATCTGATGGCTATACAGACTCTGACTTTGCAGGATGTAAGATTGATAGGAAAGGTACTTCGGGAAGCTGTCAGTTTCTTGGATGAAGGTTGGTGTCATGTGTTAGGGATATACTGAAATATTCGTTTGAAGTATATAACAATTATTTGAGAATCTTGAATGCATGTTTACACATTGTCTGAATATTATATATTGTAGACAATCTAGTATCAAATGGGATAGCAGAAGATTAGATTGTCGAACTCTTTATATAATATAATAAAGGTTCACAGTCTAAATGGTGTTAGACAAACGATTGGAACGACTGAAGTATTATTTGGAAATAGTTTATCTTGACTATTGAATAATACTTATATACTTTGTGTATATTGAACGGGATCAAAATAGTAGAATAATTGTTTCTTTAATTCTGACAATAAAAAACTAAGATTCTATGATGTTATTAATGCTTAAGTTCTTAATCCGGATATAGTGATTGACACTTGTATTTAATGCACATGCCTTGACTCATAAGTTAAGTAATTTATTTTAAATTACGAATTTCTGTATTAGGCAATGACATTATATACAGAGTGGGATATTGACTATAGAAGGAAACCGTGTCCAAAAAATATATTCAGGTGATAATGTCCTCTTGAATGCTCATAAAGATAATTATGCTTTAGTCCTGCAGGCAGATTTGTTCTTGCATAATTATCAGGTTCTGTGGATGATCAAGGATAAAAGATATTGATTAAATTAATTGTCAGAAATTAATTTAATTAATGGACATGCGATATCTTAAACATGGGGAATCTATAAGCAATTAAAATGGGAACCGAATTAAATAATTAATTTACGGAATTAGGAAAGGTAGTGCAAATATTAATTCTTTAGTGGATTGAATTAATATTTAATGATATTGGGCCTGGCCCGGAATGTCATTAGAAGGACTGACCTAATGGTCCATGATCCTACTGTAGCCTATATATATTCTCGTTCTCTTAAAGCTGAAAGATACACCAAAACGAATTCATTCAAGAGTTTGAGAGAGCCAAGAGGCAGACGTTTTTCTCAAGGAGACAGCTAGGGTTTTGGGTCTTTGGAGCTTTAAGGAGAGGCACACCTTGGGAGATCGAAGGCCACACTTCGTCCAAGGAGAATCAGGGAATACAGTAGAAGACGTGGATTTGAATCGCTTGTGCCATAGCGATTAAGGTTAATATTCTTTTCGAACTCTTAATTAGTATCATAAAACGCAGGGCCAAGATCCGATTGTTCTTACAATGGCATCAGAGCGAGGTTGCGATTCTGCGATTTATGATATGTAGTCCATGTCATGATTATATATGCATGTATGTAGTGGTTCTGTGATGCAGGTTGTTATCCACTATTATGGCCGTGTTTTAATCATTCTGTTAGATTCCACGTGGTTTATCGTGGCTGTTGTAAATCACGAGGGTTGATCGTGATAGTTTAATCTTGTAATTCAATTTGTAATTGTTTTAGATTATGATCTGATGTAATAGAATAGGCTGGTTCGTCTGTACAAGTTTGTATGTAATTGTTTGATCAACGGAGCAAGAAACATAGACTTTCCGCTGCTGCGATCTGTTTTCGCTGCTATTTAGGGTAACTTTTGCATACGATGTCCGATTTGGGCCCATAATACCTTTTCGGAAACGGCAGAACGAGACATACAGGCTCCATATTGACGTAGTCCAAATTCCAAATTGAAGATTTTCGGAATTTCTCGAAAGATGATTTCGAAGCTGTTTTTCCGGGGCCATATTAGTGGATGTGTTTCATTATGTTTTACATAATTTCTGCCTTTTCTTGATTATTGCTACTATGTGTTTCTTGTCTGTGTTGTTATGCCATGTGATATTAACCATTCGCATGCCAGAATGACATGGACATAGGGATGTTTTTTCATTATTGCTTTAATCATAATAGTATGCTGCCATGTTATGTGTTCATTGTGTTGCTATTACCATGATAGTATGCATGTGGACTTCGAAGAAATAACATAGGGCGATGCATCTAGATTAAAATCCTCAAAGTAAATTCTAAGTGGGAGAGGGAGTTAATATCATATTAAATCCGACGGTCTCCATCATTGTTTGTATGTAATTTAACATAAAGACGAATATAAATTATGTATACGTCACCATCGTGGCATGTAATTTATGGTGTCTAGAATGTCATAGATATTACTGGAACAAACTTCTTAAATTAATACGAATAAATATGAATTTTAATTATCTCTGATTTGGGACAATTTATAAGGCTTATGGGTATTAAGTGAGACCGATGTGACTCCTCCACTGCTTAAAATCAAACCAGACACAAATATTGAATTGAAGTATTCTATTCAATGAATATTGGAAGGTATACATGCTGCCCATCGTGGCGTACCAAGTTCCATAGGTTTCGGGTAATTTAAGATTTGATGATGGTATACACTTAGCTATGAAAAATAATATAGACCACCCCAACGTGGCTTATTGTTTAGTAATAGGACCGAAGTAACGTTTAAACATATTTAGGTGGTATACATGTCACCCATCGTGACGTACCAGAAACTTATAGTGTTTAAACGTTAGTGCATTTAATTTTAATAATTGTTAGAGGAACCAATAGGTCTTAATTTTAAATGCACCTTTCTTTATGTGTAATGTGATTTTTTCATGCTTGATTCTCAGGATAAAATTTACTCACTCCACTTCCTCCATGTGCCAGTGAATTTGACAAAACACAAATTTATAACCCCGGCACCTTTACACAAACAATTGTTGCAGAATCATCTCAGCCCCTTAGCCAAGCACAAGATATTTCTGAGCGCGAGGGAGAAAGTGCCTTTAGTGCACCACATAAGGAAGATGTTTCTGATTCTGCACCTCTGTCTCCTAGTCAAGTCAGGAGAATAGAACCTAAGGCAACTGCAGACCTGTCTATTTCTTCACCACCTCAACCAAATACTACTTCAACGCACAGTGAGGTTGCACACACGATTGAAGAATTGACGGTATCAAACACTTTGTCCTCCATGTCAGGGATAGACACTGTTGTTTTAGATATTATTCAGGGTCAAGTGCCTTCACCGGCGTCTGGGGGAAACTTAGGTGATTTACCACAATCTCCACCTTCGTCTACCCCCTGGGAGGAACATTCCCAGATCCCTCACGGGACTCTTCACCTCTCGAAGGTGAACGGAAATCTGTTTCTGAGCTCTTCATATCAGGAAGTGGGCCAGTTACAGAGGACTTGTCACAAAGTCTTTCGCCGTCAGTGGCAGTTGTGGGAAACCAGGGTGCTTCGCCGATTCAAGGATCACATCCTTCGAGCCCTGTGTCTACCCACCCTGAGATTCCAGCTCAGGATCCACTTAAGGACTCACTACCTTTGGCAACTTGTTTCCTATGAATCAGATTCATCTGACGAGGAAACTGAGGACGAGAGCTCACGAACCCTCATTGCACCTTCTGTGACCTCTCTAGAAGAGGCTAAAAAGATTTCTTCTGCAGGTACATCCACTTTAGATGCTGGAACTTCTTTGAGTGAGAGGGAAACACCAACAGAACTTGCTATACAGAATCCGTCTACCCAACTGAGTGTTAAATCTATTAGTGAAACTAGAGAAACACGTACAGAACGAACTAGGGAGAACCCCACAGCTCAACCTACATTTGAAACAACTATTCCAACTGTATCTGTGACAGAATTTGAAGCTCTGAAATTTAAAGTTCAACACTTAGAAGCTGAGAAGCTTGTTCTACGAGAGGAGTTAGTTGAAATAAAATCTACAATGTAGTAAAGGTTGGCTATTCTAGAGGCTAAGCTACTGGCTTCTCAACTTTCACGAGAGGACTACTCAACTGAGGGGGAGAGAGCAGTAGAAAAAGCACGTGGAAAAAGGGCAATCGCTGGAGTGTCAGAAGAGGTTATTGACTCTGCTCTTAGAGGACAATCAAGCTATGATCATGCTGAGTATATTCCTGAGTTTGTAGACAATGATCGGGTGATTAGGATGGTTGGAGCTGATGATGATCTGGAGGAAGGAGAAATCCCTCAAAATGAAGTCTTTGCTGATGAACTTGCATATCATAATGATATTTTCCCTGCTGAAGAATATGAAATTGCAAATCCTCAGAACATCGCTGATGTATCTAGAGATCATGCTGAGAAAAGGAGAGCAAGGGAAAAGTTAGAAAATCAGAGACGGATTCGAAGGGAAAGGAGGCTAGCCAACTTACATAAGGACGGAGAAGAATGGGATGCTGCCAGGGCTGTGTTTGACTTTCCAGAGGTCAATCAGGAGAATGATGATGCCGAGGTGAAAGATATCTTTGATTCCTTCAGGAACAACTACAAGGATCTACATGACTATCACTCTACTGTATCAATTGTTGTTCTTCCTAGAAGAGGATGGATGGTAAATATATCATTTGAACTTCAAAGAGAAGGCCATGGACTCAAGCATGTGTCAAATCAGTTTCTCAGAGATCTCTCTCTAACTGAATTGTTTGTGGTAAGAAACAAGATCATCTCAATCGGCAGGAAGCACAATGAAGTATTCAGGGACATGGTGGAAGAATGGATCACTGATACTGGCGTTGAAATTCATGACAAGCCTTCAGTTATCAAGTATTTCAAGGATGGTATGATTCAGAGTATTGGACTCACTGATGAAGCATTATCAACTCACTCTCCTCGAATACTGAAATATCTAGAAGCTCAAGTGAGAGAGAAGTGTTCTAGAACCAGTAAAGGAAGACTAACTACTGAATTGATATATGCTTATCGTCTGAATTTTGCTGCTATTAGATGTAGGAACAATCAGACCTTGGCCCTGCGTTTTATGATACTAATTAAAAGTTCGAACAGAATATTAACCTTAATCTCTACGGCGCAAGCGATTCAAATCCACGTCTTCTACTGTATTCCCTGATTCTCCTTGGACGAAGTGTGGCCTTCGATCTCCTAAGGTGTGCCTCTCCTTAAAGGTCCGAAATCTAAAACCCTAGCTGTCTCCTTGAGAAAAACGTTTGCCTCTCTCTCTGATTCTAGGATGAATTCGTTTTGGTGTGTTTTTCAGCTTTAGGAGAACGAGAATATATATAGGCTACATTAGGGATCATGGACCATTAGGCCAGGCCTTCCAATAACATTCCGGGCCAGGCCCAATGTCATTAAATATTAATTTAATCCACTAAAGAATTAATATTTGCACTACCTTTCCTAATTCAGTAAATTAATTATTTAATTCGGCTCCCATATTAATTGCTTATAAATTCCCCATGTTTAAGATATCGCATGTCCATTAATTAAATTAATTTCTGACAATTAATTTAATCAATATCTTTTATCCTTGATCATCCACTCAATCTTATAATTATGCAAGAACAAATCTGCCTGCAGGACTAAAGCATAATTATCTTTATGAGCTTTCAAGAGGAC
Organism: Daucus carota subsp. sativus; assembly: GCF_001625215.2. NCBI lineage: Eukaryota > Viridiplantae > Streptophyta > Magnoliopsida > Apiales > Apiaceae > Daucus > Daucus carota. The sequence goes on along the minus strand of NC_030384.2, from coordinate 1,650,994 downwards.
ATCATCACCCGAATATATTTTCCGGACATGGTTTTCTTTTATAGTCAATATCCCACTCTGTATATAATGTCATTGCCCAATACATAAATTCGTAATTTAAAATAAATTACTTAATTTATGAGTCAAGGCATGTGCATTAAATACAAGTGTCAATCACTATATCCGGATTAAGAACCTAAGCAATAATAACATCATAGAATCTTAGTTCTTTATTGTCAGAATTAAAGAAACAATTATTCTACTATTTTGATCCCGTTCAATATACACAAAGTATATAGGTATTATTTAATAGTCAATATAAACTATTTCCAAATAATACTTCAGTCGTTCCAATGGTTCGTCTAACACTATTTAGACTGTGAACCTTTATTATATTATATAAGGAGTTCGACAATCTAATCTTCTTCTATCCCAGATTGTCAACAATATATAATATACAGACAATGTGAAAACATGCATTCAAGATTCTCAAATAATTGTTATATACTTCAAACGAACATTTCAGTATAACCCTAACATTAGAGACTTGGACTTATCAACAATCAAACGTCAGCCACCATATCCATTGCCTCCACTCAATCCTGAAATTCCTGAAACCCCTAATGAGCCTGTTGTTACTTACAATCCAACCTCCATAATATTCAAGAAGAAGAAAGATTCTGAGGCTGCAGCTATACCACTTGAAGATATTGGAAAATTCTCATCAAAGAGAATTACTCGAGCAGTTGGTGCTGTTAAGTGGTCTGTGGTTAAAGAAGAAAAAAGTGTGCTCAAGAAACTGATAGATCTTCTGGAGATAAGGAAAGCTGTAGAGACTCTTCACAACACTTCGAGAGTTCGTGCTCTTCCATCAAGGGTCATCATGAAAATTGAAGGAATGGAACTTAATATCACTTTCAAGAAATTGAAGAAGATGGTCCACTTACAGACTTTGGAGAAGATGAAGAAGAATCTTGAGCAACCACCACCAGAGAATACATTAGAGCAAGTGGCACTGAGTACTATAACTGCCAGGATTGAAGAAATTGAAAACAAGCTCACTCAGAAGAAAGAAAAAGATGGTGCAAAGAGAAGAGCTGGGCAGTACCTGATCAATTCAAGAGCCAAGAAACCAAGGAACAATTAGTTCAGTCTAGAGGAACAATGGCTACTTGTATTTACTTTTGAATTCTGGAAATTGTAAGATATAATCCAGATGGTACTTAGTATTATTTCCTGTTTTTAAATTAGTGTGCTTTTTCATTGTGTCAGTTGAGTTATCCTCTTAAAGGATTTGCTTGTCGAACTCTAACAAACAAATAGGGGGATGTTAGGTCCAGATACGATTGTAGAAGGGGGGGTTGAATACAATCGATACCAAATTATCGCGGATGTGAATCTGATTGAATGTAACTTGTTAATCAGATTATAATTAATTAATATAACAATGTTTGAAGTCGTTATATAATTAATATGGTTCAGTTTTAATGTCCACTAAAGTTCGTAGAATAAATTCGACAGGGTATATTCTAGATTTAGTGATTAAAATAACCGGGTTATCAAAGCACAGAAAACTGTGGATATAACGATCAAGCAAGTTACGAACAACTTGAAAGCTTTACAAATGCTTTGAATTACAAAGTGATGAACACTTAAAAATGAAGAAACTAAGCCATATATATAGGCAAAGCTTTGTACTTGTAAGACAAAGGAAAGACAAGACAATTACAAGTGTTGGAAAGACAAAACAAGAAGGGCAAGACAAACTAGCTTGGGCAAGACAAATGTATGACAAGGGAAGACAATTCCAGATTGACTAACAAGCCTAAAACAAGCCAGAAAGACAATTTATATAAGGGGCAAGACAATTCAGGAAGGGTAAGACAAAGCATCCACTCGGCAGGACAATTGAGATTGTCTTGGCTTTGGAATTGTCTTGGCAGCCACATAAACTTTTCGGTTAGGACAATCTGTTTTGTCTTGCAGACATCCATTAACTTTCGGTAAGACAAAGAATTGTCTTGGCAGTGGAGTTCATTAGCAAACGGTAAGACAAAACAGTTTGTCTTGCTGTTGCTCGGTAGGACAATTGTATTGCCTTGCTGGAAGTTTAATCAAACGGCCAGGCAATCCATTTGTCTTGGTAGTTTGAATTACCCGGCAAGACAATCTTAGATTGTATTGCTGAGTTAATCTAGGTGATTAAAAATATAATTTGTTGTTTATATTTAATAGGAAATTATCCACTTAATTAAGTTAATTATATATATTCATAAATTAAATTAATTCGAGAGTGAATTAATTTAATAAATAAATTACATAATTAATATAATTATTTGAGAAGTAAAATAATAGTCCATTAAATATTTAAACACCCAATCTTCAGTAGATCAGCTTCCTGTCTTCTTTAAACTTTAATAACTTCTTCTTGATACGAACTACCACTTCTGCTTGACTTCAAATATTTAATTTGAATAACTGATACACAGATGTACTGTCTGGTTCATCTGTATCTAGTTAAATCAAATATTCTTTGTCAAATAAACATTAAGAATTTGGTTTGTTCGTCGAGTCTTCGTCTTGTAAGTACTTCTTCATTAAATGGAATCTTCTAATAAAATAAAGTATAGAAACTTTATATCTTCTGAACTCCTGGACGTGCCACAAAAGATTATTTCTGCACTGAGGCTTGAACATATTAATGAACTTCTTTCAGTGGTGTGCAGCAGCATCCTGGAATTTATCAGACATATAATTCCCATAAATCATTTGACGTTCTTCGTACGGATTCCGATGACTTGCTATTTACTAAGCTTTCTTATCTGAGTTGAGTTGTACCTCTTTAAATACAAATAGGCTGAACATATGCCTTTCAATCTCCCCCTATTTGTTTGTTAACATAACATGCAAATTTCCTAGAGGATAACTCAACTAACAGATAAGACAAAGATTTAAACAAAGGAATGTAAATAGCAAAAGTTTATGGCTTTGCATTAAACATTAAACCCTGATCATTAATAGATTACAAAAGGATGTTCCTTGAACATATCTAACAAATATCCTAATCAATCTATTCACCCAGAATGAGTGACTTCTCCTTCTTCAGTATCAGAACAGTGAATGATTGGAGTAGAATGCTCATTCTGAGTAGGCTCTTCAGCTGCAGTGGATTCTCCATGCTTCTTTCTTTCACGAGCCAATGAAAGATGATATTGAACTTCTATGTCCACAGGGTCTTCGATGAAATCTGCTGGCTGAGATTGGTTGATATACTTCATCTTTCTGAAGTATTGTTGAATGTTTCTTCTTGTGCAGTAGTTCACAATCTCAGTATCAGCATTAGCTTTGGCTTTCGTAGCGAAGCCCTTGGTACGTAGAATAGTCGAAACAAGAACCATCTGATTAACATCATACTTAAGAAGATGTTTGTAGTCCAGGTAGAAGGTTCCAAAGTTGCTCTCATGCACAGTAAGGATTTCTGACAACTTGTGGGCTGTTATGAATAGCACAATCCATAAGCCTGTCACGAAGGAGTTCATTCAGATTTGAGCTGCGTCTGATCTTGTTACGAATCACCCAGATTTCAGTTAGAGATAGAAACTTGAATAGACCAATTGAAACCCTGAATGTTCCGTTTCTCTGAGTAGAAATAATGATCTCCCATTCATTGAGAAGATTCTTGACACCAACAGTTATGTATTCTAACTCGAGAGCAAGAGCACGCATAAACATATCCTCATTAAGGTTAGACTCTCTCAGGTCATAGATGAAAGATTTGAACTTACCATCATTGAAAGGTTCCCTTTGAGGTCCAGAGAAGATTTGTCTAGCAATATCCCACCTTTCACCAACTTTTCTGGAGATATCTTCTCTCTTCTCCTTGCACTTTGCATCCCATAGCTTCTGTTTCTCCAGCTTGACCAACTCATCAGTTGTCCTACTTCTCATCTACCAGTTTCTGTAATTCCTGAAGCCTTGCTTTGCTAGCTTCATGTTGAGCTTTAAACATCCTGACCCTTTCCAAGTGCTCAGGGTCCACAGAGTGATCTTCATTGAAGAGAAAGCTTTCCTCGAAATGACCTTCTTCTTCAGCTTCAAAATAGGCAGCATCAAATGCATCATCATCATTAACATCTTCAGGAATGTTGTCGTAATCCTGATTAGTGAAGATGTTCTCAGATTTAGGCATTTTGCCTTTAGACTTGTCATAACTTTTGTCAGCTGCTAAAGAATCTTTTCCACTTGGTCCATCTCCACCCTTATCACTCCTATCAGTATCTCCATCCTTATTACTCCTATCAGCAGCATCAACATTGCTGTGATCATCTTTGTCTTCCTCATCTTCCTTATCCTTCTCCCCCTTAGTTGAGGGATCCTCTGGAGTAGACTGAGATGTAGACTGATTAATTTTCAAGTGTTGAACAACTTGAGCCAGTGTTTGCTCCAAGTTGTCAAGCTTTGTCATACAGAGCTCCTGGTTCTTGTCAAACTTGTCCATCCTAGAGTGAATACCCTTTACATGATCGTCCAATTCTTTTTCAGAGAAGTAAAGGACGGATCAGCAACTTTCTCCTGTAGAGTTACCAGCTCTCCACTTTTGAATCTAGCATTCTCAGCATTCAACCTTTCAATTTCAGCTTTCAGAGCAGACATTTGTTCCTGTAACAGATCTGTGTTGGTGTGTGCACTCACCTCACGAACACTCAAAGATTTGTCACTATCCTCGCGTGCATGTGTTTCGCTCGGTGTTTGCCTGATTTCACTCGTATTTTTCACACCGTCACCTGTACCTGTATAAACAACCATAGTCCCCTGAGATGGAACTGTAGGATGTGAAGGAACAAATTGTCCTTCTGATGCCTGTGAAGGCATATGTACTTGCAGGTTGCCAAGTAGATACTGATCCAAAAAGAAAGAGTGATCGGAAAAGTTTTCATATGACATGTTTCGAAAATCTGTGCTCTCTCTAAGTGAAGAATCATAAGACAAAGGTTCAGTGTTTACTAGCGTGAGTGCTAGTTGTGTGCTTGACTCTTTACAGGATACCGCGGTCGGACGGCCAATTTCAATAAATGCATTCTGTGGAGAGAATGAATCTAGAGACTGTATATTTACCATTTCAGTGTCCAAATCCTTTTGGGAGGAAATGGATGCGGCTGCAGTTGTCTCTGGTTCTGCCACCCTTTGCTTCTTATGAGACAGAGCTGCGGGTTCTCTCGGAATTGCACTCCCACTCCGTTTCCGGGCTACCTTTCGAACAACTGGTGTATGAGTAGTGTCGGTTGATGTGTTTGATGAAGAATCAATTGTTGAAATTGAAACGTCAGCTTGGTTATGAACCTAGGTGTTTTCAGGTTCATTGCTGGGAGTCTGGAAATCAAATCCAATGTCACAATCAAAATCTGCAATATCAATATTAAAGATATCAGTGAGATTAGAAAGTACCTGAGCTACCTGTAAGTCAGTCCTGAAGTCTTGTAGCTCTGGATTGATAACAGAATCAGCAGGCAGGGGCTAAGAGGTAGATTGTGGTTGGGGAATGTTATGTGTATGTGCAGGTGAAGGTGTTGGTTCAGACTGAGAGGGAAAGATGGAGGCTTGTTGGTCAGGAAAGAAGTTGTAATGTGGAGGAGATTGGTTTTGAGATTGGTGAGAAGAGTTGTACGATGATTGGTGAGGAGAGTTGTAAGGAGGGTTGTAGGGAGAGTAATGTGAGGATTGGCTGGAGGATTTGTAGTCTTGGAGGAGTTGAAGTGGTTGAAGGTTTTGGGGAGGTGATTGTTGTTGCTGTTGGTCTTCTTGAATGTCTGGTTGAGCCTGTTGTTGTTGTTGAGGTTGATATTGTTGTTGTTGTAGAGGTTCAGGAACTTGAACAGGCTGAAATGGAGCACTGAATTGCTCTAACATGAAAGGAGTCACTACCAGTGGCACATTGTCATGCTTTTTCTTGTTTACCAGCCTGGTCTGGATCTTAGCACAAGTTCTCTGAATAGGAACAACAGGAGAATCGACGTACAAGTTCCTATCAGCTTCATTCATCTTGTCATTCAGAAATAACATCAGAATCCTCGGATAGAAGCATTCAACTTTTTCATTCTGATGAATTGATCGTTGTGTAACAGACCCCATCTTTCTGATAATCTCCCTCAGCAATATCTTCCCAAAGTTGATCCGTCTGTTATAAGCTATGCTTAATCCAGAGATTTGCAGCATCGAAGATATATTGCCAAAATTCTTTCGATTAGTGGGAGCAAACACCTTTGCCAGGGTGTCGAAGAAAACATCCCATTCAACCTTCAGATTTCCCTTTGACATCTTAGGGAGAAAGATCTGAGCTTGATAGTTAATATCCTGAAAGAATTGTCTGATTTCATCATCTGTACCGTCTTGCTCAAAATTTTCCCTTGGAAATCCCAGGATTCTGTTCACATCATCAACAGTGATGACAATCCTCTTTCCGTTGGGTAGATCCCCTATCAGCTTGTAGTTTTCCAGTGTCGTAGAGTTGACAACATTGGAATAGTAGTCGAACAGTGGTTGCACTTGGACTGGAATATCTGCTGACAGTGCAGTACTGGCTAGACATTGTCTCGAAAGAAATCTGACCCAAGTCCTGAATCTATCAGAGCAGTCATCAGGGTTCAGGCTTGCACAGTAGTTGGTCTCAGCAATCACAAATTCTCCGGCCATATTTTATTATTAAAAATTGAATTAAGCGAGAATTTTTCAAATGAAATTTTAATTCTCAAATTTCTCGCAAATTTCAACTGATAATTAATAATCAATTGATTAATTAATTAATAATTCGAAATATTAGAATAATATCGAATTAAAATTTAATTAATTTTATATGGCACTAATCAACTTAAATTCCAAAAAGCTATTAATAATCCACAAAAAGCCAAACAGCCCCTTAAGCTCCAAAAACCCAATTTCAATTAATCAACAAGCCAAACACAGCCTAAACTCCAACTAATCCCAAATCAGGCCAAGAACCCTAATTTCAGTTTGATTAAATCGGCCTTAAACAATCAAGCACAGGGTCGATTAAAACCAGCAACTCACAGCAAAATCACAGATTAAAGGTCAATTAACCACAGCAATTCGAGAGGATTAAGCGAAATGAGTCCGAGTTCTTGAGGAAAAAAATGGCAGAGCTTCGACTTGTAAATAGGCGAAAACGACGTAGCCAGCAAGCTTTAGAGCCTGAAATCGACAGAAAACCAGCAAGTTTTTGGCAAAACTTGAAAACCAGATCAGTTCGTGCGTGTATATCGTGTGTATAGAAGATGAAGAACTGGGCAAGACAATAGAAATTGTCTTGAAGAAGTGTGTGTGGTTAAGTAAGCAAGATAACCGGGGTTTGTCTTACAGACATCTCAATGTCTCGGTAAGACAATTTTAAATTGTCTTGCCGAGACTGAGATGAGCCATCAGCAAAAAAAGGTATAAAGGGACTCGGGTAAGACAATTCTTGATTGTCTTACCGAGCGTCCAAGAGAGGTAGTGCACGAAGGTGTAAGACAATTGGATTGTCTTACGGATTGACTCGGGCAAGACAATCAAACAATTGTCGCGCCGAGTCAGCCACACGCGTAAGACAATTAAATTGTCTTACCGAACAGCCAACACACCACACATAGTAAGACACACGAATTGTCTTGCCGAAATTAGTAATTATATAATATAATAATATGATTTTTGATTGTTTTTCAAGATAAAACATTTTAGCAATTAAAATCAAAAATCTATAATAAAACAATACTATATATTACACAAATATTTTGTAAATTTCAAATTTAATTAAATATAAATACTTATGAATTTAACATTAATTTAATAAAATGAATTACCTTAAACTCAAATATTTATGCTTACTTATTTTTGAAAAATACAAAATAAATACAAATGATTATCTAAATGCTTAGAGAATATTACAGGGGAGTATATGAGCACTTAGAAAATTATAGATTAATATACAAGCATGCATAACTACTCAAAATATTATCAGATAATATACAGAAAGTCATGTAAAATCTAATAACACATATATAATTACACTGAAAATTCACAAAAATATATAAAAACATATAATACATATGAAAAATATATACAAGAGAACTATGTCATATTTAACATCCCTAACTCACAAACCAGCTTAGAGAAAGTGGATTCATCCAGTGGTTTAGTGAAGATGTCAGCAATTTGCTCAATCGTGGGTACAAAATGTAACACCACAGTACCATTCATGACATGTTCTCGAATGAAATGATACCTGATATCAATGTGCTTGGTTCTTGAATGTTGAACCGGATTGTTGGAAATGGCTATGGCACTTGTATTATCACAAAATATAGGAAATTTGTTTACTACAACACCATAATCATTCAGTTGATTCTTGCTCCACAAGATCTGAGCACAGCAGCTTCCAGCAGCTATATACCCAGCTTCAGCACTAGAAGTGGACACGGAGTGCTGCTTCTTGCTATACCAGGAAACCAACCGACGTCCTAGAAATTGACAGCTTCCAGACGTACTCTTCCTATCAATCCTGCATCCTGCATAATCAGAATCTGTATAGCCGGTTAAGTCAAAACCAGTATTCTTAGGGTACCAAATACCTAATCCAGGTGTACCCTTAAGATATCTAAAGATTCTTTTGACAGCTATAAGATGTGATTCCTTAGGATCAGCTTGGAACCTAGCACACAAACATGTTGCAAACATGATATCTGGTCTACTTGCAGTACGATAAGTAAGGAGCCAATCATACCTCGATAGCTTGTGATATCAACTTTCTTACCAGATTTATCCTGGTCAAGCTTTGTGGCAGTGGCCATGGGTGTCTTTGCCGGTGAAGAGTCCTCTAGATTGTACTTTCGAAGAAGATCTCTAACATACTTGGATTGGCAAATGAATATTCCATCTTCCTTTTGGCTTACTTGAAGACCAAGGAAGTAGTACAGCTCACCCATCATACTCATCTCATATGTACTCTGCATTAACTTAGCAAATCTCTTGCACAAGTTATCGTTAGTAGAACCAAATATTAATATCATCAACATATATTTGTACACATATCATATCCTTATCATGCAATTTGTAAAAGAGAGTTTTGTTTATGACACCTCTAGTAAAATTGTTTACAATTAAAAACTCAGAGAGAGTGTCATACCATGTCCTTGGTGACTGCTTGAGTCCATAGACAGCTTTGAATAAGAAGTATATAAAATCAGCAAACTCTGGATTTTCAAAGCCAGGGAGTTGTTCCAGGTATACTTCTTCTTCCAGCTTTCCATTCAGAAATGCACTTTTCACATCCATTTGATAAACCTTGAAGTTGGAGTGTGCAGCAAATGCAAGAAATATTCTGATGGCTTCAAGACGAGCAACTGGAGCATAGGTTTCATCGTAATCAATTTCTTCTTCTTGTGAATAACCTTTTGCAACCAGTCTGGCTTTGTTTCTCACAACAATGCCATCACCATCTAACTTGTTACGGAAGACCCATCTAGATCCAATTATAGATTTTCCTTTTGGCCTTGGAACCAGGGCCCAGACTTCTTGTCTCTCAAATTGATTGAGTTCTTCTTGCATGGCAAGAACCTAATCAGGATCAACAAGTACTTCATCTATTTTCTTTGGTTCTAATTGTGATAGAAAACAAGAGAATAGACATTCATTTGTCGTAGCACTTCTAGTCTTGACACCAGCATCAGGATCTCCACTAATTAAATCAAAGGGATGATCTCTGCTCCAAATCCTTTCCCTTGGAAGTTGTGTCCTTGCTGATTCAGCAGTATTATCATTAAGCTGAAGTGTATGACTAGTTGATCCACCAGCTCCCCCTGATTTATTGCCAGGTTGACTTGATGATCCACCACTAGCACTAGTGGAATCTCCAGTGTTTCCACCATTTCCTCCACCATTGCCTAGATCATCACCATCATTGTTGTCATCTCCTGTTGCAACCTCAGGTGGCATATCATCATCTGAATCAGAATCTGGATATTTGTCAAACTTCAGAGACTCAGATGGATCAGCAGATTGTAGACTTGGAAGTTTAGTGTCATCAAATGTAACATTGACACTAACTTTCACTGACAGAGTATCAATCACAAAAACTCTATAAGCAATTTTGGTATAACCAACAAAGATTGCTTCATATGCCTTTGGTTCAAACTTACTTAAATTCTCTTCACCATCTTTAAGAACAAAGCATTTGGCCCCAAACACATGAAGATGTTTGACATATGGTTTCTTGTTGTTATACAGTTGAAAGGGAGTTTTCATGTGATCCTTATTGATCAAAGTTCTACTAGGTGTAACAGGCAGTGCTCACAACTTCAGTCCAAAAGTACAGAGGAAGCTTTGCTTCAGCAATCATTGTTCTAGCAGCTTCAATCAGTGTACGATTCTTCCTTTCGACGACTCCATTCTGTTGTGGAGTCCTTGGTGCTGAGTACTGTCTGTTGATTCCCTTGTCAGAGTAAAAGTTGATTAAGGTTTGATTCTTGAACTCAGTCCCATTATCTGACCTTATTGCTTTTACAGGAACACCCTTTTCCAATTCCACTAGCTTGATATGATCAATTACTGTCAGGGGAGTTTCATCCTTGGAAGCTAGGAAGTAAACCCAAGTAAACTTTGAGAAGTCATCCACAATGACCAAAGCATATCTTCCTCCATCAATTGACGTAATATTCACTGGGCCAAATAAATCCATGTGCAACAGGTGCAATGGTTCAGTGATACTATTGATGGTCGTGCTTTTGTGAGATGCTCTCTTCGCTTTTCCTTTCTGACAAGCTTCACAGAGATCATCAGATGTAAATTCCAGGGAAGGCAAACCTCTCACCAAATCTCTCTTGACCAGAGAGTTTATAGTTTTGAAGTTGAGGTGTGAGAGTTTCTTATGCCATAACTGACTATCTTCAGCAGATGCTTTTGCATAGAAATAGTGAAATTCATTTCCTGGTCCAGTAGATAGATCAGCTACGAATATGTTGCCTTTCCCGATGCCACATAGTGAAGGACGTTTATCCTTGGTATGTTTGATTATACATATTTCCTTTTCAAAGTGAACATAATAACCCTTGTCACAAAACTGGCTGACACTAAGGAGATTATGTTGCAGTCCTTCAACTAGTGCAATTTCCTCTATGATGATCCTTCCAACTTTGTACTTGCCATATCCAACAGTACGACCCTTTCTATTATCAGCAAAAGTTACTGTAGGTCCAGTTGCCTCTCTCACTTCAGTCAGCAGGGATCTATTGCCAGTCATGTGCCTTGACGCTCCACTGTCAAGCACCCAAACAACTCGAACAACTCCACTGGCACCCTGCAAAAGACAAGTTGATTAAACATTCTTTGGGACCCACACTTGATTGGGTCCAGCAAACTTAAAGAACTGATTTCTATCAGGTGTAACAACAGAGCCTCTTGGACTGATACTTGGTTCAGACTTGACTGAACTTACTTCCTTAACAACAGCCTTATAAACCTTAGTTTTAGGCTTTGGAACATAAGTCTCCTTCATAACACGAGGAGGACTAACAGTCTTTGCCCTAGCATACTTTTTGTTTGTGTGTTGTCTTGGTGACGTGTCTTCATTTTTAGCATGCAAATTCTTAAAATATGCAGACATAGTATTGAAAGCACAAAGCATACAATTATCAACACCACAAAATTTATGGCATGCATCAAATACAGGAGCAACAGGAATATCAGTCATAATAGTAGGAACATCAACAGATTCTACTCTAACATTATTAACAGATTTGAAGTTCTCAGTAGAATGGCATATATTGTTTCTATTCTTACTATTCACAAAGTTATTAGGCTTGTTGAACTTAGTTCTTTCAGAGTTGACACCTAAACCAGCTTTAGGCAACCTGAAATTGCCTTTCACTTTGATTGGTTTCAGGTTTGTCAGAATCTCATCTCTCTTCTCATTACTCTCTTTCATTTTAAGGTCTTCCTGTTTGAGTTCATATTTAATGACAACAGGAGTTTCTAACAGAGGTTCAGCTACTGAGGATTTAAACAAAGGGTGAGGGGAATCTTTCAAAACAAAAGGAATTCCTCTCTCCTCAGCACTCTTCTTAAAGGGAGTAATGTTACTAGCCTTACCTACAGATTTGTTATAGTCAAAGCCTATTCCAACAATTCTCTTGATCTCTTGTTTATCATTAAGCTCTTTGACTATAGTGGAGGCATCCTTAAAGGCTTTACACTTAACTTTCTCTTCGTCTAGCTGAAGTCTTAAAGCAATCTCACCTTTCTCTAGAACTCTGACTCTAGCACTTTGTAATCCTAAATCCATAGTCAGTTGTTCAATTTTAGGTTTTAATACTTCCATCTCATTCATTTTATAAGCATGAATATCCAAGACTAAAGTATCAATTTTAAGATTGGCAGCTTTCAACTTCTTAATAGCATCATCTCTTTCAAGTCCTAATTGCATAAACAGTTTAGGGCATGTAGGATCTACCTGAAAGCTTCCAGCAGGAGGAGGTGAAGATGATCCAGCATTAGCCATGAAAGCAACATTCCCTAGCTGCTCCTCTTCATCACTATCTGTATCATCCCAGCTTTTGCCTTCTGCCAGATAAGATTTACTTTTGAAGCTTTGACCTCCAGAAGTACCCTGATGCTTTCTCACTAAGGCATCATACTTCTGTTTCAGCTCATCGTACGAATCCTTTCTCTTTCCTTGAACCTTGGGCTGCTTGCACTCAGTTGCAAAGTGTCCCGGTTCACCACAGTTGAAACATTTAAACTTGCTTCGATCCACCATCCCAGTCTTGTATCCTCCTTTGCTTGTAGAAGATGAATAACCTCCCTTCTGAAACTTACTAGCAGTAGGTTTGTATTTGTAGGAAGGGTTCTTCCGGAATCTCATGTTTCCAAACTTCTTGGCAAACAGTGATGGAGATTGATATTCTAACAGTTCTAGCTCTTCCATTGTATAGAACTCATCATCACCACTAGAAGAAGCAGTCTGACCCATCTCAGGTACAACAAATTCCTGAATGGCCTTAGAAGGAACAACAACATCCTTCTTTTCTTCCGGTGTAGGTAATTCAACAACTAGAGCTCTTGAGTGGTTCTGTGTTTTACCCCATCTATATCTCTGCTTTGTCTGAACCTGTTCCAGTTCATAAGTTTTCAGAACTCCGTAGAGTCTTTCCAGAGATATCTCATTCAGATCTCTGCTTTCCCTGATTGCAGTGATTCTGTGTTCCAGATGTTCAGGAAGGGTTAAGAGAAACTCATATTGACCTCTTTATTGTCATAGTATTTCCCATGCAGATTTAAGTTGTTAATCAGATTATTAAGTCTGATGAATACATTTGAAATCCCTTCTCCGGAATTGGAACCAAACTGTTCATACTGAGCCATCAGTATCTCTTTCTTGTTCTCTCTTACTTCTTCTGAGCCTTCATTGATGATCTCTAGCGTATCCCAGATTTGCTTCGCATTCGTACAATTAACAACATCATTGTACATGACAGGATCTAAGGATTCAACTAAGATCAGTTGGAGAGTATCATCTAGGTTCATCTGTTCACTCTCTTCATCCGTGTACTCAGAAAGTTCTTTCGGAACAGTTTTATGAGGCATTAACACACCATCCTCTTCGTGTGCTATTATAAGCTTCATCAGAGTAGAAACACCCTTGTTCAATATCCCGATATATTTCCTGTTCGCAGTGCGGAGCAATAGTAACATGTGCCTCTTCCATAGGCCGAAGTGTTCTTTGCTGAACGGTGGGATTTTAATGCTACTAATCTTTTGTGTACTCATTTTTAAGGATTTAAAGTGAATAGTGTTTGGATGAGATTTGGATTACAGAAAGAAAAATATTTTAAATCAGAATTAATTTTTGGAATAAAATTAATTCGAATAAAAAATATTTGAAACGTTACAGAGTGTGTATAGGATCTAATAATGTGTATTTGTATTAACAAATCTGATACCAATTGTTAGGTCCAGATACGATTGTAGAAGGGGGGGTTGAATACAATCGATACCAAATTATCGCGGAAGTGAATCTGATTGAATGTAACTTGTTAATCAGATTTTAATTAATTAATATAACAATGTTTGAAGTCGTTATATAATTAATATGGTTCAGTTTTAATGTCCACTAAAGTTCGTAGAATAAATTCGACAGGGTATATTCTAGATTTAATGATTAAAACAACCGGGTTATCAAAGCACAGAAAACTGTGGATATAACGATCAAGCAAGTTACGAACAACTTGAAAGCTTTACAAATGCTTTGAATTACAAAGTGATGAACACTTAGAAATGAAGAAACTAAGCCATATATATAGGCAAAGCTTTGTACTTGTAAGACAAAGGAAAGACAAGACAATTAAAAGTGTTGGAAAGACAAAACAAGAAGGGCAAGACAAACTAGCTTGGGCAAGACAAATGTATGACAAGGGAAGACAATTCCAGATTGCCTAACAAGCCAGAAAGACAATTTATATAAGGGGCAATACAATTCAGGAAGGGTAAGACAAAGCATCCACTCGGCAGGACAATTGAGATTGTCTTGGCTTTGGAATTGTCTTGGCAGCCACATAAACTTTTCGGTAGGACAATCTGTTTTGTCTTGCAGACATCCACTAACGTTCGGTAAGACAAAGAATTGTCTTGGCAGTGGAGTTCATTAGCAAACGGTAAGACAAAACAGTTTGTCTTGCTGTTGCTCGGTAGGACAATTGTATTGCCTTGCTGGAAGTTTAATCAAACGGCCAGGCAATCCATTTGTCTTGGCAGTTTGAATTACTCGGCAAGACAATCTTAGATTGTCTTGCTGAGTTAATTTAGGTGATTAAAAATGTAATTTGTTGTTTATATTTAATAGGAAATTATCCACTTAATTAAGTTAATTATATATATTCATAAATTAAATTAATTCGAGAGTGAATTAATTTAATAAATAAAATACATAATTAATATAATTATTTGAGAAGTGAAATAATAGTCCATTAAATATTTAAACACCCAATGTTCAGTAGAATAGCTTCCTGTCTTCTTTAAACTTTAATAACTTCTTCTTGATTTGACGAACGAACGAACTACCACTTCTGCTTGACTTCAAATATTAAATTTGAATAACTGATACACAGATGTACTGTCTGGTTCATCTGTATCTAGTTAAATCAAATATTGTTTGTCAAATAAACATTAAGAATTTAGTTTGTTCGTCGAGTCTTCGTCTTGTAAGTACTTCTTCATTAAATGGAATCTTCTGATAAAATAAAGTATAGAAACTTTATATCTTCTGAACTCCTGGACGTGCCACAAAAGATTATTTGTGCACTGAGGCTTGAACATATTAATGAACTTCTTTCAGTGGTATGCAGCAGCATCTTGGAATTTATCAGACATATAATTCCCATAAATCATTTGACGTTCTTCGTACGGATTCCTATGACTTGCTATTTACTGAGCTTTCTTATCTAAGTTGAGTTGTACCTCTTTAAATACAAATAGGCTGAACATATGCCTTTTAGGGGAGATTGTAAAGCATAATGTAACCTAAATGTAATTACGATAACTCAACACAACAAAAGGACAGGAAACAATACGTAAGTATAATACAGGAATCTACAGGTTGGAGATCCGATACGAACAGACAAAGACAATCAAGATATCTGAGACGAACATTCGTCCACTGGAAGAAGTTCATTAATATGTTCAAGCCTCAGTGATGAATAAAGCTCAATCAGTTTTTTTATCAAAGATTGCCTGACGATCAAGTATCAAAGACCAGAAGATTCCAGTATATCTATTTTGATTATTTATAATCAAATTTATTGAAGCAACATCTAACCCGGAATGATTGATCAAGTATATTATCAAGCAAAAGATTCAAGGAATTATTTCAGTTCGAGTCGTTCGTGAACCAGACCAGTGCACAGGACGTCAGGACGTACGAAAGTATTCAGTGGATTCGATCAACGGATTAATTGATCAAGTCAATCAAGCTATTCCAGTTACATCATCAAAGAATTGAATTTATATTTATATATATATACACACAATTAATTGGAAGTTACTTGAAACTATAATAATTCAAGTAATTCATAAAACAATTAATAATATTTATATATATACACATATCTATATTATAAATTTAAGTGTGTAAGTTTGACTTGAGTCAAACTTGCGCCTACAGGTACACTGTATGACACCTTGGCGCAAGTTCAACCTACTGGACTTATTTTCTAAGTCCCAGTACTCTCCATGCACTGTGTAGCGCAAGCTTTGACTAAAAGTCAAAACTTGAACTTACACTTAGAAACTTTCCTAAGTCACAGGGCACTCTGATGCACTGTATGGAGAATGGCGCAACCATGGTCAAGCGCAAGTCTTGACCTGGTCAATAGGCGCAAGGTTTGACTAATTTCCTCACTTGGAATTTATTCTAAGTCACTCTACATTGGACAGTGGAGAAATGGCGCAACCTTTGACCCGGCGCAAAGTTTGACTTCATCTATGTGCAATGGTGGCACAAGTTTAAACACTTGAATGTTTTCTATGTCATATACATACATACACAGTGGAGCAAGGTCTGACCCAGGCGCAACTATTGTCTCTCAAATGAGGCGCAAGTATATATATATATATATATATATATATATATATATATATATATATATATATATATATATATACTTGGCGCAACTTTGGTTATTGAGTTAGTTTTTGGGCAATTTCTATTTAACTAACGACAGTTAAATATGAATTCGTCCAGGACGAACTCAATTCGTCCAGGACGAACTCGTTAACCATGGTTAGATGTTGGAAGCCTATAAATAGAGCTTTGTAGTTTCATTTGAAACTAAGTACATACTTTGGAAGTGCACACACTATACACATTCTTGATACACTAGTCTCTGTGGGAATGAACTTAATTCAAATTCTGTATTGCTTGTGACCATGCACGGTTGCGTGATTTTGTGCGAACAAGTTTTTGGCACCGCTGTCGGGGACTCGGTGTTATATTTTAGTTTATGTGCTTGTCATTAGTGGTCGTTAAAGTTCACTGACTTGGATTCTTTTCTCACTTTTATTTCGTTTGTGTGTGTTTCAGGTATTTGAGTGACGTGTATGCGAACACGTTCTCAGGCCCGTAAAGAAGCATTGGCAAAAGAGGAAACAATAGTGAGTACTACGATGGGTGATCAACCACCAGTTGCGAATGATACTAAGGCTCTTAAGGCTTTCTCTGAGCCTAAAATCAATGACATTTAGTCGAGCAATTCAGGCCACCACTTTCGAGATCAAACCGAGCACTATTCAGATGGTACAGAACTCAGTGCAGTTTGGGGGTTCTCCGACTGAGGTTCCTAATATGCATATTCGGGACTTCATTGAGATCTGCGACACTTTCAAGTTCAATGGTGTTACTGACGACGCCATCAAATTGAGGTTGTTCCCATTTTCTCTGAGGGATATAAAGCAAAGGGATGGTTGCATTCTCTTCTTGCAGAATCTATTACTACATGGGAGGAGCTGGCTCAGAAATTTCTTACTAAGTTCTTCCTTATGGCCAAAACATCTGCAATCAGGAATGCTATCACTCAATTCTCTCAGTTGTCTGGTGAAACTTTATGTGAAGCTTGGGAACACTACAAAGAGATGCTTCGAAAGTGCCCATATCATGGGATGCCTGATTGGATGGTTATTAATTACTTCTGTAATGGCTTGGGACCTCAATCGAGGCCAATGCTCGATGCAGCATCAGGTGGAGCTCCATGGGCTAAGAGCTATGATGAGGCTTATGAGTTGATCGAAATGATGGCTGCGAATGAATATCAGAACCCTACTCAGCATCTTCATCAGGGCAAAGTAGCAGGGATTCTGGATGTTGATGCTACTTCAGCCATAGCTGCTTAGCTTAAGGCTCTTACTATGAAGGTGGATTCTTTGGCAAATCTAGGAAATGAGCAGCCATCTTCAGTTTGCGAGCTATGTGCAGGTACTCATGCCACTAATCAGTGTGCCATATCTAGCGAGTCAGCTCAGTTTGTGAGCAATTTTCAGAGATCTCAGCAGCCAGCTCCGGCTACTTGTCACCCGAATAATCGGAATCATCCGAATTTCAGCTGGAGCAACAATCAGAACTTCTTGCCACAACCGCAACAACAGTTTCAACAGCAAGGAGCTAGACCTTTCAACCCTTCTGGTTTTCAACAACAAATTGCACCGATATATCAATTCCATCCATCCAGATTCCAGCAACAAAATCATGGGGTGGCTGGACAGTCTTCCAACAAAAGATCTGAATGGGAAGAGTTGAAACTAATGATTAAAAGCCAAGCGGTGTCAATCAAAACTTTGGAGAACCAGATTGGGCAGATTGCTAACGCGTTGATTAACAGATCACAAGGAATTCTTCCTAGTGATACCGAGGCCAATCCGGGTAAGAAAGAGGTGAAGGAACAGGTACAGGCAGTCACTTTGAGGTCCAGAAAGGTTACGAAGGATAAAGATTCAGCAACATAGCATAACAAGGAAGATAGTGAAAAAACTGTTGTTGACACTGACAAGAATGAAATCAACGAGGAAGCAAGCAAGGAATCAGCCGAGAAGTCTAGTCCTTAAGCTGATCTTGGGGTCAAGAAAGTATATCCCACTCCCCCTTTCCCGAAGAGAATTCAGAAGCATAAGCTCGACAAACAGTTCGCTAAATTTCTAGAGGTTTTCAAGAAATTACAAATCAACATACCTTTTGCGGAGGCTCTAGAAAAAAATGCCGAGTTATGCTAAATTCATGAAAGGTATTCTATCGCGGAAACTCAAGCTTGAGGAAGTGGAGACTGTAGCTTTGACCGAGGAGTGTAGTGCGGTGTTGCAGCAGAAATTGCCCCCGAAGCTGAAGGATCCGGGAAGTTTCACAATCCCGTGTACTATTGGGCAATTGTCATTCGACAAGTGTTTATGTGACTTGGGAGCTAGCATCAATCTGATGCCATTGTCTGTTTTCATGCAACTTGGTCTTCCGGAGCTGAAACCTACTATAATGTCATGGCAACTGGCTGATCGTTCGATTACATATCCAAGGGGGATAGTTGAAGATGTGTTGGTAAAGGTGGATAACCTAACCTTCCTTGCTGATTTTGTTATTCTCGACTTTGAGGAAGATAAGAAGATTCTCATCATCTTGGGAAGACCATTCCTCACGACAGGGCGGATGTTGATCGATGTTCAAAAGGGTGAACTCACAATGAGAGTTCAAGATCAAATGGTCACTTTCAACATGTTCAATGCTATAAAACTTCCATCGTACGAGGAGGAATGCTTTAAAGTTGATGTGGTTGAAGCTGCAGCACATTCGAAAATTGACAACATGCTGAAAACTGAAATCTTGGAAAGGGTTCTATCAGGTGGCTCTGAATTCGGAGATGAGGAGGAAGAAGAACACCTGAAATTCTTAAATGCTTCTCCTTGGAGAAGAAGGATGAATCTTCCAATTGAATCTCTTGGGTTATCGGAGTTAAAAGATTCTCATGAACGGCTGAAACCATCCATTGTCGAAGCTCCTAAACCTGAGCTCAAGCAACTTCCCGAACACCTAAGGTATGCCTTTCTTAGAGAAGCTTCTACATTACCTATAAATATTGCATCTAACCTTTCAGGTATCGAGGAAGAAAAGCTTTTGAGAATTCTTAGGGAATTCAAATCAGCCATTGGATGGACTATCACAGATATCAAGGGAATCAGCCCTTCTTATTGTCAACACAAAATTCTGATCGAGGAGGGTAGTAAACCCACTGTTGAGCATTAAAGAAGACTCAATCCAATCATGAAAGAAGTAGTAAAGAAGGAGATTCTTAAGTGGCTTGATGCTGACATTATTTATCCAATCTCAGATAGTTCTTGGGTGAGCCCCGTTCAGTGTGTGCCTGAGAAAGGAGGCATGACCGTGGTAGCTAATGAGAAGAATGAGCTCATTCTGACTCGAATAGTCACAGGTTGGAGAATATGCATGGATTATTGGAAGCTCAATAAAGCCACCCGAAAAGATCAATTCCGTCGTCTTTGTTTTGGACTTTGTGGTGCACCAACAACTTTTCAGAGATATGCATGATGGCTATTTTCACCAAGATGATTGGTACCAATGTTGAGGTATTCATGGACGACTTTTCTGTTTTCAGTTCTTCTTATGATGAATGCTTGAGCAACTTGACGATGGTGCTAAAAAGATGTGTGGAAACCAATCTCGTTCTTAATTGGGAAAAATGCCACTTCATGGTTCAAGAGGGCATCATTCTTGGGCACAAGGTTTCGAGCAAGGGTCTTGAGGTAGATGAAGCGAAGGTGGAGACAATTGAAAATCTTCCTCCACCAATCTCGGCCAAGGGGATTCGGAGTTATCTTGGTCATGCGGGTTTCTATCGACGATTCATCAAGGATTTCTCTAAAATCACCAAGCCCTTGTGCAACTTGTTAGAGAAAGGTGTGTAGGAACAATCGGACCTTGGCCTGCATTTTATGATACTAAAAAGTTCGAACAGAATATTAATCTTAATCGCTACGGCGCAAGCGATTCAAATCCACATCTTCTACTGTATTCCCTGATTCTCCTTGGACGAAGTGTGGCCTTCGATCTCCCAAGGAGTGCCTCTCCTTAAAGCTCCGAAAACCCAGAACCCTAGCTGTCTCCTTGAGAAAAACGTCTGCCTCTCTCAAACTTTAGGATGAATTCGTTTTGGTGTGTATTTCAGCTTTAGGAGTACGAGAATATATATAGGCTATAGTAGGGATTATGGACCATTAGGTCAAGCCTTCTAATGACATTCCGGGCCAGGCCCAATGTCATTAAATATTAATTCAATCCACTAAAGAATTAATATTTGCACTACCTTTCCTAATTCTGTAAATTAATTATTTAATTCGGCTCCCATATTAATTGCTTATAAATTCCCCATGTTTAAGATATCGCATGTCCATTAATTAAATTAATTTCTGACAATTAATTTAATTAATATCTTTTATCCTTTATCATCCACTCAACCTTATAATTATGCAAGAACATATCTGCCTGCAGGACTAAAGCATAATTATCTTTATGAGCTTTCAAAAGGACATCATCACTCGAATATAATTTTCGGACATGGTTTCCTTTTATAGTCAATATCCCACTCTGTATATAATGTCATTGCCCAATACATAAATTCGTAATTTAAAATAAATTACTTAACTTATGAGTCAAGGCATGTGCATTAAATACAAGTGTCAATCACTATATCCGGATTAAGAACCTAAGCGATAATAACATCATAGAATCTTAGTTCTTTATTGTCAGAGTAAAAGAAACAATTATTCTACTAATTTGATCCCGTTAAATATACACAAAGTATATTAGTATTATTCAATAGTCAAGATAAACTATTTCCAAATAATACTTCAGTCGTTCCAATGGTTTGTATAACACCATTTAGACTGTGAACCTTTATTATATTATATAAGGAGTTTGACAATCTAACCTTCTGCTATCCCATTTGATACTAGATTGTCTACAATATATAATATACAGACAATGTGAAAACATGCATTCAAGTTTCTCAAATAATTGTTATATACTTCAAACGAATATTTCAGATGAACCCTAACAGGATGTGCCATTCAAATTTGATGAAGAGTGCTTAGCTGAGTTCGAAACTCTAAAGAAGAAATTAACTACAGCCCCTGTTATTACTGCACCTGATTGGAATGAGCCATTCGAGATGATGTGTGATGCTAGTGACTTCTGCTGAGCACCATTGAGAGTCTTACTAGCATAGTAAATCACATGAAAGATGTTATTCTTTCTCTGACCAAGCACGGCTCCCTGGGACCAAGGTGTTGGTTGTAGGAACAATCGGACCTTGGTCCTGCGTTTTATGATATTAATTAATAATTCGAACAGAATATTAACCTTAATCGCTACGGCGCAAGCGATTCAAATCCACGTCTTCTACTGTATTCCGTGATTCTCATTGGACGAAGTGTGGCCTTCGATCTCCCAAGGTGCCTCTCCTTAAAGCTCCGAAAACCCAAAACCCTAGCTGTCTCCTTGAGAAAAACGTGCGCCTCTCTCAAACTCTAGGATGAATTCGTTTTGGTGTGTTTTTCAGCTTTAGGAGAACGAGAATATATATAGGCTACAGTAGGGATCATGGATCATTAGGTCAGGCCTTCCAATGACATTCCGGGCCAGGCCCAATGTCATTAAATATTAATTCAATCCACTAAAGAATTAATATTTGCACTACCTTTCCTAATTCCGTAAATTAATTATTTAATTTGGCTCCCATATTAATTGCTTATAAATTCCCCATGTTTAAGATTTCGCATGTCCATTAATTAAATTAATTTCTGACAATTAATTTAATTAATATCTTTTATCCTTGATCATCCACTCAACCTTATACTTATGCAAGAACAAATCTGCCTGCAGGACTAAAGCATAATTATCTTTATGAGTTTTCAAGAGGACATCATCACCCGAATATATTTTTCGGACACGGTTTCCTTCTATAGTCAATATCCCACTCTGTATATAATGTCATTGCCCAATACATAAATTCGTAATTTAAAAAAAATTACTTAATTTATGAGTCAAGGCATGTGCATTAAATACAAGTGTCAATCACTATATCCGGATTAATAACTTAAGCATTAATAACATCATATAATCTTAGTTCTTTATTGTCAGAATTAAAGAAACAATTATTCTACTATTTTGATCCCGTTCAATATACACAAAGTATATAAGTATTATTCAATAGTCAAGATAAACTATTTCCAAATAATACTTCAGTCGTTCCAGTGGTTTGTCTAACACCACCTCGACTGGGAACCTTTATTATATTATATAAGGAGTCTGACAATCTAATCTTCTGCTATCCCATTTGATACTAGATTGTCTACAATATATAATATACAAACAATGTGAAAACATGCATTCAATATTCTCAAATAATTGTTACATACTTCAAACGAATATTTTAGTATAACCCTAACAATCTCCCACTTATACTTAAGATCTTCTTTGAGTATATCAGTGTCTATTACAAGCAATCCACTACCAACTATAATAACTATGTGACCAAGTATCTGACTCCAATCGCTTCCACGTGCTCCTCAAAAGCCTTAGCTGGTAAGCTCTTCGTGAAAGGATCTGCCCTGTTATCCTTCGATGCTATGTCAGCCACAATGATATCTCCTCGCTTAACGAACTGTCGTATGAGGTGATACTTACGCTCTATGTGTTTCGCTGCCTTATGGGCCCGTGGTTCCTTGGTATTCGCCACTGCACCAGTGTTATCACAATAAATCGTGATTTGCTGTGGCAGATTAGGAACCACATCCAAATCCAGCAGGAAGGTTCGGAACCATATAGCCTCTTTGGCTGCCTCAGAGGCTGCCACATATTCGGCTTCCATGGTTGAGTCTGCGATGCATTTCTGCTTCACACTCCTCCATATTACGGCTCCACCTCCCAAAGTAAAAACACATCCCGAGGTGGACTTTCTCTTATCCTTATCTGTCTGGAAATCCGAATCGGTATATCCCAGAGGCAATAAATCAGAGGACTTGTAAACCAACATATACTCCTTAGTCCTTCGCAGGTACTTGAGTATTGCTTTTACATCACTCCAATGTTTCTGTCCTGGGTTTGACTGGTATCTGCTAACCATGCCCACGGCAAAGCAGATATCAGGCCTCATACATAATATTGCATACATCAGGCTCCCACATGCCGAAGCATAAGGAACTTCCTTCATGTTCTCTATCTCCTTAGGTGTCGAAGGACACTGCCTCTTTGATAGGGTAACTCCATGTCTGAAGGGTAAATTACCCTTCTTGGAGTCTTGTATGTTAAAACGAGCTAATACGTCATCCATGTAGGGCTTCTGAGATAAAGCCAACATCCTTTTCTTGCGATCCCTTATAAGTTTGATCCCAAGGATGTATGCTGCTTCACCTAAGTCCTTCATTTCAAATTGTTTGAACAACCATACCTTTATTGCAGACAACATCTTAACATTGTTTCCAATGAGTAAAATGTCATCAACATAAAGCACTAGAAAAACCACTGCATTTCCCTCACATCTCTTATACACGCATGCTTCGCTTGGACATTGATCAAATCCATACGACTGGACTGCCTGATCAAAGCGAATGTTCCAATACCTAGAAGCTTGTTTGAGTCCATAAATAGACCTCTTCAGCTTACATACAAGATGCTCTTGGCCTTCTTTAATGAATCCCTCTGGTTGCTGCATTTAGATGGTTTCCTCAAGATTTCCATTAAGGAAAGCTGTCTTGACATCCATTTGCCAAATCTCATAATCGAGATGAGCTGCTATAGATAAAAGAATACGAATTGACTTAAGCATGACTACCGGCGAAAAGGTTTCCTCATAATCGATACCTTCTTTCTGAGTATACCTTTTCGCAACAAGTCTTGCTTTCCAAGCTTTCACCTTTTTGTTTGATCCCCTCTTTTTCTTGTAGACCCACTTACATCCAATAGGTTTTACACCTTTGGGTGGTTCCACGAGCTCCCAGACCTGATTAGAATACATTGATTCCATCTCAGAATCCATTGCCTTTTGCCAAAGACTTGCATCTTTGTCTTGTATTGCCTCTTCGTATGTCCGGGGATCATCATCATGTTCACCAGAGACCAAGTCCGAAGGCTCTCCCAAAAACATGAATCTGTCGGGCTGTCGAACAACCCTCCCACTACGACGAGGAACTGGTGCGGTATTAGTGACCGGTTGCACAGTCTGCTGTGGTTGTTCTACTTGTACTACAGGTTCATTATTCGTCCCTCCCACTAATTCCTCTAAAACGATACTACTCATGGGTTTGTGATTCATTATATAGTCTTCCTCTAAGAATCTTGCATTGGTGCTAACAGTGACATCCCGATTCTTAGGACTATAAAATAAATAACCTTTTGTTCCCATGGGGTAGCCTACAAACAGCTTTACTTCTGTACGAGATTCTAGCTTAGTCGCGTTCTTGTTCAGCACATGTGCTGGACAACCCCATATCCGAATGTGTCTCAGACTCGGTTTGTCCCCGGTCCACAATTCTAAAGGGGTTTTAGGAACCGACTTAGAAGGTACTAAGTTCAGAAGATAAGCTGTTGTCTCTAAGGCATGTCCCCAAAATGACTTGGGTAAATCCGAATAACTCATCATCGATCTAACACTTCTCTCTGCTACACCGTTCTGCTGGGGTGTGCCTGGCGCAGTCAACTGGGATTCTATCCTATTCTCTGATAAATATTCTCTGAATTCCCCAAGCAAGTATTCTCCACCACGATCAGATTGTAGTGACTTGATACTTTTATTATGTCGCTTCTCCGTTTTAGCTTTGTACTCTTTGAATTTATCAAAGCACTCAAACTTACGGCGCAACAAATAAACGTACCCATATCTAGAATAATCATCAATAAAAGTGACGAAATACTCATAACCACCTCTTGCTTGGATATTCATAGGTCCACATAAATCAGAGTGAACCAATCCTAACACTTCTTTGGCTCTATTCCCCTTTGCCTTGAAAGGCCTATTGGTCATTTTACCTTCCAAGCAGGATTCACAAACTGAAAATGGCTCCACTGCCAATGAGCCTAAAGGCCCGTTTACTACCAGTCTTTGAATCCTCCTCAAGTTAATATGACCTAATCTCAAGTGCCAAAGATATGTTTGGTTCAAACTAGAAGGTTTCTTTCTTTTATTAGAGGTAGAAGATGTGTTGTTCAATACCCTATGTTGTAGTTACAGTGCGGGTTGACTAGGATTAACTATATACAAATTGTTTTGCAATGTACCAGAACATATAATCCGTTTATTCATCATAATAGAAACATTACGATCAAAACGAACATTATAACCATCCATAGCAAGTTTAGAAACCGAAATCAAATTCCTTCTAAAAGAAGGTACATAAAGACAATTGTTCAAAACCAAAATCCTATCAGAACCAAAAGATAAATGAATAACTCCTACTGCAACTACTGCTACTTTCGTAGCATCTCCCATGAACACGTAGATCTCACCATCTCTAAGCATTCTGGATTGCTGGAACCCCTGCATAGAGTTACAAACATGATCAGTGGCTCCAGTATCTACACACCAAGTGCTCGTAGATATAGCCGCTATAAATGTTTCTGTAACTAGAGAAAGAGACATACCAGTATTGTTTGTCTTCTTATGAAGAGGACAATCCTTTTTCCAGTGACCCGACTGCTTGCACCGGTAGCACTTCCCCTTAGGCTTTTTCACACCACCTTGAACTCCCACTGCCTTCACAGCTTGCTGTGTCTGAGCCTTTTTCTTCTTCTTATTGCATTTCGGCTTAGAGGAAGAACCTCTCTCAGCCACATTCACTTGAACACTCTGGCGAAATAATCCTTCAGCTGCCTGAAGTTCTGTCAGCAGTTCCGCAAGACTATACTGCCTCTTGTTCATGTTGTAATTCAAGCGGAATTGCTCAAAACTCTTGGGCAAGCTCATCAGGACAATGTCAATCTGGGTTTCCCCATCAAGCTCAGCACCAAGGATCTCTATCTCATTCAGATGTGACATCATCTTGAGAACATGATCCCTTACAGGTGTACCTTCAGCCATCTGAGTGTTCATTAAAGCCTTCATGGCTACCTGCCTAGCAGCCCTATTCTGATCTCCAAAAAGTTCTTTGAGATTAAAGAGCATATCCGAAGCAGTGGCCATAGCCTGATGCTGATGTTGCAAAACACCCGACATTGCTGCCAGAATGTAACATCGCGACATCTCATCAGCCTTTATCCACCGCTTATAATACTCTTTCTCCTCATCAGGAGCATCAGCAGCAGGCTGCTCAGGCTTGGGTTCATAAGTGCAAAATTTGTACTCCTCAGCAGTCAACACAATGTCCAAATTATGTTTCCATTCAATATAGTTAGGTCCGGTAAGTTTGTTATCCTTAAGTATGGTGAACAGTGGATTAAGCCCATTCTATCCTGAGAATCATGCATGAAAAAATCACATTACACATAAAGAAGGGTGCATTAAAATTAAGACCTATTGATTCCTCTAACAATTATTAAAATTAAATTCACTAACGTTTAAACACCATAAGTTTCTGGTACGTCACGATGGGTGACATGTATACCACCTAAATTTGTTTAAACGTTACTTCAATCCTATTACTAAACAATAAGCCATGTTGGGGTGGTCTATATTATTTTTCATAGCTAAGTGTATCCCATCATCAAATCTTAAATTATCCGAAACCTATGGAACTTGGTACGCCACGATGGGCGGCATGTATACCTTCAAATATTCTTTGAATAGAATACTTCAATTCAATATTCATGTCTAGTTTGACTTCTAGGCAGTGGAGGAGTCACATCGGTCTCACTTAATACCCATAAGCCTTAGAAATCGCCCCAAATCAGAGATAAAGAAAATTCGTATCTATTCGTATTAATTTAAGAAGTTTCTTCCAGTAATATCTATAACATTCTAGACACCATAAATTACATGCCACGATGGGTGATGTGACATCCCCAAAATCCGGGGGTCTGGATTTGGTGCCACTAAAACAAAATCATTTAAAAACCTGTATTTGCGGAAGAAGGTAAAACAGATATTTAAATATCTGAAAAGTTTTAAAAGAGATTTAAATCAAAATCACTTTAACCCCCCTAAAAACAGGATCGCTAATAGGTTAAGGTACTGAAATCAGAAACCAAAACTTAAAATCTTATTACAACTTAAACTACATTATCAGTTAAACCTCGATAAGAAGAGTAACTGATAACCAAATAAATAATTCTATTTACAACTGAACTGAAATGAATCAATTCTAACCAGAACCACCTTGCAGATATCTCACCGGCAATGTCGCCTATCATCAATCTTACGCGCAGCTTATACATGTTACCTTCTTAATCCCTAGCTGAAATGGTTAGAAATAATAGCAAGGGTGAGCGAAAATGCTCAGCAAGATAGTGTGAAAGCCAAGAGCCACAAGATATAATTTTCTTGGATTAAATCAGAGTATTTGAAATAAAGCAAACTTTTGAAGTAAATTATAACAGTTGTAACTCAAAATTTAATCAAACATATAAATCAATATGCCTGGAAAATCACAAAATAAATTTGACAGTAAACATAAGCTATCATAAGCTTAAACAGTAATGACCATTTTTTTTGGATTGGAATCTCAACTAACGGCACACTAACACAGCTGATCAGGAAATCCTGTGATAGCAACGAATCATGCTTCGTAGAAACAGATCCAAACAATAGGTACCAAATAGAAGGCAACACATTGGCCTTTGGCAGAAATGGTATTATACATATTTCATATAATACCTAGCCCTTCACGGGACCGCCGTCCCGGCCTCTTACGCATACATCCAATGAAAACAAGATATTTTTGCTGGTCTCTCTGGCTGGACTAATCACTAGCCCCTTACGCCATACAATCATCATTTCAAAACTTTTCTGAAAACTCTTTCATTTTCAATTTCAAAATACTGTCAAAATCAATTTCATTAAAGTCTGAGTACAGTTTTAAAATTCACCGCAATGTGGCTCAAAGGAATCAAAACAACTATTTTCGCTATTTAAAAATCCAGGGTTTATGTCTGGAACAGAAGACCGGGCATATATTGTAGTATCAAAATATGACTACTATACAGTCATCAATAGTTCCAAACTGTAAAAGAACTCAGACAATAATTTTCAGAAAACTGATTAAAATAATCAGAATACTTTTCAAATAAAGTAGTCACTGTTCATATAACTGTAAAAAGTATCGAACTAAAATATTTGATAATTTAAATCACAGTATAAAGGTATGAATGCTTGCGGAAAATACAAGTCATGCATAAATAGACAACTGCATTATCAAAAGAGAGAGTTAAAATATTTGCTCTTTAAATAAAAGAGAAGAGTAGGAATACTTGCCTTTGACAGAAACACAAGTGACAACACAGTCACTCTACTCGAGATTCCTATACTGGCCTCAACTTCTAACACTGCAATAACTACATTTGACTGGACTATCTTACGGCACAGTATCGCCTTATCAAACTATTTCTGACTTGACTAGCAACACAGTCTGCTTGCCTCTGAAAGTCGTTGCTGCACGCGTCTCGATAGACTATATATGACAGTACACAATACTTCAGTTGACGAATAATTCAAAGCGTCGTCTAACTTGCAGAATCGAAATAATATGACTACCCTTCGTAATATTAATATATTATATACAAATAATATATACACATAGTATCAGACAGTTAAACAAATAATCACCTTAGCACGTAACACGTAATTTACATGTTTCAATATTTATATAAATATAAATGTAATCCAATAATCATGTGTATAATCTTATATCTGATTATATACAAACAACTCAGATCAATGATATACCCCTGGATAAAATCTGAATCCAAAATATTAAACCACTCATGTTATTCTGAATTACAGGTCAAATTGTAATTCAATCATATCTCGAATCAATACATGATTTAATCAAAATAATATAATAAAATAATAAATTTGGACAACACGTCTTTTTAAAAGCAAGAAATCTCAAAATCAATAACACAACAATCTCTATCAAAAATATAAATATATATCGAAACAATTAAAGTTCGGAAATAAATCCCGACAAGAAACACGTATTATAGTAATATAATTTGCAATTCCAATCACAATCCAAATACTCAAATTCGAATAAATATTCGAAAATAAAATCTAGATACAGAGTCACTAAATCAATGAGCAGAATTAAATGTGACTAATCACTCAACACATGCCTTTGTATTCATAACAATATCAAAACTAGATAAATCTATAATTCAAACAATTCAACTCAACCAACTACCTGTATTTACTAATCAAAATATAAAAACGAAATTTACATTAATCACTTATTCATTATTAATAGTATTAAAATTATTAATTATCATTATTATCATCAAAAGAATTGATAATAATAATATTATTAATAATCCTAATATCAATCAATAATTAATATTTAATCAATATGTATATCATTTCTAATTTCCGAAAAGCTTTGTAGCCCCCATCAAAATTAATCCACTGACCAGTGGCCACTGCTAGTCTTCCAGCCATGTTGTCGACGACCACTATGCCATTCTATATTCACGTTCCATACAAACTCAAGCATGTCTATACCAATTCCATCCCTCTCGATTCACCTCCCTAATCAAACAATCCTTTTTACCTCTGCTGCAATCCAACTTAACACCTCAGTCCTAAACCAACCAATACAATTATATACAATCCCAACTTCGCAATACCCAGTATCACCCCCCTTTCTCTATTCCCGTATACACCCAACATCAATCATCTTCTATCTCCATTCGACCGCCTCCCCTGCAGAATCCAATCCCCGCTGCAAAACACCCACAACCCTTATTCTTTACATACACAATTGTCTTGTACATCACAACACCACCCTCCTCACACCACTGTAACTTCTATCACCCTTGCGCACCTTCGATTCATCTTACACCACTTCACCTGGTCTCGACCCAGGAACACAATAGCTCAAACTCAACCAGCAACAACACCAGACATAATTACAAACATAAGTATATACATTTCTCCTATCTATCCAGCCCCATACTTTCGCCCTTCTCCTTAATACCAACAGCCTGTTTTCCCTCCAGGTTCGATCATCCACCACCACCGCTTCTAACCCTAACTACCCAACTATGAACTACCAATCCATCTCCGATTCAAACTCAAACATGGCAGGCACACCACCACGCCGCCCTGCAACGCCGTACACCGCCACACAAGAACCCCAGTCCTGTTCCGTCACACCCAACCCCGGAAATACCAACAACCACCTCTATTTTCAATCACAACTGATCTCTGTACTCTCCCTCAGGCCTCACGCCAGCGACGCCGCTCTCCCTCTATCTCTCTGCAGTGTTGCAGCTGCAACTCGCCGGCCAAAATCCGGCCAGCCAACAAACAACCCCGACTGCTGATTATACAACCCCTCCTTCAACTGTTGGTACCCAGCAACTATAAGTTGATATCGTCATCTGAAGCCGCCACCATCTCTGATCAGAACCACCGCCACCGAGACACCCACATCTCTCATCTCAAAACCCACATCTTAACCCAATACATAAACACACAACAAAGCCACACACAAATACATACAGATACTGATATATACGCACATATAAGTAGCGTGAATTAATCTATCCTCGCCTCTGATTTTTCCCAAGTCTGAAAAACCCTAATCACCCAATTCAATCTCCACCGCCTCTGTTTCTGCGTATGAATCTGATACGTGCACCCTGTTTTTATCTTAACCTGGTAGCAGCTGTGTGTACGACTTGTGTGTTATGTTTTAACTAAACATAAACAAAAAGCAATTATAATTAAAACAAAACACACCATACTTCCTAAATAAAAAAAATTCTTTTAATAATAAAAGAATTTAAGAGCCCCAAAACTTATTCCAAATTTTAAAAATAAAATTTTAGAAAAATTCTACAAATCTCGATCACACAATATTTACAAAAATTAATATTTTAAAAAATCAAGTCTTTTTCACTATTTTCACAAATAAAGTTCGAAATCAATTTTAATTGCAAATAATTAAAATAAACATTTGCACACCTTCAAATATTTTTGAAACCTACAGAAATGTAAAAATACCAAAATTTGAATATTTTGGTGATTTAAATCAGACAAAATCTTTGGGCATAAATAAAACGAATTTTGATTTCGAATATCAAAATAAACCTTTTGATTTATCAAAATATTAAAATAATTCGAAACGGTAAATCCACACCTCAGACAGAAAGTAAATAATTAAATTGCACATAAATAATTAATGCATGAACAATTAATCACATAATTGTATCAACTCACTAAATTGTTTTGAAAATCCAATCGTTTGGAATAAAATATAAAATTTTATTCCTCCTCTTTTATAAAATTAATAACAATTAATAAATTATATCAAAAATATCCGAGTCGTTACAGACTTCCCCCCTTATAAGGATTCCGTCCTCGGAATCCGCGAAGAAAGAGAAAGATCATAACTTTGCTTGCAACTCGTCTCGTGATCCGCTTTTGTAGCTGTAGTCTTATACAAAATCTTGAAATGCATTGGCAGGATTAGCTCTTTCACCTCAGTGGCATACCCTTAAAATTGATTGAAACAAAGAATCTTAGATTGTTAAGATATATCAGATTTTAGATATCAAAGCAACGGTTAGTTGTAGGAGTTTGCAAAATCTGATTTGAAATTAAGAATTACCGAGAGATCAATATGATGCAGAGAACTTATTGTTGCGTATCTCAAGGAAGATACTACTAAAGGTAATTAGCCTTCTTGTAATGCACAACAAACAAGTGATGGCGTCCCATCAAACTTCTATCACACAGACAGATAGTCCTTGTGTCCCCTATATGTAGGGTTGTTCATCCCTGTTGGAGTGGAATATTTTGAAAGAAAATTCAAAATCAATAAACAATGATTGTCTTTTTGATGAATGAGACAGTCTAATTCAGAACTGAAGATATAGCAAAGGTGTTATTTTCGATGAGAAAAATAATTAATAATGATACTGTAAGTACAAGTATCATTGCGTAATTATAAGAGAGAAGATAAAATCTTCATCAAACATTTTTTTATAAAAAGATGTCAAAGTCAAATAGATTCGAAATGTGCTAGTTTGATGAAAACACTAGTCAAAATTGACACAATAAACATAAGCATCATTTGATGATAACTTAAGCAAATGAGAATCTGGTACTTCATGAATTACCTCTATGAAAGAGATATCAAAATACTTCACTGAGGAGGAAAATAATCAAAATATAATGAACAAATGAGGAAGGTATTGCCAAGAATCTCACACGTGCCTCCTTGATTGATTCCTCTGGCTGTTTCGATTCTAACAATTCTTCTCGATGTTCTAATATTATGGCCGATTCATATTCGACTCTAAAAATTCCATCACCGCCGTCCACTTTAGTAAAAAGTCTTATCCAGCTTGGCACGGTCAGAAGCCATCATTGTAGAGCGTTGACGTTCTAGCCTACTCCTAGCACTATATCGAGTAGTCTAACAAGAAATCTATATAAGCTCTCAAACCGAGAACTATACACTTGGATTCTCGCTCTGACCCAACAAATCTCATACTCATTCTACATGTATCTATAAGAACAATAGATGATCCTCTAACCAATACTCTAAGAAGTGGTAGAGATGACAACAAACATTCAAAACTAGACAAGTTTCTCCACGAGTCTAGCTGACACTGGTTACTCAGAAAGTCAACCTCAAGCTCTAAAAGATTGGAAATTAAAAATGTTCCATCATATTTCCCTTAAATCAAAACTCACTAGTTCTCAAACTGGAAGCTAGGATATCCCAAAATGATTATTCTGAATCATTACTCCAACCTCAATCTCAGTTCCATCAACAAAGACTATAACCAATAGTCTTGATTTACCTCTATATGAGGTTCCACTAAACACAATCTTATCACCATCTACTTCTGATTTCAATAACTTATAACCTATAGCTCTGATACCAACTGTGACATCCCTCAGATCCGGAGGTCTGGATCTGGTGCCACTAAAACAAAATCATTTAAAAACCTGTATTTGCGGAAGAAGGTAAAACAGATATTTAAATATCTGAAAAGTTTTAAAATATATTTAAATCAAAATCACTTTAACCCCCCTAAAAACAGGATCGCTAATAGGTTACAGTACTGAAATCAGAAACCAAAACTTAAAATCTTATTACAACTTAAATTACATTATCAGTTAAACCTCAATAAGAAGAGTAACTGATAACCAAATAAATAATTCTATTTACAACTAAACTGAAATGAATCAATTCTAACCAGAACCACCTTGCAGATATCTCACTGGCAATGTCGCCTATCATCAATCTTACGCGCAGCTTATACATGTTACCTTCTTAATCCCTAGCTGAAATGGTTAGAAATAATAGCAAGGGTGAGCGAAAATGCTCAGCAAGATAGTGTGAAAGGCAAGAGCCACAAGATATAATTTTCTTGAATTAAATCAGAGTATTTGAAATAAAGCAAACTTTTGAAGTAAATTATAACAGTTGTAACTAAAAATTTAATCAAACATATAAATCAATATGCTTGGAAAATCACAAAATAAATTTGACAGTAAACATAAGCTATCATAAGCTTAAACAGTAATGACCATTTTTTTTGGATTGGAATCTCAACTAACGGCACACTAACACAGCTGATCAGGAAATCCTATGAGAGCGACGAATCATGCTTCGTAGAAACAGATCCAAACAATAGGTACCAAATAGAAGGCAACACATTGGCCTTTGGCAGAAATGGTATTATACATATTTCATATAATACCTAGCCCTTCACTGGACCGCCGTCCCGGCCTCTTACGCATACATTCAATCAAAACAAAATATTTTTGCTGGTCTCTCTGGCTGGACTAATCACTAGCCCCTTACGCCATACAATCATCCTTTCAAAACTTTTCTGAAAACTCTTTCATTTTCAATTTCAAAATACTGTCAAAATCAATTTCATTAAAGTCTGAGTACAGTTTTAAAATTCACCGCAATGTGACTCAAAGGAATCAAAACAACCATTTTCGCTATTTAAAAATCCAGGGTTTATGTCTGGAACAGAAGACCAGGCATATATTGTAGTATCAAAATATGACTACTATACAGTCATCAATAGTTCCAAACTGTAAAAGAACTCAGACAATAATTTTCAGAAAACTGATTAAAATAATCAGAATACTTTTCAAATAAAGTAGTCACTGTTCATATAACTGTAAAAAGTATCGAACTAAAATATTTGATAATTTAAATCTCAGTATAAAGGTATGAATGCTTGCGGAAAATACAAGTCATGCATAAATACACAACTGCATTATCAAAAGAGAGAGTTAAAATATTTGCTCTTTAAATAAAAGAGAAGAGTAGGAATACTTGCCTTTGACAGAAACACAAGTGACAACACAGTCACTCTACTCGAGATTCCTATACTGGCCTCAACTTCTAACTCTGCAATAACTACATTTGACTGGACTATCTTACGGCACAGTATCGCCTTATCAAACTATTTCTGACTTGACTAGCAACACAGTCTGCTTGCCTCTGAAAGTCGTTGCTGCACGCGTCTCGATAGACTATATATGACAGTACACAATACTTCAGTTGACGAATAATTCAAAGCGTCGTCTAACTTGCAGAATCGAAATCATATGACTACCCTTCGTAATAGTAATATATTATATACAAATAATATATACACATAGTATCAGAGAGTTAAACAAATAATCACCTTAGCACGTAACATGTAATTTACATGCTTTAATATTTATATAAATATAAATGTAATCCAATAATCATGTGTATAATCTTATATCTGATTATATACAAACAACTCAGATCAATACAGGATTACAGGTCAAATTGTAATTCAATCATATCTCGAATCAATACAGGATTTAATCAGAATAATATAATAAAATAATAAATTTGGACAACACGTCTTTTTAAAAGCAAGAAATCTCAAAATCAATAACACAACAATCTCTGTCAAAAATATAAATATATATCGAAACAATTAAAGTTCGGAAATAAATCCCGACAATAAACACGTATTATAGTAATATAATTTGCAACTCCAATCACAATCCAAATACTCAAATTCGAATAAATATTCGAAAATAAAATCTAGATACAGAGTCACTAAATCAATGGGCAGAATTAAATGTGACTAATCACTCAACACATGCCTTTGTATTCATAACAATATCAAAACTAGATAAATCTATAATTCAAACAATTCAACTCAACCAACTACCTGTATTTACTAATCAGAATATAAAAACGAAATTTACATTAATCACTTATTCAATATTAATAGTATTATAATTATTAATTATCATTATTATCATCAAAAGAATTGATAATAATAATATTATTAATAATCCTAATATCAATCAATAATTAATATTTAATCAATATTTATATCATTTCTAATTTCCGAAAAGCTTTGTAGCCCCCATCAAAATCAATCCACTGACCAGTGGCCACTGCTAGTCTGCCAGCCATGTTGTCGACGACCACTATGCCATTCTAAATTCATGTTCCATACAAACTCAAGCATGTCTATACCAATTACATCCCACTCGATTCACCAGCCTCCCTAATCAAACAACCCTTTTTACCTCTGCTGCAATCCAACTTAACACCTCAGTCCTAAACCAACAATTACAATTATATACAATCCCAACTTCACAATACCCAGTATCACCCTCCTTTCTCTATTCCCGTATACACCCAACATCAATCATATTCTATCTCCATTCGACCGCCTCCCCTGCAGAATCCAATCCCCGCTGCAAAACACCCACAACCCTTATTCTTTACACACACAATTGTCTGGTACATCACAACACCACCCTCCTCACACCACTGTAACTTCTATCACCCTTGCGCACCTTCGATTCATCTTACACCACTTCAACTGGTCTCGACCCAAGAACACAATAGCTCAAACTCAGCCAGCAACAACACCAGACATAATTACAAACATAAGTATATACATTTCTCCTATTTATCCAGCCCCATACTTTCGCCCTTCTCCTTAATACCAACAGCCTGTTTTCCCTCCAGGTTCGATCATCCACCACCGCTTCTAACCCCAACTACCCAACTCTGAACTACCAACCCATCTCCGATTCAAACTCAAACATGGCAGGCACACCACCACGCCGCCCTGCAACGCCGTACACCGCCACACAAGAACCCCAGTCCTGTTCCGTCACACCCAACCCCGGAAATACCAACAACCACCTCTATTTTCAATCACAACTGATCTCTGTACTCTCCCTCAGGCCTCACGCCAGCGACGCCGCTCTCCCTCTCTCTCTCTGCAGTGTTGCAGCTGCAACTCGCCGGCCAAAATCCGGCCAGCCAACAAACAACCCCGACTGCTGATTATACAACCCCTCCTTCAACTGTTGGTACCCAGCAACTATAAGTTGATATCGTCATCTGAAGCCGCCACCATCTCTGATCAGAACCACCTCCTCCGAGACACCCACATCTCTCATCTCAAAACCCACATCTTAACCCAATACATAAACACACAACAAAGCCACACACAAATACATACAGATACTGATATATACGCACATATAAGTAGCGTGAATTAATCTATCCTCGCCTCTGATTTTTCCCAAGTCTGAAAAACCCTAATCGCCCAATTCAATCTCCACCGCCTCTGTTTCTGCGTATGAATCTGATACGTGTACCCTGTTTTTATCTTAACCTGGTAGCAGCTGTGTGTACGACTTGTGTGTTATGTTTTAACTAAACATAAACAAAAAGCAATTATAATTAAAACAAAACACACCATACTTCCTAAATAAATAAAAAATTCTTTTAATAATAAAAGAATTTATGAGCCCCAAAACTTATTCCAAATTTTAAAAATAAAATTTTAGAAAAATTCTACAAATCTCGATCACACAAAATTTACAAAAATTAATATTTTGAAAAATCAAGTCTTTTTCACTATTTTCACAAATAAAGTTCGAAATCAATTTTAATTGCAAATAATTAAAATAAACATTTGCACACCTTCAAATATTTTTGAAACCTACAGAAATGTAAAAATACCAAAATTTGAATATTTTGGTGATTTAAATCAGACAAAATCTTTGGGCGTAAATAAAATGAATTTTGATTTCGAATATCAAAATAAACCTTTTGATTTATCAAAATATTAAAATAATTCGAAACGGTAAATCAACACCTCAGACAGAAAGTAAATAATTAAATTGCACATAAATAATTAATGCATGGACAATTAATCACATAATTGTATCAACTCACAAAATTGTTTTGAAAATCCAATCGTTTGGAATAAAATATAAAATTTTATTCCTCCTCTCTTATAAAATTAATAACAACTAATAAATTATATCAAAAATATCCGAGTCGTTACAGGTGACGTATACATAATTTATATTCGTCTTTATGTTAAATTACATACAAACAATGATGGAGACCATGGGATTTAATATCATATTAACTCCCTCTCCCACTTAGAATTTACTTTGAGGATTTTAATCTTGATGCATCGCCCGATGTTAATTCTTCGAAGTCCACATGCATACTATCATGGTTATAGCAACATAAAGAACACATAACATGGCAGCATACTAGCATGATTAAAGCATTAATTAAAAACATCCCTATGTCCATGTCATTCTAGCATGCGAAGGGTTAGTATCACATGGCATAACAACACAAACAAGAAACACATAATAATAATAATCAAGAATCATAAAAAAACGCATCCACTATTATGGCCCCGGAAAAATCAGCTTCGAAATCAGCTTCCAGAAAACTTCGAGAGCCCATTTGGAGGCCTAAACGGCTTCAGATCGCCTCGAAAAATTCCAAAAACAGCCTTCGAAATCACCTCAACCGGGCTTGCCCGGGTTGTAGCTAGCTCCGTCTCGTTCTGCCGTTTCCGAAAAGTGCTCGTTCGCCCAAATCAGACATCGTATGCAAAAGTTACGGCCAAAACAGTGCAGCACCCCCGAAACCCTAATCGCAGCAGCGGAAGATCTCTGTTTCTTGCAGCCCCGTTGATCAAACAATTACATACAAATTGTACAGACGAACCAGCCAATTCTATTACATCAGATCATAATCTAAAACATTTACAAATTGAATTACAAGATTAAACTATCACGATCAACCCTCGTGATTTACAACAGCCACGATAAACCACGTGGAAACCAAACATAACAGAATAATTAAAACACGGCCATAATAGTGGACAACGACCTGCATCACAGAATCACTATATACATGCATATATAATCATGACATGGACTACATATCATAAATCGCAGAACCGTAACCTGGCTCTGATGCCATTGTAGGAACAATCGGACCTTGGTCCTGCGTTTTATGATATTAATTAATAGTTCGAACAGAATATTAACCTTAATCGCTACGGCGCAAGCGATTCAAATCCACGTCTTCTACTGTATTCCTTGATTCTCATGTCCATTAATTAAATTAATTTCTGACAATTAATTTAATTAATATCTTTTATCCTTGATCATCCACTCAACCCTATAATTATGCAAGAACAAATCTGCCTGCAGGACTAAAGCATAATTATCTTTATGAGCTTTCAAGAGGACATCATCACCCGAATATATTTTTCGTACATGGTTTCCTTCTATAGTCAATATCCCACTCTGTATATAATGTCATTGCCCAATACATAAATTCGTAATTTAAAATAAATTACTTAATTTATGAGTCAAGGCATGTGCATTAAATACAAGTGTCAATCACTATATCCGGATTAAGAACTTAAGCATTAATAACATCATAGAATCTTAGTTCTTTATTGTCAGAATTAAAGAAACAATTATTCTACTATTTTGATCCCGTTCAATATACACAAAGTATATAAGTATTATTCAATAGTCAAGATAAACTATTTCCAAATAATACTTCAGTCGTTCCAGTGGTTTGTCTAACACCACCTCGACTGTGAACTTTTATTATATTATATAAGGAGTCTGACAATCTAATCTTCTGCTATCCCATTTGATACTAGATTGTCTACAATATATAATATACAAACAATGTGAAAACATGCATTCAATATTCTCAAATAATTGTTTTATACTTCAAACGAATATTTCAGTATAACCCTAACATTGGTTTACACTGACATGCTGCCATTCGGTATCTGGTATCGAAGAAAGACCCGAAACCTCGGTTGATTCGATGGGTTCTTTTGCTTCAAGAATTCGAGTTGAAAATTTAGGATGGAATAGGTACGGAAAATCAGGTAGCCAATCATCTATCTCGTTTGGAAGATCAAGCGTGAGCATCCAAGGACACCACTTTGATCAACGAGTCTTTCCCTGATGAAAAACTATTTGGGGTCCAAGAAGAAGAGCCATGGTTCGAAGATATAGTGAATTATCTTGTGAGTAATGTCATCCCCCCAGACTTGTCTAATGCTCAAAACAAAAAGTTTCTTCATGAGGCGAAGTGGTATCGGTGGGATGAACCATTCTTGTTTCGACAAGGTTCAGATCAAATTATCCAGAAGGTGCATTCCATACAGTCAGATCGAAGGAATTTTTCAAGCTTACCACGACTCTACTTATGGAGAACACTATGGGGGACAGAAGACAGTTGCTCATATTCTGCATGCGGGTTTCTTTTGGCCAACGCTCATCTCTCGAAGGGATGAAATGCCCCTCAATGTACTTCTTGAGATTGAAATCTTCGATGTGTGGGGTATAGACTTCATGGGACCCTTTATCTCGTCTTGCAACAACCTCTACATTCTTCTTGCTGTGGATTACGTGTCTAAATGGTTGAAGTCAAGGCTTTACCAACCAACACAGCTGCAGTAGTCATCAGTTTTCTTCAGAAGAACATATTCACTCGCTTTGATACTCCTCGAGTTATAATTAGTGATGAGGAATCACACTTTTGCAATCGCAAGTTCACATCGCTAATGGAATGGTTTTGTAACACCCCAGTCCCACATCGAGTCGTGTGGAGACTTTAGTTCAGTTTATAAGCATAAGTGTTACTACTAATTGTACCAACAAATCATGATCTTTTGGGGGCCTCTGGTGGGCTTGTGGATTACCCAAGTTGCTGCAGTTGGGCCAGTTTATTTCGGCTTATTTTCGGACTCAGGATTCGGGTTTTGACCCGATTTTTGAAAAAGGCTCGGGAT
Source organism: Daucus carota subsp. sativus (assembly GCF_001625215.2). NCBI lineage: Eukaryota > Viridiplantae > Streptophyta > Magnoliopsida > Apiales > Apiaceae > Daucus > Daucus carota. The sequence continues at coordinate 1,610,151 of NC_030384.2, read as the reverse complement.
TTGACCCGGGTTGTCACAGGTTTGGTATCAATCATAGAGTTGCCATTGCTTATCACCCTCAAACGAATGGGCAAGCTGAGGTATCTAATCGTGAAATCAAGCGAATCTTTGAGAAAGTGGTGAGTCCTTCGAGGAAAAATTGGGCATTGAAGCTTGTTGAGGCCGTCTGGGCCTATAGAACAGCTTACAAAACTCCATTGGGGATGTCTCCTTTTCAGTTGGTCTATGGAAAAGCATGTCATTTGCCTGCAGAGTTAGAGCATAAAGCATATTGGGCTCTAAAGAAATTGAACTTTGATATGACAGCTATTGGTGAGAAACGAATGCTTCAAATCAATGAACTTGACGAGTTCAGGTTTCTGGCGTACGAAAACAGTAAGCTTTACAAGGAAAAAGTCAAGAGATGGCATGATAGGAAGTTGGTGCAAAAAGAGTTCTTCATTGGCCAACAAGTTCTACTTTATAATTCTCGTCTCAGACTATTTCCGGGGAAGTTGAAATCTAGGTGGTCTGGTCCTTTCACAATTAAGACGGTGTTTCCACACGGAGCAATTGAAATATTTGAGACAACACCGGATGAAGCATTTAAAGTGAATGGTCAGAGATTGAAGCCATATTTTGGAGAAACGGTGAATCGCGAATCGGTAAGCCTAGTTCTTTCTATCATTTAATTTAAGGGACTTCACGTCAAGCTATGACGTTGAACAAGCGTTTCGTGGGAGGCAACCCACGCCATTTTCGAGTTTTTACTTATAAAAAAAAGGGGAGTTTGAAAAATTTTGGGTGAATACACCCTGACGGAATGGGGCGGGCGCGCCAACACGGGGCGGTCGCGCCAAATTGTCAGGGAAGCCAAGCAAAAACAGCCCAAAATCCTGCCCTTTCCGCGTGCCTGCGCCATGGGCGGCGCACCCGTGCGAGCGTGGCGCGGCCGCGCCACGGGAAGCGCACCCTCGCGAAAGACGCAACCCTGTTTTATAAAAAAAAAAAAATTCCCTTCGTTTTTTAGAGCAAACCCAGCACTTTTCTTGAATTCCCAGCCTCTTTTAAACCTCTTCTAACCCTAAATTAAACCCTCAAATTTCCCCCCATCCATTCACCATCTCATCTTTTTCAATTACAATTATACATACATATACATACAGCTACATATACCCATCTAACCCCAATCTCATCTCTTTTTACCAAATCTCTCTACTACCACTTACCACCACACACACCTTCAATTCCATGGCACCCGAGCTAGGAGATCCGAGAGTAGTAGTTTACAGGCCCCATCCACAGATTCATCGAGTATGGGTTTCAGGGTTAACAAGTTCACAACTCCGGAGGCGCAAGAGCAGTTTACTCGGCTTATGGGTAAGCCAGTTGCTAAGGAGAGGGGTTTCTTGCCTTCACCGGGTGATGGTGGGTTGGTGGAGATGATTTAGAGTATGGGTGGGAGTCGTTTTGTGAGGCACCAGAGGCGTGCCATTGAGTATTGTGCGGGAGTTGTATGTCAATGCTCGAGCGGATAAGATTGGGTATTCGGTGGTTCGGGGTTTGACTGTGGATTATACTTTGGATGCGGTCTGCCGGATTAATGGGGGTACAGAGAGGCATCCAATTCAGGATGATTATCAATGATTGGGTGCTCAGGGACAAGAAGCATATGGATTTGGACAAGAAGCTCAGTGAGTAAGTTATGTACTGCGGTGGGTGTTCATTGGTCGGCTGAGGAGCAGTTGCAGATACCGAGTGCTGCTATTGATCATGCTATTATAGAGCGGTTACCTGAGTGGGATGGTGGCATACCCCACCCTAGGGGGTTGGGATATAGGGCTGGAGATGCGATGGGAGGACGTCCCGGGCCACCACCTTCAGCTTCACCAGATCGAACTAGAGCTGGTACTTCTCGGGTAGTGGAGCGCTCTGGTATTGGAGGAAGTGGTTTTAGTGATTCGCAGTATAGGAGGCTCACTCGGCGTATGGACACTATGCATGATATGCATCGCTGTTTTGCTCAGGATTTGACACAGGCTTTGGGGATTGCTTTTTGTGCTACGGGACATTGAGTGGCCTGTGTTCGATGCTGACATGGTCTATCCTCCACCAGACTCTTCACCTGATGAGGGTGAGGAGAGTGTTGGTTCTGACTCCTTCTAGGTACATTCTATCCTTATTATCACCTTCAATGAGGACATTAAAGATTTTAAGTTTGGGGGTGGTAATCTAAGGATTAGTAGTAGTGTGTGTTCATATAGGTTGCATGATGCATATACTTTAGCATTGGATCTCATATTGTTTGCATATTAGTACATGTTTTTTATATATATGATATTGTTTAGTATGTGTTAGTTGTTTCATATAGTTGCATTTGCATGAATCTTGAAGTTGTGTTCCAAGTTGATTTCCTATGATGAGTTTATATGCATAATTTCTTGGCTAGTAGTCTTTATTGTAGGAACAATCGGACCTTAGCCCTGCGTTTTATGATACTAATTAAAAGTTCGAACAAAATATTAACCTTAATCGCTACGGCGCAAGCGATTCAAATCCACGTCTTCTACTGTATTCCCTGATTCTCCTTGGACGAAGTGTGACCTTTGATCTCCCAAGGTGTGCCTCTCCTTAAAGCTCCAAAAACCCAAAACCTTAGCTGTCTCCTTGAGAAAAACGTCTACCTCTCTCAAACTCTAGGATGAATTCGTTTTGGTGTGTCCTTCAGCTTTAGGAGAACGAGAATATATATAGGCTACAGTAGGGATCATGGACCATTAGGTGAGGCCTTCCAATGACATTCCGGGCCAGGCCCAATGTCATTAAATATTAATTCAATCCACTAAAGAATTAATATTTGCACTACCTTTCCTAATTCTGTAAATCAATTTTTTAATTCGGTTCCCATATTAATTGCTTATAAATTCCCCATGTTTAAGATATCGTATGTCCATTAATTAAATTAATTTCTGACAATTAATTTAATCAATATCTTTTATCCTTGATCATCCACTCAACCTTATAATTATGCAAGAACAAATCTGCCTGCAGGACTAAAGCATAATTATCTTTATGAGCTTTCAAGAGTACATCATCACCCGAATATATTTTTCGGACACGGTTTCCTTCTATAGTCAATATCTCACTCTGTATATAATGTCATTGCCCAATACATAAATTCGTAATTTAAAACAAATTACTTAATTTATGAGTCAAGGCATGTGCATTAAATACAAGTGTCAATCACTATATCCGGATTAAGAACTTAAGCATTAATAACATCATAGAATCTTAGTTCATTATTGTCAGAATTAAAGAAACAACTATTCTACTATTTTGATCCCGTTCAATATACTTAAAGTATATAAGTATTATTCAATAGTCAAGATAAACTATTTCCAAATAATACTTCAATCGTTCCAATGGTTTGTCTAACACCATTTGGACTGTGAACCTTTATTATATTATATAAGAAGTTTGACAATCTAATCATCTGCTATCCCATTTGATACTACATTGTCTACAATATATAATATACAGACAATGTGAAAACATGCATTCAAGATTCTCTAATAATTGTTATATACTTCAAACGAATATTTCTGTATAACCCTAACATTTATAATATGTGATGCCTTGTTACTTGGAAACTACTTGTGTGGAAATGGTAATTTCACTTATGCTCTAGAGATAAGACTTAGACTAACTTATTTCTTGAGTCCTCGTGTCGACTCGGGTGTAGAGTTTGGATTATGCCCTTTTTTAACTTAGAGTTTGTAAATCTTAATTTGGGGGAGTTAAGGGATGAATATGCCTTTCTAAAAAAAAGAAAAATAAAGAATAAAAATTATCAGGTACTCCTTTGAGATCAATGGGTAGAATGCAATGTCATGTGAAAGGGACGATCCATGTACTTGTGCTGGTATTAAGTGCAAATGTATTAGAATAAGCAAATTCTTGGTGACTTTTCACAACCCTTGATTACTGGAGAATCACTTGATTAAAAAAATAATAAAAAAATAAAACTAGCGAAGTCGAATGAAGGTCGTGACTCAGTTACACAGAGAAGCGTCCCAACCTTAGACTTAGCAAGAAAAAGAAAAAAAAAGAGTAGAAAAGTAGGAGAGGCATAGAATTCCTTTGGTGACCCTAAATTGTAGTTGACTCATTAGTAAAGAAGTGTTTAAACCTTATTCTTATTAACGGCTCATAGTGAGGACTCTGTTGAAGTTTGATAGTCTTTGTTTTGTTTCACTAGAGAGCATGCTAGCACACACGATGCACTTCACACTTGTAGTGGAAGAGAACGGGGCTAATGTGTGAAAGAGATGAATGCCGAGAATGTTGCATATTCTGAGGATGCTATGTTAACAAGGATTGCAACTCATGATTCAATTAGGTGTAGGCATTTAGTTGCATTCATGCATTGCATTAGTAGTATTTGTGTGCGTGTCTATGCTTGAGGACAAGCATCGGTTTAAGTTTGGGGGTGTGATAAGTGGATTTTATATCCACTTGGAAGCTTTCGTTTTGACTTAAATCGATGATCTGGCCTCAATCTTTTGATGTTTTTGATGTGTTGTAGTGTTGTGTTGTGTAGGTTTCTTGGAAGGAGGATGGAAAGGAGATTCATAGCTTCAAGTGAAAAAAAACGGCGAAGCAATCGGATGCACGAGGAGAGAGTTACGGACGCGCAAAGGTTGGTTGTCAAGGCTGCTGAGTTGGCGCACCCGCCCCACTGTGGCGCACCCGCCCCACCATCTGTGCGTGATTTCAGGCCCGTTTTGCCTATTTTTGATCTGTTTGAAAGCCCGTTCGCTGGGGAAGTTAAAGAAAGGCTTGGGGGACTTAAACATAACCTAAAAACATTCCAAGGAGCACGTGACGGCTACGGAGAAGATCGATGATCAAATTTCATTGTTTTTACTTTTGTAATTCGTCGAAGTAGGCGTAACCTTGGATGCTCATTCGTATATGTTTCGCAACTCTTGTTTTACTCTTTTCATATTGTTTAGACTATTCGGTACCATGTTTACTCTTATTCCCATGATGATGAGAAGTTCGATTATGAACTAATCATTATCGTGGAATTCTAGCTGATTTATATATGGATTTCAGTAGTTGATTTGCCTTAATTATTGTTTGATGAATGTTTGATTTCTTCGTATTGGTTGTGCTTATTCTTCTTGGATGCGTAGCTAACATCTAAGTTGTGTGTTAATCTTTATTGAAGCGACAATAGATATATTGATTTAGAACTTGCCATGCGAACATAGGATTATGTATTCAATATACATGATTAGTGGTGTGATTTTACCCATCTTGCATCGCCCTATGTAATCTTCATAGATAACTTGATCTTCAACCGTTATGTTTTCAAATCTTATAGACATATAGGGTCTAAGCATAATTGGTGTCGGTTTACCTTCTATCTTAATTGTGGATGTGAAATAGTATGGTGCACGTATATTGAAAGATTGCGTGTATCAGTTCCGTGTTATCTGATTAGTTGTCAACCATCACATATCGAGAAAGGCATAACTCTGAATGAAGTATATAATGAAGTTAGAATCTCATGTTTTATTCTCATTAGTAAATCGATTTTAATCACTTAGTTATAATTAGCCTTTAATCAGTTAAATTAGATAAAAAACCAACCAACTTGTTATTTGTACGATCATGGAATAATAGCCATACATTGTTGCATAAGTGCATATTCTTGATACACCAGTCTCTGTGGGAACGAACTTAATTCAAATTCTATATTGCTTGTGACCACGTACGCTTGCGTGATTTTGTGCGAACAGTCTTTTGTCAAACAAAAGGGGAAGAGAAGCTATATAACTACTTCATAACAATTGGTATCAAGACATTTGGTATCTATCTAAAAGTTATATAGCTATCAAAATTTAAATTTTTTTGAAACTTCCTCAAGGCCAAAATAGACAATATATATTCTAACAAATATTTGATTTTTGCAGGGACTATCAAGGATTACTAGTGCTTCTAGGATTTTCGTGTGAGAAAAATTTATTTTTCAAAACTCATGCATACACTGAGGGGAAGCACACACTTTTAAAATTTAAATTTTGTGTTTGTTCGACAAATACCAAAAAGGAGAAGATTGAAAAGATATCTTTGATATAGAATTTATTATATATTTGTTTTGGTATTTGTGACAAACATTAAATTTAAATTCACGTAGTAATCCTCCCAATAGGTCATTGATTTAATTGATTAATCAAAGGTGGATAGTCATTTTTGGCAAGTACTTCTAAAATACCTTTTTACCAAAATACATTCGTTTTCAAAAAGAATTTTAATTACGCAATAGTCATGCTAAGGAGTTTCGGTATTTATCAATTGCCTCTCTCTTTCTATTGCAACATCAAAATCCACAAGTTTGGATGGAGTATCATCTACATATGATATTCTTTAAATATCTCATGTAACATTATTTTCAAAATATTTTTAAAGTAATTTATTCCATATTTAAACAATTTATTATCTTTCGAATAAATTATTTTAAATCTTTCAAAAAATCATAGATCCTTCATTTTTCAAAGGTCTTATTTTTCTCAAGAAGGATTTATACTCTCCATACTAATAATTATCTCAAAAATTAATATCAAATTTTATCTCATTTTGGGATATTTTTCTCGGTCTCTCAACTTCATTATTTTTCAAAGAAAAATATTTTCAATACTTAGAAAGCACTTTCAACTTATCAAATCATAAGTTATCATGAACAATATTTTTCTAAGTGTTTTGGGATAAAAACGTTCGTCAAAGAGTCTACGCAATTTGACTAAAAGACGAACTGTATCGATTTTTCAGTTATCGGTATTCGTTAAGAAAATTGATTTAAATACTCCAAAATATTTTTCCATCCTAAAAAGTATTTTAAATTTGAGGTAATATATCTTAAGTATTTAATCAAGTCTGAACTTTGGTCAAAATCTCTCTTCAAAATCTAAAAGAATTTTCGTTCGTTATTTGGACCCGAAAACCGTTTTAATCTTTTTAATTCCAAATAAAATATTTCCACTTGTCCAAATGACTTGAAACTTGAGATTAGCCAGTTATATATTTTTCTTAGTGCATGGTTAAATGTTCGTAATTTTCGAGGACTTTCGTTCCGGAACGTTTTTCTATTTGTCGTCCCGATCTTCCACCGAACATTTGACCAAGCTAGAGTTGACTAAATATTACCAAACTAGTCAGGATACCATTGTATAATATTATAAGATTTATCCTATTTTTTCCGGAATTTATTGAGCACGTTCGAAATATCGTAATATTTAGTGTAACGGATTTTAACCGTTTCCTCGAAATTCGTGCCACCTTATCCACAAGCATGGAGCATTGAGATGTGTGCCAATAAATGCAGGTCAACTAGTGCATGTAATGCATTGGCAAGCATGGGGGACAAGAATGACAAGCATGGGCAAGTGGGACCAAAGTGTTTTTAATTTGAATTTATTCACTTTTAATTCAAATACTTCCACCCATCTTTTCCTATAAATACAAGGCTCCCCCCATTCATTTTCTACAAGCTAATAGCCAAGAAAGTGCTGAGATTTTTCAAGTAGAAGCTCTCTCCAAATTTATACAAACACATTCTTCTAATACTTCATCTTTAAAACCTCCGTTCCGCTCGGTATATTCATATATTCTCGAGGTTTTAAACACAGAGGATTTGCTCCACCCAACCAAGCCCCATACCACTTTGCTTGCTCACAAAACACTCTTTCCGACCTCCCGAAGGGCTGTCCGAAGTTCTTTCTGTTAGGTCCAGATACGATTGTAGAAGGGGGGGGGGGGTTGAATACAATCGTTACAAAATAATCGCGGAAGTGAATCTGATTGAATATAACTTGTTAATCAGATTTATAATTAATTAATATAACAATGTTTGAAGTCGTTATATAATTAAAATGGTTCAGTTTTAATGTCCACTAAAGTTCGTAGAATAAATTCGACAGGGTATATTCTAGATTTAGTGATTAAAACAACTGGGTTATCAAAGCACAGAAAACTGTGGATATAACGATCAAGCAAGTTACGAACAACTTGAAAGCTTTACAAATGCTTTGAATATCAAAGTGATGAACACTTGAAATGAAGAATACTAAGCCATATATATAGGCAAAGCATTTGTACTTGTAAGACAATTGAAAGACAAGACAATTATAAGTAGCAAAGACAAAGTGGCAAGGGTAAGACAATTGCAGATTGCCTTGCAAGCACAAGACACAGCAGAAAGACAATTTTAATAGCTAGCAAGACACTTCAGAACTCGGTCAGACAATTGTTAATTGCCTTGGCAGGATTTTACTCTCGGCCAGACAATCAAGGATTGTCTTGTAAGCTTCCATTCGGTCAGACAATCCAAGATTGTCTGAGAAGCCACAGACAATGTCTTGCAGGCAATACTTCAGTCAGACAATCAAATTGTCTAGCAGGCAAACGCTTCGGTCAGACAATCAACAATTGTCTAGCAGGCAAACGCTTCGGTCAGACAATCAACAATTGTCTTGCTGAGCTTCATTCGGTCAGACAATTAAGAATTGTCTTGTAAGCTTCCATTCGGTCAGACAATCTTAATTGTCTTGCTGCCATTCATTTCCTTTAGCAGAAAATCGGTAAGACAATACAAATTGTCTTGCTGAGCTTGAGTAGGTGATTGAATGTAATTTGTTGTTTATATTAAATAGAAAATTATCCACTTAATTAATTTAATCATATAAATTCATAAATTAAATTAATTCGAGAGTGAATTAATTTAACAAATAAATTACATAATTAATATAATTATTTGAGAAGTGAAATAATAATCTATTAAATATTTAATCACCCATTCTTCAGTAGAACTGCTTCCCGTCTTCTTTAAACATTAATAACTTCGTCTTGATCTGTCGAACGAACGAACCACCAAATCTGCTTGACTTCAAATATTTAATTTGAATAACTAGATACACAGATGTACTGTCTGGTTCATCTGTATCTAGTTAAATCAAATATTCTTTGTCAAATAAACATTAAGAATTTGATTTGTTCGTCGAGTCTTCGTCTTGTAAGTACTTCTTCATTAAATGGAATCTTCTGATAAAATAAAGTATAGAAACTTTATATCTTCTGAACTCCTGGACGTGCCACAAAAGATTATTTGTGCACTGAGGCTTGAACATATTAATGAACTTCTTTCAGTGGTGTGCAGCAGCATCCTGGAATTTATCTGACATATAATTCCAATAAATCATTTGACGTTCTTCGTACGGATTCCGATGACTTGCTATTTACTGAGCTTTCTTATCTGAGTTGAGTTGTACCTCTTTAAATACAAATAGGCTGAACATATGCCTTTCAATCTCCCCCTATTTGTTTGTTAACATAACATGCAAATTTCCTAGAGGATAACTCAACTAATAGATAAGACAAAGATTTAAACAAAGGAATGTAAATAGCAAAAGTTTATGGCTTGCATTAAACATTAAACCATGATCATAAATAGATTACAAAAGGATGTTCCTTGAACATATCTAACAATATCCTAATCAATCTATTCACTCAGAACGAGTGACTTCTCCTTCTTCAGCATCTGAACAATGAATAATTGGAGTAGAAGGCTCATTCTGATTAGGCTCTTCAGCAGCAGTGGATTCTCCACGCTTCTTTCTTTCACGAGCCAAAGAAAGATGATATTGAACTTCTATGTCCACAGGGTCTTCGATAAAATCTGCTGGCTGAGATTGGTTAATGTACTTCATCTTTCTGAAGTAGTGTTGAATGTTTCTCCTTGTGCAGTAATTCACAATCTCAGTATCAGCATCAGCTTTGGCTTTCGTAGCGAAGCCCTTGGTACGTAGAATAGTCGAAACAAGAACCATCTGATTAACATCATACTTGAGAAGATGTTTGTAATCCAGGTAGAAGGTTCCAAACTTGCTTCATGAATGAACTTTACACAGTAAGGATTTCTGACAACTTGTGGGCTGTTATGAATTGCACAATCCATAAGTCTGTCACGAAGGAGTTCATTCAGATTTGAGCTGCGTCGGATCTTGTTACGAATCACCCAGATTTCAGTTAGAGATAGAAACTTGAATAGTTCAACTGAAACTCTGAATGTTCCGTTTCTCTGAGTAGAAATAATGATCTCCCATTCATTGAGAAGATTCTTGACACCAATAGTTATGTATTCTAACTCGAGAGCAAGAGCACGCATAAATATATCCTCATTAGGGTTAGCCTCTCTCAGGTCATAAATGAAGGATTTGAACTTACCATCATTGAAAGGTTCCCTTTGAGGTCCAGAGAGGATTTGCCTAGCAATATCCCAGCTTTCACCAACTTTCCTGGAGATATCCTCTCTCTTTCCTTGCATTTTGCATCCCATATCTTCTGTTTCTCCAGCTTGACCAACTCATCAGTTGTCCTCTTCTCATCCACCAGTTTCTGTAGTTCCTGAAGCTTTGATTTGCTTGCTTCATGTTGAGCTTTAAACATTCTGACCTTTTCCATATGCTCAGGGTCCACAGGCTGATCTTCATTGAAAAGAAAGCCTTCCTCGAACGACCTTCTTCCTCAGCTTCAAATAAGCAGAATCAAATGCATCATCATCATCAACATCTTCAGGAATGTTGTCATAATCCTGATTAGTGAAGATGTTCTCAGATTCAGGCATTTTGCCTTTAGACTTGCCAGCTGCAGAAGAGTCCTTTTCACTTGCTCCATCTCCACCCTTATCACTCCTATCAGTATCTCCACCCTTATCACTCCTATCAGCAGCATCAGCATTGCTGTGATCATCTTTGTCATCCTTATCCTTATCTTCCTTATCCTTCTCCCCCTTAGTTGAGGGATCCTCTGGAGTAGACTGAGTTGTTGATGGATTAAGCTTTAAGTGTTGAACAACTTGAGCTAGAGTTGCTCCAAGTTGCCAAGCTTTGTCAGACAGAGCTCCTGAGACTTATCAAACTTGTCCATCCTAGAGTGAATACCCTTGACATGAGCATCTAATTCCTGTTTGAGAGAAGAAAATGAAGGATCAACAACCTTTTCCTGTAGAGTCACCAGCTCTCCACTTCTGAATCTGGCATTCTCAGCATTCAACCTTTCAATCTCAGCTTTCAGAGCAGCCATTTGTTCCTGTAGCAGATCTGTGTTGGTGTGTGCACTCACCTCACGAACACTCAAAGATTTTTCACTATCCTCTCGTGCATGTGTTCGCTCGGTGTTGCCTAATTTCACTCGTAGTTTTCACACCGTCACCAGAAACCTGTATATACAACCATAGTTCCCTGAGATGGAACTGTAGGAAGTGAAGGAACAAATTGTCCTTCAGATGCCTGTGAAGGCTGATGTACTTGCAGGTTGCCAAGTAGATCCGATCCAAAAAGAAAGAGTGATCAGAAAATTTTTCATATAACATGCTTTGAAATTCTGTGCTCTCTCTAAGTGAAGAATCAAAAGACACAAGTTCAGTGTTTACTAGCGTGAGTGCTAGTTGTGTGCTTGACTCTTTACAGGATACCGCGGTCGGACGGCCAATTTCAATAAATGCATTCTCTGGAGAGAATGAATCTAGAGACTGTATATTTACCGTTTCAGTGTCCAAATCCTTTTGGGAGGAAATGGATGCAGCTGCAGTTGTCTCTGGTCTGCCACCCTTTGCTTCTTATGAGACAGAGCTCGGGATCGCTTAAAAGTGCACTCCCACTCCGTTTCTGGGCTACCTTTCTACCAACAGGGGCTGTAGTAGTGTTGTTTGAAGTGTTTTGAGGAAGAATCAGTTGTTGAAATGGAAACGTCAGCTTGGATATGAACCTGGGTGTTTTCAGGTTCAATGCTGGGAGTCTGGAAATCAAATCCAATATCACAATCAAAATCTGCAATATCAATATTAAAGGTATCAGTGAGATTAGAAAGTACCTGAGCTACCTGTAAATCAGCCGTGAACTCTTGTAGGCCTGGATTGATAGCAGAATCAGCAGGCAGTGGCTGAGAGGTCGATTGTGGTTGAGGAATGGTATGTGTATGTGTAGGTGAAGGTGTTGGTTCAGATTGAGAGGGAAGGATGGAGGCTTGTTGGTCTGGGAAGAAGTTGTAATGTGGAGGGGATTGGTGTTGAGATTGGTGAGGAGAATTGTATGATGATTGGTGAGGTGATTGATGTGGTGAATTGTAAGGAGGGTTGTAGGGAGAGTAATGTGAGGATTGGCTGGATGATTGATAGTCTTGCAAAGTTGTAGTGGTTGAGGGTTTTGTGGAGGTGATTGTTGTTGCGGTTGTTCTTGTTGAGCTTTGATATTGTTGCTGTTGTAGAGGTTCAGGAACTTGAATAGGTTGAAATGGAGCACTGAATTGCTCTAGCATGAAAGGAGTCACCACCAGTGGCACATTGTCATGCTTTTTCTTGTTCACCAGCCTGGTCTGGATCTTGGCACAAGTCCTCTGAATAGGAAAACCAGGAGAATCTATGTACATGTTCCTATCAGCATCATCCATTTTATCATTCATAAATAACATCAGAAACCTTGGATAGAAGCATTCAACTTTCCTCATTCCGATGAATTGATCTCTGTGTAACAGACCCCATCTCGTTCTTATAATCTCCCTCAGCAATATCTTCCCAAAGTTGATACGACGATTATAAGCTATGCTGAATCCAATTTGTCTGTGGCTTCCAGACAATCTTGGATTGTCTGACCGAATGGAAGCTTACAAGACAATCCTTGATTGTCTGGCCGAGAGTAAAATCCTGCCAAGGCAATTAACAATTGTCTGACCGAGTTCTGAAGTGTCTTGCTAGCTATTAAATTGTCTTTCTGCTGTGTCTTGTGCTTGCAAGGCAATCTGCAATTGTCTTACCCTTGCCACTTTGTCTTTGCTACTTATAATTGTCTTGTCTTTCAATTGTCTTACAAGTACAAATGCTTTGCCTATATATATGGCTTAGTATTCTTCATTTCAAGTGTTCATCACTTTGATATTCAAAGCATTTGTAAAGCTTTCAAGTTGTTCGTAACTTGCTTGATCGTTATATCCACAGTTTTCTGTGCTTTGATAACCCAGTTGTTTTAATCACTAAATCTAGAATATACCCTGTCGAATTTATTCTACGAACTTTAGTGGACATTAAAACTGAACCATTTTAATTATATAACGACTTCAAACATTGTTATATTAATTAATTATAAATCTGATTAACAAGTTATATTCAATCAGATTCACTTCCGCGATTATTTTGTAACGATTGTATTCAACCCCCCCTTCTACAATCGTATCTGGACCTAACAGAACGAACTTCGGACAGCCCTTCGGGAGGTCGGAAAGAGTGTTTTGTGAGCAAGCAAAGTGGTATGGGGCTTGGTTGGGTGGAGCAAAGCCTCTGTGTTTAAAACCTCGAGAATATATGAATATACCGAGCGGAACGGAGGTTTTAAAGATGAAGTATTAGAAGAATGTGTTTATATAAATTTGGAGAGAGCTTCTACTTGAAAAATCTCAGCACTTTCTTGGCTATTAGCTTGTAGAAAATGAATGGGGGGAGCCTTGTATTTATAGGAAAAGTTGGGTGGAAGTATTTGAATTAAAAGTGAATAAATTCAAATTAAAAACACTTTGGTCCCACTTGCCCATGCTTGTCATTCTTGTCCCCCATGCTTGCCAATGCATTACATGCACTAGTTGACCTGCATTTATTGGCACACATCTCAATGCTCCATGCTTGTAGATAAGGTGGCACGAATTTCGAGGAAACGGTAAAATCCGTTACACTAAATATTACGATATTTCGAACGTGCTCAATAAATTCCGGAAAAATAGGATAAATCTTATAATATTATACAATGGTATCCTGACTAGTTTGGTAATATTTAGTCAACTCTAGCTTGGTCAAATGTTCGGTGGAAGATCGGGACGACAAATAGAAAAACGTTCCGGAACGAAAGTCCTCGAAAAATTACGAACATTTAACCATGCACTAAGAAAAATATATAACTAGCTAATCTCAAGTTTCAAGTCATTTGGACAAGTGGAAATATTTTATTTGGAATTAAAAAGATTAAAACGGTTTTCGGGTCCAAATAACGAACGAAAATTCTTTTAGATTTTGAAGAGAGATTTTGACCAAAGTTCAGACTTGATTAAATACTTAAGATATATTACCTCAAATTTAAAATACTTTTTAGGATGGAAAAATATTTTGGAGTATTTAAATCAATTTTCTTAACGAATACCGATAACTGAAAAATCGATACAGTTCGTCTTTTAGTCAAATTGCGTAGACTCTTTGACGAACGTTTTTATCCCAAAACACTTAGAAAAATATTGTTCATGATAACTTATGATTTTGATAAGTTGAAAGTGCTTTCTAAGTATTGAAAATATTTTTCTTTGAAAAATAATGAAGTTGAGAGACCGAGAAAAATATCCCAAAATGAGATAAAATTTGATATTAATTTTTGAGATAATTATTAGTATGGAGAGTATAAATACTTCTTGAGAAAAATAAGACCTTTGAAAAATGAAGGATCTATGATTTTTTGAAAGATTTAAAATAATTTATTCGAAAGATAATAAATTGTTTAAATATGGAATAAATTACTTTAAAAATATTTTGAAAATAATGTTACATGAGATATTTAAAGAATATCATATGTAGATGATACTCCATCCAAACTCGTGGATTTTGATGTTGCAATAGAAAGAGAGAGGCAATTGATAAATACCGAAACTCCTTAGCATGACTATTGCGTAATTAAAATTCTTTTTGACAACGAATGTATTTTGGTAAAAAGGTATTTTAGAAGTACTTGCCAAAAATGACTATCCACCTTTGATTAATCAATTAAATCAATGACCTATTGGGAGGATTACTACGTGAATTTAAATTTAATGTTTGTCACAAATACCAAAACAAATATATAATAAATTCTATATCAAAGATATCTTTTCAATCTTCTCCTTTTTGGTATTTGTCGAACAAACACAAAATTTAAATTTTAAAAGTGTGTGCTTCCCCTCAGTGTATGCATGAGTTTTGAAAAATAAATTTTTCTCACACGAAAATCCTAGAAGCACTAGTAATCCTTGATAGTCCCTGCAAAAATCAAATATTTGTTAGAATATATATTGTCTATTTTGGCCTTGAGGAAGTTTCAAAAAAATTTAAATTTTGATAGCTATATAACTTTTAGATAGATACCAAATGTCTTGATACCAATTGTTATGAAGTAGTTATATAGCTTCTCTTCCCCTTTTGTTTGACAAAAGACTGTTCGCACAAAATCACGCAAGCGTACGTGGTCACAAGCAATATAGAATTTGAATTAAGTTCGTTCCCACAGAGACTGGTGTATCAAGAATATGCACTTATGCAATAATGTATGGCTATTATTCCATGCTCGGACAAATAACAAGTTGGTTGGTTTTTTATCTAATTTAACTGATTAAAGGCTAATTATAACTAAGTGATTAAAATCGATTTACTAATGAGAATAAAACATGAGATTCTAACTTCATTATATACTTCATTCAGAGTTATGCCTTTCTCGATATGTGATGGTTGACAACTAATCAGATAACACGGAACTGATACACGCTATCTTTCAATATACGTGCACCATACTATTCACATCCACAATTAAGATACGAAGGTAACCGACACCATTATGCTTAGACCCTATATGTCTATAAGATTTGAAAACATAACGGTTGAATATCAAGTTATCTATGAAGATTACATAGGGCGATGCAAGATGGGTAAAATCACACCACTAATCATGTATATTGAATACATAATCCTATGTTCGCATGGCAAGTTCTAAATAAATATATCTATTGTCGCTTCAATAAAGATTAACACACAACTTAGATGTTAGCTACGCATCAAAGAAGAATAAGCACAACCAATACGAAGAAATCAAACATTCATCAAACAATAATTAAGGCAAATCAACTACTGAAATCCATATATAAATACGCTAGAATTCCACGATAATGATTAGTTCATAATCGAACTTCTCATCATCATGGGAATAAGAGTAAACATGGTACCGAATAGTCTAAACAATATGAAAAGAGTAAAACAAGAGTTGCGAAACATATACGAATGAGCATCCAAGGTTACGCCTACTTCGACGAATTACAAAAGTAAAAACAATGAAATTTGATCATCGATCTTCTCCGTAGCCGTCACGTGCTCCTTGGAATGTTTTTAGGTTATGTTTAAGTCCCCCAAGCCTTTCTTTAACTTCCCCAGCGAACGGGCTTTCAAACAGATCAAAAATGGGCAAAACGGGCCTGAAATCGCACACAGATGGTGGGGCGGGTGCGCCACAGTGGGGCGGGTGCGCCAACTCAGCAGCCTTGACAGCCAACCTTTGCGCGTCCGTAACTCTCTCCTCGTGCATCCGATTGCTTCGCCGTTTTTTTCACTTGAAGCTATGAATCTCCTTTCCATCCTCCTTCCAAGAAACCTACACAACACAACACTACAACACATCAAAAACATCAAAAGATTGAGGCCAGATCATCGATTTAAGTCAAAACGAAAGCTTCCAAGTGGATATAAAATCCACTTATCACACCCCAAACTTAAACCGATGCTTGTCCTCAAGCATAGACACGCACACAAATACTAATAATGCAATGCATGAATGCAACTAAATGCCTACACCTAATTGAATCATGAGTTGCAATCCTTGTTAACATAAGCATCCTCAGAATATGCAACATTCTCGGCATTCATCTCTTTCACACATTAGCCCCGTTCTCTTCCACTACAAGTGTGAAGTGCATCGTGTGTGCTAGCATGCTCTCTAGTGAAAACAAAACAAAGACTATCAAACGTCAACGAGTCCTCACTATGAGCCGTTATAGGAATAAGGTTTAAACACTTCTTTACTAATGAGTCAACTACAATTTAGGGTCACCAAAGGAATTCTATGCCTCTCCTACTTTTCTACTCTTTTTTTTTTCTTTTCTTGCTAAGTCTAAGGTTGGGACGCTTCTCTGTGTAACTGAGTCACGACCTTCATTCGACTTCGCTAGTTTTTATTTTTTTATTATTTTTTTAATCAAGTGATTCTCCAGTAATCAAGGGTTGTGAAAAGTCACCAAGAATTGCTTATTCTAATACATTGCACTTAATACCAGCACAAGTACATGGATCGTCCCTTTCACATGACATTGCATCTACCCATTGATCTCAAAGGAGTACCTGATAATTTTTATTCTTTATTTTTCTTTTTTTTTTAGAAAGGCATATTCATCCCTTAACTCCCCCAAATTAAGATTTACAAACTCTAAGTTAAAAAAGGGCATAATCCAAACTCTACACCCGAGTCGACACGAGGACTCAAGAAATAAGTTAGTCTAAGTCTTATCTCTAGAGCATAAGTGAAATTACCATTTCCACACAAGTAGTTTCCAAGTAACAAGGCATCACATATGATAAATGTTAGGGTTATACAGAAATATTCGTTTGAAGTATATAACAATTATTAGAGAATCTTGAATGCATGTTTTCACATTGTCTGTATATTATATATGTAGACAATCTAGTATCAAATGGGATAACAGATGATTAGATTGTCAAACTTCTTATATAATATAATAAAGGTTCACAGTCTAAATGGTGTTAGACAAACCATTGGAACGATTGAAGTATTATTTGGAAATAGTTTATCTTGACTATTGAATAATACTTATATACTTTAAGTATATTGAACGGGATCAAAATAGTAGAATAGTTGTTTCTTTAATTCTGACAATAATGAACTAAGATTCTATGATGTTATTAATGCTTAAGTTCTTAATCCGGATATAGTGATTGACACTTGTATTTAATGCACATGCCTTGACTCATAAATTAAGTAATTTGTTTTAAATTACGAATTTATGTATTGGGCAATGACATTATATACAGAGTGAGATATTGACTATAGAAGGAAACCGTGTCCGAAAAATATATTCGGGTGATGATGTACTCTTGAAAGCTCATAAAGATAATTATGCTTTAGTCCTGCAGGCAGATTTGTTCTTGCATAATTATAAGGTTGAGTGGATGATCAAGGATAAAAGATATGATTAAATTAATTGTCAGAAATTAATTAATTAATGGACATACGATATCTTAAACATGGGGAATTTATAAGCAATTAATATGGGAACCGAATTAAAAAATTGATTTACGGAATTAGGAAAGGTAGTGCAAATATTAATTCTTTAGTGGATTGAATTAATATTTAATGACATTGGGCCTGGCCCGGAATGTCATTGGAAGGCCTCACCTAATGGTCCATGATCCCTACTGTAGCCTATATATATTCTCGTTCTCCTAAAGCTGAAGGACACACCAAAACGAATTCATCCTAGAGTTTGAGAGAGGCAGACGTTTTTCTCAAGGAGACAGCTAAGGTTTTGGGTTTTTGGAGCTTTAAGGAGAGGCACACCTTGGGAGATCAAAGGCCACACTTCGTCCAAGGAGAATCAGGGAATACAGTAGAAGACGTGGATTTGAATCGCTTGCGCCATAGCGATTAAGGTTAATATTTTGTTCGAACTTTTAATTAGTATCATAAAACGCATGGCTAAGGTCCGATTGTTCCTACAATAAAGACTACTAGCCAAGAAATTATGCATATAAACTCATCATAGGAAATCAACTTGGAACACAACTTCAAGATTCATGCAAATGCAACTATATGAAACAACTAACACATACTAAACAATAGCATATATATAAAAAACATGTACTAATATGCAAACAATATGAGATCCAATGCTAAACTATATGCATCATACAACCTATATGAACACACACTACTACTAATCCTTAGATTACCACCCCCAAACTTAAAATCTTTAATGTCCTCATTGAAGGTGATAATAAGGATAGAATGTACCTAGAAGGAGTCAGAACCAGCACTCTCCTCACCCTCATCAGGTGAAGAGTCTGGTGGAGGATAGACCATGTCAGCACCGAACACAGGCCACTCAATGTCCCGTAGCACAAAAAGCAATCCCCAAAGCCTGTGTCAAATCCTGAGCAAAACAGCGATGCATATCATGCATAGTGTCCATACGCCGAGTGAGCCTCCTATACTGCGAATCACTAAAACCACTTCCTCCAATACCAGAGCGCTCCACTACCCGAGAAGTACCAGCTCTAGTTCGATCTGGTGAAGCTAAAGGTGGTGGCCCGGGACGTCCTCCCATCGCATCTCCAGCCCTATATCCCAACCCCCTAGGGTGGGGTATGCCACCATCCCACTCAGGTAACCGCTCTATAATAGCATGATCAATAGCAGCACTCGGCATCTGCAACTGCTCCTCAGCCGACCAATGAACACCCACCGCAGTACATAACTTACTCACTGAGCTTCTTGTCCAAATCCATATGCTTCTTGTCCCTGAGCACCCAATCATTGATAATCATCCTGAATTGGATGCCTCTCTGTACCCCCATTAATCCGGCAGACCGCATCCAAAGTATAATCCACAGTCAAACCCCGAACCACCGAATACCCAATCTTATCCGCTCGAGCATTGACATACAACTCCAGCACAATACTCAATGGCACGCCTTTGGTGCCTCACAAACGACTCCCACCCAAACTCTAATCATCTCCACCAGCCCACCATCACCCGGTGAAGGCAAGAAACCCCTCTCCTTAGCAACTGGCTTACCCATAAGCCGAGTAAACTGCTCTTGCGCCTCCGGAGTTGTGAACTTGTTAACCCTGAAACCCATACTCGATGAATCTGTGGATGGGGCCTGTAAACTACTACTCTCGGATCTCCTAGCTCGGGTGCCATGGAATTGAAGGTGTGTGTGGTGGTAAGTGGTAGTAGAGAGATTTGGTAAAAAGAGATGAGATTGGGGTTAGATGGGTATATGTAGCTGTATGTATATGTATGTATAATTGTAATTGAAAAAGATGAGATGGTGAATGGATGGGGGGAAATTTGAGGGTTTAATTTAGGGTTAGAAGAGGTTTAAAAAAGGCTGGGAATTCAAGAAAAGTGCTGGGTTTGCTCTAAAAAACGAAGGGATTTTTTTTTTTTTATAAAACAGGGTTGCGTCTTTCGCGAGGGTGCGCTTCCCGTGGCACGGCCGCGCCACGCTCGCACGGGTGCGCCGCCCATGGCGCAGGCACGCGGAAAGGGCAGGATTTTGGGCTGTTTTTGCTTGGCTTCCCTGACAATTTGGCGCGACCGCCCCGTGTTGGCGCGCCCGCCCCATTCCGTCAGGGTGTATTCACCCAAAATTTTCAAACTCCCCTTTTTTTTATAAGTAAAAACTCGAAAATGGCGTGGGTTGCCTCCCACGAAACGCTTGTTCAACGTCATAGCTTGACGTGAAGTCCCTTAAATTAAATGATAGAAAGAACGAGGCTTACCGATTCGCGATTCACCGTTTCTCCAAAATATGGCTTCAATCTCTGACCATTCACTTTAAATGCTTCATCCGGTGTTGTCTCAAATATTTCAATTGCTCCGTGTGGAAACACCGTCTTAATTGTGAAAGGACCAGACCACCTAGATTTCAACTTCCTCGGAAATAGTCTGAGACGAGAATTATAAAGTAGAACTTGTTGGCCAATGAAGAACTCTTTTTGCACCAACTTCCTATCATGCCATCTCTTGACTTTTTCCTTGTAAAGCTTACTGTTTTCGTACGCCAGAAACCTGAACTCGTCAAGTTCATTGATTTGAAGCATTCGTTTCTCACCAATAGCTGTCATATCAAAGTTCAATTTCTTTAGAGCCCAATATGCTTTATGCTCTAACTCTGCAGGCAAATGACATGCTTTTCCATAGACCAACTGAAAAGGAGACATCCCCAATGGAGTTTTGTAAGCTGTTCTATAGGCCCAGACGGCCTCAACAAGCTTCAATGCCCAATTTTTCCTCGAAGGACTCACCACTTTCTCAAAGATTCGCTTGATTTCACGATTAGATACCTCAGCTTGCCCATTCGTTTGAGGGTGATAAGCAATGGCAACTCTATGATTGATACCAAACCTGTGACAACCCGGGTCAAATCCCGAGCCTTTTTCAAAAATCGGGTCAAAACCCGAATCCTGAGTCCGAAAATAAGCCGAAATAAACTGGCCCAACTGCAGCAACTTGGGTAATCCACAAGCCCACCAAAGGCCCCCAAAAGATCATGATTTGTTGGTACAATTAGTAGTAACACTTATGCTTATAAACTGAACTAAAGTCTCCACACGACTCGATGTGGGACTGGGGTGTTACAAAACCATTCCATTAGCGATGTGAACTTGCGATTGCAAAAGTGTGATTCCTCATCACTAATTATAACTCGAGGAGTATCAAAGCGAGTGAATATGTTCTTCTGAAGAAAACTGATGACTACTGCAGCTGTGTTGGTTGGTAAAGCCTTGACTTCAACCATTTAGACACGTAATCCACAGCAAGAAGAATGTAGAGGTTGTTTCAAGACGAGATAAAGGGTCCCATGAAGTCTATACCCCACACATCGAAGATTTCAATCTCAAGAAGTACATTGAGGGGCATTTCATCCCTTCGAGAGATGAGCGTTGGCCAAAAGAAACCCGCATGCAGAATATGAGCAACTGTCTTCTGTCCCCCATAGTGTTCTCCATAAGTAGAGTCGTGGTAAGCTTGAAAAATTCCTTCGATCTGACTGTATGGAATGCACCTTCTGGATAATTTGATCTGAACCTTGTCGAAACAAGAATGGTTCATCCCACCGATACCACTTCGCCTCATGAAGAAACTTTTTGTTTTGAGCATTAGACAAGTCTGGGGGGATGACATTACTCACAAGATAATTCACTATATCTTCGAACCATGGCTCTTCTTCTTGGACCCCAAATAGTTTTTCATCAGGGAAAGACTCGTTGATCAAAGTGGTGTCCTTGGATGCTCACGCTTGATCTTCCAAACGAGATAGATGATTGGCTACCTGATTTTCCGTACCTTTTCTATCCTAAATTTTCAACTCGAATTCTTGAAGCAAAAGAACCCATCGAATCAACCGAGGTTTCGAGTCTTTCTTCGATACCAGATACCGAATGGCAGCATGTCAGTGTAAACCAATGTTAGGGTTATACTGAAATATTCGTTTGAAGTATATAACAATTATTTGAGAATATTGAATGCATGTTTTCACATTGTTTGTATATTATATATTGTAGACAATCTAGTATCAAATGGGATAGCAGAAGATTAGATTGTCAGACTCCTTATATAATATAATAAAAGTTCACAGTCGAGGTGGTGTTAGACAAACCACTGGAACGACTGAAGTATTATTTGGAAATAGTTTATCTTGACTATTGAATAATACTTATATACTTTGTGTATATTGAACGGGATCAAAATAGTAGAATAATTGTTTCTTTAATTCTGACAATAAAGAACTAAGATTCTATGATGTTATTAATGCTTAAGTTCTTAATCCGGATATAGTGATTGACACTTGTATTTAATGCACATGCCTTGACTCATAAATTAAGTAATTTATTTTAAATTACGAATTTATGTATTGGGCAATGACATTATATACAGAGTGGGATATTGACTATAGAAGGAAACCATGTACGAAAAATATATTCGGGTGATGATGTCCTCTTGAAAGCTCATAAAGATAATTATGCTTTAGTCCTGCAGGCAGATTTGTTCTTGCATAATTATAAGGTTGAGTGGATGATCAAGGATAAAAGATATTAATTAAATTAATTGTCAGAAATTAATTTAATTAATGGACATGAGAATCAGGGAATACAGTAGAAGACGTGGATTTGAATCGCTTACGCCGTAGCGATTAAGGTTAATATTCTGTTCGAACTATTAATTAATATCATAAAACGCAGGACCAAGGTCCGATTGTTCCTACAATGGCATCAGAGCCAGGTTACGGTTCTGCGATTTATGATATGTAGTCCATGTCATGATTATATATGCATGTATATAGTGATTCTGTGATGCAGGTCGTTGTCCACTATTATGGTCGTGTTTTAATTATTCTGTTATGTTTGGTTTCCACGTGGTTTATCGTGGCTGTTGTAAATCACGAGGGTTGATCGTGATAGTTTAATCTTGTAATTCAATTTGTAATTGTTTTAGATTATGATCTGATGTAATAGAATTGGCTGGTTCGTCTGTACAATTTGTATGTAATTGTTTGATCAACGGGGCTGCAAGAAACAGAGATCTTCCGCTGCTGCGATTAGGGTTTCGGGGGTGCTGCACTGTTTTGGCCGTAACTTTTGCATACGATGTCTGATTTGGGCGAACGAGCACTTTTCGGAAACGGCAGAACGAGACGGAGCTAGCTACAACCCGGGCAAGCCCGGTTGAGGTGATTTCAAAGGCTGTTTTTGGAATTTTTCGAGGCGATCTGAAGCCGTTTAGGCCTCCAAACGGGCTCTCGAAGTTTTCTGGAAGCTGATTTCGAAGCTGATTTTTCCGGGGCCATAATAGTGGATGCGTTTTATTATGATTCTTGATTATTATTATTATGTGTTTCTTGTTTGTGTTGTTATGCCATGTGATACTAACCCTTCGCATGCTAGAATGACATGGACATAGGGATGTTTTTAATTAATGCTTTAATCATGCTAGTATGCTGCCATATTATGTGTTCTTTATGTTGCTATAACCATGATAGTATGCATGTGGACTTCGAAGAATTAACATAGGGCGATGCATCAAGATTAAAATCCTCAAAGTAAATTCTAAGTGGGAGAGGTAGTTAATATGATATTAAATCCCATGGTCTCCATCATTGTTTGTATGTAATTTAACATAAAGACGAATATAAATTATGTATACGTCACCTGTAACGACTCGGATATTTTTGATATAATTTATTAGTTGTTATTAATTTTATAAGAGAGGAGGAATAAAATTTTATATTTTATTCCAAACGATTGGATTTTCAAAACAATTTTGTGAGTTGATACAATTATGTGATTAATTGTCCATGCATTAATTATTTATGTGCAATTTAATTATTTACTTTCTGTCTGAGGTGTGGATTTACCGTTTCGAATTATTTTAATATTTTGATAAATCAAAAGGTTTATTTTGATATTCGAAATCAAAATTCATTTTATTTATTCCCAAAGATTTTGTCTGATTTAAATCACCAAAATATTCAAATTTTGGTATTTTTACATTTCTGTAGGTTTCAAAAATATTTGAAGGTGTGCAAATGTTTATTTTAATTATTTGCAATTAAAATTGATTTCGAACTTTATTTGTGAAAATAGTGAAAAAGACTTGATTTTTCAAAATATTAATTTTTGTAAATTTTGTGTGATCGAGATTTGTAGAATTTTTCTAAAATTTTATTTTTAAAATTTGGAATAAGTTTTGGGGCTCATAAATTCTTTTATTATTAAAAGAATTTTTTATTTATTTAGGAAGTATGGTGTGTTTTGTTTTAATTATAATTGCTTTTTGTTTATGTTTAGTTAAAACATAACACACAAGTCGTACACACAGCTGCTACCAGGTTAAGATAAAAACAGGGTACACGTATCAGATTCATACGCAGAAACAGAGGCGGTGGAGATTGAATTGGGCGATTAGGGTTTTTCAGACTTGGGAAAAATCAGAGGCGAGGATAGATTAATTCACGCTACTTATATGTGCGTATATATCAGTATCTGTATGTATTTGTGTGTGGCTTTGTTGTGTGTTTATGTATTGGGTTAAGATGTGGGTTTTGAGATGAGAGATGTGGGTGTCTCGGAGGAGGTGGTTCTGATCAGAGATGGTGGCGGCTTCAGATGACGATATCAACTTATGGTTGCTGGGTACCAACAGTTGAAGGAGGGGTTGTATAATCAGCAGTCGGGGTTGTTTGTTGGCTGGCCGGATTTTGGCCGGCGAGTTGCAGCTGCAACACTGCAGAGAGAGAGAGGGAGAGCGGCGTCGCTGGCGTGAGGCCTGAGGGAGAGTACAGAGATCAGTTGTGATTGAAAATAGAGGTGGTTGTTTGTATTTCCGGGGTTGGGTGTGACGGAACAGGACTGGGGTTCTTGTGTGGCGGTGTACGGCGTTGCAGGGCGGCGTGGTGGTGTGGTTGCCATGTTTGAGTTTGAATCGGAGATGGGTTGGTAGTTCAGAGTTGGGTAGTTGGGGTTAGAAGCGGTGGTGGTGGATGATCGAACCTGGAGGGAAAACAGGCTGTTGGTATTAAGGAGAAGGGCGAAAGTATGGGGCTGGATAAATTGGAGAAATGTATATACTTATGTTTGTAATTATGTCTGGTGTTGTTGCTGGCTGAGTTTGAGCTATTGTGTTCTTGGGTCGAGACCAGTTGAAGTGGTGTAAGATGAATCGAAGGTGCGCAAGGGTGATAGAAGTTACAGTGGTGTGAGGAGGGTGGTGTTGTGATGTACCAGACAATTGTGTGTGTAAAGAATAAGGGTTGTGGGTGTTTTGCAGCGGGGATTGGATTCTGCAGGGGAGGCGGTCGAATGGAGATAGAATATGATTGATGTTGGGTGTATACGGGAATAGAGAAAGGGGGGTGATACTGGGTATTGTGAAGTTGGGATTGTATATAATTGTATTGGTTGGTTTAGGACTGAGGTGTTAAGTTGGATTGCAGCAGAGGTAAAAAGGGTTGTTTGATTAGGGAGGCTGGTGAATCGAGTGGGATGGAATTGGTATAGACATGCTTGAGTTTGTATGGAACGTGAATTTAGAATGGCATAGTGGTCGTCGACAACATGGCTGGAAGACTAGCAGTGGCCACTGGTTAGTGGATTGATTTTGATGGGGGCTACAAAGCTTTTCGGAAATTAGAAATGATATAAATATTGATTAAATATTAATTATTGATTGATATTAGGATTATTAATAATATTATTATTATCAATTCTTTTGATGATAATAATGATAATTAATAATTTTAATACTATTAATAATGAATAAGTGATTAATGTAAATTGCGTTTTTATATTCTGATTAGTAAATACAGGTAGTTGGTTGAGTTGAATTGTTTGAATTATAGATTTATCTAGTTTTGATATTGTTATGAATACAAAGGCATGTGTTGAGTGATTAGTCACATTTAATTCTGCCCATTGATTTAGTGACTCTGTATCTAGATTTTATTTTCGAATATTTATTCGAATTTGAGTATTTGGATTGTGATTGGAGTTGCAAATTATATTACTATAATACGTGTTTATTGTCGGGATTTATTTCCGAACTTTAATTGTTTCGATATATATTTATATTTTTGACAGAGATTGTTGTGTTATTGATTTTGAGATTTCTTGCTTTTAAAAAGACGTGTTGTCCAAATTTATTATTTTATTATATTATTCTGATTAAATCCTGTATTGATTCGAGATATGATTGAATTACAATTTGACCTGTAATTCAGAATAACTTGAGTGGTTTAATAGTTTGGATTCAGATTTTATCCAGGGGTATATCATTGATCTGAGTTGTTTGTATATAATCAGATATAAGATTATACACATGATTATTGGATTACATTTATATTTATATAAATATTAAAGCATGTAAATTACGTGTTACGTGCTAAGGTGATTATTTGTTTAACTGTCTGATACTATGTGTATATATTATTTGTATATAATATATTACTATTACGAAGGGTAGTCATATGATTTCGATTCTGCAAGTTAGACGACGCTTTGAATTATTCGTCAACTGAAGTATTGTGTACTGTCATATATAGTCTATCGAGACGCGTGCAGCAACGACTTTCAGAGGCAAGCAGACTGTGTTGCTAGTCAAGTCAGAAATAGTTTGATAAGGCGATACTGTGCCGTAAGATAGTCCAGTCAAATGTAGTTATTGCAGAGTTAGAAGTTGAGGCCAGTATAGGAATCTCGAGTAGAGTGACTGTGTTGTCGCTTGTGTTTCTGTCAAAGGCAAGTATTCCTACTCTTCTCTTTTATTTAAAGAACAAATATTTTAACTCTCTCTTTTGATAATGCAGTTGTGTATTTATGCATGACTTGTATTTTCCGCAAGCATTCATACCTTTATACTGAGATTTAAATTATCAAATATTTTAGTTCGATACTTTTTACAGTTATATGAACAGTGACTACTTTATTTGAAAAGTATTCTGATTATTTTAATCAGTTTTCTGAAAATTATTGTCTGAGTTCTTTTACAGTTTGGAACTATTGATGACTGTATAGTAGTCATATTTTGATACTACAATATATGCCTGGTCTTCTGTTCCAGACATAAACCCTGGATTTTTAAATAGCGAAAATGGTTGTTTTGATTCCTTTGAGCCACATTGCGGTGAATTTTAAAACTGTACTCAGACTTTAATGAAATTGATTTTGACAGTATTTTGAAATTGAAAATGAAAGAGTTTTCAGAAAAGTTTTGAAAGGATGATTGTATGGCGTAAGGGGCTAGTGATTAGTCCAGCCAGAGAGACCAGCAAAAATATTTTGTTTTGATTGAATGTATGCGTAAGAGGCCGGGACGGCGGTCCAGTGAAGGGCTAGGTATTATATGAAATATGTATAATACCATTTCTGCCAAAGGCCAATGTGTTGCCTTCTATTTGGTACCTATTGTTTGGATCTGTTTCTACGAAGCATGATTCGTCGCTCTCATAGGATTTCCTGATCAGCTGTGTTAGTGTGCCGTTAGTTGAGATTCCAATCCAAAAAAAATGGTCCTTACTGTTTAAGCTTATGATAGCTTATGTTTACTGTCAAATTTATTTTGTGATTTTCCAAGCATATTGATTTATATGTTTGATTAAATTTTTAGTTACAACTGTTATAATTTACTTCAAAAGTTTGCTTTATTTCAAATACTCTGATTTAATCCAAGAAAATTATATCTTGTGGCTCTTGCCTTTCACACTATCTTGCTGAGCATTTTCGCTCACCCTTGCTATTATTTCTAACCATTTCAGCTAGGGATTAAGAAGGTAACATGTATAAGCTGCGCGTAAGATTGATGATAGGCGACATTGCTAGTGAGATATCTGCAAGGTGGTTCTGGTTAGAATTGATTCATTTCAGTTTAGTTGTAAATAGAATTATTTATTTGGTTATCAGTTACTCTTCTTATCGAGGTTTAACTGATAATGTAGTTTAAGTTGTAATAAGATTTTAAGTTTTGGTTTCTGATTTCAGTACTGTAACCTATTAGCGATCCTGTTTGTAGGGGGGTTAAAGTGATTTTGATTTAAATCTATTTTAAAACTTTTCAGATATTTAAATATCTGTTTTACCTTCTTCCGCAAATACAGGTTTTAAATGATTTTGTTTTAGTGGCACCAGATCCAGACCTCCGGATCTGAGGGATGTCACAGTTGGTATCAGAGCTATAGGTTATAAGTTATTGAAATCAGAAGTAGATGGTGATAAGATTGTGTTTAGTGGAACCTCATATAGAGGTAAATCAAGACTATTGGTTATAGTCTTTGTTGATGGAACTGAGATTGAGGTTGGAGTAATGATTCAGAATAATCATTTTGGGATATCCTAGCTTCCAGTTTGAGAACTAGTGAGTTTTGATTTAAGGGAAATATGATGGAACATTTTTAATTTCCAATCTTTTAGAGCTTGAGGTTGACTTTCTGAGTAACCAGTGTCAGCTAGACTCGTGGAGAAACTTGTCTAGTTTTGAATGTTTGTTGTCATCTCTACCACTTCTTAGAGTATTGGTTAGAGGATCATCTATTGTTCTTATAGATACATGTAGAATGAGTATGAGATTTGTTGGGTCAGAGCGAGAATCCAAGTGTATAGTTCTCGGTTTGAGAGCTTATATAGATTTCTTGTTAGACTACTCGATATAGTGCTAGGAGTAGGCTAGAACGTCAACGCTCTACAATGATGGCTTCTGACCGTGCCAAGCTGGATAAGACTTTTTACTAAAGTGGACGGCGGTGATGGAATTTTTAGAGTCGAATATGAATCGGCCATAATATTAGAATATCGAGAAGAATTGTTAGAATCGAAACAGCCAGAGGAATCAATCAAGGAGGCACGTGTGAGATTCTTGGCAATACCTTCCTCATTTGTTCATTATATTTTGATTATTTTCCTCCTCAGTGAAGTATTTTGATATCTCTTTCATAGAGGTAATTCATGAAGTACCAAATTCTCATTTGCTTAAGTTATCATCAAATGATGCTTATGTTTATTGTGTCAATTTTGACTAGTGTTTTCATCAAACTAGCACATTTGGAATCTATTTGACTTTGACATCTTTTTATAAAAAAATGTTTGATGAAGATTTTATCTTCTCTCTTATAATTACGCAATGATACTTGTACTTACAGTATCATTATTAATTATTTTTCTCATCGAAAATAACACCTTTGCTATATCTTCAGTTCTGAATTAGACTGTCTCATTCATAAAAAAGACAATCATTGTTTATTGATTTTGAATTTTCTTTCAAAATATTCCACTCCAACTGGGATGAACAACCCTACATATAGGGGACACAAGGACTATCTGTCTGTGTGATAGAAGTTTGATGGGACGCCATCACTTGTGTGTTGTGCATTACAAGAAGGCTAATTACCTTTAGTAGTATCTTCCTTGAGATACGCAACAATAAGTTCTCTGCATCATATTGATCTCTCGGTAATTCTTAATTTCAAATAAGATTTTGCAAACTCCTACAACTAACCGTTGCTTTGATATCTAAAATCTGATATATCTTAACAATCTAAGATTCTTTGTTTCAATCAATTTTAAGGGTATTCCACTGAGGTGAAAGAGCTAATCTTGCCAATGCATTTCAAGATTTTGTATAAGACTACAGCTACAAAAGCGGATCACGAGACGAGTTGCAAGCAAAGTTATGATCTTTCTCTTTCTTCGCGGATTCCGAGGACAGAATCCTTATAAGGGGGGAAGTCTGTAACGACTCGGATATTTTTGATATAATTTATTAATTGTTATTAATTTTATAAAAGAGGAGGAATAAAATTTTATATTTTATTCCAAACGATTAGATTTTCAAAACAATTTTGTGAGTTGATACAATTATGTGATTAATTGTCCATGCATTAATTATTTATGTGCAATTTAATTATTTAATTTCTGTCTGAGGTGTGGATTTACCGTTTCGAATTATTTTAATATTTTGATAAATCAAAAGGTTTATTTTGATATTCGAAATCAAAATTCGTTTTATTTATGCCCAAAGATTTTGTCTGATTTAAATCACCAAAATATTCAAATTTTGGTATTTTTACATTTCTGTAGGTTTCAAAAATATTTGAAGGTGTGCAAATGTTTATTTTAATTATTTGCAATTAAAATTGATTTCGAACTTTATTTGTGAAAATAGTGAAAAAGACTTGATTTTTTAAAATATTAATTTTTGTAAATATTGTGTGATCGAGATTTGTAGAATTTTTCTAAAATTTTATTTTTAAAATTTGGAATAAGTTTTGGGGCTCTTAAATTCTTTTATTATTAAAAGAATTTTTTTATTTAGGAAGTATGGTGTGTTCTGTTTTAATTATAATTGCTTTTTGTTTATGTTTAGTTAAAACATAACACACAAGTCGTACACACAGCTGCTACCAGGTTAAGATAAAAACAGGGTGCACGTATCAGATTCATACGCAGAAACAGAGGCGGTGGAGATTGAATTGGGTGATTAGGGTTTTTCAGACTTGGGAAAAATCAGAGGCGAGGATAGATTAATTCACGCTACTTATATGTGCGTATATATCAGTATCTGTATGTATTTGTGTGTGGCTTTGTTGTGTGTTTATGTATTGGGTTAAGATGTGGGTTTTGAGATGAGAGATGTGGGTGTCTCGGTGGCGGTGGTTCTGATCAGAGATGGTGGCGGCTTCAGATGACGATATCAACTTATAGTTGTTGGGTACCAACAGTTGAAGGAGGGGTTGTATAATCAGCTGTCGGGGTTGTTTGTTGGCTGGCCGGATTTTGGCCGGCGAGTTGCAGCTGCAACACTGCAGAGAGATAGAGGGAGAGCGGCGTCGCTGGCGTGAGGCCTGAGGGAGAGTACAGAGATCAGTTGTGATTGAAAATAGAGGTGGTTGTTGGTATTTCCGGGGTTGGGTGTGACGGAACAGGACTGGGGTTCTTGTGTGGCGGTGTACGGCGTTGCAGGGCGGCGTGGTGGTGTGCCTGCCATGTTTGAGTTTGAATCGGAGATGGATTGGTAGTTCAGAGTTGGGTAGTTAGGGTTAGAAGCGGTGGTGGTGGATGATCGAACCTGGAGGGAAAACAGGCTGTTGGTATTAAGGAGAAGGGCGAAAGTATGGGGCTGGATAGATAGGAGAAATGTATATACTTATGTTTGTAATTATGTCTGGTGTTGTTGCTGGTTGAGTTTGAGCTATTGTGTTCCTGGGTCGAGACCAGGTGAAGTGGTGTAAGATGAATCGAAGGTGCGCAAGGGTGATAGAAGTTACAGTGGTGTGAGGAGGGTGGTGTTGTGATGTACAAGACAATTGTGTGTGTAAAGAATAAGGGTTGTGGGTGTTTTGCAGCGGGGATTGGATTCTGCAGGGGAGGCGGTCGAATGGAGATAGAAGATGATTGATGTTGGGTGTATACGGGAATAGAGAAAGGGGGGTGATACTGGGTATTGTGAAGTTGGGATTGTATATAATTGTATTGGTTGGTTTAGGACTGAGGTGTTAAGTTGGATTGCAGCAGAGGTAAAAAGGATTGTTTGATTAGGGAGGTGAATCGTGAGGGATGGAATTGGTATAGACATGCTTGAGTTTGTATGGAACGTGAATATAGAATGGCATAGTGGTCGTCGACAACATGGCTGGAAGACTAGCAGTGGCCACTGGTCAGTGGATTGATTTTGATGGGGGCTACAAAGCTTTTCGGAAATTAGAAATGATATACATATTGATTAAATATTAATTATTGATTGATATTAGGATTATTAATAATATTATTATTATCAATTCTTTTGATGATAATAATGATAATTACTAATTTTAATACTATTAATAATGAATAAGTGATTAATGTAAATTTCGTTTTTATATTCTGATTAGTAAATACAGGTAGTTGGTTGAGTTGAATTGTTTGAATTATAGATTTATCTAGTTTTGAAATTGTTATGAATACAAAGGCATGTGTTGAGTGATTAGTCACATTTAATTCTGCTCATTGATTTAGTGACTCTGTATCTAGATTTTATTTTCGAATATTTATTCGAATTTGAGTATTTGGATTGTGATTGGAGTTGCAAATTATATTACTATAATACGTGTTTATTGTCGGGATTTATTTCCGAACTTTAATTGTTTCGATATATATTTATATTTTTGAAAGAGATTGTTGTGTTATTGATTTTGAGATTTCTTGCTTTTAAAAAGACGTGTTGTCCAAATATATTATTTTATTATATTATTTTGATTAAATCCTGTATTGATTCGAGATATGATTGAATTACAATTTGACCTGTAATTCAGAATAACATGAGTGGTTTAATATTTTGGATTCAGATTTTATCCAGGGGTATATCATTGATCTGAGTTGTTTGTATATAATCAGATATAAGATTATACACATGATTATTGGATTACATTTATATTTATATAAATATTGAAACATGTAAATTATGTGTTACGTGCTAAGGTGATTATTTGTTTAACTGTCTGATACTATGTGTATATATTATTTGTATATAATATATTAATATTACGAAGGGTAGTCATATGATTTCGATTCTGCAAGTTAGACGACGCTTTGAATTATTCGTCAACTGAAGTATTGTGTACTGTCATATATAGTCTATCGAGACGCGTGCAGCAACGACTTTCAGAGGCAAGCAGACTGTGTTGCTAGTCAAGTCAGAAATAGTTTGATAAGGCGATACTGTGCCGTAAGATAGTCCAGTCAAATGTAGTTATTGCAGAGTTAGAAGTTGAGGCCAGTATAGGAATCTCGAGTAGAGTGACTGTGTTGTCACTTGTGTTTCTGTCAAAGGCAAGTATTCCTACTCTTCTCTTTTATTTAAAGAGCAAATAATTTAACTCTCTCTTTTGATAATGCAGTTGTCTATTTATGCATGACTTGTATTTTCCGCAAGCATTCATACCTTTATACTGTGATTTAAATTATCAAATATTTTAGTTCGATACTTTTTACAGTTATATGAACAGTGACTACTTTATTTGAAAAGTATTCTGATTATTTTAATCAGTTTTCTGAAAATTATTGTCTGAGTTCTTTTACAGTTTGGAACTATTGATGACTGTATAGTAGTCATATTTTGATACTACAATATATGCCTGGTCTTCTGTTCCAGACATAAACCCTGGATTTTTAAATAGCGAAAATGGTTGTTTTGATTCCTTTGAGCCACATTGCGGTGAATTTTAAAACTGTACTCAGACTTTAATGAAATTGATTTTGACAGTATTTTGAAATTGAAAATGAAAGAGTTTTCAGAAAAGTTTTGAAATGATGATTGTATGGCGTAAGGGGCTAGTGATTAGTCCAGCCAGAGAGACCAGCAAAAATATCTTGTTTTGATTGGATGTATGCGTAAGAGGCCGGGACGACGGTCCAGTGAAGGGCTAGGTATTATATGATATATGTATAATACCATTTCTGCCAAAGGCCAATGTGTTGCCTTCTATTTGGTACCTATTGTTTGGATCTGTTTCTACGAAGCATGATTCGTCGCTATCACAGGATTTCCTGATCAGCTGTGTTAGTGTGCCATTAGTTGAGATTCCAATCCAAAAAAAATGGTCATTACTGTTTAAGCTTATGATAGCTTATGTTTACTATCAAATTTATTTTGTGATTTTCCAGGCATATTGATTTATATGTTTGATTAAATTTTGAGTTACAACTGTTATAATTTACTTCAAAAGTTTGCTTTATTTCAAATACTCTGATTTAATCCAAGAAAATTATATCTTGTGGCTCTTGGCTTTCACACTATCTTGCTGAGCATTTTCGCTCACCCTTGCTATTATTTCTAACCATTTCAGCTAGGGATTAAGAA
Organism: Daucus carota subsp. sativus; assembly: GCF_001625215.2. NCBI lineage: Eukaryota > Viridiplantae > Streptophyta > Magnoliopsida > Apiales > Apiaceae > Daucus > Daucus carota. The sequence goes on along the minus strand of NC_030384.2, from coordinate 1,576,161 downwards.
GGTAACATGTATAAGCTGCGCGTAAGATTGATGATAGGCGACATTGCCGGTGAGATATCTGCAAGGTTCTGGTTAGAATTGATTCATTTCAGTTCAGTTGTAAATAGAATTATTTATTTGGTTATCAGTTACTCTTCTTATCGAGGTTTAACTGATAATGTAGTTTAAGTTGTAATAAGATTTTAAGTTTTGGTTTCTGATTTCAGTACCTTAACCTATTAGCGATCCTATTTTTAGGGGGGTTAAAGTGATTTTGATTTAAATCTCTTTTAAAACTTTTCAGATATTTAAATATCTGTTTTACCTTCTTCCGCAAATACAGGTTTTTAAATGATTTTGTTTTAGTGGCACCAAATCCAGACCCCCGGATTTTGGGGATGTCACATCACCCATCGTGGCATGTAATTTATGGTGTCTAGAATGTTATAGATATTGCTGGAAGAAACTTCTTAAATTAATACGAATAGATACGAATTTTCTTTATCTCTGATTTGGGGCGATTTCTAAGGCTTATGGGTATTAAGTGAGACCGATGTGACTCCTCCACTGCCTAGAAGTCAAACTAGACACGAATATTGAATTGAAGTATTCTATTCAAAGAATATTTGAAGGTATACATGCCGCCCATCGTGGCGTACCAAGTTCCATAGGTTTCGGATAATTTAAGATTTGATGATGGGATACACTTAGCTATGAAAAATAATATAGACCACCCCAACATGGCTTATTGTTTAGTAATAGGATTGAAGTAACGTTTAAACAAATTTAGGTGGTATACATGTCACCCATCGTGACGTACCAGAAACTTATGGTGTTTAAACGTTAGTGCATTTAATTTTAATAATTGTTAGAGGAATCAATAGGTCTTAATTTTAATGCACCCTTCTTTATGTGTAATGTGATTTTTTCATGCATGATTCTCAGGATAGAATGGGCTTAATCCACTGTTCACCATACTTAAGGATAACAAACTTACCGGACCTAACTATATTGAATGGAAACATAATTTGGACATTGTGTTGACTGCTGAGGAGTACAAATTTTGCACTTATGAACCCAAGCCTGAGCAGCCTGCTGCTGATGCTCCTGATGAGGAGAAAGAGTATTATAAGCGGTGGATAAAGGCTGATGAGATGTCGCGATGTTACATTCTGGCAGCAATGTCGGGTGTTTTGCAACATCAGCATCAGGCTATGGCCACTGCTTCGGATATGCTCTTTAATCTTAAAGAACTTTTTGGAGATCAGAATAGGGCTGCTAGGCAGGTAGCCATGAAGGCTTTAATGAACACTCAGATGGCTGAAGGTACACCTGTAAGGGATCATGTTCTCAAGATGATGTCACATCTGAATGAGATAGAGATCCTTGGTGCTGAGCTTGATGGGGAAACCGAGATTGACATTGTCCTGATGAGCTTGCCCAAGAGTTTTGAGCAATTCCGCTTGAATTACAACATGAACAAGAGGCAGTATAGTCTTGCGGAACTGCTGACAGAACTTCAGGCAGCTGAAGGATTATTTCGCTAGAGTGTTCAAGTGAATGTGGCTGAGAAAGGTTCTTCCTCAAGCCGAAATGCAATAAGAAGAAGAAAAAGGCTCAGACACAGCAAGCTGTGAAGGCAGTGGGAGTTCAAGGTGGTGTGAAAAAGCCTAAGGGGAAGTGCTACCGGTGCAAGCAGTCGGGTCACTGGAAAAAGGATTGTCCTCTTCATAAGAAGACAAACAATACTGGTATGTCTCTTTCTCTAGTTACAGAAACATTTATAGCGGCTATATCTACGAGCACTTGGTGTGTAGATACTGGAGCCACTGATCATGTTTGTAACTCTATGCAGGGGTTCCAGCAATCCAGAATGCTTAGAGATGGTGAGATCTACGTGTTCATGGGAGATGCTACGAAAGTAGCAGTAGTTGCAGTAGGAGTTATTCATTTATCTTTTGGTTCTGATAGGATTTTGGTTTTGAACAATTGTCTTTATGTACCTTCTTTTAGAAGGAATTTGATTTCGGTTTCTAAACTTGCTATGGATGGTTATAATGTTCGTTTGGATCGTAATGTTTCTATTATGATGAATAAACGGATTATATGTTCTGGTACATTGCAAAACAATTTGTATATAGTTAATCCTAGTCAACCCGCACTGTAACTACAACATAGGGTATTGAACAACACATCTTCTACCTCTAATAAAAGAAAGAAACCTTCTAGTTTGAACCAAACATATCTTTGGCACTTGAGATTAGGTCATATTAACTTGAGGAGGATTCAAAGACTGGTAGTAAACGGGCCTTTAGGCTCATTGGCAGTGGAGCCATTTCCAGTTTGTGAATCCTGCTTGGAAGGTAAAATGACCAATAGGCCTTTCAAGGCAAAGGGGAATAGAGCCAAAGAAGTGTTAGGATTGGTTCACTCTGATTTATGTGGACCTATGAATATCCAAGCAAGAGGTGGTTATGAGTATTTCGTCACTTTTATTGACGATTATTCTAGATATGGGTACGTTTATTTGTTGCGCCGTAAGTTTGAGTGCTTTGATAAATTCAAAGAGTACAAAGCTAAAACGGAGAAGCGACATAATAAAAGTATCAAGTCACTACAATCTGATCGTGGTGGAGAATACTTGCTTGGGGAATTCAGAGAATATTTATCAGAGAATGGGATAGAATCCCAGTTGACTGCGCCAGGCACACCCCAGCAGAACGGTGTAGCAGAGAGAAGGAACCGGACTCTTTTAGAGAGTGTTAGATCGATGATGAGTTATTCGGATTTACCCAAGTCATTTTGGGGACATGCCTTAGAGACAACAGCTTATCTTCTGAACTTAGTACCTTCTAAATCGGTTCCTAAAACCCCTTTAGAATTGTGGACCGGGGACAAACCGAGTCTGAGACACATTCGGATATGGGGTTGTCCAGCACATGTGTTGAACAAGAACGCGACTAAGCTAGAATCTCGTACAGAAGTAAAGCTGTTTGTAGGCTACCCCATGGGAACAAAAGGTTATTTATTTTATAGTCCTAAGAATCGGGATGTCACTGTTAGCACCAATGCAAGATTCTTAGAGGAAGACTATATAATGAATCACAAACCCATGAGTAGTATCGTTTTAGAGGAATTAGTGGGAGGGACGAATAATGAACCTGTAGTACAAGTAGAACAACCACAGCAGACTGTGCAACCGGTCACTAATACCGCACCAGTTCCTCGTCGTAGTGGGAGGGTTGTTCGACAGCCCGACAGATTCATGATTTTGGGAGAGCCTTCGGACTTGGTCTCTGGTGAACATGATGATGATCCCCGGACATACGAAGAGGCAATACAAGACAAAGATGCAAGTCTTTGGCAAAAGGCAATGGATTCTGAGATGGAATCAATGTATTCTAATCAGGTCTGGGAGCTCGTGGAACCACCCAAAGGTGTAAAACCTATTGGATGTATGTGGGTCTACAAGAAAAAGAGGGGATCAGACAAAAAGGTGAAAGCTTGGAAAGCAAGACTTGTTGCGAAAAGGTATACTCAGAAAGAAGGTATCGATTATGAGGAAACCTTTTCGCCGGTAGTCATGCTTAAGTCAATTCGTATTCTTTTATCTATAGCAGCTCATCTCGATTATGAGATTTGGCAAATGGATGTCAAGACAGCTTTCCTTAATGGAAATCTTGAGGAAACCATCTATATGCAGCAACCAGAGGGATTCATTAAAGAAGGCCAAGAGCATCTTGTATGTAAGCTGAAGAGGTCTATTTATGGACTTAAACAAGCTTCTAGGTATTGGAACATTCGCTTTGATCAGGCAGTCCAGTCGTATGGATTTGATCAATGTCCAAGCGAAGCATGCGTGTATAAGAGATGTGAGGGAAATGCAGTGGTTTTTCTAGTGCTTTATGTTGATGACATTTTACTCATTGGAAACAATGTTAAGATGTTGTCTGCAATAAAGGCATGGTTGTTCAAACAATTTGAAATGAAGGACTTAGGTGAAGCAGCATACATCCTTGGGATCAAACTTATAAGGGATCGCAAGAAAAGGATGTTGGCTTTATCTCAGGAGCCCTACATAGATGACGTATTAGCTCGTTTTAACATACAAGACTCCAAGAAGGGTAATTTACCCTTCAGACATGGAGTTACCCTATCAAAGAGGCAGTGTCCTTCGACACCTAAGGAGATAGAGAACATGAAGGAAGTTCCTTATGCTTCGGCATGTGGGTGTAATATCCCTACTTAATTTTATTTGAAAATACATAAATTATATGTATTTTGAAGAATATTATTATATTTTCTTCCATCTCGTAAAATTGCGTCCAATCTCAAAAATAAAATTTTGGACTTTTCGACCCAAAAGTTTTGGTTTAGATGTTAGATGGGCCTAGGCAAGTAGCCAATCCCAATTTTTAATTATTGTGCATGTGCTCAACCTCACTATATGGTGGAGGCAAGAGCCTTGTACTCACATCTTCTCGATGTGGGACAAGTTGCCAATACCAATCTTGAGTTTTATAGCTTGTCAATGTGTAACTTGATGATTAATTTTCATCTTTACTTCCATATTTATAAGAAGTGAAATTTTAGCCTTTCATGTCATATTTATGAACTTATTTTTCTTATCAGGCTAAGTAAAGCCAAGTGAAGGAATATGTTTTACTTATATTTTAATATTTTAATTATATAGAACTTTGTGAGTTCATATGCAGAACTTGCGAGTTCTATGCTCAACTTCTATTATGGAAAGGGTGAGTTCCCTTTAATCACTTAAGAAGTGAGACTTGTTGGCTTTATATAGAGTTGAGAAAGAGATCTATTTAAAACTATCTCAATGTGGGATAAAATATAATTATCCACAAACCAAACTACAAGTTGTAGCCGGGTTATTTGCAAGGATTGGCTCTATAGCCTTGAATTATATAAAGGAGGACATGATGTACCTTCTATACCTCCTCGATGTGGGACTAATTATAGTCCAAGTTAAACAACTAACTTGGGTTCATAGTATTAATTTAGAGAAAGAGATGCTTACAACTCTTATGTCTCAGCAATGTATCTTCCACATGATTTTGAGAAATTTATCTATTTCTCTTCGTATGAAACTATATTAATTAAAATTTTAAACTGAATTTAATTGGCTATAACGGAGCCAAGAGAAAGCTAGAAACTTTCTTAAGTAAAGAGTAAGGTGAGTGGGATTTATATAGACATGGGATGGAGGGGAGTTGCTTTATCTTTTCAATGTGGTACATAGTAATTTGTAAATGGGATAGAAATCTCCCAACCCACATCTTCAAAAGAAAGGAGCAAGGATGGATATATATAGCAAGAGGCAAGGCATTAATTAATAAAATTTGGAGATTTCAACAAGACATGCATCCCTTGTGCACCTAGGCATCTTGCTAGCTTCTTTGAAGTTCTTTTCTTTTAATCATTATTTTTGTACCACATTGATAGCAATATGCTATATTCTTGTGAATATAACCAATGACCTAGTATCTAATCTAAGAAAATTAGAGAAGCAAGGCAAACACAGCTTGGCGCCAAGGCAAGCACCACCCTAACAACCTATTTTATTTTCTCAAACCTATATTCACCATACCATATCGAGATGGAGAAAAAGGAAAGTAGTGACTTTCCTTATATAAACACATACATGTCTAAGCTTACTAAATAGGAAGCTCTTGGCTAAATCTAGTAAGTCTCCTTACTTAGTATTTTCATAGTTTTATTAGTTATTATTTAATTATTGATTATTGATTTATTTGATTTGATTAGTAGTAATTGGAGATTTATTATAAGCATTACTCGATAATAATAAAATAAACGTGTGAATATTTTAGGGAACGAAGTTCTTGGACTTGAGACTTAAATTAGGACATTGTGCACTGTAAGTATATACTGTACTTATTCGCTGTTAATGTTTAATATTTAAATGATGATTTGATTTTGAAAATCATGTTTTACTGATGAAAAACGAGTATTCTTGCATTGATATTTGATGAACTGATGATGATGCCTTCCTTTTTGGAAGTAAAGCTAAACCGATTGTTTAGCTGGTCGGGATCCCAACTTGATGAATTGATAACTAATCATGTTTGAATACTCGGTTTTAATCTTATGGGAACTATTTTGCTGTGATGAACCTTTGATGATATTGATAAATTCTTGATGATTATTTTATCGAAAGATTGTTTTAGTTTTTGGATAAACCTCAGTTGAATCGTACAATATATGCTTACTGAGCTTTATGAGCTCACTCTTTTATGTCACTAACTTTCTCAGGAAAGAATTTTGGAGAAGGATGTTCTGGAAAGGATAAGAATGTGATGAACTAAGGTTTTAGTGGCAACGAGAGGCATGTAGCAAGTAAAGGAAGATGCTAGTGTATTATGTTTGTGTTTGTGTTAGGAGCTTATGATGTAATCTTTTGTTACAAACTTGAAGACGTTGTAAGAGCTTTATATTATTAAGTGTTGTTAAGATTGTGTAAGCATATATTGAGTTAGTTAGTTTGTTTGGCATCCCCGGGCCGGGTTGCTGAGGTCATCCCGAGCCGGGGGCGTCACAAGTGGTATCAGAGCCAGGTTCGAGTATCGGCGGAAATGGGTTCAAGATTCTAGACTAGTGTGATCTTAAGTTAGAAGGATAGGTCTAAGGAATATGTGGACCTTAGTTGTGAATATGTGGTGTAAACTATGTGTGCCTACTATAGTTCTCGTATGATTTGTGGATTAGAATAAGTTCTAATATATATTATATGATTTTTAGGTGACGATGAATGAAGAAAATAGTAGTGGCGCTGGACCTAGCGTTCAAATTAGTCCTGAGATGATGTTGGTTTTGGAGGAAATGAGGAATATGTTGAAGACTATTAGGGGAGATCAAGAAAATACGAATACAACTAAGGTAAACACTGATCGTGTGGAAGAACAAGATAATCCGGAGCGAGAAGGTGAGAATAAACGAAGGTGTACTTACAAGACATTTAAGGATGCTGACCCCCCGATATTTAAAGGAGATTTGGATCCACATGTTGCGAATACATGGATAAAGGAAATGGAGAAAGTGATAGAAATTTCTGAATGCTTGGATGAACAAAAGGTGAAATTCGCAACACACTCTTTAAGGGGGGAAGCTGTATTTTGGTGGGACACCGTTAAACAGACAGAAGATTGCTCAACGATGACTTGGACGAGGTTTAAGGAGTTGTTCTTTGATAAATATTTTCCTACGTGTATGAAAAATGAGATGGAGATGAAGTTTTTAGGATTGAAGCAAGAAGGAATGTCTGTGTTAGAATATTTGTCTAAGTTTTTGGAGCTTTCTAGGTTTGCCCCTCATCAGGTTAATACTGAAGCTAGAAAATGTCAGAGATTTCAGGAGGGACTGAAACCTCAAATTAGAGAAAGGGTTTCTTTGTTGGAATTAGAGCAATTTGATAAATTGGTTGGAAAAGCTAGGATTGCAGAAAGGGAGTATGAAGCTCGCACTCAATTTTTCAACAACAAGAAAAGAGGAAGAGACACAGAATTCGGCGGTAACTTAGGATATAAGAAGGATGACAAGAAGTTTCAAAAGACAAAGAAAGAGAGTTTCCGGGGAAATGATAGGAAGACCACTATACCGGAGTGTAAGAAGTGTGGACTGAAGCATGGTGGTGACATTTGTTACCGAGCAGATGGGTTGTGCTATAATTGTGGAGAGAAGGGGCATATAGCGACTCAATGCCCAAAGCCGAAAGTGATTTCTTGCTATAGCTGCGGAAAATCGGGACATGTATCAAGGGACTGCCCACAAAAAGGAGTCAAGCAAGGAGTTGAAACTAAAGAAAATAGGACTACCACATCAAGACCTTTTCAGCAATCAGCACCTAGGGCAGTGGCAAGAACCTACGCAATGACGACTCAGGATGCTGAAATATCGAATGAGGTGGTGTCAGGTACGCTCCAACTTTGTTCTCAAGATGTTCATGTTCTATTTGATTCTGGATCAACTCATTCTTTTGTGGATTTGAAGTATGTGGATAAGTTGAATACTCCTGCGCAAAGTTTAGATAATGCCCTACTAGTAAAACTCCTTAATGGTAGGAATTTGTTTGTGAACAAAGTTTATAAAGATTGCACCCTTATAGTTAGCGGGCATACTTTTCTAATAGACTTGTTACCTTTAGAATTGAAGGATTTTGGAGTGATTTTGGGAATGGATTGGTTGACAAAGTATAAAGCCAATTTGGATTGTAGTAAAAAGCGAATATGTTTAAGGAGGCCAGATAAAAAGAAAGTTTATTTTAAAGGAGACAGGTCAGAAAAATCTAGTGTCATGATATCAGTTCTGAAGGCTTATAAGATGTTAAGAAAAGGATGTGAAGGATTTTTAGCTTATGTGATTGGTGAGGAGGAAGTTAAAAATAAACTTGAGAATACCCATGTGGTTAGAGAGTTTCTAGATGTTTTCCCCGAGGATTTGCCAGGATTGCCACCCGAAAGAGAGGTTGAGTTTGGTATTGAATTGGTTCCGGAGGCACAACCAGTATCGAAAGCACCGTATAGGATGGCACCAACCGAGTTAGCGGAACTCAAGATACAACTACAAGAGTTGTTGGATAAAAAGTATATTAGACCAAGTGTTTCTTCTTGGGGAGCACCAGTGTTATTTGTAAAGAAGAAGGATGGTTCTCTACGATTATGTATTGATTATAGAGAACTAAATAAGTTAACGGTAAAGAATAAATACCCACTTCCACGAATAGACGATCTTTTCGATCAATTACAAGGAGCCACTTACTTTTCGAAGATAGATTTGCGCTCGGGTTATCATCAATTGAGAGTAAAGAAAGAAAGCATTCCATTGACGGCATTTAGGACTAGATATGGTCATTATGAGTTTGTAGTAATGCCGTTTGGGGTGACAAATGCACCTGCGGTATTTATGGATTTGATGAATCGAGTATTTAGGAATTATTTAGATAAGTTTGTAATTGTGTTTATCGACGATATTCTTATTTACTCAAGAACTGAGAAGGAACATGAAGAACATTTAAGGATAGTTTTAGAAACTTTGAGGAAGGAGCAGTTGTATGCTAAGTTTTCAAAATGTGAGTTTTGGTTAAGGAGAGTAAGTTTTCTTGGACATGTAGTTTCAGAAGAAGGGATTTCGGTTGATCCTTCAAAGATTGAGGTGATCATGAATTGGGAAAGGCCAAGGACAGTGACAGAGATTCGAAGTTTCTTAGGTTTGGCCGGGTATTATAGGAAGTTTGTTCAAAATTTCTCTAAGATAGCTGGACCATTAACAAATCTCACAAGGAAAGACGTTAAGTTTGTTTGGTCGGAGGAATGTGAGAGAAGCTTTATTGAATTAAAGAAAAGACTAACGTCTGCTCCAGTACTTGGATTACCAGATGGAACTGAAGATTTTGTTATTTATAGTGATGCGTCAAGGAAAGGATTAGGATGTGTGTTAATGCAACGTGATAAGGTAATTGCTTATGCATCTCGAAAATTAAGAAATCATGAGAAGAATTACCCCACCCATGATTTAGAATTGGCTGCAGTAGTTTTCGCGCTTAAAATCTGGAGGCATTACTTGTATGGAGGAAAGTGTAAAATTTTTACAGATCATCAAAGTTTAAAGTACCTCTTTTCACAAAAAGATTTAAATATGAGGCAGAGAAGATGGCTGGAGTTGTTAAAGGATTATGATTGTGAAATTTTATATCACCCTGGTAAGGCGAATGTTGTAGCTGATGCGTTAAGTAGGAAGGAAGGCGGGAATTGTGCGAGTGTCATAGTAGAATCACTAGATGTTCAAGAAGAAAGACTTGGAATGGAATTTGGTATGCAAAAGAAGGATGAGAGCTTATTATGTCAAATTAAGGTCAAACCGATGTTATTAGAAAAGATAAAGGCAAGTCAAAGACAAGATGAACGCCTAAAGGAAATTTTGAATAATTCTAATTCAGAACTAGGTAAAAAGGATTTTAGGAAAGGAAACGACGACATCGTGAGGTTCCGCAATCGAATATGTGTACCATCTGATATAGAGATTAAGAAAGAAATATTGTCCGATGCACATTCATCATCTTTTTCGGTACATCCTGGATCTACGAAGATGTATAAGGATTTAAAACAACATTTTTGGTGGCCTAAGATGAAGAGAGAAATTGCAGAATGGGTGGCAAGATGTTTAGTTTGTCAACAAGTGAAAGCGGAGCATCAAAGGCCAGGAGGATTATTACAATCGCTACCTGTCCCTGAATGGAAATGGGAACACATCACTATGGATTTTGTATTAGGATTGCCAAGGACACAAAGAGGAAATGATGTCATCTGGGTTATCGTGGATAGACTAACAAAGAGTGCCCACTTTCTGGCTATATCAGAATCATCACCTTTAGAGAAGTTAGCAAAGTTGTATATACGAGAAATAGTTAGACTGCATGGAGTACCTGTTTCAATTGTGTCTGACAGAGATCCCAGATTTACTTCAAGATTTTGGAATAGTTTTCAAGAAGAGATGGGTACAAAACTAAGCATGAGCACGACATTTCACCCTCAAACTGATGGGCAATCGGAACGTACAATTCAAATCTTAGAAGACATGTTAAGAGCTTGTGTGTTGGATTTTAAAGGAAGTTGGGAAGAACATTTGCCTTTAATAGAATTTGCGTATAATAATAGTTATCAAGCGACAATTGGAATGGCTCCATATGAAGCTCTTTATGGACGTCGATGTAGAACACCGCTATGTTGGGATGAAGTTGGAGAAAGAAGATTGTTGGGGCCTGAGTTAATTCGTGTTACTACAGAAAAAGTGAAATTGATACAACAAAGGATCTTAACAGCCCAGAGTAGACAAAAGAGTTATGCAGATAAAGATCGCCGAGATGTGATGTTTAAGGAGGGAGATTTTGTATTTCTTAAAATTTCTCCATGGAAAGGTGTTATGAGGTTCGGGAAGAAAGGAAAGTTAAGTCCTCGTTATATCGGACCATTCGAGGTTCTTAGAAGAATTGGAGAAGTGGCATACGAGTTAGCACTACCACCAAGTTTAGGACATATTCACAATGTGTTTCATGTGTCATATCTGCGAAAGTATATCTCGGATCCATCACATATTATAGATTATGAACCGATAGAAATTCAGGAAAATATGCAGTACGAAGAACTCCCAGTAGAAATAGTAGATCGCCGCGAGCAGAAGTTAAGAACAAAGGTCATACCACTAGTGAAAGTGATTTGGAGAAATCATAATATAGAAGAAGAAACTTGGAAACCCGAGGAAATGATGAAGGCGAAATATCCCCACTTATTCGATAAATCAGGTATAATTAAATTTTAAATTTCGAGGACGAAATTCTTTTAAGGGGGGAAGGATGTAATATCCCTACTTAATTTTATTTGAAAATACATAAATTATATGTATTTTGAAGAATATTATTATATTTTCTTCCATCTCGTAAAATTGCGTCCAATCTCAAAAATAAAATTTTGGACTTTTCGACCCAAAAGTTTTGGTTTAGATGTTAGATGGGCCTAGGCAAGTAGCCAATCCCAATTTTTAATTATTGTGCATGTGCTCAACCTCACTATATGGTGGAGGCAAGAGCCTTGTACTCACATCTTCTCGATGTGGGACAAGTTGTCAATACCAATCTTGAGTTTTATAGCTTGTCAATGTGTAACTTGATGATTAATTTTCATCTTTACTTCCATATTTATAAGAAGTGGAATTTTAGCCTTCCATGTCATATTTATGAACTTATTTTTCTTATCAGGCTAAGTAAAGCCAAGTGAAGGAATATGTTTTACTTATATTTTAATATTTTAATTATATAGAACTTTGTGAGTTCATATGCAGAACTTGCGAGTTCTATGCTCAACTTCTATTATGGAAAGGGTGAGTTCCCTTTAATCACTTAAGAAGTGAGACTTGTTGGCTTTATATAGAGTTGAGAAAGAGATCTATTTAAAACTATCTCGATGTGGGATAAAATATAATTATCCACAAACCAAACTACAAGTTGTAGCCGGGTTATTTGCAAGGATTGGCTCTATAGCCTTGAATTATATAAAGGAGGACATGATGTACCTTCTATACCTCCTCGATGTGGGACTAATTATAGTCCAAGTTAAACAACTAACTTGGGTTCATAGTATTAATTTAGAGAAAGAGATGCTTACATCTCTTATGTCTCAGCAATGTATCTTCCACATGATTTTGAGAAATTTATCTATTTCTCTTCGTATGAAACTATATTAATTAAAATTTTAAACTGAATTTAATTGGTTATAACGGAGCCAAGAGAAAGCTAGAAACTTTCTTAAGTAAAGAGTAAGGTGAGTGGGATTTATATAGACATGGGATGGAGGGGAGTTGCTTTATCTTTTCAATGTGGTACATAGTAATTTGTAAATGGGATAGAAATCTCCCAACCCACATCTTCAAAAGAAAGGAGCAAGGATGGATATATATAGCAAGAGGCAAGGCATTAATTAATAAAATTTGGAGATTTCAACAAGACATGCATCCCTTGTGCACCTAGGCATCTTGCTAGCTTCTTTGAAGTTCTTTTCTTTTAATCATTATTTTTGTACCACATTGATAGCAATATGCTATATTCTTGTGAATATAACCAATGACCTAGTATCTAATCTAAGAAAATTAGAGAAGCAAGGCAAACACAGCTTGGCGCCAAGGCAAGCACCACCCTAACAACCTATTTTATTTTCTCAAACCTATATTCACCATACCATATCGAGAGGGAGAAAAAGGAAAGTAGTGACTTTCCTTATATAAACACATACATGTCTAAGCTTACTAAATAGGAAGCTCCTGGCTAAATCTAGTAAGTCTCCTTACTTAGTATTTTCATAGTTTTATTAGTTATTATTTAATTATTGATTATTGATTTATTTGATTTGATTAGTAGTAATTGGAGATTTATTATAAGCATGACTCGATAATAATAAAATAAACGTGTGAATATTTTAGGGAACGAAGTTCTTGGACTTGAGACTTAAATTAGGACATTGTGCACTGTAAGTATATACTGTACTTATTCGCTGTTAATGTTTAATATTTAAATGATGATTTGATTTTGAAAATCATGTTTTACTGATGAAAAACGAGTATTCTTGCATTGATATTTGATGAACTGATGATGATGCCTTCCTTTTTGGAAGTAAAGCTAAACCGATTGTTTAGCTGGTCGGGATCCCAACTTGATGAATTGATAACTAATCATGTTTGAATACTCGGTTTTAATCTTATGTGAACTATTTTGCTGTGATGAACCTTTGATGATATTGATAAATTCTTGATGATTATTTTATCGAAAGATTGTTTTAGTTTTTGGATAAACCTCAGTTGAATCGTACAATATATGCTTACTGAGCTTTATGAGCTCACTCTTTTATGTCACTAACTTTCTCAGGAAAGAATTTTGGAGAAGGATGTTCTGGAAAGGATAAGAATGTGATGAACTAAGGTTTTAGTGGCAACGAGAGGCATGTAGCAAGTAAAGGAAGATGCTAGTGTATTATGTTTGTGTTTGTGTTAGGAGCTTATGATGTAATCTTTTGTTACAAACTTGAAGACGTTGTAAGAGATTTATATTATTAAGTGTTGTTAAGATTGTGTAAGCATATATTGAGTTAGTTAGTTTGTTTGGCATCCCCGGGCCGGGTTGCTGAGGTCATCCCGAGCCGGGGGCGTCACAGTGGGAGCCTGATGTATGCAATATTATGTATGAGGCTTGATATCTGCTTTGCCGTGGGCATGGTTAGCAGATACCAGTCAAACCCAGGACAGGAACATTGGAGTGCTGTAAAAGCAATACTCAAGTACCTGCGAAGGACTAAGGAGTATATGTTGGTTTACAAGTCCTCTGATTTATTGCCTCTGGGATATACCGATTCGGATTTCCAGACAGATAAGGATAAGAGAAAGTTCACCTCGGGATGTGTTTTTACTTTGGGAGGTGGAGCCGTAATATGGAGGAGTGTGAAGCAAAAATGCATCGCAGACTCAACCATGGAAGCCGAATATGTGGCAGCCTCTGAGGCAGCCAAAGAGGCTATATGGTTCCGAACCTTCCTGCTGGATTTGGATGTGGTTCCTAATCTGCCACAGCAAATCACGATTTATTGTGATAACACTGGTGCAGTGGCGAATACCAAGGAACCACGGGCCCATAAGGCAGCGAAACACATAGAGCGTAAGTATCACCTCATACGACAGTTCGTTAAGCGAGGAGATATCATTGTGGCTGACATAGCATCGAAGGATAACAGGGCAGATCCTTTCACGAAGAGCTTACCAGCTAAGGCTTTTGAGGAGCACGTGGAAGCGATTGGAGTCAGATACTTGGTCACATAGTTATTATAGTTGGTAGTGGATTGCTTGTAATAGACACTGATATACTCAAAGAATATCTTAAGTATAAGTGGGAGATTGTTAGGGTTATACTGAAATATTCGTTTGAAGTATGTAACAATTATTTGAGAATATTGAATGCATGTTTTCACATTGTTTGTATATTATATATTGTAGACAATCTAGTATCAAATGGGATAGCAGAAGATTAGATTGTCAGACTCCTTATATAATATAATAAAGGTTCCCAGTCGAGGTGGTGTTAGACAAACCACTGGAACGACTGAAGTATTATTTGGAAATAGTTTATCTTGACTATTGAATAATACTTATATACTTTGTGTATATTGAACGTGATCAAAATAGTAGAATAATTGTTTCTTTAATTCTGACAATAAAGAACTAAGATTATATGATGTTATTAATGCTTAAGTTCTTAATCCGGATATAGTGATTGACACTTGTATTTAATGCACATACCTTGACTCATAAATTAAGTAATTTTTTTTAAATTACGAATTTATGTATTGGGCAATGACATTATATATAGAGTGGGATATTGACTATAGAAGGAAACCGTGTCCGAAAAATATATTCGGGTGATGATGTCCTCTTGAAAGCTCATAAAGATAATTATGCTTTAGTCCTGCAGGCAGATTTGTTCTTGCATAAGTATAAGGTTGAGTGGATGATCAAGGATAAAAGATATTAATTAAATTAATTGTCAGAAATTAATTTAATTAATGGACATGCGAAATCTTAAACATGGGGAATTTATAAGCAATTAATATGGGAGCCGAATTAAATAATTAATTTACGGAATTAGGAAAGGTAGTGCAAATATTAATTCTTTAGTGGATTGAATTAATATTTAATGACATTGGGCCTGGCCCGGAATGTCATTGGAAGGCCTGACCTAATGATCCATGATCCCTACTGTAGCCTATATATATTCTCGTTCTCCTAAAGCTGAAAAACACACCAAAACGAATTCATCCTAGAGTTTGAGAGAGGCGCACGTTTTTCTCAAGGAGACAGCTAGGGTTTTGGGTTTTCGGAGCTTTAAGGAGAGGCACCTTGGGAGATCGAAGGCCACACTTCGTCCAATGAGAATCAGGGAATACAGTAGAAGACGTGGATTTGAATCGCTTGCGCCGTAGCGATTAAGGTTAATATTCTGTTCGAATTATTAATTAATATCATAAAACGCAGGACCAAGGTCCGACTGTTCCTACAACCAACACCTTGGTCCCAGGGAGCCGTGCTTGGTCAGAGAAAGAATAACATCTTTCATGTGATTTACTATGCTAGTAAGACTCTCAATGGTGCTCAGCAGAAGTCACTAGCATCACACATCATCTCGAATGGCTCATTCCAATCAGGTGCAGTAATAACAGGGGCTGTAGTTAATTTCTTCTTTAGAGTTTCGAACACAGCTAAGCACTCTTCATCAAATTTGAATGGCACATCCTGTTAGGGTTCATCTGAAATATTCGTTTGAAGTATATAACAATTATTTGAGAAACTTGAATGCATGTTTTCACATTGTCTGTATATTATATATTGTAGACAATCTAGTATCAAATGGGATAGCAGAAGGTTAGATTGTCAAACTCCTTATATAATATAATAAAGGTTCACAGTCTAAATGGTGTTATACAAACCATTGGAACGACTGAAGTATTATTTGGAAATAGTTTATCTTGACTATTGAATAATACTTATATACTTTGTGTATATTTAACGTGATCAAAATAGTAGAATAATTGTTTCTTTTACTCTGACAATAAAGAACTAAGATTCTATGATGTTATTATCGCTTAGGTTCTTAATCCGGATATAGTGATTGACACTTGTATTTAATGCACATGCCTTGACTCATAAGTTAAGTAATTTATTTTAAATTACGAATTTATGTATTGGGCAATGACATTATATACAGAGTGGGATATTGACTATAAAAGGAAACCATGTCCGAAAAATATATTCGAGTGATGATGTCCTCTTGAAAGCTCATAAAGATAATTATGCTTTAGTCCTGTAGGCAGATATGTTCTTGCATAATTATAAGGTTGAGTGGATGATAAAGGATAAAAGATATTAATTAAATTAATTGTCAGAAATTAATTTAATTAATGGACATGCGATATCTTAAACATGGGGAATTTATAAGCAATTAATATGGGAGCCGAATTAAATAATTAATTTACAGAATTAGGAAAGGTAGTGCAAATATTAATTCTTTAGTGGATTGAATTAATATTTAATGACATTGGGCCTGGCCCGGAATGTCATTAGAAGGCTTGACCTAATGGTCCATAATCCCTACTATAGCCTATATATATTCTCGTACTCCTAAAGCTGAAATACACACCAAAACGAATTCATCCTAGAGTTTGAGAGAGGCAGACGTTTTTCTCAAGGAGACAGCTAGGGTTCTGGGTTTTCGGAGCTTTAAGGAGAGGCACGCCTTGGGAGATCGAAGGCCACACTTCGTCCAAGGAGAATCAGGGAATACAGTAGAAGATGTGGATTTGAATCGCTTGCGCCGTAGCGATTAAGATTAATATTCTGTTCGAACTTTTTAGTATCATAAAATGCAGGCCAAGGTCCGATTGTTCCTACACACCTTTCTCTAACAAGTTGCACAAGGGCTTGGTGATTTTAGAGAAATCCTTGATGAATCGTCGATAGAAACCCGCATGACCAAGATAACTCCGAATCCCCTTGGCCGAGATTGGTGGAGGAAGATTTTCAATTGTCTCCACCTTCGCTTCATCTACCTCAAGACCCTTGCTCGAAACCTTGTGCCCAAGAATGATGCCCTCTTGAACCATGAAGTGGCATTTTTCCCAATTAAGAACGAGATTGGTTTCCACACATCTTTTTAGCACCATCGTCAAGTTGCTCAAGCATTCATCATAAGAAGAACTGAAAACAGAAAAGTCGTCCATGAATACCTCAACATTGGTACCAATCATCTTGGTGAAAATAGCCATCATGCATATCTCTGAAAAGTTGTTGGTGCACCACAAAGTCCAAAACAAAGACGACGGAATTGATCTTTTCGGGTGGCTTTATTGAGCTTCCAATAATCCATGCATATTCTCCAACCTGTGACTATTCGAGTCAGAATGAGCTCATTCTTCTCATTAGCTACCACGGTCATGCCTCCTTTCTCAGGCACACACTGAACGGGGCTCACCCAAGAACTATCTGAGATTGGATAAATAATGTCAGCATCAAGCCACTTAAGAATCTCCTTCTTTACTACTTCTTTCATGATTGGATTGAGTCTTCTTTAATGCTCAACAGTGGGTTTACTACCCTCCTCGATCAGAATTTTGTGTTGACAATAAGAAGGGCTGATTCCCTTGATATCTGTGATAGTCCATCCAATGGCTGATTTGAATTCCCTAAGAATTCTCAAAAGCTTTTCTTCCTCGATACCTGAAAGGTTAGATGCAATATTTATAGGTAATGTAGAAGCTTCTCTAAGAAAGGCATACCTTAGGTGTTCGGGAAGTTGCTTGAGCTCAGGTTTAGGAGCTTCGACAATGGATGGTTTCAGCCGTTCATGAGAATCTTTTAACTCCGATAACCCAAGAGATTCAATTGGAAGATTTATCCTTCTTCTCCAAGGAGAAGCATTTAAGAATTTCAGGTGTTCTTCTTCCTCCTCATCTCCGAATTCAGAGCCACCTGATAGAACCCTTTCCAAGATTTCAGTTTTCAGCATGTTGTCAATTTTCGAATGTGCTGCAGCTTCAACCACATCAACTTTAAAGCATTCCTCCTCGTACGATGGAAGTTTTATAGCATTGAACACGTTGAAAGTGACCATTTGATCTTGAACTCTCATTGTGAGTTCACCCTTTTGAACATCGATCAACATCCGCCCTGTCGTGAGGAATGGTCTTCCCAAGATGATGAGAATCTTCTTATCTTCCTCAAAGTCGAGAATAACAAAATGAGCAAGGAAGGTTAGCTTATCCACCTTTACCAACACATCTTCAACTATCCCCCTTGGATATGTAATCGAACGACCAGCCAGTTGCCAAGACATTATAGTAGGTTTCAGCTCCGGAAGACCAAGTTGCATGAAAACAGACAATGGCATCAGATTGATGCTAGCTCCCAAGTCACATAAACACTTGTCGAATGACAATTGCCCAATAGTACACGGGATTGTGAAACTTCCCGGATCCTTCAGCTTCGTGGGCAATTTCTGCTGCAACACCGCACTACACTCCTCGGTCAAAGCTACAGTCTCCACTTCCTCAAGCTTGAGTTTCCGCGATAGAATACCTTTCATGAATTTAGCATAACTCGGCATTTTTTCTAGAGCCTCCGCAAAAGGTATGTTGATTTGTAATTTCTTGAAAACCTCTAGAAATTTAGCGAACTGTTTGTCGAGCTTATGCTTCTGAAGTCTCTTCAGGAAAGGGGGAGTGGGATATACTTTCTTGACCCCAAGATCAGCTTAAGGACTAGACTTCTCGGCTGATTCCTTGCTTGCTTCCTCGTTGATTTCATTCTTGTCAGTGTCAACAACAGTTTTTTCACTATCTTCCTTGTTATGCTATGTTGCTGAATCTTTATCCTTCGTAACCTTTCTGGACCTCAAAGTGACTGCCTGTACCTGTTCCTTCACCTCTTTCTTACCCGGATTGGCCTCGGTATCACTAGGAAGAATTCCTTGTGATCTGTTAATCAACGCGTTAGCAATCTGCCCAATCTGGTTCTCCAAAGTTTTGATTGACACCGCTTGGCTTTTAATCATTAGTTTCAACTCTTCCCATTCAGATCTTTTGTTGGAAGACTTTCCAGCCACCCCATGATTTTGTTGCTGGAATCTGGATGGATGGAATTGATATATCGGTGCAATTTGTTGTTGAAAACTAGAAGGGTTGAAAGGTCTAGCTCCTTGCTGTTGAAACTGTTGTTGCGGTTGTGGCAAGAAGTTCTGATTGTTGCTCCAGCTGAAATTCGGATGATTCCGATTATTCGGGTGACAAGTAGCCGGAGCTGGCTGCTGAGATCTCTGAAAATTGCTCACAAACTGAGCTGACTCGCTAGATATGGCACACTGATTAGTGGCATGAGTACCCGCACATAGCTCGCAAACTGAAGGTGGCTGCTCATTTCCTAGATTTGCCAAAGAATCCACCTTCATAGTAAGAGCCTTAAGCTGAGCAGCTATGGCTGAAGTAGCATCAACATCCAGAATCCCTGCTACTTTGCCCTGATGAAGATGCTGAGTAGGATTCTGATATTCATTCGCAGCCATCATTTCGATCAACTCATAAGCCTCATCATAGCTCTTAGCCCATGGAGCTCCACCTGATGCTGCATCGAGCATTGGCCTCGATTGAGGTCCCAAGCCATTACAGAAGTAATTAATAACCATCCAATCAGGCATCCCATGATATGGGCACTTTCGAAGCATCTCTTTGTAGTGTTCCCAAGCTTCACATAAAGTTTCACCAGACAACTGAGAGAATTGAGTGATAGCATTCCTGATTGCAGATGTTTTGGCCATAAGGAAGAACTTAGTAAGAAATTTCTGAGCCAGCTCCTCCCATGTAGTAATAGATTCTGCAAGAAGAGAATGCAACCATCCCTTTGCTTTATATCCCTCAGAGAAAATGGGAACAACCTCAATTTGATGGCGTCGTCAGTAACACCATTGAACTTGAAAGTGTCACAGATCTCAATGAAGTCCCGAATATGCATATTAGGATCCTCAGTCGGAGAACCCCCAAACTGCACTGAGTTCTGTACCATCTGAATAGTGCTCGGTTTGATCTCGAAAGTGGTGGCCTGAATTGCTCGACTAAATGTCATTGATTTTAGGCTCAGAGAAAGCCTTAAGAGCCTTAGTATCATTCGCAACTGGTGGTTGATCACCCATCGTAGTTGTTAGGTCCAGATATGATTGTAGAAGGGGGGGTTGAATACAATCAGTACCAAATCGTCGCGGAAGTGAATCTGATTGAATATGATTTGTTAATCAGATTATAATTAATTAATATAACAATGTTTGACGTCTTTATATAATTAAAATGGTTCAGTTTTAATGTCCACTAAAGTTCGTAGAATAAATTCGACAGGGTATATTCTAGATTTAGTGATTAAAACAACCGGGTTATCAAAGCACAGAAAACTGTGGATATAACGATCAAGCAAGTTACGAACAACTTGAAAGCCTTACAAATGCTTTGATTTACAAAGTGATGAACACTAAAAATGAAGGATGCAATGCCATATTTATAGGCAAAGCATTTGTACTTGTAAGACAATTGAAAGACAAGACAATTGTAAGTAGCAAAGACAAAGTGGAAAGGGCAAGACAATTTTAGATTGCCTTGCAAGCACAAGACACAGCAGAAAGACAATTTTAGAGCTAGCAAGACAATTCAGAGCTCGGTCAGACAATTATATTGCCTTGGCAGGATTGTTCTTTCGGCCAGACAATCCAATTGTCTTGGCAGTGCACCTTCGGTCAGACAATCAAAGATTGTCTTGAAAGACTCAGGAATTTTCTTGCAGGCATTTCCTCGGTCAGACAATCAAGATTGTCTTGGCTGTGCATAATCGGGCAGACAATCCAGAATTGTCTTGCTGAGTACCATTCGGTCAGACAATTAAGAATTGTCTTGGAAGCCTTCCATCGGTCAGACAATTCATAATTGTCTTGAAGGCAATTACTTCGGTAGGACAATCTCTAAGGGATTGTCTTGCTGCTACTTGAATCTTCGGTAAGACAATGTTAATTGTCTTGCAGTCATTCATTCCTTTCAGCAGAAAAACGGTAAGACAATCTCAGATTGTCTTGCTGAGCTTGAGTGGATGATTGAATGTAATTTGTAGATTATATTTAAATAGAAAATTATCCACTTAATTAATTTAATCATATAAATTCATAAATTAAATTAATTCGAGAGTGAATTAATTTAACAAATAAATTACATAATTAATTTAATTATTTGAGAAGTGAAATAATAATCTATTAAATATTTAATCACCCATTCTTCAGTAGAATTGCTTCCCGTCTTCTTTAAACATTAATAACTCCGTCTTGATCAGTCGAACGAACGAACCACCAACTCTGCTTGACTTCAAATATTCAATTTGAATAACTGATACACAGATGCACTGTCTGGTTCATCTATATCTAGTTAAATCAAATATTCTTTGTCAAATAAACATTAAGAATTTGATTTGTTCGTCGAGTCTTCGTCTTGTAAGTACTTCTTCATTAAATGGAATCTTCTGATAAAATAAAGTATAGAAACTTTATATCTTCTGAACTCCTGGACGTGCTACAAAAGATTATTTGTGCACTGAGGCTTGAACATATTAATGAACTTCTTTCAGTGGTGTGCAGCAGCATCCTGGAATTTATCTGACATATAATTCCCATAAATCATTTGACTTTCTTCGTACGGATTCCGTTGACTTGCTATTTACTGAGCTTTCTTATCTGAATTGAGTTTTACCTCTTTAAATACAAATAGGCTGAACATATGCCTTTCAGTAGTACTCACTATTGTTTCCGCTTTTGCCAATGCTTCTTTACGGGCCTGAGAACGTGTTCGCATACACGTCACTCAAATACCTGAAACACACACAAACGAAATAAAAGTGAGAAAAGAATCCAAGTCAGTGAACTTTAACGACCACTAATGACAAGCACATAAACTAAAATATAACACCGAGTCCCCGACAGCGGCGCCAAAAACTTGTTCGCACAAAATCACACAACCGTGCATGGTCACAAGCAATATAGAATTTGAATTAAGTTCATTCCCACAGAGACTAGTGTATCAAGAATGTGTATAGTGTGTGCACTTCCAAAGTATGTAGTTAGTTTCAAATGAAACTACAAAGCTCTATTTATAGGCTTCCAACATCTAACCATGGTTAACGAGTTCGTCCTGGACGAATTGAGTTCGTCCTGGACGAATTCATATTTAACTGTCGTTAGTTAAATAGAAATTGCCCAAAAACTAACTCAATAACCAAAGTTGCGCCAAGTATATATATATATATATATATATATATATATATATATATATATATATATATATATATATATATATACTTGCGCCTCATTTGAGAGACAATAGTTGCGCCTGGGTCAAACCTTGCTCCACTGTGTATGTATGTATATGACATAGAAAACATTCAAGTGTTTAAACTTGTGCCACCATTGCACATAGATGAAGTCAAACTTTGCGCCGGGTCAAAGGTTGCGCCATTTCTCCACTGTCCAATGTAGAGTGACTTAGAATAAATTCCAAGTGAGGAAATTAGTCAAACCTTGCGCCTATTGACCAGGTCAAGACTTGCGCTTGACCATGGTTGCGCCTATTTGTTTGTTAACATAACATGCAAATTTCCTAGAGGATAACTCAACTAACAGATAAGACAAAGATTTAAACAATGGAATGTAAATAGCAAAAGTTTATGGCTTGCATTGAACATTAAACCATATTCATAATAGATTACAAAAGGATGTTCCTTGAACATATCTAACAAATATCCTAATCAATCTAGTCACTCAGAACGAGTGACTTCTCCTTCTTCAGCATCTGAACAGTGAATAATTGGAGTAGAAGGCTCATTCTGAGTAGGCTCTTCAGCTGCAGTGGATTCTCCACGCTTCTTTCTTTCACGAGCCAATGAAAGATAATATTGAACCTCTATATCCACAGGGTCTTCGATGAAATCTGCTGGCTGAGATTGATTGATATACTTCATCTTCCTGAAGTATTGTTGAATATTTCTCCTTGTGCAGTAGTTTACAATCTCAGTATCAGCATCAGCTTTGGCCTTAGTAGCGAAGCCCTTGGTACGTAGGATTGTTGATACAAGAACCAACTGACTAACATCATACTTAAGAAGATGTTGGTGGTCCAGGTAGAAGGTTCCAAACTTTCTCTCGTGAATGAACTTGACACAGTAAGGCTTTCTGACAACTTGTGGACTGTTATGAATAGCACAATCCATAAGTCTGTCACGTAGGAGTTCATTCAGATTCGAGCTGCGTCTGATCTTGTTACGAATCACCCAGATTTCAGTTAGAGATAGAAACTTGAATAAATCAATTGAAACCCTGAATGTTCCGTTTCTCTGAGTAGAAATAATGATCTCCCATTCATTGAGAAGATTCTTGACACCAATAGTTATATATTCTAACTCGAGAGCAAGAGCACGCATAAACATATCTTCATTAGGGTTAGCCTCTCTCAGGTCATAAATGAAGGATTTGAACTTACCATCATTGAAAGGTTCCCTTTGAGGTCCAGAGAGGATTTGTCTTCCAATATCCCAGCTTTCACCAACTTTCCTGGAGATATCCTCTCTCTTTTCCTTGCACTTAGCATCCCAAAGTTTTTGTTTCTCCAGCTTGACCAACTCATCAGTTGTCCTCTTTTCATCCACCAGTTTCTGCAGTTCCTGAAGCTTTGCTTTGCTAGCTTCATGTTGAGCTTTAAACATCTTGACCTTTTCCATGTGCTCAGGGTCCACAGACTGATCTTCATTGAAAAGAAAGCCTTCCTCGAAACGACCTTCTTCCTCAGCTTCAAAATAAGCAGAATCAAATGCATCATCATCATCAACATCTTCAGGAATGTTGTCATAATCCTGATTAGTGAAGATGTTCTCAGTTTCAGGCATTTTGCCTTTTGATTTGCTAGCTGCAGAAGAATCCTTTTTACTTGCTCCTTCTCCACCCTTATCACTCCTATCAGTATCACCACCCTTAACACCCCTATCAGCAGCATCAGCATTGCTGTCATCCTTATCTTTGTCATCCTTATCCTTCTCCCCCTTAGTTGAGGGATCCTCTAGAGTAGACTGAGATGTTGACGGATTGATCTTTAAGTGTTGAACAACTTGAGCCAAAGTTTGCTCCAAGTTGTCAAGCTTCGTCAGACAGAGCTCCTGAGTTGTATCAAATTTGTCCATCCTAGAGTGAATGCCCTTGACATGAGCATCTAATTCCTGTTTGAGAGAAGAAAGTGAAGGATCAACAACCTTTTCTTGTAGAGTCACCAGCTCTCCACTTCTGAATCTGGCATTCTCAGCATTCAACCTTTCTATCTCAGCTCTCAGAGCAGCCATTTGTTCCTGTAACAGATCAGTGTTGGTGTGTGCACTCACCTCACGAACACTCAAAGATTTATCACTATCCTCTCGTGCATGTGTTTCGCTCGGTGTTTGCCTGATTTCACTCGTGTTTATCACACCGTCACCAGTACCTGTATATACAACCATAGTTCCCTGAGATGGAACTGTAGGAGGTGAAGAAACAAATTGTCCTCCGAATGCCTGTGAAGGCGGATGTACTTGCAGGTTGCCAAGTAGATCCTGATCCAAAAAGAAAGAGTGATCAGAAAGATTTTCATATACCATGTTTTGAAATTCTGTGCTCTCTCTAAGTGAAGAATCAAAAGACACAGGTTCAGTGTTTACTAGCGTGAGTGCTAGTTGTGTGCCTGACTCTTTACAGGATACCGCGGTCGGACGGCCAATTTCAATAAATGCATTCTGTGGAGAGAATGAATCTAGAGACTGTATATTTACCGTTTCAGTGTCCAAATCCTTTTGGGAGGAAATGGATGCAGCTGCAGTTGTCTCTGGTTCTGCCACCCTTTGCTTCTTATGAGACAGAGCTGCGGGATCTCGTAAAAGTGCACTCCCACTCCGTTTCCGGGCTACCTTTCTAACAACAGGGGTTGAAGTAGTGTTGTTTGAAGTGTTTGATGAAGAATCAGTAGTTGAAGCGGAAACATCAGCTTGGATATGAACCTGGGTGTTTTCAGGTTCAATGCTGGGAGTCTGGAAATCAAATCCAATATCACAATCATAATCTGCAATATCAATATTAAAGGTATCAGTGAGATTAGAAAGTACCTGAGCTACCTGTAAATCAGCCCTGAAGTCCTGTAGGCCAGGATTGATAGCAGAATCAGCAGGCAGTGGCTGAGAGGTTGATTGTGGTTGAGGAATGGTATGTGTATGTGTAGGTGAAGGTGTTGGTTCAGATTGAGAGGGAAGAATGGAGGCTTGTTGGTCTGGGAAGAAGTTGTATTGTGGAGGGGATTGGTGTTGAGATTGGTGAGGAGAATTGTATGATGATTGGTGAGGTGATTGTTGTGGTGAATTGTAAGGAGGGTTGTAGGGAGAGTAATGTGAGGATTGGCTGGATGATTGGTAGTCTTGGAGGAGTTGAAGTGGTTGATAGTTTTGAGGAGGTGATGGTTGTTGCGGTTGTTCTTGTTGTTGAGCTTGTTGTTGTTGTTGTGGTTGATATTGTTGCTGTTGCAGTGGTTCTGGAACTTGTACAGGCTGAAAAGGAACACTGAATTGCTCGAGCATGAATGGAGTCACCACCAGTGATACATTGTCATGCTTTTTCTTGTTGACCAGCCGAGTTTGGATCTTGGCACAAGTCCTCTGAATAGGAACAACCGGAGAATCTACGTACATGTGCCTATCAGCATCATCCATTTTATCATTCATGAATAACATCAGAAACCTGGGGTAGAAGCATTCAACTTTCTCATTCCTCTGAATTGATCTCTGTGTAACAGACCCCATCTTTCTGATAATCTCCCTCAGCAATATCTTCCCAAAATTGATTCGACGGTTATAAGCTATGCTGAATCCAAAGATTTGCAGCATTGAAGATATATTCCCAAAGTTCTTACGATTAGTGGGAGCAAACACCTTGGCAAGGGTGTCAAAGAACACATCCCATTCAGCTTTCAGATTTCCCTTTGACATCTTCGGGAGAAAAATCTGACCTTGATAGTGAATATCCTGAAAGAACTGTTTCAATTCATCCTCTGAGGGATCTGGCTCAAAATTGTCCCTTGGAAGTCCTAAGATCCGGTTCACATCATCGACAGTGATTACAATGCGTTTCCTATTAGGCAGATCCCCTAGTAGAAGTCAAAAAGAGGTTGCAGCTTAATCGGAATATCTGCAGTCAGTGCCGTACTGACTAAACTCTGTCTCGAAAGGAATCTGACCCAAGTCCGGAATCTATCAGAGCAATCATCAGGGTTGAGGCTGGCACAGTAGTTAGTCTCAGCAATCACAAACTCTCCGGCCATTTTTAATAATTAAAAATTGAATTAAGCGAGAATTTTTCAAATTAAATGTGAATTCTCAAATATCTCGCAAATTTCAACTAATAATTAAACTTGATTAATTAATTAATAATTCGAAATATTAAAATATTATCGAATTAAAAGGTAATTAACTAAAATGGCACTAAGTGAAATGAAGTCCACTTCGCCAAACGCAGCCTTAAAGTTAAGTCCAAATAACTCCAAATATAAACAGCCAAACAAGCCCTTAAATTTGAAAAGCCCCAAATCACTCCAAGAACCCTAAATCAACCACGGATGCTTTCGATTTACGGGTTCAACAGCCGAATACAGATATATGGTCCAGTAAGTCGATCAAACCCAGAATCAAATCAGCCAAGACGATCGAGTAACTCAAGAACACTCAAACCCAGTACGATTTTGGCAGAGCTTCGACACAATTCAACGAAAGTCGAGTAACACAGCAAGCAACAAAGGCTTGAAACACGAAACCGAGCAAGTTTTTATCTCTAAAACTTGAAAAACGAGGTCGAATGTGTGTGTGTAGTGTGTGTATATGCGTGATGGAGAAGATGAAGGCAACGGGCAAGACAAACGAGATTGTCTTGCTCGAATTGTCTTGAGACAAATATATACAAACAGCAAGACAAACGTGAATTAAGTCTCGGTAAGACAATGTAAGAATGTCTTGCCGAGATTTATCTAAGCAGACAAGTCACGTGTCTGTAAGACAATTAGATACAAAAAGGCGAATAAAGGGATAGGCTCGGTAAGACAAAATAATTGTCTTGCCGAGTTTTTTTTGTTTGATTTAATAGAAATAAACTGAGAAACCGGTTCAGCAAGACAATTTGAGATTGTCTTGCCGAGCCAATCAGTAGACAATGTAATTGTCTAAAAGGAAAACAAATAATAATAATAATAATACGATTTTTGATTAATTTAAAAGATAAAACTTTTTGCAATTAAAATCAAAAATCTATAATAAAAACAATACTATAAATTACACAAATATTTTGTAAATTTCAACTTTAATTAAATATAAATACTTATGACTTTAACTTTAATTAAAAAAAAATGAATTAACTTAAAATCAAATATTTATGCTTAATTAATTTTGAAAAATACAAAATAATTACAAATAATTATCTAAATGCTTGGGGAATATTACAGGGGAGTGTATGAGCACTTAGAAAATTACAGACTAATATACAAACATGCATAATTACTCAGAATATTATTAGATAACATACAGAAAATCATATAAAAATATATAAAAACATATAATGCATATGAAAAATATATACAAGAGAACTATGTCATATTTAACATCCCTAACTCACAAACCAGCTTAGAGAAAGTGGATTCATCCAGTGGTTTTGTGAAGATGTCAGCAATTTGCTCAGTCGTGGGTACAAAATGTAACACCACTGTACCAATCATGACATGTTCGCGAATGAAATGATACCTGATATCAATGTGCTTGGTTCTTGAATGTTGAACCGGATTGTTGGAAATGGCTATGGCACTTGTATTATCACAAAATATGGGAATTTTGTTTACTACAACACCATAATCATTTAGTTGGTTCTTGATCCACAAGATCTGAGCACAGCAGCTTCCAACAGCTATATACTCAGCTTCAGCAGTAGAAGTAGACACGGAGTGCTGCTTCTTGCTATACCAGGAAACCAACCGACGTCCTAGAAATTGACAGCTTCCAGACGTACTCTTCCTATCAATCCTGCATCCTGCATAATCAGAATCTGTATAGCCGGTTAAGTCAAAACCAGTATTCTTAGGGTACCATATACCCAATCCAGGTGTACCCTTAAGATATCTAAAGATTCTTTTGACGGCTATAAGATGTGATTCTTTAGGATCAGCTTGGAACCTAGCACACAAACATGTTGCAAACATGATATCTGGTCTACTTGCAGTAAGATAAAGTAGAGAGCCAATCATACCTCGATAGCTTGTGATATCAACTTTCTTACCAGATTTATCCTGGTCAAGCTTTGTGGCAGTGGCCATGGGTGTCTTTGCCGGTGAAGAGTCTTCTAGATTGAACTTTCGAAGAAGATCTCTGACATACTTGGATTGGCAAATGAATATTCCATCTTCCTTTTGGCTTACTTGAAGACCAAGGAAGTAGGACAGCTCACCCATCATACACATCTCATAGTTACTCTGCATCAACTTAGCAAATCTCTTGCATAAGTTATCGTTAGTAGAACCAAATATAATATCATCAACATATATTTGTACAAATATCATATCCTTATCATGCAATTTGTAAAAGAGAGTTTTGTCTATGACACCTCTAGTAAAATTGTTTTCAATTAAAAACTCAGAGAGAGTGTCATACCATGTCCTTGGTGACTGCTTGAGTCCATAGACAGCTTTGAATAGGAAGTATACAAAATCAGCAAACTCTGGATTTTCAAAGCCAGGGGGCTGTTCCAGATATACTTCTTCTTCTAGCTTTCCATTCAGAAATGCACTTTTCACATCCATTTGATATACCTTGAAGTTGGAGTGTGCAGCAAATGCAAGAAATATTCTGATGGCTTCAAGACGAGCAACTGGAGCATAGGTTTCATCTTAATCAATTCCTTCTTCTTGTGAATAACCTTTTGCAACCAGTCTGGCTTTGTTTCTTACAACAATGCCATCACCATCTAACTTGTTACGGAAGACCCATCTAGCTCCAATGGTAGATTTTCCTTTTGGTCTTGGAACCAGGGCCCAGACTTCTTGTCTCTCAAATTGATTGAGTTCTTCTTGCATGGCAAGAACCCAATCAGGATCAGCAAGTGCTTCTTCTATTTTCTTTGGTTTTAGTTGTGATAGAAACCCAGAGAATAGACATTCATTTGTCGTAGCACTTCTAGTCCTTACACCAACATCAGGATCACCAATAATTAAATCAAAGGGATGATCTCTGCTCCAAATCCTTTCCCTTGGAAGATGTGTCCTTGATGATTCAGCAGTATTATCATTGAGCTGAAATGTGTGACTAGTTGATCCATCTGCTCCCCCTGAGTTGTTGCCAGGTTGACTTGATGATCCACCACTGGCACTAGTGGAATCTCCAGTGTTTCCACCATTTCCTCCACCATTGCCTGGATCATTACCATCATTGTTGTCATCTCCTGTTGCAACCTCAGGTGGTATATCATCATCTGAATCAGAATCTGGATAGTTGTCAAACTTCAGAGATTCAGATGGATCAGCAGATTGTAGACTTGGAAGTTTAGTGTCATCAAATGTAACATTGACACTAACCTTCACTGACAGAGTATCAATTAGAAAAACTCTATAAGCATTATTTGTATAACCAACAAAAATTGCTTCAGATGCCTTTGGCTCAAACTTGTTCAAGTTCTCTTCACCATCCTTGAGAACATAACACTTGGCTCCAAAGACATGAAGATGTTTGACATAAGGTTTCTTGTTGTTATACAGATGAAATGGAGTTTTCATATGATCCTTGTTGATCAAAGTTCTATTCTGGGTATAGCAGGCAGTAGACACAGCTTCAGCCCAAAAGTACAGAGGAAGCTTTGCTTCAGCAATCATAGTCCTTGCAGCTTCGATCAGTGTACGATTCTTTCTTTCGACGACTCCATTCTGCTGAGGAGTCCTTGGTGCTGAATACTGCCTTCTAATTCCCTTTTCAGAGTAAAAGTTGATTAGAGTTTGATTTTTGAACTCAGTTCCATTGTCTGATCTTACAGCTTTTACAGGAACACCTTTTTCCAACTCAACCAACTTGATATGATCAATTACTGTCAGGGGAGTTTCATCCTTAGAAGCCAGGAAGTAAACCCATGTAAATTTTGAGAAGTCATCCACAATAACCAAGGCATATCTTCCTCCATCAATGGATGCAACATTCACAGGGCCAAACAAATCCATATGCAACAAATGAAGTGGATCTGTAATGGTATTGATGGTTTTGCCTTTGTGAGATGCTCTCTTCGCTTTTCCTTTCTGACAAGCTTCACAAAGATCATCAGTTGAGAATTCCAGGGAAGGCAACCCTCTCACTAGATCTCTCTTGACTAGAGAGTTCATGGTTTTGAAGTTGAGGTGTGAGAGCCTCTTATGCCATAACCAACTATCTTCAGCAGACGCTTTGGCGTAGAAACAGTGAACTTCGTTTCCTGGTCCTGAAGACAAATCAGCTACGAATATATTGCCTTTCCTTATGCCACATAGTGAAGGACGCTTATCCTTGATATGTTTAATGATACATATCTCCTTTTCAAAATGAACATAATAACCTTTGTCACAGAATTGACTGACACTCAGGAGATTATGTTGAAGTCCTTCAACTATTGCAATATCTTCTATGATGATCCTTCCAATTTTACACTTGCCATATCCCACAGTACGACCTTTGCTATTATCAGCAAAACTGACTGTAGGGCCAGCTCCTTCTCTTATGTCTTCCAGCAGGGATCTATTGCCAGTCATGTGCATTGACGCTCCACTGTCAAGCACCCAGGTGACACGAACAATTCCACTGGCACCCTGCAAAAGACAATTAGATTAAACATTCTTTGGGACCCACACTTGATTGGGTCCAGCAAACTTAAAAAACTGATTTCTATCAGGTGTAACAACAGAGCCTCTTGGACTGATACTTGGTTCAGACTTGACTGAACTTACTTCCTTAACAACAGCCTTATAAACCTTAGTTTTAGGCTTTGGAACATAAGTCTCCTTCCTAACACGAGTAGGACTAGTAGTCTTTGATCTAGCATGCTTGTTGTTTGTGTGTTGTCTAGGCGATGTGTTTTCATTTTTAGCATGCAAATTTTTAAAATAAGCAGACATCAAATGGAAAGCACAAGTCATACAATTATCAACACTACAATATTTATGACATGCATCAAACGCAGGAACAACAGGAGTATCAGTCATAATAATAGGAACATCAACAGATTCTACTCTACTTTTGTTAACAGTTTTAAAATTCTCAGTAGAATGGCATCTATTGTTTCTGTTCTTACTATTCACAAAGTTATTAGGCTTGTTGAACTTAGTTCTTTCAGAGTTGACACCTAAACCAGCTTTAGGCAACCTAACATTGCCTTTCACTTTTATTGGTTTCAGGTTTGTCAGAATCTCATCTCTCATCTCATTACTCTCTTTCATTTTAAGGTCTTCCTGTTTTAGTTCATATCTAATGACAACAGGAGTCTCTAAAAGAGGTTCAGCTTCTGAGGTTTTAAACAAAGGTTTAAGGGAATCTTTCAAAACAAAAGGAATCCCTCTTTCCTCAGCACTCTTCTTGAAAGGAGTAATGTTACTAGCCTTACCTACAGATTTGTTATAGTCAAAACCTATTCCAACAGTTCTCTTGATCTCTTGTTTATCATTAAGTTCTTTGACTATAGTGGAGGCATCCTTAAAGGCTTTACACTTAACTTTCTCTTCGTCTAGCTGAAGTCTTAAAGCAATCTCACCTTTCTCTAGAACTTTGACTTTAGCACATTGTAATCCTAAATCCATAGTCAATTGTTCTATTTTAGGCTTTAATACTTTCATCTCATTCATCTTATAAGCATGAATTTCTAAGACTAAAGTATCAATTTTAAGATTAGCAGCTTTCATCTTTTTAATAGCATCATCTCTTTCAAGTCCTAATTGCATAAACAGTTTAGGGCATGTAGGATCTACCTGAAAGCTTCCAGCAGGAGGAGGTGAAGATGATCCAGCAGTAGCCATGAGAGCAACATTCCCAATCTGCTCTTCTTCATCACTATCTGTATCATCCCAGCTTTTCCCTTCTGCTAGATATGATTTGCTCTTGAAGCTTTGACTTCCAGAAGTACCATGATGCTTTCTTACTAAGGCATCATACTTCTGCTTCAGCTCATCATACGAATCCTTTTTCTTTCCTTGAACCTTGGGCTGCTTGCATTCAGTTGCAAAGTGTCCAGGTTCACCACAGTTGAAACATTTAAATTTACTTCTGTCCACCATCCCAGTCTTGTATCCTCCTTTGCTTGTTGAAGATGAATAGCCTCCCTTCTGAAACTTACTAACAGTAGGTTTGTATTTATAGGAAGGGTTCTTCCGGAATCTCATGTTTCCAAACTTCTTGGCAAACAGGGATAGAGATTGATCTTCTAACTGTTCAAGCTCTTCCATTGTATAGACCTCTTCGTCACCACTGGAAGAAGCAGTCTGACCCATCTCAGGTACAACAAATTCCTGAGTAGACTTAGAAGGAACAACAACATCCTTCTTCTTTTCTTCCAGTACAGGTGACTCAACAACTAGAGCTCTCGAATGGTTCTGTGTTTTACCCCAGCCATATCTCTGTTTACTCTGAACTTGCTCCAGTTCATAAGTTTTCAAAACTCCGTAGAGTCTTTTCAGAGAAATCTCATTCAGATCTCTGCTTTCCCTGATGGCAGTGATTCTGTGTTCCAGATGTTCAGGAAGGGTTAAGAGAAACTTCATGTTGACCTCTTTCTTGTCGTAGAATTTCCCATTCAGATTTAAATTATTTATCAAATTATTAAGTCTGATAAATACTTCTGAAATCCCTTCACCGGGATGGGAACCAAACTGTTCATACTGAGCCATCAGTATCTCTTTCTTGTTTTCCCTAACTTCCTCTGAGCCTTCATTGATAATCTCTAATGTATCCCAGATTTGCTTGGCGTTCGTACAATTAACAACAGCATTGTACATTACTGGATCTAGAGATTCCACCAATATTAGTTGAAGAGCGTCATCTAAGTTCATCTGTTCACTCTCTTCATCTGTGTACTCAGAAAGTTCTTTCGGAATGATCTGATGAGGTATTAACACACCATCCTCTTCGTGTGCTAATATGACATTCATCGGAGTAGTAACCCCTTTGTCCAAAATCCCTATGTATTTTCTGTTCGCAGTGCGGAGGAATAGGAACATGTGCCTTTTCCATAGGCCAAAGTGTTCCTTGCTGAACGGTGGGATTTTAATGCTACTGATCTTTTGTGTACTCATGTTTAAGGATTTGAAGTGAATAGTGTTTGGATGAGATTTGGATTTTTGAAAGAAAAATATTTTAAATCAAAATTAATTTTTGGAATAAAATTAATTCGAAAAAAAATATTTGAACGTTACAGAGTGTGTATAGGATCTGATACGGAAAATGGTATCAACCGCTCTGATACCAATTGTTAGGTCCAGATATGATTGTAGAAGGGGGGGTTGAATACAATCAGTACCAAATCGTCGCGGAAGTGAATCTGATTGAATATGATTTGTTAATCAGATTATAATTAATTAATATAACAATGTTTGACGTCGTTATATAATTAAAATGGTTCAGTTTTAATGTCCACTAAAGTTCGTAGAATAAATTCGACAGGGTATATTCTAGATTTAGTGATTAAAACAACCGGGTTATCAAAGCACAGAAAACTGTGGATATAACGATCAAGCAAGTTACGAACAACTTGAAAGCTTTACAAATGCTTTGATTTACAAAGTGATGAACACTAAAAATGAAGGATGCAATGCCATATTTATAGGCAAAGCATTTGTACTTGTAAGACAATTGAAAGACAAGACAATTGTAAGTAGCAAAGACAAAGTGGAAAGGGCAAGACAATTTTAGATTGCCTTGCAAGCACAAGACACAGCAGAAAGACAATTTTAGAGCTAGCAAGACAATTCAGAGCTCGGTCAGACAATTATATTGCCTTGGCAGGATTGTTCTTTCGGCCAGACAATCCAATTGTCTTGGCAGTGCACCTTCGGTCAGACAATCAAAGATTGTCTTGAAAGACTCAGGAATTGTCTTGCAGGCATTTCCTCGGTCAGACAATCAAGATTGTCTTGGCTGTGCATAATCGGGCAGACAATCCAGAATTGTCTTGCTGAGTACCATTCGGTCAGACAATTAAGAATTGTCTTGGAAGCCTTCCATCGGTCAGACAATTAATAATTGTCTTGAAGGCAATTACTTCGGTAGGACAATCTCTAAGGGATTGTCTTGCTGCTACTTGAATCTTCGGTAAGACAATGTTAATTGTCTTGCAGTCATTCATTCCTTTCAGCAGAAAAACGGTAAGACAATCTCAGATTGTCTTGCTGAGCTTGAGTGGATGATTGAATGTAATTTGTAGATTATATTTAAATAGAAAATTATCCACTTAATTAATTTAATCATATAAATTCATAAATTAAATTAATTCGAGAGTGAATTAATTTAACAAATAAATTACATAATTAATTTAATTATTTGAGAAGTGAAATAATAATCTATTAAATATTTAATCACCCATTCTTCAGTAGAATTGCTTCCCGTCTTCTTTAAACATTAATAACTCCGTCTTGATCAGTCGAACGAACGAACCACCAACTCTGCTTGACTTCAAATATTCAATTTGAATAACTGATACACAGATGCACTGTCTGGTTCATCTGTATCTAGTTAAATCAAATATTCTTTGTCAAATAAACATTAAGAATTTGATTTGTTCGTCGAGTCTTCGTCTTGTAAGTACTTCTTCATTAAATGGAATCTTCTGATAAAATAAAGTATAGAAACTTTATATCTTCTGAACTCCTGGACGTGCTACAAAAGATTATTTGTGCACTGAGGCTTGAACATATTAATGAACTTCTTTCAGTGGTGTGCAGCAGCATCCTGGAATTTATCTGACATATAATTCCCATAAATCATTTGACTTTCTTCGTACGGATTCCGTTGACTTGCTATTTACTGAGCTTTCTTATCTGAATTGAGTTGTACCTCTTTAAATACAAATAGGCTGAACATATGCCTTTCAGTAGTACTCACTATTGTTTCCGCTTTTGCCAATGCTTCTTTACGGGCCTGAGAACGTGTTCGCATACACGTCACTCAAATACCTGAAACACACACAAACGAAATAAAAGTGAGAAAAGAATCCAAGTCAGTGAACTTTAACGACCACTAATGACAAGCACATAAACTAAAATATAACACCGAGTCCCCGACAGCGGCGCCAAAAACTTGTTCGCACAAAATCACGCAACCGTGCATGGTCACAAGCAATATAGAATTTGAATTAAGTTCATTCCCACAGAGACTAGTGTATCAAGAATGTGTATAGTGTGTGCACTTCCAAAGTATGTAGTTAGTTTCAAATGAAACTACAAAGCTCTATTTATAGGCTTCCAACATCTAACCATGGTTAACGAGTTCGTCCTGGACGAATTGAGTTCGTCCTGGACGAATTCATATTTAACTGTCGTTAGTTAAATAGAAATTGCCCAAAAACTAACTCAATAACCAAAGTTGCGCCAAGTATATATATATATATATATATATATATATATATATATATATATATATATATATATATATATATATATATATATATATATATATATATACTTGCGCCTCATTTGAGAGACAATAGTTGCGCCTGGGTCAAACCTTGCTCCACTGTGTATGTATGTATATGACATAGAAAACATTCAAGTGTTTAAACTTGTGCCACCATTGCACATAGATGAAGTCAAACTTTGCGCCGGGTCAAAGGTTGCGCCATTTCTCCACTGTCCAATGTAGAGTGACTTAGAATAAATTCCAAGTGAGGAAATTAGTCAAACCTTGCGCCTATTGACCAGGTCAAGACTTGCGCTTGACCATGGTTGCGCCATTCTCCATACAGTGCATCAGAGTGCCCTGTGACTTAGGAAAGTTTCTAAGTGTAAGTTCAAGTTTTGACTTTTAGTCAAAGCTTGCGCTACACAGTGCATGGAGAGTACTGGGACTTAGAAAATAAGTCCAGTAGGTTGAACTTGCGCCAAGGTGTCATACAGTGTACCTGTAGGCGCAAGTTTGACTCAAGTCAAACTTACACACTTAAATTTATAATATAGATATGTGTATATATATAAATATTATTAATTGTTTTATGAATTACTTGAATTATTATAGTTTCAAGTAACTTCCAATTAATTGTGTATATATATATATAAATATAAATTCAATTCTTTGATGATGTAACTGGAATAGCTTGATTGACTTGATCAATTAATCCGTTGATCGAATCCACTGAATACTTTCGTACGTCCTGACGTCCTGTGCACTGGTCTGGTTCACGAACGACTCGAACTGAAATAATTCCTTGAATCTTTTGCTTGATAATATACTTGATCAATCATTCCGGGTTAGATGTTGCTTCAATAAATTTGATTATAAATAATCAAAATAGATATACTGGAATCTTCTGGTCTTTGATACTTGATCGTTAGGCAATCTTTGATAAAAAAACTGATTGAGCTTTATTCATCACTGAGGCTTGAACATATTAATGAACTTCTTCCAGTGGACGAATGTTCGTCTCAGATATCTTGATTGTCTTTGTCTGTTCATATCGGATCTCCAACCTGTAGATTCCTGTATTATACTTACGTATTGTTTCCTGTCCTTTTGTTGTGTTGAGTTATCGTAATTACATTTAGGTTACATTATGCTTTACAGTCTCCCCTAAAAGGCATATGTTCAGCCTATTTGTATTTAAAGAGGTACAACTCAACTCAGATAAGAAAGCTCAGTAAATAGCAAGTCATCGGAATCCGTACGAAGAACGTCAAATGATTTATGGGAATTATATGTCTGATAAATTCCAAGATGCTGCTGCATACCACTGAAAGAAGTTCATTAATATGTTCAAGCCTCAGTGCACAAATAATCTTTTGTGGCACGTCCAGGAGTTCAGAAGATATAAAGTTTCTATACTTTATTTTATCAGAAGATTCCATTTAATGAAGAAGTACTTACAAGACGAAGACTCGACGAACAAACTAAATTCTTAATGTTTATTTGACAAACAATATTTGATTTAACTAGATACAGATGAACCAGACAGTACATCTGTGTATCAGTTATTCAAATTAAATATTTGAAGTCAAGCAGAAGTGGTAGTTCGTTCGTTCGTCAGATCAAGAAGAAGTTATTAAAGTTTAAAGAAGACAGGAAGCTATTCTACTGAAGATTGGGTGTTTAAATATTTAATGGACTATTATTTCACTTCTCAAATAATTATATTAATTATGTATTTTATTTATTAAATTAATTCACTCTCGAATTAATTTAATTTATGAATATATATAATTAACTTAATTAAGTGGATAATTTCCTATTAAATATAAACAACAAATTACATTTTTAATCACCTATATTAACTCAGCAAGACAATCTAAGATTGTCTTGCCGAGTAATTCAAACTGCCAAGACAAATGGATTGCCTGGCCGTTTGATTAAACTTCCAGCAAGGCAATACAATTGTCCTACCGAGCAACAACAAGACAAACTGTTTTGTCTTACCGTTTGCTAATGAACTCCACTGCCAAGACAATTCTTTGTCTTACCGAACGTTAGTGGATGTCTGCAAGACAAAACAGATTGTCCTACCGAAAAGTTTATGTGGCTGCCAAGACAATTCCAAAGCCAAGACAATCTCAATTGTCCTGCCGAGTGGATGCTTTGTCTTACCCTTCCTGAATTATCTTGCCCCTTATATAAATTGTCTTCCTGGCTTGTTTTAGGCTTGTTAGGCAATCTGGAATTGTCTTCCCTTGTCATACATTTGTCTTGCCCAAGCTAGTTTGTCTTGCCCTTCTTGTTTTGTCTTTCCAACACTTTTAATTGTCTTGTCTTTCCTTTGTCTTACAAGTACAAAGCTTTGCCTATATATATGGCTTAGTTTCTTCATTTCTAAGTGTTCATC
The DNA here is from genome assembly GCF_001625215.2 of Daucus carota subsp. sativus. NCBI lineage: Eukaryota > Viridiplantae > Streptophyta > Magnoliopsida > Apiales > Apiaceae > Daucus > Daucus carota. Next base: position 1,537,931 of record NC_030384.2, on the reverse strand, counting down.
ACTTTGTAATTCAAAGCATTTGTAAAGCTTTCAAGTTGTTCGTAACTTGCTTGATCGTTATATCCACAGTTTTCTGTGCTTTGATAACCCGGTTGTTTTAATCATTAAATCTAGAATATACCCTGTCGAATTTATTCTACGAACTTTAGTGGACATTAAAACTGAACCATATTAATTATATAACGACTTCAAACATTGTTATATTAATTAATTATAATCTGATTAACAAGTTACATTCAATCAGATTCACTTCCGCGATAATTTGGTATCGATTGTATTCAACCCCCCCTTCTACAATCGTATCTGGACCTAACAATTGGTATCAGAGCTGTTAATACAAATACACCGTATTAGATCCTATACACACTCTGTAACGTTTCAAATATTTTTTATTCGAATTAATTTTATTCCAAAAATTAATTCTGATTTAAAATATTTTTCTTTCTGTAATCCAAATCTCATCCAAACACTATTCACTTTAAATCCTTAAAAATGAGTACACAAAAGATTAGTAGCATTAAAATCCCACCGTTCAGCAAAGAACACTTCGGCCTATGGAAGAGGCACACGTTACTATTCCTCCGCACTGCGAACAGGAAATATATCGGGATATTGAACAAGGGTGTTTCTACTCCGATGAAGCTTATAATAGCACACGAAGAGGATGGTGTGTTAATGCCTCATAAAACTGTTCCGAAAGAACTTTCTGAGTACACGGATGAAGAGAGTGAACAGATGAACCTAGATGATACTCTCCAACTGATCTTAGTTGAATCCTTAGATCCTGTCATGTACAATAATGTTGTTAATTGTACGAATGCGAAGCAAATCTGGGATACGCTAGAGATCATCAATGAAGGCTCAGAAGAAGTAAGAGAGAACAAGAAAGAGATACTGATGGCTCAGTATGAACAGTTTGGTTCCAATCCCGGAGAAGGGATTTCAGATGTATTCATCAGACTTAATAATCTGATTAACAACTTAAATCTGCATGGGAAATACTACGACAATAAAGAGGTCAATATGAGTTTCTCTTAACCCTTCCTGAACATCTGGAACACAGAATCACTGCAATCAGGGAAAGCATAGATCTGAATGAGATATCTCTGGAAAGACTCTACGGAGTTCTGAAAACTGATGAACTGGAACAGGTTCAGACAAAGCAGAGATATGGATGGGGTAAAACACAGAACCACTCAAGAGCTCTAGTTGTTGAATTACCTACACCGGAAGAAAAGAAGGATGTTGTTGTTCCTTCTAAGGCCATTCAGGAATTTGTTGTACCTGAGATGGGTCAGACTGCTTCTTACAGTGGTGATGATGAGTTCTATACAATGGAAGAGCTAGAACTGTTAGAATATCAATCTCTATCACTGTTTGCCAAGAAGTTTGGAAACATGAGATTCCGGAAGAACCCTTCCTACAAATACAAACCTACTGCTAGTAAGTTTCAGAAGGGCGGTTATTCATCTTCTACAAGCAAAGGAGGATACAAGACTGGGATGGTGGATCGAAGCAAGTTTAAATGTTTCAACTGTGGTGAACCGGGACACTTTGCAACTGAGTGCAAGCAGCCCAAGGTTCAAGGAAAGAGAAAGGATTCGTACGATGAGCTGAAACAGAAGTATGATGCCTTAGTGAGAAAGCATCAGGGTACTTCTGGAGGTCAAAGCTTCAAAAGTAAATCTTATCTGGCAGAAGGCAAAAGCTGGGATGATACAGATAGTGATGAAGAGGAGCAGCTAGGGAATGTTGCTTTCATGGCTAATGCTGGATCATCTTCACCTCCTCCTGCTGGAAGCTTTCAGGTAGATCCTACATGCCCTAAACTGTTTATGTAATTAGGACTTGAAAGAGATGATGCTATTAAGAAGTTGAAAGCTGCCAATCTTAAAATTGATACTTTAGTCTTGGATATTCATGCTTATAAAATGAATGAGATGGAAGTATTAAAACCTAAAATTGAACAACTGACTATGGATTTAGGATTACAAAGTGCTAGAGTCAGAGTTCTAGAGAAAGGTGAGATTGCCTTAAGACTTCAGCTAGACGAAGAGAAAGTTAAGTGTAAAGCCTTTAAGGATGCCTCCACTATAGTCACAGAGCTTAATGATAAACAAGAGATCAAGAGAACTGTTGGAATAGGCTTTGACTATAACAAATCTGTAGGTAAGGCTAGTAACATTACTCCCTTTAAGAAGAGTGCTGAGGAGAGAGGAATTCCTTTTGTTTTGAAAGATTCCCCTCACCCTTTGTTTAAATCCTCAGTAGCTGAACCTCTGTTAGAAACTCCTGTTGTCATTAAATATGAACTCAAACAGGAAGACCTTAAAATGAAAGAGAGTAATGAGAAGAGAGATGAGATTCTGACAAACCTGAAACCAATCAAAGTGAAAGGCAATTTCAGGTTGCCTAAAGCTGGTTTAGGTGTCAACTCTGAAAGAACTAAGTTCAACAAGCCTAATAACTTTGTGAATAGTAAGAACAGAAACAATATATGCCATTCTACTGAGAACTTCAAATCTGTTAATAATGTTAGAGTAGAATCTGTTGATGTTCCTACTATTGTGACTGATATTCCTGTTGCTCCTGTATTTGATGCATGCCATAAATTTTGTGGTGTTGATAATTGTATGCTTTGTGCTTTCAATACTATGTTTGCATATTTTAAGAATTTGCATGCTAAAAATGAAGACACGTCACCAAGACAACACACAAACAAAAAGTATGCTAGGGCAAAGACTGTTAGTCCTCCTCGTGTTATGAAGGAGACTTATGTTCCAAAGCCTAAAACTAAGGTTTATAAGGCTGTTGTTAAGGAAGTAAGTTCAGTCAAGTCTGAACCAAGTATCAGTCCAAGAGGCTCTGTTGTTACACCTGATAGAAATCAGTTCTTTAAGTTTGCTGGACCCAATCAAGTGTGGGTCCCAAAGAATGTTTAATCAACTTGTCTTTTGCAGGGTGCCAGTTGAGTTGTTCGAGTTGTTTGGGTGCTTGACAGTGGAGCGTCAAGGCACATGACTGGCAATAGATCCCTGCTGACTGAAGTGAGAGAGGCAACTGGACCTACAGTAACTTTTGCTGATAATAGCAAGGGTCGTACTGTTGGATATGGCAAGTACAAAGTTGGAAGGATCATCATAGAGGAAATTGCACTAGTTGAAGGACTGCAACATAATCTCCTTAGTGTCAGCCAGTTTTGTGACAAGGGTTATTATGTTCACTTTGAAAAGGAAATATGTATAATCAAACATACCAAGGATAAACGTCCTTCACTATGTGGCATCAAGAAAGGCAACATATTCGTAGCTGATCTATCTACTGGACCAGGAAATGAATTTCACTATTTCTATGCAAAAGCATCTGCTGAAGATAGTCAGTTATGGCATAAGAAACTCTCACACCTCAACTTCAAAACTATAAACTCTCTGGTCAAGAGAGATTTGGTGAGAGGTTTGCCTTCCCTGGAATTTACATCTGATGATCTCTGTGAAGCTTGTCAGAAAGGAAAAGCGAAGAGAGCATCTCACAAAAGCACGACCATCAATAGTATCACTGAACCATTGCACCTGTTGCACATGGATTTATTTGGCCCAGTGAATATTATGTCAATTGATGGAGGAAGATATGCTTTGGTCATTGTGGATGACTTCTCAAAGTTTACTTGGGTTTACTTCCTAGCTTCCAAGGATGAAACTCCCCTGACAGTAATTGATCATATCAAGCTAGTGGAATTGGAAAAGGGTGTTCCTGTAAAAGCAATAAGGTCAGATAATGGGACCGAGTTCAAGAATCAAACCTTAATCAACTTTTACTCTGACAAGGGAATCAACAGACAGTACTCAGCACCAAGGACTCCACAACAGAATGGAGTCGTCGAAAGGAAGAATCGTACACTGATTGAAGCTGCTAGAACAATGATTGCTGAAGCAAAGCTTCCTCTGTACTTTTGGGCTGAAGCTGTGAGCACTGCCTGTTACACCCAGTAGAACTTTGATCAATAAGGATCACATGAAAACTCCCTTTCAACTGTATAACAACAAGAAACCATATGTCAAACATCTTCATGTCTTTGGGGCCAAATGCTTTGTTCTTAAAGATGGTGAAGAGAATTTAAGTAAGTTTGAACCAAAGGCATATGAAGCAATCTTTGTTGGTTATACCAAAATTGCTTATAGAGTTTTTGTAATTGATACTCTGTCAGTGAAAGTTAGTGTCAATGTTACATTTGATGACACTAAACTTCCAAGTCTACAATCTGCTGATCCATCTGAGTCTCTGAAGTTTGACAACTATCCAGATTCTGATTCAGATGATGATATGCCACCTGAGGTTGCAACAGGAGATGACAACAATGATGGTGATGATCTAGGCAATGGTGGAGGAAATGGTGGAAACACTGGAGATTCCACTAGTGCTAGTGGTGGATCATCAAGTCAACCTGGCAATAACTCAGGGGGAGCTGGTGGATCAACTAGTCATACACTTCAGCTTAATGATAATACTGCTGAATCAGCAAGGACACAACTTCCAAGGGAAAGGATTTGGAGCAGAGATCATCCCTTTGATTTAATTAGTGGAGATCCTGATGCTGGTGTCAAGACTAGAAGTGCTACGACAAATGAATGTCTATTCTCTGGTTTTCTATCACAATTAGAACTAAAGAAAATAGATGAAGTACTTGCTGATCCTGATTAGGTTCTTGCCATGCAAGAAGAACTCAATCAATTTGAGAGACAAGAAGTCTGGGCCCTGGTTCCAAGGCCAAAAGGAAAATCTATAATTGGATCTAGATGGATCTTCCGTAACAAGTTAGATGGTGATGGCATTGTTGTGAGAAACAAAGCCAGACTGGTTGCAAAAGGTTATTCACAAGAAGAAGAAATTGATTACGATGAAACCTATGCTCCAGTTGCTCGTCTTGAAGCCATCAGAATATTTCTTGCATTTGCTGTACACTCCAACTTCAAGGTTTATCAAATGGATGTGAAAAGTGCATTTCTGAATGGAAAGCTGGAAGAAGAAGTATACCTGGAACAACTCCCTGGCTTTGAAAATCCAGAGTTTGCTGATTTTATATACTTCTTATTCAAAGCTGTCTATGGACTCAAGCAGTCACTAAGGACATGGTATGACACTCTCTCTGAGTTTTTAATTGTAAACAATTTTACTAGAGGTGTCATAAACAAAACTCTCTTTTACAAATTGCATGATAAGGATATGATATTTGTACAAATATATGTTGATGATATTAATATTTGGTTCTACTAACGATAACTTGTGCAAGAGATTTGCTAAGTTAATGCAGAGTACATATGAGATGAGTATGATGGGTGAGCTGTACTACTTCCTTGGTCTTCAAGTAAGCCAAAAGGAAGATGGAATATTCATTTGCCAATCCAAGTATGTTAGAGATCTTATTCGAAAGTACAATCTAGAGGACTCTTCACCGGCAAAGACACCCATGGCCACTGCCACAAAGCTTGACCAGGATAAATCTGGTAAGAAAGTTGATATCACAAGTTATCGAGGTATGATTAGCTCCTTACTTATCGTACTGCAAGTAGACCAGATATCATGTTTGCAACATGTTTGTGTGCTAGGTTCCAAGCTGATCCTAAAGAATCACATCTTATAGTCGTCAAAAGAATCTTTAGATATCTTAAGGGTACACCTGGATTAGGTATTTGGTACCCTAAGAATACTGGTTTTGACTTAACCGGCTATACAGATTCTGATTATGCAGGATGCAGGATTGATAGGAAGAGTACGTCTGGAAGCTGTCAATTTCTAGGACGTCGGTTGGTTTCCTGGTATAGCAAGAAGCAGCACTCCGTGTCCACTTCTACTGCTGAAGCTGGGTATATAGCTGCTGGAAGCTGCTGTGCTCAGATCTTGTGGAGCAAGAATCAACTGAATGATTATGGTGTTGTAGTAAACAAATTTCCTATATTTTGTGATAATACAAGTGCCATAGCCATTTCCAACAATCTGGTTCAACATTCAAGAACCAAGCACATTGATATCAGGTATCATTTCATTCGAGAACATGTCATGAATGGTACTGTGGTGTTACATTTTGTACCCACGATTGAGCAAATTGCTGACATCTTCACTAAACCACTGGATGAATCCACTTTCTCTAAGCTGGTTTGTGAGTTAGGGATGTTAAATATGACATAGTTCTCTTGTATATATTTTTCATATGTATTATATGTTTTTATATATTTTTGTGAATTTTCTGTGTAATTATATATGTGTTATTAGATTTTACATGACTTTCTGTATATTATCTGATAATATTTTGAGTAGTTATGCATGCTTGTATATTAATCTGTAATTTTCTAAGTGCTCATATACTCCCCTGTAATATTCTCTAAGCATTTAGATAATCATTTGTATTTATTTTGTATTTTTCAAAAATAAGTAAGCATAAATATTTGAGTTTAAGTTAATTCATTTTATTGAATTAATGTTAAATTCATAAGTATTTATATTTAATTAAATTTGAAATTTACAAAATATTTGTGTAATATATAGTATTGTTTTATTATAGATTTTTGATTTTAATTGCTAAAATGTTTTATCTTGAAAAACAATCAAAAATCATATTATTATATTATATAATTACTAATTTCGGCAAGACAATTCGTGTGTCTTACTATGTGTGGTGTGTTGGCTGTTCGGTAAGACAATTTAATTTTCTTACGCGTGTGGCTGACTCGGCGCGACAATTGTTTGATTGTCTTGCCCGAGTCAATCCGTAAGACAATCCAATTGTCTTACACCTTCGTGCACTACCTCTCTTGGACGCTCGGTAAGACAATCAAGAATTGTCTTACCCGAGTCCCTTTATACCTTTTTTTGCTGATGGCTCATCTCAGTCTCGGCAAGACAATTTAAAATTGTCTTCCCGAGACATTGAGATGTCTGTAAGACAAACCCCGGTTATCTTGCTTACTTAACCACACACACTTCTTCAAGACAATTTCTATTGTCTTGCCCAGTTCTTCATCTTCTATACACACGATATACACGCACGAACTGATCTGGTTTTCAAGTTTTGCCAAAAACTTGTTGGTTTTCTGTCGATTTCAGGCTCTAAAGCTTGCTGGCTACGTCGTTTTCGCCTATTTACAAGACGAAGCTCTGCCATTTTTTTCCTCAAGAACTCGGACTCATTTCGCTTAATCCTCTCGAATTGCTGTGGTTAATTGACCTTTAATCTGTGATTTTGCTGTGAGTTGCTGGTTTTAATCGACCCTGTGCTTGATTGTTTAAGGCCGATTTAATCAAACTGAAATTAGGGTTCTTGGCCTGATTTGGAATTAGTTGGAGTTAAGGCTGTGTTTGGCTTGTTGATTAATTGAAATTGGGTTTTTGGAGCTTAAGGGGCTGTTTGGCTTTTTGTGGATTATTAATAGCTTTTTGGAATTTATGTTGATTAGTGCCATATAAAATTAATTAAATTTTAATTCGATATTATTCTAATATTTCGAATTATTAATTAATTAATCAATTGATTATTAATTATCAGTTGAAATTTGCGAGAAATTTGAGAATTAAAATTTCATTTGAAAAATTCTCGCTTAATTCAATTTTTAATAATAAAATATGGCCGGAGAATTTGTGATTGCTGAGACCAACTATTGTGCAAGCCTGAACCCTGATGACTGCTCTGATAGATTCAGGACTTGGGTCAGATTTCTTTCGAGACAATGTCTAGCCAGTACTGCACTGTCAGCAGATATTCCAGTCCAAGTGCAACCACTGTTCGACTACTATTCCAATGTTGTCAACTCTATGACACTGGAAAACTACAAGCTGATAGGGGATCTACCCAACGGAAAGAGGATTGTCATCACTGTTGATGATGTGAACAGAATCCTGGGATTTCCAAGGGAAAATTTTGAGCAAGACCCTACAGATGATGAAATCAGACAATTCTTTCAGGATATTAACTATCAAGCTCAGATCTTTCTCCCTAAGATGTCAAAGGGAAATCTGAAGGTTGAATGGGATGTTTTCTTCGACACCCTGGCAAAGGTGTTTGCTCCCACTAATCGAAAGAATTTTGGCAATATATCTTCGATGCTGCAAATCTCTGGATTAAGCATAGCTTATAACAGACGGGTCAACTTTGGGAAGATATTGCTGAGGGAGATTATCAGAAAGATGGGGTCTGTTACACAACGATCAATTCATCAGAATGAAAAAGTTGAATGCTTCTATCCGAGGATTCTGATGTTATTTCTGAATGACAAGATGAATGAAGCTGATAGGAACTTGTACGTCGATTCTCCTGTTGTTCCTATTCAGAGAACTTGTGCTAAGATCCAGACCAGGCTGGTAAACAAGAAAAAGCATGACAATGTGCCACTGGTAGTGACTCCTTTCATGTTAGAGCAATTCAGTGCTCCATTTCAGCCTGTTCAAGTTCCTGAACCTCTACAACAGCAACAATATCAACCTCAACAACAACAACAGGCTCAACCAGACATTCAAGAAGACCAACAGCAACAACAATCACCTCCCCAAAACCTTCAACCACTTCAACTCCTCCAAGACTACAAATCCTCCAGCCAATCCTCACATTACTCTCCCTACAACCCTCCTTACAACTCTCCTCACCAATCATCGTACAACTCTCCTCACCAATCTCAAAACCAATCTCCTCCACATTACAACTTCTTTCCTGACCAACAAGCCTCCATCTTTCCCTCTCAGTCTGAACCAACACCTTCACCTGCACATACACATAACATTCCCCAACCACAATCTACCTCTCAGCCCCTGCCTGCTGATTCTGCTATCAATCCAGAGCTACAAGACTTCAGGACTGACTTACAGGTAGCTCAGGTACTTTCTAATCTCACTGATATCTTTAATATTGATATTGCAGATTTTGATTGTGACATTGGATTTGATTTCCAGACTCCCAGCAATGAACCTGAAAACACCCAGGTTCATAACCAAGCTGACGTTTCAATTTCAAAATTTGATTCTTCATCAAACACATCAACCGACACTACTCATACACCAGTTGTTCGAAAGGTAGCCCGGAAACGGAGTGGGAGTGCAATTCCGAGAGAACCCGCAGCTCTGTCTCATAAGAAGCAAAGGGTGGCAGAACCAGAGACAACTGCAGCCGCATCCATTTCCTCCCAAAAGGATTTGGACACTGAAATGGTAAATATACAGTCTCTAGATTCATTCTCTCCACAGAATGCATTTATTGAAATTGGCCGTCCGACCGCGGTATCCTGTAAAGAGTCAAGCACACAACTAGCACTCACGCTAGTAAACACTGAACCTTTGTCTTATGATTCTTCACTTAGAGAGAGCACAGATTTTCGAAACATGTCATATGAAAACTTTTCTGATCACTCTTTCTTTTTGGATCAGTATCTACTTGGCAACCTGCAAGTACATATGCCTTCACAGGCATCAGAAGGACAATTTGTTCCTTCACATCCTACAGTTCCATCTCAGGGAACTATGGTTGTTTATACAGGTACAGGTGACGGTGTGAGAAATACGAGTGAAATCAGGCAAACACCGAGCGAAACACATGCACGCGAGGATAGTGACAAATCTTTGAGTCTTCGTGACGTGAGTGCACACACCAACACAGATCTGTTACAGGAACAAATGTCTGCTCTGAAAGCTGAAATTGAAAGGTTGAATGCTGAGAATGCTAGATTCAAAAGTGGAGAGCTGGTAACTCTACAGGAGAAAGTTGCTGATCCTTCCTTTACTTCTCTGAAAAAGAATTGGACGATCATGTAAAGGGTATTCACTCTAGGATGGACAAGTTTGACAAGAACCAGGAGCTCTGTATGACAAAGCTTGACAACTTGGAGCAAACACTGGCTCAAGTTGTTCAACACTTGAAAATTAATCAGTCTACATCTCAGTCTACTCCAGAGGATCCCTCAACTAAGGGGGAGAAGGATAAGGAAGATGAGGAAGACAAAGATGATCACAGCAATGCTGATGCTGCTGATAGGAGTAATAAGGATGGAGATACTGATAGGAGTGATAAGGGTGCAGATGGACCAAGTGGAAAAGATTCTTCAGCAGCTGACAAAAGTTATGACAAGTCTAAAGGCAAAATGCCTAAATCTGAGAACATCTTCACTAATCAGGATTATGACAACATTCCTGAAGATGTTAATGATGATGATGCATTTGATGCTGCCTATTTGAAGCTGAAGAAGAAGGTCATTTCGAGGAAAGCTTTCTCTTCAATGAAGATCACTCTGTGGACCCTGAGCACTTGGAAAGGGTCAGGATGTTTAAAGCTCAACATGAAGCTAGCAAAGCAAGGCTTCAGGAATTACAGAAACTGGTAGATGAGAAGAGGACAACTGATGAGTTGGTCAAGCTGGAGAAACAGAAGCTATGGGATGCAAAGTGCAAGGAGAAGAGAGAAGATATCTCCAGAAAAGTTGGTGAAAGGTGGGATATTGCTAGACAAATCTTCTCTGGACCTCAAAGGGAACCTTTCAATGATGGTAAGTTCAAATCTTTCATCTATGACCTGAGAGAGGCTAACCTTAATGAGGATATGTTTATGCGTGCTCTTGCTCTCGAGTTAGAATACATAACTGTTGGTGTCAAGAATCTTCTCAATGAATGGGAGATCATTATTTCTACTCAGAGAAACGGAACATTCAGGGTTTCAATTGGTCTATTCAAGTTTCTATCTCTAACTGAAATCTGGGTGATTCGTAACAAGATCAGACGCAGCTCAAATCTGAATGAACTCCTTCGTGACAGGCTTATGGATTGTGCTATTCATAACAGCCCACAAGTTGTCAGAAATCCTTACTGTGCATGAGAGCAACTTTGGAACCTTCTACCTGGACTATAAACATCTTCTTAAGTATGATGTTAATCAGATGGTTCTTGTTTCGACTATTCTACGTACCAAGGGCTTCGCTACGAAAGCCAAAGCTAATGCTGATACTGAGATTGTGAACTACTGCACAAGAAGAAACATTCAACAATACTTCAGAAAGATGAAGTATATCAACCAATCTCAGCCAGCAGATTTCATCGAAGACCCTGTGGACATAGAAGTTCAATATCATCTTTCATTGGCTCGTGAAAGAAAGAAGCATGGAGAATCCACTGCAGCTGAAGAGCCTACTCAGAATGAGCATTCTACTCCAATCATTCACTGTTCTGATACTGAAGAAGGAGAAGTCACTCGTTCTGAGTGAATAGATTGATTAGGATATTTGTTAGATATGTTCAAGGAACATCCTTTTGTAATCTATTAATGATCAGGGTTTAATGTTTAATGCAAAGCCATAAACTTTGCTATTTACATTCCTTTGTTTAAATCTTTGTCTAATCTGTTAGTTGAGTTATCCTCTAGGAAATTTGCATGTTATGTTAACAAACAAATAGGGGGAGATTGAAAGGCATATGTTCAGCCTATTTGTATTTAAAGAGGTACAACTCAACTCAGATAAGAAAGCTTAGTAAATAGCAAGTCATCGGAATCCGTACGAAGAACGTCAAATGATTTATGGGAATTATATGTCTGATAAATTCCAGGATGCTGCTGCACACCACTGAAAGAAGTTCATTAATATGTTCAAGCCTCAGTGCACAAATAATCTTTTGTGGCACGTCCAGGAGTTCAGAAGATATAAAGTTTCTATACTTTATTTTATTAGAAGATTCCATTTAATGAAGAAGTACTTACAAGACGAAGACTCGACGAACAAACCAAATTCTTAATGTTTATTTGACAAAGAATATTTGATTTAACTAGATACAGATGAACCAGACAGTACATCTGTGTATCAGTTATTCAAATTAAATATTTGAAGTCAAGCAGAAGTGGTAGTTCGTATCAAGAAGAAGTTATTAAAGGTTAAAGAAGACAGGAAGCTATTCTACTGAAGATTGGGTGTTTAAATATTTAATGGACTATTATTTCACTTCTCAAATAATTATATTAATTATGTAATTTATTTATTAAATTAATTCACTCTCGAAGTAATTTAATTTATGAATATATATAATTAACTTAATTAAGTGGATAATTTCCTATTAAATATAAAAACAAATTATATTTTTAATCACCTAGATTAACTCAGCATACAATCTAAGATTGTCTGGCCGGGTAATTCAAAACTACCAAGACAAATGGATTGCCTGGCGTTTGATTAAACTTCCAGCAAGGCAATACAATGGTCCTACCCGAGCAACAGCAAGACAAACTGTTTTGTCTTACCGTTTGCTAATGAACTCCACTGCCAAGACAATTCTTTGTCTTACTCGAAAGTTAATGGATGTCTGCAAGACAAAACAGATTGTCCTAACCGAAAAGTTTATGTGGCTGCCAGACACTTCCAAGCCAAGACAATCTCAATTGTCCTGCCGAGTGGATGCTTTGTCTTACCCTTCCTGAATTGTCTTGCCCTTATATAAATTGTCTTTCTGGCTTGTTTTAGGCTTGTTAGTCAATCTGGAATTGTCTTCCCTTGTCATACATTTGTCTTGCCCAAGCTAGTTTTGTTCTTGCCCTTCTTGTTTTGTCTTTCCAACACTTGTAATGTCTTGTCTTTCCTTTGTCTTACAAGTACAAAGCTTTGCCTATATATATGGCTTAGTTTCTTCATTTTTAAGTGTTCATCACTTTGTAATTCAAAGCATTTGTAAAGCTTTCAAGTTGTTCGTAACTTGCTTGATCGTTATATCCACAGTTTTCTGTGCTTGATAACCCGGTTGTTTTAATCACTAAATCTAGAATATACCCTGTCGAATTTATTCTACGAACTTTAGTGGACATTAAAACTGAACCATATTAATTATATAACGACTTCAAACATTGTTATATTAATTAATTATAATCTGATTAACAAGTTACATTCAATCAGATTCACTTCCGCGATAATTTGGTATCGATTGTATTCCCCCCCCTTCTACAATCGTATCTGGACCTAACATCCCCCTATTTGTTTGTTAGAGTTCGACAAGCAAATCCTTTAAGAGGATAACTCAACTAACACAATGAAAAAGCACACTAATTTAAAAACAGGAAATAATACTAAGTACCATCTGGATTATATCTTACAATTTCCAGAATTCAAAAGTAAATACAAGTAGCCATTGTTCCTCTAGACTGAACTAATTGTTCTTTGTTTCTTGGCTCTTGAATTGATCAGGTACTGCCCAGCTCTTCTCTTTGCACCATCTTTTTCTTTCTTCTGAGTGAGCTTGTTTTCAATTTCTTCAATCCTGGCAGTTATAGTACTCAGTGCCACTTGCTCTAATGTATTCTCTGATGGTGGTTGCTCAAGATTCTTCTTCATCTTCTCCAAAGTCTGTAAGTGGACCATCTTCTTCAATTTTCTTGAAAGTGATATTAAGTTCCATTCCTTCAATTTTCATGATGACCCTTGATGGAAGAGCACGAACTCTCGAAGTGTTGTGAACAGTCTCTACAGCTTTCCTTATCTCCAGAAGATCTATCAGTTTCTTGAGCACACTTTTTTCTTCTTTAACCACAGACCACTTAACAGCACCAACTGCTCGAGTAATTCTCTTTGATGAGAATTTCCAATATCTTCAAGTGGTATAGCTGCAGCCTCAGAATCTTTCTTCTTCTTGAATATTATGGAGGTTGGATTGTAAGTAACAACAGGCTCATTAGGGGTTTCAGGAATTTCAGGATTGAGTGGAGGCAATGGATATGGTGGCTGACGTTTGATTGTTGATAAGTCCAAGTCTGTATATAAAACAATTATTTGAGAATCTTGAATGCATGTTTTCACATTGTCTGTATATTATATATTGTTGACAATCTGGGATAGAAGAAGATTAGATTGTCGAACTCCTTTAAAAGACACCATAATTAATTATCTAAACGGACTTCAACATTGTATATTAATTAATTCGTAATTGATAACAAGTTACATTCAATCAGATTCCTTCCGCGATAATTTGGATCGATTTGTATCAAACCCCCCTTCTTCAACTCGTATCTGTGACCCTACAACTGGTTTATCAGAGTGTCAATCACAAATACACTATTAGACTCTATAACCACTCTGTAACGTTCAACTATTTTTATATTCGAATTAATTTTATTCCCAAATTTAATTCTGATTTAAAATTTTCTCTTCTGTAATCCACAATCTATCATCCAAACCACTATTCACTTAAATCCTTATACATGAGTAACCAAAAAGATTACGTAGCATAACATCCCACCGTTCAGCAAAGGGGGGGGAACACTTCGGCCTATGGAAGAGGCAACGTTACATTCCCTCCGCACTGCGAACAGGAAATATATCGGGATATTGAAACAAGGGTGTTTCTAACTCGATGAGCTTATAATAGCCCGAAGAGGATGGTGTGTTATGCCTTCATAAAATGTTCCGAAAGAACTTTCTGAGTACACCGGATGAAGAGAGTGACACTAGATGAACTAGATGAATCTCCCAACTATCTTAGTTGAATCTTAGATCCGTTCATGTACAATAACTGTTGTAATTGTCCGAATCGAACGCAAATCTGGGATACGCTAGCGATCATCAATGAAGGCTCAAGAAGAAGTAAGAGAGAACAAGAAAGAGACTGGATGGCTCAGTATGAACCGTTTGGTTCAAATCCCGGAGAAGGGCTTTCAGATGTTTCATCAGACTTAATAATATGCTAACAACTTAAATCTGCATGGGAAATTCTCACGACAATAAAGAGGTCAATTATGGTTTCTCTTAAACCTTCTGAACCATCTGGAAACCAGAATCACTGCAAATCAGGGAAAGCATAGATCTGAAGAGATATCTCTGGAAAGGATCTATCGGAGTTTGGAAAACGAAAAAAATTGTTGAACTGAACAGGTTCAAGACAAAGCAGAGATATGGCTGGGGTAAACACAGAACCACCAAGAGCTCAGTTGTTGCATTACCTACACGGAAGAAAAAGAAGGATGTCTGTTGTTCCTTCTAAGCATTCAGGAACATTTGTTGTACCTGCATGGGGCTAGCACTGTTCTTACAGTGGTGATGATGAGTTCTCATACAATGCGAGCTCAGACATGTTCGAATATAATCTTTCACTGTTGCAAGAAGTTTGGAAACATGAGATTCCGGGAGAAGAACCCCTTCCTACCAATACCAAACTACTTGCTACGTAAGTTTCAGAAGGCGGGTGGTTATTCAATCTTCTACAAGCAAAGGCGGTACAAGACTGGGATGGTGGCGATCGACGCACAGTTAAATGTTTCAATGTGTGTGAAACCGGGACACTTGCAACTGAGTGCAAGCAGGCCCAAGCGTTCCAGGGAAGAGAAGGATTCGTACGATGAGGCTGAAACAGAGTATGCTGCCTTCAGTGAGAAAGCTCAGGGTACTTTGGGGTCAAAGCTTTCAAAAGAATCTTATCTGGCGAAGAAGGCAAAAGCTGGGATGATCAGATAGTGATGAAAGAGGAGCAGCTCAGGGACATGTTGCTTTATGGCAATGCTGGTCATCTTCACACTCCTCCTGCTGGCAAGTTTCAGGGTGATCTACAGCCCTAAAACTGTTATGTAATTAGGACTGAAGAGATG
Source organism: Daucus carota subsp. sativus (assembly GCF_001625215.2). Lineage (NCBI taxonomy): Eukaryota > Viridiplantae > Streptophyta > Magnoliopsida > Apiales > Apiaceae > Daucus > Daucus carota. The sequence continues at coordinate 1,522,354 of NC_030384.2, read as the reverse complement.
AGCCTATATTAAGAAGGTTGAAAAGCTTGCCAATCTTACAAATTGATACTTTAGTCTTGGGATATCATGCTTATACAAAGAATGAGATGGAAGTATTAAAACCTAAAATTGAACAACTGATATGGATTTATGGATTACAAAGTGTAGAGTCAGAGTTCAGAGAAAAGGTGAGATTGCCTTAAGACTTCACGTGATCGAAGACGAAAGTTAAGTGTAAAGCCTTTAAGGCTATGCCTTCACTATCGTCCACAGAGCTTAATGATAAACAAGAGATCAAGAGAACTGTTGGAATAGGCTTTGACTATAACAAATCTGTCGGTTAAGGCTAGTAACATTACCCTTTAAGAAGAGTGCTGAGGAGAGAGAATTCCTTTTGTTTTGAAAGATTCCCTCACCCTTGTTTAATACCTCAGTAGCTGAACCTTGTAGCAAACTCGTTGTATTTAACTATGAACTCAAAACAGGAAGCCTAACTAAAATGAACGAGCAGTAATGAGAAGAGAGAGAGATTCTGACAAACCTGAAACAATCAAAGTGAAGGCAATTCTAGGTTTGCCTAAAGCTGGTTTAGGTGTCCAACTCTGAAAGAAACTAAGCTTCAACAAGCCTAATAACTGTGAACTAGACGAACAGAACAATATATGCCCATTCTCTGAGAACTTCAATCTGTTAATAATGTTAGAGTAGAATTGTGAGTGTCTACTCTTTGACTGATATTCCTGTTGCCTCCTGTATTTGATGCATGCCATAAATTTGTGTGTGTGTAAATGTATGCTTTGTGCTTTCATACTATTTGCCATTTTTAAGAATTTGCATGCTAAAAATTGAAGGACGTCACCCACGACAACACACACACAAAAACGTATGCCAGGGCCAAAGACTTGCTAGTCCTCCTCGTGTTATGAAGGAGACTTATGTTCCAAAGCCCTAAACACTAGGTTTCTTAAGGCTGTTGTTACGGAAGGAAGTTCAGTCAAGTTGACCAAGGTCTAGTCCAGAGGCTTGTTGTTACACCTGTAGAAATCAGTTCTTTAAGTTTGTGGAACCACATCAAGTGTTGGGTCTCCAAGAATGTTAATCAAATTGTCTTTTCAGGCCAGCGGTGCCAGTTGAGTTGTCAGTGCTGTTGGGTGCTGACAGTGGAAGCGTCCAGGCCCATGACTGGAATAATCCCTGCTGACTGAAGTCGAGAGAGGCAACTAACCTACAGTAACTTTTGGCTGCATTTTAAAAGCAAGGGTCGTACTTTTGGATATGGCAAGTAATTTGATTCAACTGGCAGGATCATTCATCAGAAAGTTGCACTAGTTGAAGGACGTGCCACCACTAATTCCTCTAGTTCCAGCCAGTTTTCGTGAACACGGGTTATATGTTACGTTGAAAAGGAAAGTATGTATAATCACACATACTCACGGATAAACGCTCCTCATTATGTGGCATCAAGAAAGGCAACATATTGTTAGCATCTACTCTACTGGACCCAGGAAATGAATTTCCCATTTATGCACAACGCATCTGCTGAAGATCAGTCAGTTATGCTTAAAACTCTCACACCTCCAATTACAAACTATAAACTCTCTGGTCAAGAGAGATTTGGTGAGAGGTTGCCTTCCCTGGAATTTACCATCTGATGAATCCTGTGAAGCTGTCAGAAAGGAAAAGCGAAGGAGAGCATCTCACAAAAGCACGCCCATCTAATAGTATCACTGAACCATTTGCACCTGTTGCCACTCTGGATTATTTGGCCCAGTGGAATCATTATGTCAATTGATGGAGGAAATTGCTTGGTCAATTGTGGATGACTCTTCAAAGTTACTGGGTTTACTTCCCCTCAGCTTCCACAGGATTGGAAATCCCCTGACAGTAACTTGATCCTATATCAAGCTATGGATTGGAAAGGGTGTTCCTGTACAAGCAATACGGCAGCATAATGGGACGAGTTCAAGAATCAAAACCCTTAATCCAACTTTACTGACAAGGGATAACAGACTGTATCTCAGCACAGGACTCCACAACAGAATGAGTAGTCGAAAGGATAGAACGTACATGATTGAAGCTGCTCGAACAATGATTGCTGAAGCAAAGCTTCCTCTGTACTTTTGGGCTGAAGCTGTGAGCACTGCCTGTTACAACCAGTAGAACTTTGAATAATAAGGTCACATTGAAAATCTCCTTTCAACTGGTATAACAACAACGAAAACCTATGTCAACATCTTCATGTCTTCGCGGGGCCAACGCTTTGTTCTTAAACGATGGTGAAGAGAATTTAAGTAAGTTTGAACCAAAGCATATGAAGCAATCTTTGTTGTTCATCCCAAAAATTGCTTATCGCGTTTTTGTAATTGATAACTCTGTAGTGAAAGTTAGTGTCAATGTTACATTTGTGACACTAAACTTCCAAGTCTACAATCTGCTGATCCATCTGAGTCTCTGAAGTTGTGACAAAACTATCCCGATTCTGTTCAGCTGTGATATTGCCCACTGAGGTTGCAAAGGCGGACAACAGACTGGTGATGATCTACGGCAAAGGTGGAGGAACTGTGGAACCACTGGGATTCCACTAGTTGCTATGGGTGTCACTCAGTCAACTGGCTAACTCAGGGGAGCTGGTGGATCAATAGTCAACACTTCGCTTAATGATAAACTGCTGAATCCGCAAGGGACCACAACTTCCCAGGGAACAGATTTGGGAGAGTCATCCCTTTGATTAATTCGTGGAGATCCTGCTGGCTGGTGTCCGACTAGAAGTGCTATCCGACAACTAATGTCTATCTTCTTGGTTTTCTTCACAATTAGAACTCAAAGAAACTAGATGAAAGTACTTGCTGCCCTGCTTACGGTTCTTGCCCTGCACGAAGACACTCCTCATTGAGAGACAGAGTCTGGGCCCTGGTTCAAGGCCAAAAAGGAACATCTACTAATTGGATCTAGAGGATCTCCGTAAATGTTAGCTGTGATGGCATTGTTGTGACAACCAAAGCCCGACCTGTGTCCAAAAGTTATTCACAAGTAGCGCTTGATTACGATGAAACCTATGCCTCCATTTGCTGTCTTAGCCATCAGAATATTCTTGCCTTGTTGTACACTCCACACTTAGGTTTACCAATGGATTGTTAAAGTGCATTTCTGATGGACACTGGAACGAAGGTACACCTGGAACAACACTCCTGGCTTGAACACATCCAGAGTTTGTGTGATTTATACTCTTCTTTTCAGCTGTCTCTGGACCTCCAGAGCCAATAAGACCTGGTGACACTCTCCTGGTTTTTTATTGTCATACCATTTCTAACGGTGTTCATCCCACACTTCCTTCTTTCCAAATTGCATGATACGGATTCTGGTCTTGTACAAATATCTGTTGACTGTATTAATATTTGGTTACTAACGATACACTGTGCACAGCGTTGCTAAGTTACGCCCAGAGTACATTGAGTGAGATGCTGGGTGCAGCTGTACTACTTCCTTGGTTTCAGTAAGCCCACGAAGATGAGATGGAATATTCATTTGCCATCCAGTTGTTAGGATCTTATTGAAAGTACAATCTCGAGGCTCTTCACGGAAAGACACCATGGCCACCTGCCACACAAGCTTGACCAGTGATAACTCTGGTAGAAAGTTGATATCACAAGTTATCGAGTTGATTAGCTCCTTACTTATCGTACTGAACACGTGACCAGTATTCATGTTGCCACCATGTTTGTTGTGCTTAGTTCCAAGGCTGATCCTAAAGCATCACATCTTATACGTCGTCCAACAGTACTTTAGAATAATCTTCAGGGTACCCTGGATTAGGTAATTGGTTACCCTTAAGAAACTGTTTTGATTCTCTTAACCGGCTTTATACAGATTCTGATTATGCAGGTGCAGGGAGTGATCAGGAAGACGTACGTGCTGGAAGTGTCAACTTTCTAGGACTGTCGGTGGTTTCCTGGTAGCAGAAGCAGCACCCCGTGTTCCCTTCTACTGCGAGCTGGGAATAAGCTGCTGGAAAAGCTCTGCGGTGTCAGATCTTGTGGAGCAAGACTCAACTGAAATGATTTGGTGTTGTAGTAAAAAATATGGGTCCTATATTGTGGGATGAATACAAGTGGCCCTAGCCATTGTCCAACAATTGGTCAACATTCAAGAACCAAGCACATTGATATCGGTATCAGTTCATCGATGAGACATGTCTGAATGTACTGTGGTGTTATCATTTTGTATCCCCACGAATTGAGCAAATTGTGACATCTTCCTAAACCACGGGATGAATCCCACTTTCTCGTAAGTGGTTGTGAGTTAGGGATGTTTAAAATTACATCGTTTCTTGTAAATTTTTCATATGTCTTATATGTTTGTATATATTTTTGTGAAATTTTCTGTGTAATTATTATATGTGTTATTAGATTTTACATGGACTTTCTTGTATATTCTGATAATATTTTGAGTAGTTATGCATGCTTGTATATTAATCTGTAATTTTCTACGTGCTCATATACTCCCCTGTAATATTTTCTAGCATTTAGATAATCATTTGTACTTATTTGTATTTTTCAAAATGAAGTCAATAAAATTTGAGTTTAAAGTTAATTCTTTTATTGAATTAATGTATCTCTCATAGTATTTGATCTTTAATAAATTGAAATTTACAAACATATTTGTGTATTCTAGTATTGTTTTATTAAGACTTTTGATTTTCATTGCTAAAATGTTTTCTGGAAAAACACCATGCAAAAATCATAGGATTTAATTATATAATTACTAATTTTCGGCCAAGGGACAATCTGGTGTCTTAATAGGTGGGTGTTGGTGTCGTTAAGACACATTTAATTTTCTTATGCGTGTGGCTGACTCGGCGGGACAATTGTTTGATTTTGCTTGCCCGATGTCACTCCGTAAGACAATCAATGTCTTTACAACTTCGTTGCCACTACTTCTGGACGCTCGGTTAAGACAATCAAGATTGTCTTACCCGAGTCCCTTTATACCTTTTGTTGCGATTGGCTCATCTCAGCCTCTTCGGCAGGACATTTAAAATTGTCTTCAGTCCGAGACATTGAGATGTTCTGTAAGAACAAAACCGGTTATCTTGCGCTTACTTAAACCACACACATTCTCAAGACCACTATGTCTATTGTTCTGCCCAAGTTCTTCAGCTCTCTATACACACGATATACCGACGAATGATCTGGTTTTCAAGTTTTGCCAAAAAACTTGTTGTTTTTGTCGATTTCAGGCTCTAAAGCTTGCGGCTACGTCGTTTTCGCTATTTACCAGACGAAGCTCTGCCATTTGTTGTCCCAAAGAATTCGGGAGTCATTCGCTTAATCCTCTTCGATTGCTCTGTGGTAATGACCTTTAATCGTGATTTTGCGGAGTTGCTGGTTGTATCATCGACCCTGGTGCTTGATGTGTTTAAGGCCGAGTTAATCAAACATGGGAATTAGGGTTTTGGCCTGAGTTGGAATTTGGAGGTAAAGGCTGTGGTTTGGCGGTTGATACTGTGCAATGGGTTTTGGAGCTTAAGGGTGTTGTGGTTTGTGTGGAGTTATTAATAGGCTTTGGGACTAGGAGGGTTAGTTGAGGTGCCGATATAAAATAATAAAGGGTTAATTCGATAGTTATTCTAATATTTCGAATATTACATTAATAATCAATTGATTATTAATTATTCATGTGAAATTGCGAGAATTTGAGAATTAAAATTTCATTTGAAAAAATTCTCAGCTTAATTCAATTTTTATACTAAAAATATGGCAGGAGAATTTGTGATTGCTGAGACCACACTGTGCAAGCCTTGAACCTGATGACTTCTCTGATGATTCAGGACTTGGGTCAGCATTTCTTTCGAGACAATGTCTCAGCCAGTACCTGCACTGTCAGCTGAATTCCGTCCAAGTGCAACCACTGTTCGACTACTATCTTCCAATGTTGTCAACTCTATGACACTGGAAAACTACAAGCTGATAGTGGGATCTACCCCACGGAACAGAGGTTTTCATCACTGTGTGATGTCTTGAACCAGAATCCGGGCTTGTCCAAGGGACAAATTGTGAGCAGAGCCCTCAGATGACTGACATCAGACAATTCTTGTCCGGTACTTACTTCACGCTCAGCTCTTTCTCCCTAAGTGTCACCGGGAAATCTGACATAGGTGACATGGGCTGTTTTCTTCGACCACCCCTCGCAACGGTCGTTTGCTCCCACTAAGAGATCGACAAGTACATTTTGGCAATATCGTTTCGAGCTGCAACTTCTGGTACGCATAGCTATACGACGGTCGACGGGTCAACTTTGGACGACGATTGCTGAGGGAGATTATCAGCACCACACGGCCATGGGTAGTCTCGTACACCACCACGATCAATTATAAGAATCGCAAACAGCTTGCAATGCTTCTCTGAGGGATTCTGATGTTATTTCTGAGGAACAGATGAATGAAGCTATGGAACTGTTAACTTCGGATTTCTCCTGTTTGTTCTATTCAGCAGACTGAACTTGTGCTAAGATCCAGGACCCAGGCTGTAAACAGAAACAAGGCTGACATATGCCACTGGTAGTGACTCCTTTCATGTTAGAGCAATCAGTCTCCATTTCCGCCATGTTCAAGTTCCTTAACCTCTACACACAGCAACAATATCCAAACCCAACAACAACAACAGCTCAACCAAGACATTCAAGAAGGACCAACAGCAAGCAACAATCACCTCCCCAAAACTTCAACCACTTCAAATCCTCAATACTACAACAAATCCTCAGCCAATCCTCACTACTCTCCCTCCAAACCCTTCCTTACAACTCTCCTCACATCATCGTACTTACAACTCTCCTCACAATCTCAAAACAAATTCCTCTCACATTACAAACTCTTTCCTGACAACACGCCTCCATCTTTCCTCTCCAGTCTGAACCAACACCTTCACCTGCACATACACAATAACATTCCCCAACACCACCAATTACCTCTCAGGCCCCTGCTTGCTGATGTTGCTATACATCCACCCAGAGCTACAGACTTCAGGACTGCTTACATGGTAGTCAGGGTACTTTCTAATCTCACTGATATCTTTAATTTCATTATTGCAGATTTGATTGTGGACATTGGATCTGCCCTTTCCCCCAGACTCCCAGCAAATGAACCTGAAAACACCCAGGTTCAAACCAACGCTGACGTTTCATTTCATAAATTTGATTCTTCATCAAACCCATCAACGCACTACATCATACACCAGTGTTCGAAAGGTAGCCCGGGAAGGAGCGTGGGAGTGCAATTCCTGAGATACCGCGCAGCTCTGTCTCCTAAGAAGCAAGGGTGGCAGAACCAGAGACAACTGCAGCCGCATCCATTCCTCCCAAAAGGATTTGGCACACTGAAATGGTACGCTATACAGTCTCTAGATCATTCTCTCACAGAATGCATCGTTCATTGAAATTGGCCGCCGACCGCGGTATCTTGAACGAGTCACACAGCAACAACTCGCACTCACGCTCCTAAACACTGAACACGTTTGTCTTATGATTCTTCACTTGAGAGGAGAGCACAGATTTTGAAACCATTGTTCATATGAAAAACTTTTCGATTCACTCTTTCTTTTTGGATTCAGTATCTACTTGGCAACCTGCAAGTACATTGCATTACAGGCATCAGAAGGAACAATTTTGTTCCTTACATCCTACGTTCCCTCTCAGGGAACTATGGTTGTTTATTACAGGTACAGGTGACGGTTTTGTGAGGAATACGAGTGAAATAGGCAAACACCGAGCCGAAAACACATGCACGCGCAGGATAGTGACAAATCTTTGATGTCTTGTGACGTGAGTGCCACCACCAACACAGATCTGTTCCAGGAAACAAATGTTGCTGCCTGAAAGCTTGAAACTTGAAAGTTGAATTTTACCTGAGACTGCTAGATTCAAAGTGGAGAGCTGGAACTCTACAGGAGAAAAGTTGCTGATCCTTCCTTACTTCTTGAAAAAGAATGGACGATCACTTAGATGGTATTTCACCTTAGGCTGGACAAGTTTGACAAGACCAGGAGTCTTGTATGACAAAGCTTGACAACTTGAGCAGCAAACACTGGCTCAGTTGTGCTTCACCACTGAAAATTAATCGTCGTACATCTAGTCCTACTCCAGAGGATCCCTCAACTAAGGGCGAGAAGGATAAGGAAGATGAGAAGACAAAATGATCACAGCAATGCTGTGCTGCTGCTAGGCAGTAATAAGGGATGGATGATACTGATAGGAGTGATAAGGTGCAGATTGGACAAGGGAAAAGCATTCTTCAGTCAGCTGACAAAAGTTCATCGACAAGTCTAAAGGCAAACTGCCTAATCTGAGAACATCTCACTAATCAGAGATTATGACACTTCGAAGATGTTAACTGATGATGATTGCATTGATGCTGCCTATTTTGAAGCGAGTGAAGAAGAAGGTCAGTTCGGGAGGAAAGCTTCTCTCAATGAAGGATCACTCTGTGGGACCCTGCGCACTTGGAAAGGTCAGCGGCATGTTTAAAGCTCAAGCTTGAAGGCTAGCAAGCAAGGCTTCAGGGATTACAGAAACTGAGTAGCCTGAGAAGAGGGACAACTGATGAGTTGTGTCAAGATGGAGAAAAGGAACAGCTATGGTGAGTAGCAAAGTCAAGGAGAAGAGAGCAGATTCTCCAGAAAAGTTGGTGAAAAGGGGGATATTGCTAGCAAATCTTCTCTGGACCTCAAAGGGAAACCTTTCAATGATCTGGTAAGTTACAAATACTTTCATCTATGCACCTGAGAGAGGCTAACCTGTAATGAGGTTCTATGTTTATGCTCTCTTGCTCTCGAGTTAGAATACCTAAACTGTGGGTCAAGATCTTCCAATGCATGGGAATCATTTATTTTCTACCAGAGAACGGAACATTAGGTGTTTCAATTGGTCTATTCAAGTTCTTCTCTAGACTGAATCTGGCGTGATTCGTAACAAGATCCGACGCAGCTCAAATCTGATGAACTCCTTCGTGACAGGCTTATGGATTGTGCATATTAACAGCCCACAAGTTGTCAGAAATCACTTACTGTGCATGAGAGCAACTTTGAACCTTTAACTGGACTATACACACATCTTCTTAAGTATGATGTTACATCAGTGTTCTGTTTCGACTATTCTACGTACCAAGGGTCTACGAAAGCCAAAAGCTACATGCTGATACTGAGATTGTGAACTATGCCAAGAGAAACTTCAACAATACCTTCAGAAAGATGGAAGTATATCACACCATCTAGCCAGCAGCTTTAATCGAAGAACCTTGTGGACATCGAAGTTCAATATCTTCATTGGCTGTGAAGAAGAAGCTGCGAATCCACGCAGCTTGAAGCAAGCCTACTCCGAATGGAGCATTCTACTCCAATCATTACTGTTCTGATTACGGAAGGAAGGAGAAGTCACTCGTTCTGCGTGTAATAGCATATTGATTAGGAATTTGTTAGATTTGTTCAAGGACATCCTTTTGTAATCTATTAATGATCAGGGTTTAATGTCATTGCAACAGCTATAACTTTGCTATTTACTTCCTGTGTTTCAATCTTTGTTCTAATATATATATATATACTTGCGCCTCATTTGAGAGACAATAGTTGCCGCTGTCAAACCTTGCTCCACTGTGTATGTATGTATATGACATAGAAAACATTCAAGTGTTTAAACTTGTGCCACCATTGCACATAGATGAAGTCAAACTTTGCGCCGGGTCAAAGGTTGCGCCATTTCTCCACTGTCCAATGTAGAGTGACTTAGAATAAATTCCAAGTGAGGAAATTAGTCAACCTTGCGCCTATTGACCAGGTCAAGACTTGCGCTTGACCATGGTTGCGCCATTCTCCATACAGTGCATCAGAGTGCCCTGTGACTTAGAAAGTTTCTAAGTGTAAGTTCAAGTTTTGACTTTTAGTCAAAGCTTGCGCTACACAGTGCATGGAGAGTACTGGGACTTAGAAAATAAGTCCAGTAGGTTGAACTTGCGCCAAGGTGTCATACAGTGTACCTGTAGGCGCAAGTTTGACTCAAGTCAAACTTACACACTTAAATTATAATATAGATATGTGTATATATATAAATATTATTAATTGTTTTATGAATTACTTGAATTATTATAGTTTCAAGTAACTTCCAATTAATTGTGTATATATATATATAAATATAAATTCAATTCTTTGATGATGTAACTGGAATAGCTTGATTGACTTGATCAATTAATCCGTTGATCGAATCCACTGAATACTTTCGTACGTCCTGACGTCCTGTGCACTGGTCTGGTTCACGAACGACTCGAACTGAAATAATTCCTTGAATCTTTTGCTTGATAATATACTTGATCAATCATTCCGGGTTAGATGTTGCTTCAATAAATTTGATTATAAATAATCAAAATAGATATACTGGAATCTTCTGGTCTTTGATACTTGATCGTTAGGCAATCTTTGATAAAAAACTGATTGAGCTTTATTCATCACTGAGGCTTGAACATATTAATGAACTTCTTCCAGTGGACGAATGTTCGTCTCAGATATCTTGATTGTCTTTGTCTGTTCATATCGGATCTCCACCTGTAGATTCCTGTATTATACTTACGTATTGTTCCTGTCCTTTTGTTGTGTTGAGTTATCGTAATTACATTTAGGTTACATTATGCTTTACAGTCTCCCCTAAAAGGCATATGTTCAGCCTATTTGTATTTAAAGAGGTACAACTCAACTCAGATAAGAAAGCTCAGTAAATAGCAAGTCATCGGAATCCGTACGAAGAACGTCAAATGATTTATGGAATTATATGTCTGATAAATTCCAAGATGCTGCATACCACTGAAAGAAGAAGTTCATTAATATGTTCAAGCCTCAGTGCACAAATAATCTTTTGTGGCACGTCCAGGAGTTCAGAAGATATAAAGTTTCTATACTTTATTTTATCAGAAGATTCCATTTAATGAAGAAGTACTTACAAGACGAAGACTCGACGAACAAACTAAATTCTTAATGTTTATTTGACAAACAATATTTGATTTAACTAGATACAGATGAACCAGACAGTACATCTGTGTATCAGTTATTTCAAATTAAATATTTGAAGTCAAGCAGAAGTGGTAGTTCGTTCGTTCGTCAGATCAAGAAGAAGTTATTAAAGTTTAAAGAAGACAGGAAGCTATTCTACTGAAGATTGGGTGTTTAAATATTTAATGGACTATTATTTCACTTCTCAAATAATTATATTAATTATGTATTTTATTTATTAAATTATTCACTCTCGAAATTAATTTAATTTATGAATATATATAATTAACTTAATTAAGTGGATAATTTCCTATTAAATATAAACAACCAAATTACATTTTTCATCACCTATATTAACTCAGCAAGACAATCTAAGATTGTCTTGCCGAGTAATTCAAACTGCCAAGACAATGGATTGCCTGGCCGTTGATTAAACTTCCAAGCAAGGCAATACAATTGGTCCTACCGAGCAACAACAAGACAAACTGTTTTGTCTTACCGTTTGCTAATGAACTCCACTGCCAAGACAATTCTTTGTCTACCGAACGTTAGTGGATGTCTGCAGACAAAACAGATTGTCCTACCGAAAGTTTATGTGGCTGCCAAGACAATTCCAAAGCCAAGACAATCTCAATGTCCTGCCGAGTGGATGCTTTGTCTTACCCCTTCCTGAATTATCTTGCCCCTTATATAAAGTGTCTTCCTGGCTTGTTTTTAGGCTTGTTAGGCAATCTGGAATTGTCTTCCCTTGTCATACATTTGTCTTGCCCAAGCTAGTTTGTCTTGCCCTTCTTGTTTTGTCTTCCAACACTTTTAATTGTCTTGTCTTTCCTTTGTCTTACAAGTACAAAGCTTTGCCTATATATATGGCTTAGTTTCTTCATTTCTAAGTGTTCATCACTTGTAATTCAAGCATTTGTAAAGCTTTCAAGTTGTTGTAACTGCTTGATCGTTATATCCACAGTTTTCTGGCTTTGATAACCCGGTTGTTTTAATCATTAAATCTAGAATATACCCTGTCGAATTTATTCTCGAACTTTAGTGGACATAAAACTGAACCATAATTAATTATCTATAACGACTTCAAACATTGTTATATTAATTAATTATAATTGATTAACAAGTTACATTTCAATCAGATTCCATCCGCGATAATTGGTACGATTGTATTCAACCACCCCTCTACAATCGTATCTGGACCTAACAATGGTATCAGAGTGCTTAATACCAAATACACCGTATTAGATCCTATAAACCACTCTGTAACGTTTCACTATTTTTTATTTCGAATAATTTTATTCCAAAATTAATTCTGATTAAAATATTTTTTCTTTCTGTAATCCAAATATCATCCACACACTATTCACTTTAAATCCTTAAAAATGAGTACACAAAAGATTAGTAGCATTAAAATCCCACCGTTCAGCAAAGAACACTTCGGCCTATGGAAGAGGCACACGTTACTATTCCTCCGCACTGCGAACAGGAATATATCGGGATATTGAACAAGGGTGTTTCTACTCCGATGAAGCTTATAATAGCACACGAAGAGGATGGTGTGTTAATGCCTCATAAAACTGTTCCGAAAGAACTTTCTGAGTACACGGATGAAGAGAGTGAACAGATGAACCTAGATGATACTCTCCAACTGATCTTAGTTGAATCCTTAGATCCTGTCATGTACAATAATGTTGTTAATTGTACGAATGCGAAGCAAATCTGGGATACGCTAGAGATCATCAATGAAGGCTCAGAAGAAGTAAGAGAGAACAAGAAAGAGATACTGATGGCTCAGTATGAACAGTTTGGTTCCAATCCCGGAGAAGGGATTTCAGATGTATTCATCAGACTTAATAATCTGATTAACAACTTAAATCTGCATGGGAAATACTACGACAATAAAGAGGTCAATATGAGTTTCTCTTAACCTTCCTGAACATCTGGAACACAGAATCACTGCAATCAGGGAAAGCATAGATCTGAATGAGATATCTCTGGAAAGACTCTACGGAGTTCTGAAAACTGATGAACTGGAACAGGTTCAGACAAAGCAGAGATATGGATGGGGTAAAACACAGAACCACTCAAGAGCTCTAGTTGTTGAATTACCTACACCGGAAGAAAAGAAGGATGTTGTTGTTCCTTCTAAGGCCATTCAGGAATTTGTTGTACCTGAGATGGGTCAGACTGCTTCTTACAGTGGTGATGATGAGTTCTATACATGGAAGAGCTAGAACTGTTAGAATATCAATCTCTATCACTGTTTGCCAAGAAGTTTGGAAACATGAGATTCCGGAAGAACCCTTCCTACAAATACAACCTACTGCTAGTAAGTTTCAGAAGGGCGGTTATTCATCTTCTACAAGCAAAGGAGGATACAAGACTGGGATGGTGGATCGAAGCAAGTTAAATGTTTCAACTGTGGTGAACCGGGACACTTTGCAACTGAGTGCAAGCAGCCCAAGGTTCAAGGAAAGAGAAAGGATTCGTACGATGAGCTGAAACAGAAGTATGATGCCTTAGTGAGAAAGCATCAGGGTACTTCTGGAGGTCAAAGCTTCAAAAGTAAATCTTATCTGGCAGAAGGCAAAAGCTGGGATGATACAGATAGTGATGAAGAGGAGCAGCTAGGGAATGTTGCTTTCATGGCTAATGCTGGATCATCTTCACCTCCTCCTGCTGGAAGCTTTCAGGTAGATCCTACATGCCCTAAACTGTTTATGTAATTAGGACTTGAAAGAGATGATGCTATTAAGAAGTTGAAAGCTGCCAATCTTAAAATTGATACTTTAGTCTTGGATATTCATGCTTATAAAATGAATGAGATGGAAGTATTAAAACCTAAAATTGAACAACTGACTATGGATTTAGGATTACAAAGTGCTAGAGTCAGAGTTCTAGAGAAAGGTGAGATTGCCTTAAGACTTCAGCTAGACGAAGAGAAAGTTAAGTGTAAAGCCTTTAAGGATGCCTCCACTATAGTCACAGAGCTTAATGATAAACAAGAGATCAAGAGAACTGTTGGAATAGGCTTTGACTATAACAAATCTGTAGGTAAGGCTAGTAACATTACTCCCTTTAAGAAGAGTGCTGAGGAGAGAGGAATTCCTTTTGTTTTGAAAGATTCCCCTCACCCTTTGTTTAAATCCTCAGTAGCTGAACCTCTGTTAGAAACTCCTGTTGTCATTAAATATGAACTCAAACAGGAAGACCTTAAAATGAAAGAGAGTAATGAGAAGAGAGATGAGATTCTGACAAACCTGAAACCAATCAAAGTGAAAGGCAATTTCAGGTTGCCTAAAGCTGGTTTAGGTGTCAACTCTGAAAGAACTAAGTTCAACAAGCCTAATAACTTTGTGAATAGTAAGAACAGAAACAATATATGCCATTCTACTGAGAACTTCAAATCTGTTAATAATGTTAGAGTAGAATCTGTTGATGTTCCTACTATTGTGACTGATATTCCTGTTGCTCCTGTATTTGATGCATGCCATAAATTTTGTGGTGTTGATAATTGTATGCTTTGTGCTTTCAATACTATGTTTGCATATTTTAAGAATTTGCATGCTAAAAATGAAGACACGTCACCAAGACAACACACAAACAAAAAGTATGCTAGGGCAAAGACTGTTAGTCCTCCTCGTGTTATGAAGGAGACTTATGTTCCAAAGCCTAAAACTAAGGTTTATAAGGCTGTTGTTAAGGAAGTAAGTTCAGTCAAGTCTGAACCAGTATCAGTCCAAGAGGCTCTGTTGTTACACCTGATAGAAATCAGTTCTTTAAGTTTGCTGGACCCAATCAAGTGTGGGTCCCAAAGAATGTTTAATCAACTTGTCTTTTGCAGGGTGCCAGTTGAGTTGTTCGAGTTGTTTGGGTGCTTGACAGTGGAGCGTCAAGGCACATGACTGGCAATAGATCCCTGCTGACTGAAGTGAGAGAGGCAACTGGACCTACAGTAACTTTTGCTGATAATAGCAAGGGTCGTACTGTTGGATATGGCAAGTACAAGTTGGAAGGATCATCATAGAGGAAATTGCACTAGTTGAAGGACTGCAACATAATCTCCTAGTGTCAGCCAGTTTTGTGACAAGGGTTATTATGTTCACTTTGAAAAGGAAATATGTATAATCAAACATACCAAGGATAAACGTCCTTCACTATGTGGCATCAAGAAAGGCAACATATTCGTAGCTGATCTATCTACTGGACCAGGAAATGAATTTCACTATTTCTATGCAAAGCATCTGCTGAAGATAGTCAGTTATGGCATAAGAAACTCTCACACCTCAACTTCAAAACTATAAACTCTCTGGTCAAGAGAGATTTGGTGAGAGGTTTGCCTTCCCTGGAATTTACATCTGATGATCTCTGTGAAGCTTGTCAGAAAGGAAAAGCGAAGAGAGCATCTCACAAAAGCACGACCATCAATAGTATCACTGAACCATTGCACCTGTTGCACATGGATTTATTTGGCCCAGTGAATATTATGTCAATTGATGGAGGAAGATATGCTTTGGTCATTGTGGATGACTTCTCAAAGTTTACTTGGGTTTACTTCCTAGCTTCCAAGGATGAAACTCCCCTGACAGTAATTGATCATATCAAGCTAGTGGAATTGGAAAAGGGTGTTCCTGTAAAAGCAATAAGGTCAGATAATGGGACCGAGTTCAAGAATCAAACCTTAATCAACTTTTACTCTGACAAGGGAATCAACAGACAGTACTCAGCACCAAGGACTCCACAACAGAATGGAGTCGTCGAAAGGAAGAATCGTACACTGATTGAAGCTGCTAGAACAATGATTGCTGAAGCAAAGCTTCCTCTGTACTTTTGGGCTGAAGCTGTGAGCACTGCCTGTTACACCCAGTAGAACTTTGATCAATAAGGATCACATGAAAACTCCCTTTCAACTGTATAACAACAAGAAACCATATGTCAAACATCTTCATGTCTTTGGGGCCAAATGCTTTGTTCTTAAAGATGGTGAAGAGAATTTAAGTAAGTTTGAACCAAAGGCATATGAAGCAATCTTTGTTGGTTATACCAAAATTGCTTATAGAGTTTTTGTAATTGATACTCTGTCAGTGAAAGTTAGTGTCAATGTTACATTTGATGACACTAAACTTCCAAGTCTACAATCTGCTGATCCATCTGAGTCTCTGAAGTTTGACAACTATCCAGATTCTGATTCAGATGATGATATGCCACCTGAGGTTGCAACAGGAGATGACAACAATGATGGTGATGATCTAGGCAATGGTGGAGGAAATGGTGGAAACACTGGAGATTCCACTAGTGCTAGTGGTGGATCATCAAGTCAACCTGGCAATAACTCAGGGGAGCTGGTGGATCAACTAGTCATACACTTCAGCTTAATGATAATACTGCTGAATCAGCAAGGACACAACTTCCAAGGGAAAGGATTTGGAGCAGAGATCATCCCTTTGATTTAATTAGTGGAGATCCTGATGCTGGTGTCAAGACTAGAAGTGCTACGACAAATGAATGTCTATTCTCTGGTTTTCTATCACAATTAGAACTAAAGAAAATAGATGAAGTACTTGCTGATCCTGATTAGGTTCTTGCCATGCAAGAAGAACTCAATCAATTTGAGAGACAAGAAGTCTGGGCCCTGGTTCCAAGGCCAAAAGGAAAATCTATAATTGGATCTAGATGGATCTTCCGTAACAAGTTAGATGGTGATGGCATTGTGTGAGAAACAAAGCCAGACTGGTTGCAAAAGGTTATTCACAAGAAGAAGAAATTGATTACGATGAAACCTATGCTCCAGTTGCTCGTCTTGAAGCCATCAGAATATTTCTTGCATTTGCTGTACACTCCAACTTCAAGGTTTATCAAATGGATGTGAAAAGTGCATTTCTGAATGGAAAGCTGGAAGAAGAAGTATACCTGGAACAACTCC
The DNA here is from genome assembly GCF_001625215.2 of Daucus carota subsp. sativus. Classification (NCBI taxonomy): domain Eukaryota; kingdom Viridiplantae; phylum Streptophyta; class Magnoliopsida; order Apiales; family Apiaceae; genus Daucus; species Daucus carota. Next base: position 1,505,428 of record NC_030384.2, on the reverse strand, counting down.
CTGGCTTTGAAAATCCAGAGTTTGCTGATTTTATATACTTCTTATTCAAAGCTGTCTATGGACTCAAGCAGTCACTAAGGACATGGTATGACACTCTCTCTGAGTTTTTAATTGTAAACAATTTTACTAGAGGTGTCATAAACAAAACTCTCTTTTACAAATTGCATGATAAGGATATGATATTTGTACAAATATATGTTGATGATATTAATATTTGGTTCTACTAACGATAACTTGTGCAAGAGATTTGCTAAGTTAATGCAGAGTACATATGAGATGAGTATGATGGGTGAGCTGTACTACTTCCTTGGTCTTCAAGTAAGCCAAAAGGAAGATGGAATATTCATTTGCCAATCCAAGTATGTTAGAGATCTTATTCGAAAGTACAATCTAGAGGACTCTTCACCGGCAAAGACACCCATGGCCACTGCCACAAAGCTTGACCAGGATAAATCTGGTAAGAAAGTTGATATCACAAGTTATCGAGGTATGATTAGCTCCTTACTTATCGTACTGCAAGTAGACCAGATATCATGTTTGCAACATGTTTGTGTGCTAGGTTCCAAGCTGATCCTAAAGAATCACATCTTATAGTCGTCAAAAGAATCTTTAGATATCTTAAGGGTACACCTGGATTAGGTATTTGGTACCCTAAGAATACTGGTTTTGACTTAACCGGCTATACAGATTCTGATTATGCAGGATGCAGGATTGATAGGAAGAGTACGTCTGGAAGCTGTCAATTTCTAGGACGTCGGTTGGTTTCCTGGTATAGCAAGAAGCAGCACTCCGTGTCCACTTCTACTGCTGAAGCTGGGTATATAGCTGCTGGAAGCTGCTGTGCTCAGATCTTGTGGAGCAAGAATCAACTGAATGATTATGGTGTTGTAGTAAACAAATTTCCTATATTTTGTGATAATACAAGTGCCATAGCCATTTCCAACAATCTGGTTCAACATTCAAGAACCAAGCACATTGATATCAGGTATCATTTCATTCGAGAACATGTCATGAATGGTACTGTGGTGTTACATTTTGTACCCACGATTGAGCAAATTGCTGACATCTTCACTAAACCACTGGATGAATCCACTTTCTCTAAGCTGGTTTGTGAGTTAGGGATGTTAAATATGACATAGTTCTCTTGTATATATTTTTCATATGTATTATATGTTTTTATATATTTTTGTGAATTTTCTGTGTAATTATATATGTGTTATTAGATTTTACATGACTTTCTGTATATTATCTGATAATATTTTGAGTAGTTATGCATGCTTGTATATTAATCTGTAATTTTCTAAGTGCTCATATACTCCCCTGTAATATTCTCTAAGCATTTAGATAATCATTTGTATTTATTTTGTATTTTTCAAAAATAAGTAAGCATAAATATTTGAGTTTAAGTTAATTCATTTTATTGAATTAATGTTAAATTCATAAGTATTTATATTTAATTAAATTTGAAATTTACAAAATATTTGTGTAATATATAGTATTGTTTTATTATAGATTTTTGATTTTAATTGCTAAAATGTTTTATCTTGAAAAACAATCAAAAATCATATTATTATATTATATAATTACTAATTTCGGCAAGACAATTCGTGTGTCTTACTATGTGTGGTGTGTTGGCTGTTCGGTAAGACAATTTAATTTTCTTACGCGTGTGGCTGACTCGGCGCGACAATTGTTTGATTGTCTTGCCCGAGTCAATCCGTAAGACAATCCAATTGTCTTACACCTTCGTGCACTACCTCTCTTGGACGCTCGGTAAGACAATCAAGAATTGTCTTACCCGAGTCCCTTTATACCTTTTTTTGCTGATGGCTCATCTCAGTCTCGGCAAGACAATTTAAAATTGTCTTCCCGAGACATTGAGATGTCTGTAAGACAAACCCCGGTTATCTTGCTTACTTAACCACACACACTTCTTCAAGACAATTTCTATTGTCTTGCCCAGTTCTTCATCTTCTATACACACGATATACACGCACGAACTGATCTGGTTTTCAAGTTTTGCCAAAAACTTGTTGGTTTTCTGTCGATTTCAGGCTCTAAAGCTTGCTGGCTACGTCGTTTTCGCCTATTTACAAGACGAAGCTCTGCCATTTTTTTCCTCAAGAACTCGGACTCATTTCGCTTAATCCTCTCGAATTGCTGTGGTTAATTGACCTTTAATCTGTGATTTTGCTGTGAGTTGCTGGTTTTAATCGACCCTGTGCTTGATTGTTTAAGGCCGATTTAATCAAACTGAAATTAGGGTTCTTGGCCTGATTTGGAATTAGTTGGAGTTAAGGCTGTGTTTGGCTTGTTGATTAATTGAAATTGGGTTTTTGGAGCTTAAGGGGCTGTTTGGCTTTTTGTGGATTATTAATAGCTTTTTGGAATTTATGTTGATTAGTGCCATATAAAATTAATTAAATTTTAATTCGATATTATTCTAATATTTCGAATTATTAATTAATTAATCAATTGATTATTAATTATCAGTTGAAATTTGCGAGAAATTTGAGAATTAAAATTTCATTTGAAAAATTCTCGCTTAATTCAATTTTTAATAATAAAATATGGCCGGAGAATTTGTGATTGCTGAGACCAACTATTGTGCAAGCCTGAACCCTGATGACTGCTCTGATAGATTCAGGACTTGGGTCAGATTTCTTTCGAGACAATGTCTAGCCAGTACTGCACTGTCAGCAGATATTCCAGTCCAAGTGCAACCACTGTTCGACTACTATTCCAATGTTGTCAACTCTATGACACTGGAAAACTACAAGCTGATAGGGGATCTACCCAACGGAAAGAGGATTGTCATCACTGTTGATGATGTGAACAGAATCCTGGGATTTCCAAGGGAAAATTTTGAGCAAGACCCTACAGATGATGAAATCAGACAATTCTTTCAGGATATTAACTATCAAGCTCAGATCTTTCTCCCTAAGATGTCAAAGGGAAATCTGAAGGTTGAATGGGATGTTTTCTTCGACACCCTGGCAAAGGTGTTTGCTCCCACTAATCGAAAGAATTTTGGCAATATATCTTCGATGCTGCAAATCTCTGGATTAAGCATAGCTTATAACAGACGGGTCAACTTTGGGAAGATATTGCTGAGGGAGATTATCAGAAAGATGGGGTCTGTTACACAACGATCAATTCATCAGAATGAAAAAGTTGAATGCTTCTATCCGAGGATTCTGATGTTATTTCTGAATGACAAGATGAATGAAGCTGATAGGAACTTGTACGTCGATTCTCCTGTTGTTCCTATTCAGAGAACTTGTGCTAAGATCCAGACCAGGCTGGTAAACAAGAAAAAGCATGACAATGTGCCACTGGTAGTGACTCCTTTCATGTTAGAGCAATTCAGTGCTCCATTTCAGCCTGTTCAAGTTCCTGAACCTCTACAACAGCAACAATATCAACCTCAACAACAACAACAGGCTCAACCAGACATTCAAGAAGACCAACAGCAACAACAATCACCTCCCCAAAACCTTCAACCACTTCAACTCCTCCAAGACTACAAATCCTCCAGCCAATCCTCACATTACTCTCCCTACAACCCTCCTTACAACTCTCCTCACCAATCATCGTACAACTCTCCTCACCAATCTCAAAACCAATCTCCTCCACATTACAACTTCTTTCCTGACCAACAAGCCTCCATCTTTCCCTCTCAGTCTGAACCAACACCTTCACCTGCACATACACATAACATTCCCCAACCACAATCTACCTCTCAGCCCCTGCCTGCTGATTCTGCTATCAATCCAGAGCTACAAGACTTCAGGACTGACTTACAGGTAGCTCAGGTACTTTCTAATCTCACTGATATCTTTAATATTGATATTGCAGATTTTGATTGTGACATTGGATTTGATTTCCAGACTCCCAGCAATGAACCTGAAAACACCCAGGTTCATAACCAAGCTGACGTTTCAATTTCAAAATTTGATTCTTCATCAAACACATCAACCGACACTACTCATACACCAGTTGTTCGAAAGGTAGCCCGGAAACGGAGTGGGAGTGCAATTCCGAGAGAACCCGCAGCTCTGTCTCATAAGAAGCAAAGGGTGGCAGAACCAGAGACAACTGCAGCCGCATCCATTTCCTCCCAAAAGGATTTGGACACTGAAATGGTAAATATACAGTCTCTAGATTCATTCTCTCCACAGAATGCATTTATTGAAATTGGCCGTCCGACCGCGGTATCCTGTAAAGAGTCAAGCACACAACTAGCACTCACGCTAGTAAACACTGAACCTTTGTCTTATGATTCTTCACTTAGAGAGAGCACAGATTTTCGAAACATGTCATATGAAAACTTTTCTGATCACTCTTTCTTTTTGGATCAGTATCTACTTGGCAACCTGCAAGTACATATGCCTTCACAGGCATCAGAAGGACAATTTGTTCCTTCACATCCTACAGTTCCATCTCAGGGAACTATGGTTGTTTATACAGGTACAGGTGACGGTGTGAGAAATACGAGTGAAATCAGGCAAACACCGAGCGAAACACATGCACGCGAGGATAGTGACAAATCTTTGAGTCTTCGTGACGTGAGTGCACACACCAACACAGATCTGTTACAGGAACAAATGTCTGCTCTGAAAGCTGAAATTGAAAGGTTGAATGCTGAGAATGCTAGATTCAAAAGTGGAGAGCTGGTAACTCTACAGGAGAAAGTTGCTGATCCTTCCTTTACTTCTCTGAAAAAGAATTGGACGATCATGTAAAGGGTATTCACTCTAGGATGGACAAGTTTGACAAGAACCAGGAGCTCTGTATGACAAAGCTTGACAACTTGGAGCAAACACTGGCTCAAGTTGTTCAACACTTGAAAATTAATCAGTCTACATCTCAGTCTACTCCAGAGGATCCCTCAACTAAGGGGGAGAAGGATAAGGAAGATGAGGAAGACAAAGATGATCACAGCAATGCTGATGCTGCTGATAGGAGTAATAAGGATGGAGATACTGATAGGAGTGATAAGGGTGCAGATGGACCAAGTGGAAAAGATTCTTCAGCAGCTGACAAAAGTTATGACAAGTCTAAAGGCAAAATGCCTAAATCTGAGAACATCTTCACTAATCAGGATTATGACAACATTCCTGAAGATGTTAATGATGATGATGCATTTGATGCTGCCTATTTTGAAGCTGAAGAAGAAGGTCATTTCGAGGAAAGCTTTCTCTTCAATGAAGATCACTCTGTGGACCCTGAGCACTTGGAAAGGGTCAGGATGTTTAAAGCTCAACATGAAGCTAGCAAAGCAAGGCTTCAGGAATTACAGAAACTGGTAGATGAGAAGAGGACAACTGATGAGTTGGTCAAGCTGGAGAAACAGAAGCTATGGGATGCAAAGTGCAAGGAGAAGAGAGAAGATATCTCCAGAAAAGTTGGTGAAAGGTGGGATATTGCTAGACAAATCTTCTCTGGACCTCAAAGGGAACCTTTCAATGATGGTAAGTTCAAATCTTTCATCTATGACCTGAGAGAGGCTAACCTTAATGAGGATATGTTTATGCGTGCTCTTGCTCTCGAGTTAGAATACATAACTGTTGGTGTCAAGAATCTTCTCAATGAATGGGAGATCATTATTTCTACTCAGAGAAACGGAACATTCAGGGTTTCAATTGGTCTATTCAAGTTTCTATCTCTAACTGAAATCTGGGTGATTCGTAACAAGATCAGACGCAGCTCAAATCTGAATGAACTCCTTCGTGACAGGCTTATGGATTGTGCTATTCATAACAGCCCACAAGTTGTCAGAAATCCTTACTGTGCATGAGAGCAACTTTGGAACCTTCTACCTGGACTATAAACATCTTCTTAAGTATGATGTTAATCAGATGGTTCTTGTTTCGACTATTCTACGTACCAAGGGCTTCGCTACGAAAGCCAAAGCTAATGCTGATACTGAGATTGTGAACTACTGCACAAGAAGAAACATTCAACAATACTTCAGAAAGATGAAGTATATCAACCAATCTCAGCCAGCAGATTTCATCGAAGACCCTGTGGACATAGAAGTTCAATATCATCTTTCATTGGCTCGTGAAAGAAAGAAGCATGGAGAATCCACTGCAGCTGAAGAGCCTACTCAGAATGAGCATTCTACTCCAATCATTCACTGTTCTGATACTGAAGAAGGAGAAGTCACTCGTTCTGAGTGAATAGATTGATTAGGATATTTGTTAGATATGTTCAAGGAACATCCTTTTGTAATCTATTAATGATCAGGGTTTAATGTTTAATGCAAAGCCATAAACTTTTGCTATTTACATTCCTTTGTTTAAATCTTTGTCTAATCTGTTAGTTGAGTTATCCTCTAGGAAATTTGCATGTTATGTTAACAAACAAATAGGGGGAGATTGAAAGGCATATGTTCAGCCTATTTGTATTTAAAGAGGTACAACTCAACTCAGATAAGAAAGCTTAGTAAATAGCAAGTCATCGGAATCCGTACGAAGAACGTCAAATGATTTATGGGAATTATATGTCTGATAAATTCCAGGATGCTGCTGCACACCACTGAAAGAAGTTCATTAATATGTTCAAGCCTCAGTGCACAAATAATCTTTTGTGGCACGTCCAGGAGTTCAGAAGATATAAAGTTTCTATACTTTATTTTATTAGAAGATTCCATTTAATGAAGAAGTACTTACAAGACGAAGACTCGACGAACAAACCAAATTCTTAATGTTTATTTGACAAAGAATATTTGATTTAACTAGATACAGATGAACCAGACAGTACATCTGTGTATCAGTTATTCAAATTAAATATTTGAAGTCAAGCAGAAGTGGTAGTTCGTATCAAGAAGAAGTTATTAAAGTTTAAAGAAGACAGGAAGCTATTCTACTGAAGATTGGGTGTTTAAATATTTAATGGACTATTATTTCACTTCTCAAATAATTATATTAATTATGTAATTTATTTATTAAATTAATTCACTCTCGAATTAATTTAATTTATGAATATATATAATTAACTTAATTAAGTGGATAATTTCCTATTAAATATAAACAACAAATTATATTTTTAATCACCTAGATTAACTCAGCAATACAATCTAAGATTGTCTGGCCGGGTAATTCAAACTACCAAGACAAATGGATTGCCTGGCCGTTTGATTAAACTTCCAGCAAGGCAATACAATTGTCCTACCGAGCAACAGCAAGACAAACTGTTTTGTCTTACCGTTTGCTAATGAACTCCACTGCCAAGACAATTCTTTGTCTTACCGAAAGTTAATGGATGTCTGCAAGACAAAACAGATTGTCCTAACCGAAAAGTTTATGTGGCTGCCAAGACACTTCCAAAGCCAAGACAATCTCAATTGTCCTGCCGAGTGGATGCTTTGTCTTACCCTTCCTGAATTGTCTTGCCCCTTATATAAATTGTCTTTCTGGCTTGTTTTAGGCTTGTTAGTCAATCTGGAATTGTCTTCCCTTGTCATACATTTGTCTTGCCCAAGCTAGTTTGTCTTGCCCTTCTTGTTTTGTCTTTCCAACACTTGTAATTGTCTTGTCTTTCCTTTGTCTTACAAGTACAAAGCTTTGCCTATATATATGGCTTAGTTTCTTCATTTTTAAGTGTTCATCACTTTGTAATTCAAAGCATTTGTAAAGCTTTCAAGTTGTTCGTAACTTGCTTGATCGTTATATCCACAGTTTTCTGTGCTTTGATAACCCGGTTGTTTTAATCACTAAATCTAGAATATACCCTGTCGAATTTATTCTACGAACTTTAGTGGACATTAAAACTGAACCATATTAATTATATAACGACTTCAAACATTGTTATATTAATTAATTATAATCTGATTAACAAGTTACATTCAATCAGATTCACTTCCGCGATAATTTGGTATCGATTGTATTCAACCCCCCCTTCTACAATCGTATCTGGACCTAACATCCCCCTATTTGTTTGTTAGAGTTCGACAAGCAAATCCTTTAAGAGGATAACTCAACTAACACAATGAAAAAGCACACTAATTTAAAAACAGGAAATAATACTAAGTACCATCTGGATTATATCTTACAATTTCCAGAATTCAAAAGTAAATACAAGTAGCCATTGTTCCTCTAGACTGAACTAATTGTTCTTTGGTTTCTTGGCTCTTGAATTGATCAGGTACTGCCCAGCTCTTCTCTTTGCACCATCTTTTTCTTTCTTCTGAGTGAGCTTGTTTTCAATTTCTTCAATCCTGGCAGTTATAGTACTCAGTGCCACTTGCTCTAATGTATTCTCTGATGGTGGTTGCTCAAGATTCTTCTTCATCTTCTCCAAAGTCTGTAAGTGGACCATCTTCTTCAATTTCTTGAAAGTGATATTAAGTTCCATTCCTTCAATTTTCATGATGACCCTTGATGGAAGAGCACGAACTCTCGAAGTGTTGTGAACAGTCTCTACAGCTTTCCTTATCTCCAGAAGATCTATCAGTTTCTTGAGCACACTTTTTTCTTCTTTAACCACAGACCACTTAACAGCACCAACTGCTCGAGTAATTCTCTTTGATGAGAATTTTCCAATATCTTCAAGTGGTATAGCTGCAGCCTCAGAATCTTTCTTCTTCTTGAATATTATGGAGGTTGGATTGTAAGTAACAACAGGCTCATTAGGGGTTTCAGGAATTTCAGGATTGAGTGGAGGCAATGGATATGGTGGCTGACGTTTGATTGTTGATAAGTCCAAGTCTGTATATAACAATTATTTGAGAATCTTGAATGCATGTTTTCACATTGTCTGTATATTATATATTGTTGACAATCTGGGATAGAAGAAGATTAGATTGTCGAACTCCTTATATAATATAATAAAGGTTCACAGTCTAAATAGTGTTAGACAAACCATTGGAACGACTGAAGTATTATTTGGAAATAGTTTATATTGACTATTAAATAATACCTATATACTTTGTGTATATTGAACGGGATCAAAATAGTAGAATAATTGTTTCTTTAATTCTGACAATAAAGAACTAAGATTCTATGATGTTATTATTGCTTAGGTTCTTAATCCGGATATAGTGATTGACACTTGTATTTGATGCACATGCCTTGACTCATAAATTAAGTAATTTATTTTAAATTACGAATTTATATATTGGGCAATGACATTATATACAGAGTGGGATATTGACTATAAAAGGAAACCATGTCCGGAAAATATATTCGGGTGATGATGTCCTCTTGAAAGCTCATAAAGATAATTATGCTTTAGTCCTGCAGGCAGATTTGTTCTTGCATAATTATAAGGTTGAGTGGATGATCAAGGATAAAAGATATTGATTAAATTAATTGTCAGAAATTAATTTAATTAATGGACATGCGATATCTTAAACATGGGGAATTTATAAGCAATTAATATGGGAGCCGAATTAAATAATTAATTTACTGAATTAGGAAAGGTAGTGCAAATATTAATTCTTTAGTGGATTAAATTAATATTTAATGACATTGGGCCTGGCCCGGAATGTCCTTGGAAGGCCTGGCCTAATGGTCCATGATCCCTAATGTAGCCTATATATATTCTCGTTCTCCTAAAGCTGAAAAACACACCAAAACGAATTCATCCTAGAATCAGAGAGAGAGGCAAACGTTTTTCTCGAGGAGACAGCTAGGGTCTTAGATTTCGGACCTTTAAGGAGAGGCACACCTTAGGAGATCGAAGGCCACACTTCGTCCAAGGAGAATCAGGGAATACAGTAGAAGACGTGGATTTGAATCGCTTGCGCCGTAGAGATTAAGGTTAATATTCTGTTCGAACTTTTAATTAGTATCATATAACGCAGGGCCAAGGTCTGATTGTTCCTACATCTAATAGCAGCAAAATTCAGACGATAAGCATATATCAATTCAGTAGTTAGTCTTCCTTTACTGGTTCTAGAACACTTCTCTCTCACTTGAGCTTCCAGATATTTCAGTATTCGAGGAGAGTAAGTTGATAATGCTTCATCAGTGAGTCCAATACTCTGAATCATACCATCCTTGAAATACTTGATAACTGAAGGCTTGTCATGAATTTCAACGCCAGTATCAGTGATCCATTCTTCCACCATGTCCCTGAATACTTCATTGTGCTTCCTGCCGATTGAGATGATCTTGTTTCTTACCACAAACAATTCAGTTAGAGAGAGATCTCTGAGAAACTGACTTGACACATGCTTGAGTCCATGGCCTTCTCTTTGAAGTTCAAATGATATATTTACCATCCATCCTCTTCTAGGAAGAACAACAATTGATACAGTAGAGATGATATCATTTAATACCTCATGATAGTCATGTAGATCCTTGTAGTTGTTCCTGAAGGAATCAAAGATATCTTTCACCTCGGCATCATCATTCTCCTGATTGACCTCTGGAAAGTCAAACACAGCCCTGGCAGCATCCCATTCTTCTCCGTCCTTATGTAAGTTGGCTAGCCTCCTTTCCCTTCGAATCCGTCTCTGATTTTCTAACTTTTCCCTTGCTCTCCTTTTCTCAGCATGATCTCTAGATACATCAGCGATGTTCTGAGGATTTGCAATTTCATATTCTTCAGCAGGGAAAATATCATTATGATATGCAAGTTCATCAGCAAAGACTTCATTTTGAGGGATTTCTCCTTCCTCCAGATCATCATCAGCTCCAACCATCCTAATCACCCGATCATTGTCTACAAACTCAGGAATATACTCAGCATGATCATAGCTTGATTGTCCTCTAAGAGCAGAGTCAATAACCTCTTCTGACACTCCAGCGATTGCCCTTTTTCCACGTGCTTTTTCTACTGGTCTCTCCCCCTCAGTTGAGTAGTCCTCTCGTGAAAGTTGAGAAGCCAGTAGCTTAGCCTCTAGAATAGCCAACCTTTACTACATTGTAGATTTTATTTCAACTAACTCCTCTCGTAGAACAAGCTTCTCAGCTTCTAAGTGTTGAACTTTAAATTTCAGAGCTTCAAATTCTGTCACAGATACAGTTGGAATAGTTGTTTCAAATGTAGGTTGAGCTGTGGGGTTCTCACTAGTTCGTTCTGTACGTGTTTCTCTAGTTTCACTAATAGATTGAACACTCAGTTGGGTAGAGGGATTCTGTATAGCAAGTTCTGTTGGTGTTTCCCTCTCACTCAAAGAAGTTCCAGCATCTAAAGTGGATGTACCTGCAGAAGAAATCTTTTTAGCCTCTTCTAGAGAGGTCACAGAAGGTGCAATGAGGGTTCGTGAGCTCTCGTCCTCAGTTTCTTCGTCAGATGAATCTGATTCATAGGAAACAAGTTGCCAAAGGTAGTGAGTCCTTAAGTGGATCCTGAGCTGGAATCTCAGGGTGGGTAGACACAGGGCTCGAAGGATGTGATCCTTGAATCGGCGAAGCACCCTGGTTTCCCACAACTGCCACTGACGGCGAAAGACTTTGTGACAAGTCCTCTGTAACTGGCCCACTTCCTGATATGAAGAGCTCAGAAACAGATTTCCGTTCACCTTCGAGAGGTGAAGAGTCCCGTGAGGGATCTGGGAATGTTCCTCCCAGGAGGGTAGACGAAGGTCGAGATTGTGGTAAATCACCTAAGTTTCCCCCAGACGCCGGTGAAGGCACTTGACCCTGAATAATATCTAAAACAACAGTGTCTATCCCTGACATGGAGGACAAAGTGTTTGATACCGTCAATTCTTCAATCGTGTGTGCAACCTCACTGTGCGTTGAAGTAGTATTTGGTTGAGGTGGTGAAGAAATAGACAGGTCTGCAGTTGCCTTAGGTTCTATTCTCCTGACTTGACTAGGAGACAGAGCTGCAGAATCAGAAACATCTTCCTTATGTTGTGCACTAAAGGCACTTTCTCCCTCGCGCTCAGAAATATCTTGTGCTTGGCTAAGGGGTTGAGATGATTCTGCAACAATTGTTTGTGTAAAGGTGCCGGGGTTATGAATTTGTGTTTTGTCAAATTCACTGGCACATGGAGGAAGTGGAGTGAGTGGATTAAGATCCAGTAAATTCTGAACCCAAGCTTCAGGTGCACTAAATGAAAGATTATCAGGATCAGAAGTAGGCATACCTGATTGAAGTACTGGATTGTAGGTATTTGTGAAGAGTTCATCAATATCCAGCATTTCATTTTCATTGATTGCAGCTTCAGTGGATTGGCAAGGGAGTTCCACTTCATCTTCAGAATCAGTGGTGTTGTCCTGCAAAGAATCCTCTCCTTCTTCAGATTGAACTTCATGTTCAGAGGAGTCTTCTGCAGCATCCTCCACTATGATCTCCTCTTCCTCTACCTCAGCATTCTGAGCCTTAGGAATGTCCATTTGAATAACTGGCTCAGGTTCTGGATCAACTTGCTATTCAGGAACCTCTTCAGCAACAACTTCAGCAACAGCAAGTTGAACAGGTGGTGGAGGCACATTCTGATTGTTGAGAAATGCTTGCATTGTCTCGGGAATAACCACTTGTTCATTGTTAGTGTAGTTCTGATGGTTTTCCAGCTTAGAGATAACTCTTGTAGTCATGAAACAGGATATGATATTGTCTGCATTTGGGTAGACAGCACGCTCAGCCGGGGTCATCATTTGATTCAGCACTATTTGGAAGAATCGAGGATATAAGAGCACGTGCCTAGATTTCCTCAGAGATTCCTGAAATGCTCCCATTATCAAATGACCCAAGTTGATCCTTGTGTTCTATGCTATAGCTATGCCAATCTCCTGATTGAATGTTGTTATTCCATGAAATCCACCAGTCTTGGGTGCAAATACATAGGAAATAGAATTAAAGAAGAAATTCCATTCCCTAGGCAGATGTCTGACATACAGTTTTGATGGAAGTTCTCCATCAGTTCCCCTTTGACAGTGAATGGCATAGAAGAAGCTCATTCGTTCAGCTCTGTCAGGTACTGCCTCAAAATCCTCTGTTGGCAGTTGAAGTGCAGTGTTCAGGGTGTTTTCAATTATGATCAGTGTTCGTTCCTGAATGACACATTTAATGCAAAGTACCTGTCCTTCATTCACAACAGAAATAGAAGACAGAAAATCTCGAAGTAGAGACTTGTTAAGCATTACAGATTCAGTCATAGCAAATCTTGCAAAAGAAAACTCAGACTAATATCGAACCCAGCGTCGATAATTTGCTTGCGTAGTTAAATTATTATTTTCAACAATTGTGTAATTTGTCTTCGGAATATCAAAATTTGCAGCCATTTTTAATTAAAATTAAAAATGATTAGAAATTTTGTTTCACGAAAACTAACGGACAAATATTCACTTTTGTTACAAAAATAATTAGTTAAATACGCTCCGAAAAACCCTAAATCCAAGAATTTTAGATTTCGATGAAATTAGAATATGTTGTTCCTTTCGAAATTCTAAGAATAATGGGATCGGTTATGCAAATTTTTGACAATAAAATCACCTAAAGATCTAGCCTAGAAGTCGAATAGCCTTTAGAAACCCTTTCGAAAAATAACGACGGATTGTTAATATCTTGGTATGAAAAGAAAGAGCTTGACGAGGGGATCTCAAAACTACTCTCAGAATTAAAAATGGACAAGGTTTTGATGTGATTTTGTTCGATTAAACAATGGCAAACTCGAGTTTTTGAAATGGCGATGAGGTGGTTTTTGCGTGTGTGTATAGTCTGTGTATATGTGAGTAAAACGAAAGAAAAGAAACAAGTCGTGTACATATACTCACACAGAAAATGAGGCGCAAGTTGGTTAATTACCAACTTGCCCTCTATACAGTATACAGTTGAGGAGAAGTGGCGCAACTTCAGAATTTACCAAATTTCCCTCTATACACAGCACAGTGTATAGAGGCGCGAATTCGATTAACGACTTAGAGAAAATCTAAGTCTTCCATAGTGTATACAGTGAAAGGAGTGGCGCAAGTTGTGAAAAGACCATCTTGCCCCTTATACATGTGACTGTATAGGCGCAAGTTCGTCTTTTACTTAGAAAATTTCAACAAATTTTCTCCACAACGCGCAACTTTACCATTTTATCAAAAATATTTTGATTAAAACAAAATATTTGAATAAAAAGATAAAGAAATCACAATTAATTCAAATAATGTTAAACCAAATTAATTTTAGTCAATAGTATTTAAATAATTATGCTACAATTATTTTAAGTAAAATCTAATTAATGGATAGCTTAAAATAATTTGCATTGCTTCAAATCCATTAATCAAATATAATTAAAATAGAAATCAAAAAAACACTAATATTCATTATTTGAAGCACTTAATTAATTCAAGAAAAATAATTTCTAAATATCTACCATATAACAAATAATCACATAATCATGTAAAATCATATAAATCATGGCAAATAATTAAAACTAATTATCAGATAAATATGTAAAATACTGGATGCTCTTTGTAAATTCACAAGTCCTGAAAATATTGTCATTTTAAAACTTGTGAACTTACGAACAAATTGCAGTTATTTCTTGTCTAATTAATTAGACATATTTAACATCCCAAGTTCACCAACCAGTCTAGAGAAAGTGGATTCGTCTAGTGGTTTAGTGAAGTTGTCTGCAATTTGTTGATCAGTAGGTACGAAGTGTAACTCTACTGTTCCATTCATGACATGCTCGCGAAGGAAATGATACCTGATATCAATGTGCTTTGTCCTGGTGTGTTGAACAGGATTGTTGGCAATGGCAATGGCACTCGTGTTATCACACAGAATCAGAATTTTATCCGACATGAGTCCATAATCTTGTAGTTGATTCCCCATCCACAAGATTTGAGCGCAGCAACTTCTAGCAGCTATGTATTCAGCTTCCGCTGTAGATATAGACACCGAGTGTTGCTTCTTGCTGTACCATGATGTAAGAACAATTTGATCTTGGCCTGCGTTTTATGATACTAATTAAAAGTTCGAAAAGAATATTAACCTTAATCGCTACAGCACAAGCGATTCAAATCCACGTCTTCTACTGTATTCCCTGATTCTCCTTGGAAGAAGTGTGGCCTTCGATCTCCCAAGGTGTGCCTCTCCTTAAAGCTCCGAAGACCCAAAACCCTAGCAGTCTCCTTGAGAAAAAGGTCTGCCTCTTGCCTCTATCAAACTCTAGGATGAATTCGTTTTGGTGTGTCTTTCAGCTTTGGGAGAACGAGAATATATATAGGCTATAGTAGGGATCATGGACCATTAGGTCAGGCCTTCTAATGACATTCCGGGCCAGGCCCAATGTCATTAAATATTAATTCAATCCACTAAAGAATTAATATTTGCACTACCTTTCCTAATTCCGTAAATTAATTATTTAATTCCGTTCCCATATTAATTGCTTATAAATTCTCCATGTTTAAGATATCGCATGTCCATTAATTAAATTAATTTCGGATAATTAATTTAATCAATATCTTTTATCCTTGATCATCCACATAACCTAATAATTATGCAAGAACAAATCTGCCTGCAGGACTAAAGCATAATTATCTTTATGAGCATTCAAGAGGACATCATCACCCGAATATATTTTTTGGACACGGTTTTGCTTTTATAGTCAATATCCCACTCTGTATATAATGTCATTGCCTAATACAGAAATTCGTAATTTAAAATAAATAACATCATAGAATCTTAGTTCTTTATTGTCAGAATTAAAGAAACAATTATTCTACTATTTTGATCCCGTTCAATATACACAAAGTATATAAGTATTATTCAATAGTCAAGATAAACTATTTCCAAATAATATTTCAGTCGTTCCAATTGTTTGTCTAACACCATTTAGACTGTGAACCATTATTATGTATATAAGGAGTTCAACAATCTAATCTTCTGCTATCTCATTTGATACTAGATTGTCTACAATATATAATATTCAGACAATGTGAAAATTCAAGATTCTCAAATAATTGTTATATACTTCAAACGAATATTTCAGTATATCCATAACAATCTCCCACTTATACTCAAGATATTCTTTGAGTATATCAACGTTTATTACAAGCAATCCACTACCAACTATAACAACTATGTGACCAAGTATCTGATACCTATCGCTTCCACGTGCTCCTGAAAAGCCTTAGCTGGTAAGCTCTTCGTGAAAGGATCTGCCTGGTTATCCTTCGATGCTATGTCAGCCACAATGATATCTCCTCGCTTAACGAACTGTCGTATGAGGTGATACTTACGCTCTATGTGTTTCGCTGCCTTATGGGCCCGTGGTCCCTTGGTATTTGCCACAGCACCAGTGTTATCACAATAAATCGTGATTTGCTGTGGCAGATTAGGAACCACATCCAAATCCAGCAGGAAGTTTAGGAACCATATAGCCTCTTTGGCTGCCTCAGAGGCTGCCACATATTCGGCTTCCATGGTTGAGTCTATGATGCATTTCAGCTTCACACTCCCTCATATTTCGGCTCCACCTCCCAAAGTAAAAACACCTCTCGAGGTGGACTTTCTATTATCCTTATCTGTCTGGAAATCCGAATCGGTATATCCCAGAGGCAATAAATCAGAGGACGTGTAAACTAGCATATACTTCTTAGTCCTTCGCAGGTACTTGAGTATTGCTTTTACGGCACTCCAATGTTCCTGTCCTGGGTTTGACTGGTATCTGCTAACCATGCCCACGGCAAAGCAGATATCAGGCCTCGCACATAACATTGCATACATTAAGCTTCCACATGCCGAAGCATAAGGAACTGCCTTCATGTTCTCTATCTCCTTAGGTGTCGAAGGACACTGGCTCTTTGATAGAGTAACTCCATGTCTGAAGGGTAAATTACCCTTCTTGGAGTCCTGCATGTTAAAACGAGCTAATATGTCATCTATGTAGGGCTCCTGAGATAAAGCTAACATCATTTTCTTGCGTTCCCTTATAAGTTTGATCCCAAGGATGTATGCTGCTTCACCTAAGTCCTTCATTTCAAATTGTTTGAACAACCATGCCTTTATTGAAGACAACATCTTAACATTTTTTCCAAGGAGTAAAATGTCATCAACATAAAGCACTAGAAAAACCACTGCATTTCCCTCACATCTCTTATACACGCATGCTTCGCATGGACATTGTTCAAATCCATACGACTGGACTGCCTGATCAAAGCGAATGTTCCAGTACCTCGAAGCTTGTTTAAGTCCATAAATAGACCTCTTCAGCTTACATACAAGATGCTCTTGGCCTTCTTTAATGAATCCTTCTGGTTGCTGCATATAGATGGTTTCCTCAAGATTTCCATTAAGGAAAGCTATCTTTACATCCATTTGCCAAATCTCATAATCGAGATGAGCTGCTATAGATAAAAGAATACAGATTGACTTAAGCATGACTACCGGCGAAAAGGTTTCCTCATAATCGATACCTTCTTTCTGAGTATACCCTTTCGCAACAAGTCTTGCTTTCCAGGCTTTCACCTTTTTGTCTGATCCCCTCTTTTTCTTGTAGACCCACTTACATCCAATAGGTTTTACACCTTTGGGTGGTTCCATGAGCTCCCAGACCTGATTAGAATACATTGATTCCATCTCAGAATCCATTGCCTTTTGCCAAAGACTTGCATCTTTGTCTTGTATTGCCTCTTCGTATGTCCGGGGATCATCATCATGTTCACCAGAGACCATGTACGAAGACTCTCCCAAAAACATGAATCTGTCAGGCTGTCGAACAACCCTCCCACTACGACGAGGAAGTGGTGCGGTATTAGTGACCGGTTGCACAGTCTGCTGTGGTTGTTCTACTTGTACTACAGGTTCATTATTCGTCCCTTCCACTAGTTCCTCTAAAATGATACGACTCATGGGTTTGTGATTCATTATATAGTCTTCCTCTAAGAATCTTGTATTGGTGCTAACAGTGACATCCCGATTCTTAGGACTATAAAATAAATAATCTATTGTTCCCATGGGGTAGCCTACAAACAGCTTAACTTCTGTACGAGATTCTAGCTTAGTCGCGTTCTTGTTCAGCACATGTGCTGGACAACCCCATATCCGAATGTGTCTCAGACTCAGTTTGTCCCCGGCCCACAATTCTCAAAGGGTTTTAGGAACCGACTTAGAAGGTACTAAGTTCAGAAGATAAGCTGTTGTCTCTAAGGCATGTCCCCAAAACGACTTGGGTAAATCCAAATAACTCATCATCGATCTAACACCCTCTAAAAGAGTCCGGTTCCTTCTCTCTGCTACACCGTTCTGCTGGGGTGTGCCTGGTGCAGTCAACTGGGATTCTATCCCACTCTCTGATAAATATTCCCTGAATTCCCAAAGCAAGTATTCGCCACCACGATCGGATCGTAGTGACTTGATACTTTTATTATGTCGCTTCTCTGTTTTAGCTTTGTACTCTTTGAACTTATCAAAGCACTCAAACTTACGGCGCAACAAATAAACGTACCCATATCTAGAATAATCGTCAATGAAAGTGACGAAATACTCATAACCACCTCTTGCTTGGATATTCATGGGTCCACATAAATCAGAGTGAACCAATCGTAACACTTCTTTGGCTCTATTCCCCTTTGCCTTGAAAGGCCTATTGGTCATTTTACCTTCCAAGGAGGATTCACAAACTGGAAATGGCTCCACTGCCAATGAGCCTAAAGGCCCGTCTACTACCAGTCTTTGAATCCTCCTTAAGTTAATATGACCTAATCTCAAGTGCCAAAGATATGTTTGGTTCAAGCTAGAAGGTTTCTTTCTTTTAGTAGAGGTAGAAGATGTCTTGTTCAATACCCTATGTTGTAGTTGCAGTGCAGGTTGACTAGGATTAATTATATACAAATTGTCTTGCAATGTACCAGAACATATAATCCATTTATTCATCATAATAGAAACATTACGATCCAAACAAACATTATAACCATCCAAAGCAAGTTTAGAAACCGAAATCAAATTCCTTTGAAAAGGAGGTACATAAAGACAATTGTTCAAAACCAAAATCCTATCAGAACCAAAAGATAAATGAATAACTCTACTGCAACTACTGCTACTTTCGTAGCATCTCCCATGAACACGTATATCTCGCCATCTCTAAGAATTCTGGATTGCTGGAACTCCTGTATAGAGTTACAAACATGATCAGTGGCTCTAGTATCTACACACCAAGTGCTCGTAGATATAGCCGCTATAAATGTTTCAGTAACTAGAGAAAGAGAAATACCAGTATTGTTTGTCTTCTTAGGAAGAGGACAATCCTATATCCTGTGACCCGACTGCTTGCACCGGTAGCACTTTCCTTTAGGCTTTTTCACACCACCTTGAACTCCCACTGCCTTCACAGCTTTCTGTGTCTGAGCCTTTTTTTTCTTCTTATTGCCTTTCGGCTTAGAGGAAGAACCTTTCTCAGCCACATTCACCTGAACACTCTACCGAAATAATCCTTCAGCTGCCTGAAGTTCTGTCAGTAGTTCCGCAAGACTATACTGCCTCTTGTTCATGTTGTAATTTAAGCGGAACTGCCCAAAACTCTCGGGCAAGCTCATAAGGATTATGTCAATCTGGGTTTCCCCGTCAAGCTCAGCACCAAGGATCTCTATCTCATTCAGATGTGACATCATCTCGAGAACATGATCCCTTACAGGTGTACCTTTAGACATCTGAGTGTTCATTAAAGCCTTCATGGCCACTTGCCTAGCAGCCCTATTCTGATCTATAAAAAGTTCCTTGAGATTAAAGAGCATATCCGAAGCAGTGGCCATAGCCTGATGCCGTTGCTACAAAACACCCGACATTGCTGCCAGAATGTAACATCGTGACATCTCATCAGCCTTTATCCACCGCTTATAATACTCTTTCTCCTCATCAGGAGCATCAGCAGCGGGCTGCTCAGGCTTGGGTTCATAAGTACAAAACTTGTACTCCTCAGCAGTCAACACAATGTCCAAATTACGTTTTCATTCGATATAGTTAGGTCCGGTAAGTTTGTTATCGTTAAGTATGGTGAACAGTGGATTAAAGCCCATTTTATCCTGAGAATCAAGCATGAAAAAATCACATTACACATAAAGAAAGGTGCATTTAAAATTAAGACCTATTGGTTCCTCTAACAATTATTAAAATTAAATGCACTAACGTTTAAACACTATAAGTTTCTGGTACGTCACGATGGGTGACATGTATACCACCTAAATATGTTTAAACGTTACTTCGGTCCTATTACTAAACAATAAGCCACGTTGGGGTGGTCTATATTATTTTTCATAGCTAAGTGTATACCATCATCAAATCTTAAATTACCCGAAACCTATGGAACTTGGTACGCCACGATGGGCAGCATGTATACCTTCCAATATTCATTGAATAGAATACTTCAATTCAATATTTGTGTCTGGTTTGATTTTAAGCAGTGGAGGAGTCACATCGGTCTCACTTAATACCCATAAGCCTTATAAATTGTCCCAAATCAGAGATAATTAAAATTCATATTTATTCGTATTAATTTAAGAAGTTTGTTCCAGTAATATCTATAACATTCTAGACACCATAAATTACATGCCACGACGGTGACGTATACATAATTTATATTCGTCTTTATGTTAAATTACATACAAACAATGATGGAGACCGTCGGATTTAATATGATATTAACTCCCTCTCCCACTTAGAATTTACTTTGAGGATTTTAATCTAGATGCATCGCCCTATGTTATTTTTTCGAAGTACACATGCATACTATCATGGTAATAGCAACACAATGAACACATAACATGGCAGCATGCTATCATGATTAAAGCAATAATGAAAAAACATCCCTATGTCCATGTCATTCTGGCATGCGAATGGTTAATATCACATGGCATAACAACACAGACAAGAAACACATAGTAGAAATAATCAAGAAAAGGAAGAAATTATGTAAAACATAATGAAACACATCCACTATTATGGCCCAGGAAAAACAGCTTCGAAATCATCTTTCGAGAAATTCCGAAAATCTTCAATTTCTGCCGTTTCCGAAAAGGTATTATGGGCCCAAATCGGACATCGTATGCAAAAGTTACCCTAAATAGCAGCGGAAACAGATCGCAGCAGCGGAAAGTCTATGTTTCTTGCTCCGTTGATCAAACAATTACATACAAACTTGTACAGACGAACCTATTCTATTACATCAGATCATAATCTAAAACAATTACAAATTGAATTACAAGATTAAACTATCACGATCAACCCTCGTGATTTACAACAGCCACGATAAACCACGTGGAATCTAACAGAATGATTAAAACACGGCCATAATAGTGGATAACAACCTGCATCACAGAACCACTACATACATGCATATATAATCATGACATGGACTACATATCATAAATCGCAGAATCGCAACCTCGCTCTGATGCCATTGTAAGAACAATCGGATCTTGGCCCTGCGTTTTATGATACTAATTAAGAGTTCGAAAAGAATATTAACCTTAATCGCTATGGCACAAGCGATTCAAATCCACGTCTTCTACTGTATTCCCTGATTCTCCTTGGACGAAGTGTGGCCTTCGATCTCCCAAGGTGTGCCTCTCCTTAAAGCTCCAAAGACCCAAAACCCTAGCTGTCTCCTTGAGAAAAACGTCTGCCTCTTGCCTCTCTCAAACTCTTGAATGAATTCGTTTTGGTGTGTCTTTCAGCTTTAAGAGAACGAGAATATATATAGGCTACAGTAGGATCATGGACCATTAGGTCATTCCTTCTAATGACATTCCGGGCCAGGCCCAATATCATTAAATATTAATTCAATCCACTAAAGAATTAATATTTGCACTACCTTTCCTAATTCCGTAAATTAATTATTTAATTCGGTTCCCATATTAATTGCTTATAGATTCCCCATGTTTAAGATATCGCATGTCCATTAATTAAATTAATTTCTGACAATTAATTTAATCAATATCTTTTATCCTTGATCATCCACAGAACCTGATAATTATGCAAGAACAAATCTGCCTGCAGGACTAAAGCATAATTATCTTTATGAGCATTCAAGAGGACATTATCACCCGAATATATTTTTTGGACACGGTTTCCTTCTATAGTCAATATCCCACTCTGTATATAATGTCATTGCCTAATACAGAAATTCGTAATTTAAAATAAATTACTTAACTTATGAGTCAAGGCATGTGCATTAAATACAAGTGTCAATCACTATATCCGGATTAAGAACTTAAGCATTAATAACATCATAGAATCTTAGTTTTTTATTGTCAGAATTAAAGAAACAATTATTCTACTATTTTGATCCCGTTCAATATACACAAAGTATATAAGTATTATTCAATAGTCAAGATAAACTATTTCCAAATAATACTTCAGTCGTTCCAATTGTTTGTCTAACACCATTTAGACTGTGAACCTTTATTATATTATATAAAGAGTTCGACAATCTAATCTTCTGCTATCCCATTTGATACTAGATTGTCTACAATATATAATATTCAGACAATGTGTAAACATGCATTCAAGATTCTCAAATAATTGTTATATACTTCAAACGAATATTTCAGTATATCCCTAACACATGACACCAACCTTCGTCCAAGAAACTGACAGCTTCCCGAAGTACCTTTCCTATCAATCTTACATCCTGCAAAGTCAGAGTCTGTATAGCCATCAGATTAAAACCTGTATGATAGGTCCATTATTTTGCACATTTTAACTACCTATTTATTGCTTGTTTTCATATTTTTATTTGTTAATTGTTTTGTTTTCAAGAATTTTTAGAGAAATTGAGAATTCAAGAGAAAAAGGAAAAAAGGTGCAAGAAGGGAAAAAGAGGAAGAAAAAGAAAAGAAAAAGAAGAAAGAAAAAAAGAAGGAAAAGAAAATCAAGAC
The DNA here is from genome assembly GCF_001625215.2 of Daucus carota subsp. sativus. Classification (NCBI taxonomy): domain Eukaryota; kingdom Viridiplantae; phylum Streptophyta; class Magnoliopsida; order Apiales; family Apiaceae; genus Daucus; species Daucus carota. Next base: position 1,482,656 of record NC_030384.2, on the reverse strand, counting down.
ACAAAGACCCTTCTACCCCTAAAACCCTAATCTAGGCCTATATAAACATCCTTTTCTCTCATGAGCCACCAACTTAGTCTTTACCCTAGTTTTTACCTAGTTGTTAGTAGCCTCCCTTATCATCTTCTACATCTAGAATAACTTTCTCTTTCAACTTGTAATCTCTCAAATATTGTAAACACTTTTCATATATATATATATATATATATATATATATATATATATATATATATATATATATATATATATATATATATAAGTTCAAGTTTAGTTTCTTTATCTCTTGCATCCTTGCTTTGTTGAAATTTATGGCTATGACCAACTTTCCCTTCAACAAGTGGATAAAGTGGCATTTATGCCAACCACTTGTGGGTTGAAAGAGCCTTTATTATTTGTTTTAAGCTTACATTTTTAGTATTTAGCTTGAGCCCCTTTTAATTCTCAATATTATTAGTGGGTTCAATGATTTAGTTGATATTTTGGTTTGTAGTTTGATGGGGTTTTGTTAGAAACAAGGTAGATAAGCTAGTTTCGAAGTTTTATGTGATTTGGAGTTAGTTTGATATATTTTGGTGTTGTCCTTGTTCTTGATTTTGGTATTTTTGGGGGTTTTTTGGTGGAAATTTTAGTTGATAATTTTGAAATGAGGTTAGTGGGTTTATGTTAGAAATATTTTGTTTAGGCTAGATTTGAAGTTTGGTGTAGTTTGGAGTTGTTATAGTTTGATTTAAGTCTTGTTTTGGTCAAAAAATGGGTAGTTTATGGGCTATTTAGTGCGGAATTTGTTGTTGAATTTCGTTTAGAGTCTAGTGGGCTTTTATTTGTTTGTTGGGAATGGTTTAATTTTTCGGTCAAATCAATTTTCCGGAGAGATTTAAGCTATTCCGGATCCATTTCGGCACGTTTATTTCATAAACTGCCTGTTCGATTACTGTTCTGTTTCTGCACGCTGCTTTTGTTCTGTTATTATTTTATTATTATTATTATTTTCTTTTGCGCGACCACCGATCTGTTTGTTCACGTTTCCTGTATTAGTTTTAATTAGTTAATTAAATAGTTAGGTTGTTAAATGATTAGTTAGTTGTTTAATCATTAATAATTAATGGTTTAATTCAGTAAATGTTTTTTTTGTTTGTCTAATTATAATTAGTAATTTACATTATTTTTATTACTTTGATTCAAAATTAGATTAAATAAATTCACCTCAAAATCTTTTGGTCTAATTTGATTAAGTTAAAAATTAAGTTTTCGCGAAAATAAATTTAGTTTTTGGTACGAATCTTATATTACTAAAACGGGATCATGCACTTGCGATTAACTTCAAAATCTTATTTTGAGCACATCAAGTTTTTGGCGCCGCTGCCGGGGACTAAAATTAATTTTCGCGCCTTAATTTTTAATTTTTCGGATTAGTTTGTTTTATATTCTCTCACTTCTTTTTGGTTGAATTTTTCGGATTAATCCGAATTTTTCGGATTAATTTCTTCTTTCTTTAGATAAAACACGTAGTTTAAGCATCCATAATTGTTTATAGCTTTAATTATATCGTTGTGTGGAGCATCATTTAAATAAATCTTAAGGGCAAAACCCACTCATAAGATAAGGGAAGGGATTTCATCACTCTTTCCTTGGCCCACAACAATTTAATTCTTCAATTGAATTTCCCTAGCCTTTTAATAAAATATAATTAGACGGTAGCCCCGAGGATTTCACGCTCAATTAGGAAGGTACCTAAAGAACGAGGTAATCTTTAATTATTCCAACTCTTCGGTGTCTAAGGCTAGCGAAAGCTTACCTGGCCGATTAAGATTTGGTGTCTAAGCGCGGAGATTGGCCTCTTGGCAATGCCTGCTCCAAACTAGCCAAACCGGTTCGAATAATTTTGGATTTATCGAGTTTTTGGTGGTCCTTATGGTTAGGAGCAAGGTCTAGTTCATTTTTTAGGGAACTGTTAGGTCCAATCAGACGTAGAAGGGGGGGTTAAATACGTCTATACCAATTTCTTCGATTTAATTTAATTGCGGAATAATTCTGTTTCAGTCCAGTTTAAATCAATCGTAATTGAACAACTCTAGCAAGTCGGGGAATATTCTTATATTAGAAATAATCCTCGGGTGCTACAAATTCCAACACAAGTGTCGGCTGCAGAGACTACAATCACTCTATTACAAACTCTCGATTAAATCGATATTCTAACTTTGCTCTCGAGAATGTGTATAGTGTGTGCACTTACAAAGTGTGTAGTTGTTTTCAAATGAAAACACAAAGCTCTATTTATAGGCTTTCAATCATCTAACCATGGTTAACGAGTTCGTCCTAGACGACTTGAGTTCATCCTGTACGAATTCAATTTAACTGTGGTTAAATTGAATTGTCAAAAAAAAAACTAACTCCAAATAATCAAAGTTGCGCCCGGAGAGGAGGAAGTCAAACTTTGCGCCTCCTGTGGTCAAATGTTTTGCCCAGTACAGTGTATCCCTGAGAGTATGTAACTTAGAAGATAATTCTAAGTTAAATATTGGTGCTTTGACTTAGTCAAAGGATGCGCCTTGACTAAGTCAACAGTTGCGCCAAAGGAATGATGTGCTTCACTGTGATACAGTTGAAAGACTTAGAATTTATTCTAAGTGAAAGTTGCGCCACTCACAGTGAAGTCCATCACTGTTCTCTCTCTTTTGACTCCCAACTTGCGCTTTGACTTTGAACTTGCGCTGCCCAGTGTCCACTATGAGATTACTTAGAAAAATTCTAAGTAAGGGAAAGTTGTGCTTTGACTTTAAGTCAAAGCTTGCGCTTCTTGAGTGAATTTACTCCACTGTGATCACCAGTGTTATACTTAGAATATTTTCTAAGTAAATTTGCACCATATATGAATATATAGGCGCAAGTTTGACTAAAGTCAAACTTCCACTTATAATTTATATTATTAGATATGTATATATATATATCATTAATTATTTCATGCGTTACTTGAATTAATATATTTCAAGTAAATTGCAATTAATATATATATATATATATATATATATATATATATATATATACATTTAATTCTTTGTTGATGCAACAGGAACAGCTTGATTGACTTGATCAATTAATTCGTTGATCGAATCCACTGAATACTTTCGTACGTCCTGACGTCCTGTGCACTGGTCTGGTTCACGAATGACTCGAACTGAATATAAGTCGTTGAATCCTTTTGCTTGATAATATACTTAATCAATCATTCCGGGTTAGATGTTGCTTCGATAATTTGATTATAAATAATCAAAATAAATATACTGGAATCTTCTGGTCTTTGATACTTGATCTTCAGGGAATCTTGATAGCAGAAACTGATTGTGCTTTATTATTCACTGAGGCTTGAACATATTAATGAACTTCTTCCAGTGGACGGATGTTCGTCTCAGATATCTTGATTGTCTTTGTCTTTTCGTATCGGATCTCCAACCTGTAGATTCTTGTATTATACTTACGTATTGTTTCCTGTCTTTTGTTGTGTTGAGTTATCGTAATTACATTTACGTTACATTATGCTTTACAATCTCCCCCTATTTGTTTGTTAGAGTTCGACAAGCAAATCCTTTAAGAGGATAACTCAACTGACACAATGAAAAAGCACACTAATTTAAAACAGGAAATAATACTAAGTACAGTCTGGATTATATCTTACAATTTCCAGAATTCAAAAGTAAATACAAGTAGCCATTGTTCCTCTAGCCTGAACTAATCTTTCCTTACTTTCTTGGCTCTTGCATTGATCAGGTACTACTCAGCTCTTCTTTTTGCAGCATCCTCTTCCTTCTTCTGAGTGAGCTTGTTTTCTATCTCTTCAATCCTGGAAGTTATAGTGCTCAGTGCCACTTGCTCCAATGTATTCTCAGGTGGTGGTTGCTCCAGATTCTTCTTCATCTTCTCTAAAGTCTGTAGATGGACCATCTTCTTCAACTTCTTGAATGTGATATTAAGCTCCATACCTTCAATTTTCATGATGACCCTTGATGGATGAGCACGAACTCTTGAAGTATTGTGAACAGTCTCTACAGCTTTCCTTATCTCCAGAAGATCAATCAGTTTCTTGAGCACCCCCTTATCTTATTTGACCACAGACCACTGAACAGCACCAACTGCTCGAGTAATTCTCTTTGATGAGAATTTTCCAATATCCTCCAATGGTATAGCTATAGCCTCAGAATCTTTCTTTTTCTTGAATATAATGGAGGTTGGATTGTAAGTGACAACAGGTTCATTTGGATTTTCAGGAACTTCATGGTTGAGTGGAGGCAGTGGATATGGTTGCTGACGATTGATTGCAGAGAAGTCCAAGTCTCTAATAGCAGCAAAGTTCAGACGATAAGCATATAACAATTCAGCAGTTAGTCTTCCCTTGCTGGTCCTAGAGCACTTTTCTCTCACTTGAGCTTCCAGATATTTCAGTATTCGAGGAGAGTAAGTTGATAATGCTTCATCAGTGAGTCCAATACTTTGAATCATATCATCCTTGAAATACTTGATAACTGAAGGCTTGTCATGAATTTCAACTCCAATATCAGTAATCCATTCTTCCACCCTGTCCCTCAATACTTCATTGTGCTTTCTTCCGGTTGAGATGATCTTGTTCCTTACCACAAACAATTCAGTTAGAGAGAGATCTCTGAGAAACTGACTTGACACATGCTTGAGTCCATGGCCTTCTCTCTTCAGTCCAAATGATATGTTTACCATCCATCCTCTCCTAGGATGAACAACAACAGAGGCAGTGGAAATGATATCATTCAACACCTCATGGTAGTAATGTCGATCCTTGTAGTTGTTCCTGAAGGAGTCAAAGATATCTTTCACTTCATCATCATCATTTTCTTGACAGACCTCTGGAAAATCAAACACTACCCTTGCAGCATCCCACTCTTCTCTATCCTTATGCAAGTTGGCAATCCTCCTTTCCCTTCGAATCCGTCTCTGATTTTCTAACTTTTCTCTTGCTCTCCTTTGCTCAGCAAAATCTCTAGAAACATCAGCAATGTCCTGAGGATTTGCAATTTCATATTCTTCAGCAGGGAAAATGTCATTGTGATATGCAAGTTCATCAGCAAAGACTTCATTATGAGGGATTTCTCCTTCCTCTAGATCATCATCAGCACCAACCATCCTAATCACCCTGTCAGTATCCACAAACTCAGGGATGTATTCATCATGATCATAGCTTGATTGACCTCTAAGAGCAGGGTCAATCAGCTCTTCTGATACTCCAGTGATCACCCGCTTTCCTCATGCTTTTTCTGCTGCTCTCTCCCCCTCAGTTGAGTAATCCTCTCTTGAAAGTTGAGATGCCAGTAGCTTAGCCTCGAGAGCAGCCAACCTTTGCTCCATTGTTGACTTGATTTCAACTAACTCCTCCCATAGAACAAGATTTTCAGCTTCCAAGTGTTGAACTTTGAATTTCAGGGCCTCAAATTCTGTCACAGATATAGTAGGAATAGTTGTTTCAGATATAGGTTGAGCTGTGGGGTTTTCACTTGTTCGTTCTGTAGGTGTTTCTCTCGTTACACTCATAGATTGAACACTCAGTTGGTTTGAGGGATTATCAACTGTTGGTGTTTCCCTCTCACTCAAAGAAGTGCCAGCATCCATAGAAGATGTACCTGCAGAAGAAATCTTCTTAGCCTCTTCTAGAGAGGTGACAGAAGGTGCAATGAGGGTCGTGATCCCTCGTCCTCAGTTTCCTCGTCAGATGAATCTGATTCATAGGAAACAAGTTGCCAACTACTCGAAGGTAGTGAGTCCTTAACTGGATCCTGAGTTGGAATCTCAGGGTGGGTAGACACAGGGCTCGAAGGATGTGATCCTTGAATTGGCGAAGCACCCTGGTTTCCCACAACTGCCTTTGACGGCGACATACTTTGTGACAAGTCCTCTGTAACTGGCACACTTCCTGATATGAAGGGCTCAGAAACAGATTGCCGTTCACCTTCGAGAGGTGAAGAGTCCCTTAAGGGATCTGGGAATGTTCTTCCCAAGGGGTAGACGAGGGTGGAGATTGTGGCAAGTCACCCAAGTTTCCCCCAGAAGCCTGTGAAGGCACTTGACCCTGAATAGGATCAGAAACAACAGTGTATATCCCTGACATGGACGACAAAGTGTTAGCAACCGTCAATTCTTCAAATGTGTGTGCAACCTCACTGTGCATTGGAATATTATATGGTTGAGGTGGTGAAGAAATAGACATGTCTGCAGATGCCACAGGTTCTACTCTCCTTTCTTGACTAGGAGACAGAGCTGCAGAATCAGAAACAGTCTCCTTTTGTGGTGCACTTAAGGCACTTTCTCCCTCGCGCTCAGAAATTTCAATTGGTTAGCTAAGGGGTTGAGATGTTTCTGCAACAATGGTTTGTGTATAGGTGCCTGGGTTATGAATTTGTGGGATTTCAAATTCACTGGCACGTGCAAGAGGTGGAGATAGTAGATTGAGATCCAGTAAGTTCTGAACCCAATCTTCAAGTGCACTAAATGAAAAGTTATCAGGATCAGAAGTATGGATACCTAATTGAAGTACTGGATTGTAGGTGTTAGTGAAGAGCTCATCAATATCCAGCATTACATTGTCATTTGTTGCAGCTTCAGTGGATTGGACTAAACTATCCACTTCATCTCCAGAGTCAATGGTATTATCCTGCAGAGAATCCTCTCCTTCTTCTGATTGAACTTCATGTTCAGAGGAATCTTCAGCTGCATCCTCCACTATCACCTCTTCTTCTGAACATTCTGAGCCTTAGGAATATTTGCTTGAATGACTGGCTCAGGTTCTGGCTCAGCTTGTTGTTCTAGAACCTCTTCAACAACTACTTCAACACCAGCAGGTTGAACATGAGGTGGAGGCATATTCTGATTGTTGAGAAATTCTTGCATAGCCTCAGGAATCACCACTTGTTCATTGTTGGTGTAGTTCTGATGATTCTCCAGCATTGAAATCACCCTTGTTGTCATGAAGCAAGAAATGATGTTGCCTATATTTGGATAGACAGCACGCTCAGCAGGGGTCAGCATTTGATTCAACACTATCTGGAAGAATCGAGGATATAGAAGCACATGACTATTTTTCCTCAGAGAATCCTGAAAAGCTCCCATGATCAGATGACCCAAGTTGATCCTTGTGTTCTGTGTTATAGCTATTCCAATCTCCTGATTGAGTGTTGCAATACCATGAAATCCGGTGTCTTTGGTGCAAACACATGAGAAATGGAATTAAAGAAGAAATTCCATTCCCTAGGTAGGTGTCTGACATACAACTTGGATGGAAGTTCACCATCTGGTTCCCTCTGACAGTGGATAGCATAGAAAAAGTTGATCCTTTCAGCTCTGTCAGGTACTGCCTCGAAGTCCTCAGTTGCCAATTGAAGTGCAGTGTTCAGGGTGTTTTCAGTAATGATCAGTGTTCGTCCCTGGATGACACATTTAATGCCAAGTACCTGTCCTTCATTTACAACAGAAACAGAAGACAGAAAATCTCGAAGTAGAGACTTGTTAAGCATTACAGATTCAGTCAAGGCAAATCTAGCAAAAGAAAACTCAGACATATATCGAACCCAGCGTCAATAATTTGCTTGCGTAATTAAATTATTATTTTCAACAATTGTGAAATTTGTCTTCGGAATTTCAAAATTTGCAGCCATTTTTAATTATAATTAAAAATGATTAGAAATTTCGTTTCACGAATAATAAAGGACAAATAATCACTTATGTTACGAAAATAATTAGTTATATACGCTCCGAAAAACCCTAAATCCAAGAATTTTAGATTTCGATGAAATTCAAGTATGTTGTTCCTCTCGAAATTCTAAGAATTAGGTATCAGTCTCGCAAATTTTTGACAACAAAATCACGTAAAAATCTAGCCTAGAAGTTGAATAGTTTCGAAAACCCTCTACGAAAAACAACGACGGATCGTTAAAAATCTGGTATGAATATAAAGCTCTTGACGAGGGGATCCCAAAACTGGTCTTTAATCTAAAAATGGATAAGATTTCAGGTGAGTTTTATGGATTTGAATGTGTTCGTGTTTGTGAGTTTTGAAACAGTGGGAAGAGGTTTTTTAATCGTGTGTATATATGCGTGTATAAGTGAAGATGAAGAAAAAAAATGCCAAGTCGTGCACATATATTCAGAGGGAAACGGAGGCGCAAGTTGGTTAATGACCAACTTGCCCTTCATAGTGTACACTGTACACATCAAAAGCGCAACTAATGAAATGTCTATTTTGCCACTTATACACTGAGTTAGACAGAAATCCAAGTCACAATCACTACTCAGCTAAACCTCCGTGTAGAGGCGCAACATTTGACTTTGAAAAAGTCAAAGGTTGCGCCGAAGCTTAAACCAAGCACAGCTATACATTTACACATACATTCTAACAAGGGGCGCAACATTTGACTTAGTCAAATGTTGCGCTCTGTTACCACTTAACAGAGATGTACATGTACTTAGAGAATTTTGGAGAAATCTCTCCCAAATTCATATCAATTTTGTCAAATGTATTTTGATTAAATTCAAAATAATCTAACAAATTGACAAACAACAAATCACAATTAAGTTAAATAAAGTTTAACTAAATTAAAAATTCAGTCAACAAATGTTTAATAAATTATGCTGCAAGTATTTTAATTAAAATATAATTTATGGATAACTTAAAATACTTTGAATTGCTTCAGATCCATTAATCAAATATAATTAAAATATGAATCAAATAAATACTAATATTCATTAATTGAATATAAGCACTTAAATAATTCAAGAAAATTAATTTTAAATATCTACCACATAGCAAATAATCACATAATCATATAAAATCATGCAAATCATATAAATCATGGAAAATAATTAAAACTAATTATTAGAAAACTATGTAAAATACTAGATGCTCTATGTAAATTCATAAGTCCTGAAAATATGGACATTTGAAAACTTGTGAACTTACGAACAAATTGCAGTTATTTCTTGTCTACTTAATTAGACATATTTAACATCCCAAGTTCACCAACCAGTCTAGAGAAAGTGGATTCGTCTAGTGGTTTAGTGAAGATGTCTGCAATTTGTTGATCAGTAGGTACAAAGTGTAACTCTACTGTTCCATTCATGACATGCTCGCGAAGGAAATGATACCTGATATCAATATGCTTTGTCCTGGTGTGTTGAACAAGATTGTTGGCAATGGCAATGGCACTCATGTTATCACACAGAATCAGAATTTTATCCAACATGAGTCCATAATCTTGTAGTTGATTTCTCATCCACAAGATTTGAGCGCAGCAACTGCCAGCAGCTATGTATTCAGCTTCCGCTGTAGACGTAGACACGGAGTGTTGCTTCTTGCTGTACCATGAAACCAACCTTCGTCCAAGAAACTGTCAGCTTCCTGAAGTACTTTTCCTATCAATCTTACATCCTGCAAAGTCAGAATCTGTATAGTCAATCAGATTAAAACCTGTATCTTTAGGGTACCATATCCCTAAATTGGGGGTTCCCTTAAGATACCTAAAAATACGCTTAACAGCTATAAGATGAGACTCTTTAGGATCAGCCTGGAATCTAGCACATAAACAAGTTGCGAACATGATATCTGGCCTACTAGCAGTTAAGTACAGGAGAGAGCCAATCATACCTCGATACTTTGTGATGTCAACTGACTTACCAGATTTGTCCTGATCAAGTTTGACAGCAGTTGGCATAGGGGTTTTGGCAGGAGATGCTTCTTCCATTCCATATTTCTTCAGAAGATCCTTGATGTATTTAGATTGGCAGATAAAAATACTGTCAGGCTTCTGAATAACTTGAAGTCCTAGGAAGAAGGACAATTCCCCATCATACTCATCTCATACTTGCTCTGCATAAATTTAGCAAATCTCTTGCACAAAAGATCATTAATAGAACCAAATATAATGTCATCGACATATACTTGTACAAGAATTATGCTTTTTATGGAAAAGCATTTTATCGATGATACCTCTGGTGAAACCATTTTTAAATAGGAACTTGGAAAGAGTATCATACCAGGTTCGAGGGGCTTGCTTCAGGCCATAGAGTGCTTTGAAGAGAGAGTACACAAAATCTTCAAATTCCTTGTCTTCAAACCAAGGGGGTTGTTTAACATAGACTTCCTATTCTAGATCACCATTCAGGAATGCACTTTTCACATCCATCTGATATACATTGAAGTTGGAGTGTGCAGCAAAGGCTAAGAACATCCTGATTGCTTCAAGCCTAGCAACTGGAGCATAGGTTTCATCATAGTCAATTCCTTCTTGCGAATAACCCTTTGCTACCAGTCTTGCCTTATTCCTCGTAACAATACCAACTTCATCCAGCTTGTTTCTAAAAACCCATCTGGTGCCATTTACAGATTTTCCTTTAGGTCTTGGCACCAGCTTCCATACTTTCTGCCTTTCAAATTGATTGAGTTCTTCCTGCATTGCAGATACCCAATCTGGATCACTTAGATCCTCTTCGACTTTCTTTGGTTCTGTCTGAGACAAGAATCCAACAAAGTTGCATTCATTTTGAGTTGCTCTTCTAGTCTGCACTCCTGTGTCTTGATCACCAATGATTTGTTCAACAGTATGGGCTCTACTCCATCCTCTTTGTCTTGGCAGATTCAATCTTGATGATTCTCTGTAATCATAGTTGTCTTGAGTATGATGACTAGTAGATCCACTGATGTGACTTGCTCCCCCTGAACTGATGCTAATTCTATTTGATGATCCTCCACTTTTGTAATGACCCGGATTTTTAAAAATATTTTTATTAGTATTATAAGTGGTTTTCTTAAAAACAAAGGAATAAGATTTAATATTTTATTCCAGTTTAATGAGTTTCCAAAATTTTATATCAGACCCTGGGTTATTGTGTTATTGATATATGATCATATTTTTAAGACTGAGTTTCATATATTGTTTTTGAAAATTCTAGATGATTATTATGTGAATACATATGTTACATAATTATGTGATATTGGTGGATTTGTTTGTATAAGTACTTGTAATTATTTATGAATATTATGTGATTAATATATGAATTTTTGTGAATTTTGATATTACCTGGTTTATTGAGTTGACTGCTCATAGGTGTTCGTATTTGAGAGATTTCAATTTCTATATGCGTAGGAGAAAATATAGTCTATTTGGATATTTATTTTTTTTGTAAAAATACAAAGATAATTTGAATAATTATTTTAATTGCTCGATAGTGATCATAAATATTTTAGGAGTTTTTAAAATATTAAAAATCTTATATCTTTAAGAACATGATTTTTAATTAGTTTCTAAACGCAGCTACCTTAAGAATTTTGTATAAATTTTCAAAATGCTCTATAAATCCCGAAACTTTTATTTTACTAGTTTTATAATATTCCGGGATTTATAAAAATATTTCGGTAGTTGTTGGGAGAAATTTTACTACAGGTTACCTCCATAAATTAGTTAAAAGTAGTGAGTCAGCTTACAAAACATATGGAAGTTTTGTATTAAACCACGTATCAATACGCTTTCTATATTGTTTGGCCACGTACCCAGCCACTTTACTCACCTCTCCATTTCTTTATTTGAACATCTCTCTCTTAATACTCACAATCTCCTCCCGTCCCCTGCACCATCCTTCAAGCTTCTGCCAGAATCTCTTCACCCACCCTTCTGCTTTCATTCCTCACCGCTGAACTCGTCTCCACGGCCCCGTTTTCTCGCCGCCGTGTTCACCGGAATCATCAGCCGCCGCGCCTCCCGACGAAGCGCCGATGTTCTTGTTTTTCTGATCCCCCTGCACCTGTTCTTGAAGTCAGGCACCGTCTCTTATTTCTTTGGCTGATTGACTCTATTTCCTGATCAGCAGTGCACCTTATTTCGTATTGTTCTGATTTAGGTACCTCTTGGATTACTCATATCTCAGTTATGTATGTATATATATGTGTAAATTGCTTGTTTTGTGTGATAGTGAAATCAGTAGATTTATTTCAAGTTACTTATTTATACAAGTAATTGCAGTTATGTGGGTTGTGCTGTTGTCAATTTCTAGCTAATATTTGGGATTTAAGGATGTTAGCTGGGCTGAAATCAGTTGAATATTAACTGTCTAATCAGCCTATAGAGATGAGTATTTGATTAGTTGAAGCATATAAATACATAGGCGGAATCATGTTAATTCTATTTAAAAGGGTTGTGAGTAATTAAGTTATTTCAGAATTCTAAATTATGTGGGATTGCTTGTCCTTAAGTGCCTACTTGTATATGTTTATATGTTAATAAATATTAAGTTGAAAGTTTTGGTTGTTGTTGTTCTGTGTTGCAGCATAATTCTGCATTACTTGAGTTATGTGCTTAATCATTCTGGGATAATGTGCTACTTGAAGCCTAGATCAAGTAGGAAAAAGAATTTCAAGGTTTCATTAAACGAGCTAAAAGATATGTGTGTTTCAGTGTGAATTGAGCAGAAAATTCTGGGCAGGTGTGTCCTATTCCAGGCCTTGTTTTGCTACTTTAAACTCGAGATTTGCTTCTGAAATTTTAACTGGAGTTAGATGTTGGGATCAAGAATGTGTCATTAAAATTTTATGTAAACAGACCAATTTTTCTATTTATTAAAATTCTTAGCGTGGGGCTGGTTCTGCAGGACATATTCAGATTCCTGACTTGCAGGCCCCGTTTTACTCCCTTAAACATGGAATTTGCTTCTGAAATTTTTATAGTAGATTGGAATAATATTTAGGAGTGTCTCATAAAAATTTTGTATTAAAAAGATAAATTTTCAATTTATTAAAAATCATAGAGTGAGGGCTGTTTGAACTATTTGTTCTAGTTTTCTTTCTTTGATTAGTGCATAGGAGGAGGTTATACTTGGTTGATCAGTGTTAATCATGTTTAATAGTGATATATGATTTCAAATCTAGCTATGTAAGTGTGCATACTGTGATATTGTGTTTTAATTGATATCGGTCCATTACTTATTGGTTTATTGAGTTGGTTACTTGTTGAATAATATAAGAAAACAGGTGAATAGGCTGATAAATAGAGGAAGTGCTGTCGAATTTTCGTTAGAAACTATATATGTTTTACTTGTTAAAGGATATTAAATAGATAAGAATAAGGTGACATGGTTAACTGAAACATGTTATATGATAACTTATCAATATTGACTTTTAATAACTATAAAAGTTAATTGTTCAACTATGTGCTATGTGTTTGTCTGACTATGTGGTATGTATATGCGAAGGGTAGATATATGATAGGTATTAATGCTTTTCGAGCTTAGTTAATCCGTCTGATCCGACGAATGAAATACTATTTTGCCATCGTATAGAATTGAACGAGACGTTGATCGAGAAGTGATTGAAATGGGTATTCAAAAATAGCCAAGTTGTGTTGCAAGTTGAAGTTAGGCAGAGATTGCTATAGATAGAATCTTGTCAGAAGCTGGCAGAAAGGAATGATATGGCACTACATAGTGTTACTAGAACTCTGAGATAGACACCGGAGTTAAGGCAAGTATATATCCAACCTACTTTCTCTTTAAAAGATTTTGCTCCTGCAATGCTTTTGTTATGTTTTGAATATTGAAAAACTCCTTATAAAATTAGACTTCTACTAATTAACTAGTATTCTGGAATTACCCAAGTATGAATGGAATACCCTTTGTCACTTATATCTTGCATATGTATCAACTTAATTATCATCCTTATCTTCTTCAACTGCTAGTTACTTATTATTGAGCTTAGAACCTTGTTTTCTTACCTCCCTTTTAACTACAACAACTTGTGTTCTTGCTTATAAAAAAACTAGTTCACTTGTTTGTTCCTGACCCAGAGATGAAACCCCATTTCTTGAAAGACCTTAGTTATCATCATACAACCTACCCTGCCATTATTATAAAATACATTGATACACTTGATTCAGTAACCTATACCCTTGATAAAGAATACTTAATTAGTAGAAATCTAATGCTAAGGTGTTGAAATGAATATTTGGTTGAGAATCAATGTTGCTTACAGATTTTGAACCTTGGTCTTAAAATGAAAAATGATTTGATTTATTTGTTTTAGAAAGGGAATTGGATGAAAATGTTTTATGACCGAGGCGCCGGTCCCAATTGAATTATTAAAGGCCAAAGTGTGCCTAGGATCCTTTATATTTGAGAACTCGTATTGAATATGCGGGTTCGGAGCTATGTCGTGGGCTGATCACCCAGCTTAGCTCGTAGCGTCTTATCTGGTTCCAATTCCATAAAGGAGAAACTGTTTTGTTTAAATCATATAGTGTTGGTATCATTATCTTTATATTATTGTCAGGTTTTACATACTGTTTGATTTATTGTTGGTTTGGATATTATATACTTGCTGAGCATTCTTTTGCTCATTCTTGCTATTTCTTCTAACCCCTTTCAGATAATGTTAAAGATGGTTCGCCTATTTAGGTTAAGCATAAGAGTAAGGCTAGGCGAGGATTGCAAGTGACTAAGTTTCAACCTGATGGTCAGGAAGAGTATCCAAGATCGAGTCTTTGGGACTAGTGGTAATTAGAGTTGTCTAAATTTGATTTAGTTGTAAAAACATGTAATAGGATTTATTAGTTTTACTTTTCTGATTTCAATACTATAGCCTGTTTGTGATCCTGTTTTAAAGGGGGTTAAACTTTGTTCTTTTAAATCTTTTATTAAAGCTTTTAGGTTTTCAATTCTTTGATTTTTATTAGTTTTTCAACAATACATGTTTCAAAAGTGTAAATCAAATTTTTTTAATATCCAGGTTTGAAATACTTGTTTTTACTTTCTTTAGAAAAATAAATACAGGTTTTCAATTGTTATTCTTTTAGTGGCACCAAATCCAGACCCCCGGATTTGAGGGCTGTCACAGTTGGTATCAGAGCAACAGGTTATAAGTTATTGAAATTAGAATATAGGTTGTTATAAGTTTAGTATTAGGAGAATGTTATGTGCCCTCACATAGAGGTATTGTGAGATTATTTTGAAATAGTCTAGAGATTTGACATGAACAGAATCTAGTTAGACGATTAAGTTGAGTGTGTATATTTAGAAAGATTATGAATTCTAAGTCTAGACACTTGGATTCTAGTGTTGACTAACTCAAATGGTATTGTTGTAAGAAAGGTCAGAATTAGACCTATATAGAAGAATTTTGATAGTGGAATGATTGAGTTGAGAGTGGTAAAGATACATGGTTCAGAGTATTCTGACTATGTGTATATTTGAATGTGGTTATTGATTTGATTAAGATATGAAGAATGAGTGTGGATTATGAGTTGTGCTGGATTTGAATGAGAGTTTTGTAGATAGATGGGGAGTGAATGATAGAGAGTTTGTGGAATTGAGGATAATTATTAAAGGTGATATTTGCGACAAAGTTAGAATGTCAATTCTCGATGACGACACTACAAGATAATCGGGACTTCAAATGACATCAAGGTGGGCACATAACCCACAGGTTGACGATTCATAAAATAGAAGATATGCTACGTGTTGTGCTATTGACTTCAAAGACAACTGGAATGAATTACGAAAACGCAAACTACATGGGCCAGACTTATTACGAACGATAATGTCGACGATGAAATTTTACGAGGCTATTATTAGTTAACATCTATTGATTATCGAGAACGTTGAGAAGAAGACATACATCAAACGACGATTTGTTGAAGCAGATCGAAAATCTGAGAAGGCCTTGGCAATACCTCTCTTCAACTACAGATTCTTTTGATTGTTTTCTCATCAGTGAGATATTATCATGATATCTTTTCTACAAAAGTTTCGATAAATGAGACCTTCAATTTCTCAAATTCTAAGATGACATCAATACTGATTATTGGTATGAGTTGGAAAGCAAAGATGTGTGATAAAGGTTTGTTGTGAAGAGACAGTGATGTTCCTTGATATTGTTTGATATTTCTTAACATTCCTTGATATTCTTTCATCTTCCTTGATATCCCTTAATGTTCTTTGATATTTTTGATATTCCTTGACATTTCTTCAATTTGATTGGGATGAACAATCCTATTTATAGGGGACACAAGGTATACCTGTCTGTGTGATAGGAGTTGGATGGGACGCCATCACTTGTGTGTGTTGTGATTACAAGAAGGTTAACAACCTTTAGTAGTGTCTATGATGGACACGCAACACTAAGTTCGTTTGATCATTGATCTCTCAGTCATTTCTTTTCAAGCGACACTTATTTTGAAAACATCTTGTTCACATCTAAATTCTCAAAGATTGATTCTTCGGAAATGAATTTTGCAATTGTGAAAGTTTAATTCTCCTACTTCTTTAAAGTCAAAGGTATTCCAAGATCGATCAAAGGTATATGATGACACGTTATGACGAAGCGTCGTATAGTGGAATCTCATAAGTTATATGTTTGAGTTCTCATTGCGGATTCCGAGGGCGGAATCCTTATAAGGGGGGTAGAATGTAATATCCCTGATTTTTTTTTAATTTAGTTTGTGATTATCGCATATCTAATTTGTGCAAATATTGTTGTTGGCTTTGATTGAAAAGTGAATTTACTTTGTTTTGTGGATTACTATGGATTTTACAGATTATGCGTCCTCCTTCTTTCTCTGATTCCGAGGACGGAATCCCTATAAGGAGGGTAGATTGTAATGACCCGGATTTTTAAAAATATTTTTATTAGTATTATAAGTGGTTTTCTTAAAAAGAAAGGAATAAGATTTAATATTTTATTCCAGTTTAATGAGTTTCCAAAATTTTATATCAGACCCTGGGTTATTGTGTTATTGATATATGATCATATTTTTAAGACTGAGTTTCATATATTGTTTTTGAAAATTCTAGATGATTATTATGTGAATACATATGTTACATAATTATGTGATATTGGTGGATTTGTTTGTATAAGTACTTGTAATTATTTATGAATATTATGTGATTAATATATGAATTTTTGTGAATTTTGATATTACCTGGTTTATTGAGTTGACTGCTCATAGGTGTTCGTATTTGAGAGATTTCAATTTCTATATGCGTAGGAGAAAATATAGTCTATTTGGATATTTATTTTTTTTGTAAAAATACAAAGATAATTTGAATAATTATTTTAATTGCTCGATAGTGATCATAAATATTTTAGGAGTTTTTAAAATATTAAAAATCTTATATCTTTAAGAACATGATTTTTAATTAGTTTCTAAACGCAGCTACCTTAAGAATTTTGTATAAATTTTCAAAATGCTCTATAAATCCCGAAACTTTTATTTTACTAGTTTTATAATATTCCGGGATTTATAAAAATATTTCGGTAGTTGTTGGGAGAAATTTTACTACAGGTTACCTCCGTAAATTAGTTAAAAGTAGTGAGTCAGCTTACAAAACATATGGAAGTTTTGTATTAAACCACGTATCAATACGCTTTCTATATTGTTTGGCCACGTACCCAGCCACTTTACTCACCTCTCCATTTCTTTATTTGAACATCTCTCTCTTAATACTCACAATCTCCTCCCGTCCCCTGCACCATCCTTCAAGCTTCTGCCAGAATCTCTTCACCCACCCTTCTGCTTTCATTCCTCACCGCTGAACTCGTCTCCACGGCCCCGTTTTCTCGCCGCCGTGTTCACCGGAATCATCAGCCGCCGCGCCTCCCGACGAAGCGCCGATGTTCTTGTTTTTCTGATCCCCCTGCACCTGTTCTTGAAGTCAGGCACCGTCTCTTATTTCTTTGGCTGATTGACTCTATTTCCTGATCAGCAGTGCACCTTATTTCGTATTGTTCTGATTTAGGTACCTCTTGGATTACTCATATCTCAGTTATGTATGTATATATATGTGTAAATTGCTTGTTTTGTGTGATAGTGAAATCAGTAGATTTATTTCAAGTTACTTATTTATACAAGTAATTGCAGTTATTTGGGTTGTGCTGTTGTCAATTTCTAGCTAATATTTGGGATTTAAGGATGTTAGCTGGGCTGAAATCAGTTGAATATTAACTGTCTAATCAGCCTATAGAGATGAGTATTTGATTAGTTGAAGCATATAAATACATAGGCGGAATCATGTTAATTCTATTTAAAAGGGTTGTGAGTAATTAAGTAATTTCAGAATTCTAAATTATGTGGGATTGCTTGTCCTTAAGTGCCTACTTGTATATGTTTATATGTTAATAAATATTAAGTTGAAAGTTTTGGTTGTTGTTGTTCTGTGTTGCAGCATAATTCTGCATTACTTGAGTTATGTGCTTAATCATTCTGGGATAATGTGCTACTTGAAGCCTAGATCAAGTAGGAAAAAGAATTTCAAGGTTTCATTAAACGAGCTAAAAGATATGTGTGTTTCAGTGTGAATTGAGCAGAAAATTCTGGGCAGGTGTGTCCTATTCCAGGCCCTGTTTTGCTACTTTAAACTCGAGATTTGCTTCTGAAATTTTAACTGGAGTTAGATGTTGGGATCAAGAATGTGTCATTAAAATTTTATGTAAACAGACCAATTTTTCTATTTATTAAAATTCTTAGCGTGGGGCTGGTTCTGCAGGACATATTCAGATTCCTGACTTGCAGGCCCCGTTTTACTCCCTTAAACATGGAATTTGCTTCTGAAATTTTTATAGTAGATTGGAATAATATTTAGGAGTGTCTCATAAAAATTTTGTATTAAAAAGATAAATTTTCAATTTATTAAAAATCATAGAGTGAGGGCTGTTTGAACTATTTGTTCTAGTTTTCTTTCTTTGATTAGTGCATAGGAGGAGGTTATACTTGGTTGATCAGTGTTAATCATGTTTAATAGTGATATATGATTTCAAATCTAGCTATGTAAGTGTGCATACTGTGATATTGTGTTTTAATTGATATCGGTCCATTACTTATTGGTTTATTGAGTTGGTTACTTGTTGAATAATATAAGAAAACAGGTGAATAGGCTGATAAATAGAGGAAGTGCTGTCGAATTTTCGTTAGAAACTATATATGTTTTACTTGTTAAAGGATATTAAATAGATAAGAATAAGGTGACATGGTTAACTGAAACATGTTATATGATAACTTATCAATATTGACTTTTAATAACTATAAAAGTTAATTGTTCAACTATGTGCTATGTGTTTGTCTGACTATGTGGTATGTATATGCGAAGGGTAGATATATGATAGGTATTAATGCTTTTCGAGCTTAGTTAATCCGTCTGATCCGACGACTGAAATACTATTTTGCCATCGTATAGAATTGAACGAGACGTTGATCGAGAAGTGATTGAAATGGGTATTCAAAAATAGCCAAGTTGTGTTGCAAGTTGAAGTTAGGCAGAGATTGCTATAGATAGAATCTTGTCAGAAGCTGGCAGAAAGGAATGATATGGCACTACATAGTGTTACTAGAACTCTGAGATAGACACCGGAGTTAAGGCAAGTATATATCCAACCTACTTTCTCTTTAAAAGATTTTGCTCCTGCAATGCTTTTGTTATGTTTTGAATATTGAAAAACTCCTTATAAAATTAGACTTCTACTAATTAACTAGTATTCTGGAATTACCCAAGTATGAATGGAATACCCTTTGTCACTTATATCTTGCAAATGTATCAACTTAATTATCATCCTTATCTTCTTCAACTGCTAGTTACTTATTATTGAGCTTAGAACCTTGTTTTCTTACCTCCCTTTTAACTACAACAAATTGTGTTCTTGCTTATAAAAAAACTAGTTCACTTGTTTGTTCCTGACCCAGAGATGAAACCCCATTTCTTGAAAGACCTTAGTTATCATCATACAACCTACCCTGCCATTATTATAAAATACATTGATACACTTGATTCAGTAACCTATACCCTTGATAAAGAATACTTAATTAGTAGAAATCTAATGCTAAGGTGTTGAAATGAATATTTGGTTGAGAATCAATGTTGCTTACAGATTTTGAACCTTGGTCTTAAAATGAAAAATGATTTGATTTATTTGTTTTAGAAAGGGAATTGGATGAAAATGTTTTATGACCGAGGCGCCGGTCCCAATTGAATTATTAAAGGCCAAAGTGTGCCTAGGATCCTTTATATTTGAGAACTCGTATTGAATATGCGGGTTCGGAGCTATGTCGTGGGCTGATCACCCAGCTTAGCTCGTAGCGTCTTATCTGGTTCCAATTCCATAAAGGAGAAACTGTTTTGTTTAAATCATATAGTGTTGGTATCATTATCTTTATATTATTGTCAGGTTTTACATACTGTTTGATTTATTGTTGGTTTGGATATTATATACTTGCTGAGCATTCTTTTGCTCATTCTTGCTATTTCTTCTAACCCCTTTCAGATAATGTTAAAGATGGTTCGCCTATTTAGGCTAAGCATAAGAGTAAGGCTAGGCGAGGATTGCAAGTGACTAAGTTTCAACCTGATGGTCAGGAAGAGTATCCAAGATCGAGTCTTTGGGACTAGTGGTAATTAGAGTTGTCTAAATTTGATTTAGTTGTAAAAACATGTAATAGGATTTATTAGTTTTACTTTTCTGATTTCAATACTATAGCCTGTTTGCGATCCTGTTTTAAAGGGGGTTAAACTTTGTTCTTTTAAATCTTTTATTAAAGCTTTTAGGTTTTCAATTCTTTGATTTTTATTAGTTTTTCAACAATACATGTTTCAAAAGTGTAAATCAAATTTTTTTAATATCCAGGTTTGAAATACTTGTTTTTACTTTCTTTAGAAAAAAAATACAGGTTTTCAATTGTTATTCTTTTAGTGGCACCAAATCCAGACCCCCGGATTTGAGGGCTGTCACAACTTTGACCACTATGATCATGATGATCATTTGTATTGTTGCCAATACTTCCTCCAAATGGTTTAGGATCAACAGTTCCTTCATTGGCATTAGGTTCCCTAGTATCAGCTTCAGGTTCATCTTCTCCTATATAGATGTCATCTAAATTCTCAAATTCTAGAGAATCAGATTCATTTTCGTTTTGAAGACTTGGGAGCTTGGCATCATCAAATCTTACATTGATGCTTTCAATCAGCTTGTCGTCATTGATCAGATAAACCCTATAGGCCTTAGACTCTAAAGAATAACCCAGAAAAATGCCTTCTTCAGCTTTGGCATCAAACTTTCCCAGATGCTCTTCTTTTAGGACAAAGCATTTTGCACCAAACACATGAAAGTAACTCAGTCATGGTTTTCTGTTGGCCATTACTTCATAAGGAGTCTTATCCAAATCTTTGTTAATCAGGGTACGATTTTGAGTGTAGCAAGCAGTACTCACAGCTTCAGCCCAGAAATAGATTGGAAGTCTTGATTGACTAATAATTATCCTTGCTGCTTCAATCGAGGTCTTGTTCTTCCTTTCTACAACACCATTTTGTTGTGGAGTCCTTGGAGCTGAATACTGACGAGAGATACCCTTATCAGTACAGAACTCATTAAGAACATCATTACGAAATTCTGTTCCATTATCTGATCTGATTGCCCTTACTGGCAAATTTGCTTCCTTTTCAATCTTTTTGATATGATCAATGATAATGTGTGCTGCTTCGGCCTTTGTATGTAAGAATAATACCCATGTGTATTTTGAGTAGTCATCGACGATCACAAGAGCATATCTTTTCCTTGACATAGAGGGGATGTTGACTGGTCCAAATAGATCCATATGAATCAGTTGAAGGGGTGAACCAATGTCAGTCATGCCTTTGCTCCTGTGTGATGCTTTCTTTGACTTCCCTTTTTCACATGCATCACAGAGTCCTTCTTGACCTTTCTGTGGCAGTCCTCTCACAAGTTCTCTTTTGACCAAAGAATTCATAGTCTTAAAGTTCAAGTGTGAGAGCTTCCGATGCCATAACCAACTATCATCAGCAGAGGCCTTGCTATAGAAACACTTGACCTCCCCCTTACTTGTTGAATCTATGTCGGCTATAAACAAACTTGATTTTCTTACACCACGGAGTGTAAGATCCTTGTTCTTCCAGTTCTGGATCAAGAAAAATTCCTTCTGAAAGATTACGTCGTATCCTTTGCACAGAACGGACTGATACTCAGTAAATTGTGCTTGAGTCCTTCTACCAGAGAGATATCTTCAATGATGACATTTCCAACTTTCAGCTTACCATATCCCGTTGTGAATCCTTTGCTGTCATCTCCAAAGACTATAATCGGGCCGGTTATCATCACCACATCTGTGAGCAGGGACTTTTCTCTAGTCATGTGTCTTGAACAACCACTATCAAGAACCCACTGTTAGGTCCAAAGTATCGTAGAAGGGGGGGTTGAATACGATACTCACTACAATTTAAAATTCTTTCGAATCTTGCGGATAAATAAATTGCAGTCCTGTAATGGGTTTCGTGTTCCGGATATTTATTGGGTCGGTTTCTGAGGATATGAAAATATTAAACCAACACACAATATTTTCCAAGGTATATCAGTATATTGATAAATACCTCGAAGGGTGCTACAAATCCAAACCCGAAGGTTGGCTACAATGACCACTACTCTCAATATTACAAACTCTAACCGCTACGGATATTTCTATTACAAAGCTAGACTAGAGTGTATATATAGTGGGAGTAGCCGTGCAGAGCACTTGGCCATTTCATCCCGAAGGATGATCTTAATTGTGAGAACCACAATCACATATTTATAGGCTTTCATAAACTAACCATGGTTAACGAGTTCGTCCTGGACGACTTGAGTTCGTCCTGGACGGATTCGATTTATAAAAATAAATCTAACTCCCAGAATGTAATGAATTGGCGCCAGTTACATATATACTTATATATATCACAAACTTGCGCTTGGACACATACATGTATACATATTTTGTATTTTGAAGGTCAAACTTGGCGCCAGTCAAATGCTGCGCCTTCCTTCACTCTCCACTGTAGTGACTTAACCATTTTAGTAGAAACAAAGTTGCGCCAAGAGTGGAGATATGGTCAGAGGCGCAACTATTGACCAAAGATGGTCAAATGTTGCGCTTTGACCCGAACTTGCGCTACCTGATCACAGTAGTGGCATGACTTAGAGAAATCTAAGTACCTCTTATGTGATGAGGCGCAAACTTTGACCAAGTCAAAGTTTGCGCTTCAGTCGCGTTCTCTCACTGTATGTTTACTTAGAAAATCTAAGTGATTGAAGGATGTCGAGGCGCAAACTTTGACTTGGTCAAAGTTTGCGCTTCAAACAAGGATTGCGCTTCTCCTGTATACAGTGGGTACTTAGACAATTTTTGCCTTGGGACTACCATTTTGTACCATTATACATATATATATGTATATTATTAATTGTGTTAAATTAATTACTTGAATTATTTTATATTCAGGTAATTCACAATTAATAAATATATATATATATATATATACATATACATAACAATAAGTCCTTTTGGCAATTCATTCTGGAGCAGCTCGATTGACTTGATCAATTCTTCGATCGATAAATACTTTGCAAAGCTCCGTACGTGCTGACGCTTAGTGCACTGGTCTGGTTCACAAGCGACTAACACTGAAGTTGAACATTGTACCGTCTTTGTCAGCAACCATTGATCAGTCGGTTCCGGGTTAGTTTATGCTTCAGTTTGTTGATTATAAATAACCAACCAAGATATATAGAAATATCTTGCTTCAGGGGTTGCACTGAAATCTTTCGAGTACTTGGACAACATCTTCATTGCTTCCACAATCTTGAATACTTCAATCTTTATTCTTCACTGAGGCATGAACATATTAATGAACTTCTTCCAGTGAACTTATTCCTTCAAGACTGTAGATGGCTTCTTCAACCTTTGTCTTCGTATCTTCCGATTCCGGTGCAGGCGTAGTGTTATTTACTTGTCCTGTTCTATTGTTGAGTTATCATCCCTATGTAACAGATAGGGTTGTCTTTACATTTAGACTTACAATCTCCCCCTATTTGTTTGTTAATCATAACAAGCAAATCCTCTGGAGGATAACTCAACTAACACTAGAAAAAGTAAAGTCCTGGACTAGTAAATAATGCTACAAAGTTTCTGGATCATATAGTACATTTCCAGATTTCATGAATAGAAATAACAAATGTGCATATCACCTTTATTTCTCTGGTTCTTGCTTACCTGCCAGATAATCCTCATAGTCTGTCTTGAAGAGAATTCAAAACATTCCATTATGCAAAGAACAATCAGCAGCTTCATTGAATTCTCCAGTGGTAATGAATAAGTTCCTGTCTACCACTTACTGAAGAATAGATGTATCACCATGATTCCTCACAAGTAAAGAACAAGTCTTTGCTTATGCTTCTCCCTCTGTCAGAGATAGTGGTGAACCAATACCACTGTTTCTTAGGAATCATACCACGTACCACCTGAATAAAGATACAACACAGTGGTGAGGTGTACATGAGTTGTTATTACTTCTCCTCCCATTACCTTGATCAGGTACCCCTTTGTGATAAGTAGCTATCTCCCCTTAGATGAAAGATCAATCCTCCCTCTTAGTTGAAAGAAGAATCTCCCCCTCAGTAGTACACAGCTAAAGAGTAGTTTAATCCCCCTTAGTCGTAGACAATAGAAGAAAGCTAACTTACTTTTTCTTCCCCCTTTCATATATTCTCCCCCTAAATATATTCTCCCCCTTAGTTGTGGAATCCTC
Source organism: Daucus carota subsp. sativus (assembly GCF_001625215.2). Taxonomy (NCBI): domain Eukaryota; kingdom Viridiplantae; phylum Streptophyta; class Magnoliopsida; order Apiales; family Apiaceae; genus Daucus; species Daucus carota. Next base: position 1,458,050 of record NC_030384.2, on the reverse strand, counting down.
CGAGGATATGTGGTATCAAATAGGTCAAGGAACGTGTACAATACTTCCTGTACCAAAAGATAATCTCCCCATAGAGAACTAAACAACGCTAAAGCTGGGGTCGAAGAAAGAGTTCAGAAGAAGGATTTACTTTGCTTGGGTTGGTCCCTATGCTGAAAGAATAGGTTCCAAACGGAAAAGTAATGAGTAAAATCTGACAACCGTGTCCCTTTGTTGTTACCAAATGATAAAGCTTCCCGATATTTTTAGGTTGCAATACCAATTGTTAGATCCCTGATAAGGTTTCGATAACATCTTTAACATGGCTCCAACGGCAGTCAGTCGAACATTCCAGTGAAAGTATCCACTTTGCGTTTATGTATGAATTTGGTATTCAGTGGGTGTCTCACAAAAATGTTCTGCAGGTGTATCACTCAACACTCAAATTTCTCTCGGTTTTTGGGTAAGGGTGTCACTCACGAGTTCTGTAAGTGTATCCCTCCACACAAATACTGAGCTTCCAAAATGCTGAGTACCTGCAAGAAAATCACCTTAGCCACCCTTAAAGGGGGGTCACCGGTGGTGCAATGGGAGTTCGTAATTCCCAGTCCCTACAGACTCATCAGATAAATCTGAATCATGGTCCACAAGTTGCCAACCACTAAGTGGCTTATCCAGTTAAGGATCCAGAGTTGTTTGCTCTGGGAGGTTAGACAAAGGCTTAATTATGGCAAAGGCCTAAGTCCTCCTCAATGTCTGTGAAGACACTTGATTCAAGAGAATCATCAACCATAGGTTCACAACGTGAAATGGAATGAACCGTAGTTGCTTCCGTCAATTCTTTCAACAACTTGTGAGCTTCCAATGCCAATTATTATTATATGTACCTCACAAGTGTTTCACTCTTCTCAATTTCCTATGTGTTTGCACTCACTCATGCTCACATATTTTTCATTCTGATATCTCACTGGTTCTTCTCAGAATCACACCAAGTGTTTAACTCTCAATGTTTGGCTCACAGTGTTTCTCTCAGCACTCAAAGTATGGTCTTCTGTACCTGCATGAGAAAATCACCATAGCCCCTTCAAGAGAGGTCACTGGCGGTGCAATGGGGTTTCGTAAATCCCCGATCCTCAACTGACTCATCAATAAATTGACTCATAGTCAGAGAGTTGCCGATCTCCTATAAATAGGAAATCCATTCCAATTGGATCCAGATCTGTTCTTATCTGGGGAGGGAGACGAGAATCCTGAAGATTTGGCAATTGAGATCCTCGTTTCCTCCTTACACCTGTAAAGGCATCAACCATCTTATTTACCGTAAAATGGTAAATGAAGAAGTTGCTTCTGGAACAAAACCTTTAACCTTACTGTGCACTCTCTTGTATTGTGTCCATAAGATTTTCTGTTTAGGCTCTTCATCAGAGTGATTATTGATGATGTGCTTGACTCAATACAAGATGCTCTGGCTGACGAGCGAATTTCAATGGACTCATCCTGTTGAGAAAATGATTCCAGAGACTGTTTTATTGCCTTTTCAGCTCTATATTCTGTTGAGAGAATACAGATGAGCAACAGTTACCTCAAGTTCAAAACACCTTTTCTTCTTGAGAGGTAGAGCTGTGGGTACACTATCCCTCACATCCTTATTTGCTGCAACGAGTACAGTTTCTCCCTCATTGACCTCTAGTCTAATAAGTTCCTTATTACTCCATGGGGAAAGTTGGGATGTGTTCTGAATTTGGTTTTATAGTCTGGGATAAAGATTGTTGGTTTTCAACCTTATGACTATCTAGGAAAGCCAAGAGGCTGATTAAGTTCCGAAGAACAGAATGAGATATAAATGCACTTTAGAAAATCTATGATTTTAAATGAAAGCAATTGCATTTAGAAAAATGAATCAGTTATGACTGTAAAATGATTTTCATAAAGAATGACAATCACAACTGATGAAAGAATCGATGTTTTCCATTAAAAATTGGTTTGAGTACGAGAGTCTGAAAAAGATTTAAATGAACTTGTCTTTGAAAAAGACACAGACTCCTGTTTCTCACTACAATTTTAAAAAGGAAACAAGAAAATTTATGCGCTACAGTGTATAAAGCACTCGCCACACTAATTAGTGAAAAGGCCTCATACTAGCACATCGTCAAAACAGACGCTGCAAGTGACAAAGATCACCAAGTACACAAATACAAGATAATCAATATCTCGTCTTATGACGCTACATGTATAGATGCAAAATATTCTAAGAAGTATTTATGAAATAGAGTAGTGGATACCAATTGTTGAAATCAATTGATAAGAAAATTTCTTTGAAGAAACTCACCACTCCAGAACATAAATATGAGACAGAATAAAAATTATGTTGTCTCCTTTGTACTCAGAATATTAAACACCTAAAATATATTAGCACCAGTGGTTTTAAGAAATATGCAACAATATTTCACCAGTGCCAATACATCACAATCAATTCACAAATAAAACATCAATAAAGCATCAGAAATAGATACCAATTAAATATTTCAAAAATGAATTAATCATGCTTCTATTATTCTATCAAAGTCAATCATGAAACAAATAGGCATATAATTGTGGATCACAATTTAACTAAGATAAAATAATAATTACCTACGCAATATCATATAATTATCAGATCAGCATATAACAACTAAAATCATGACAATCATACAAAGATATTCGCAAGCCCGAGGGAAAGTTGAAGAAAAGTTCACCAATCTTATACAAATAATCATTAAACACACGTGAACGCACACAACTCCTCGCAGAAAAATATTAACAATTAATATTAGTGATCTACATATAAGCATACAAAATATCACTAACACTAAAAGTATCACAACTATATGCAGTTAGACATGAAATAAAATATCAATTAATAAATCATCAAATATCTAACACAAATAGCTATGCTTCAAGTATATACACTAATATAAATGGATTCAGCCTAGAGAGAATCTAAGTAACTCCACAAATACTAGTATATCATGACTAAATTCTAACTAGATTCTAACCACATACCAATTACTGATACAAGTCACAAGTCTAGAAACAAATAAGTCATGCATCAGATTTTATACCTATAAAAATGAATTCAACCTAGAAAATAATCCTAAGTATGTTCACAAATACAGATATATCACGACTAGATTATGACAAAGTTCTCTACTAGATACCAATTGTTGAAGAGGTATAGATCAAGAAAAATAACATAATTAAGTCATGCTTCATGTCATCTCTAATCATTTAAATCATGAACAAATAAGTCACTTAATTGTCATGCAACACAATTTAAATAATTTGAAATAACAAATACTCATGCTAAAACATATAATCACCATCTAAGCATGCAAATCAATAAACATGGCAATCATATATAATAGCAAAAAGCACGAGGTACTGGATTTTAAATAAATTCACAAGTCCTATGTATAGACAATTTAATACTCATGAATTCATTCAAGAAATACGATAGACATGCTCATGAAAGAAGTAATACCTTATAGAAAATATATCATGTGATCCACTTGCAGTTAAGTAAAGTGATAAGTTGAATACCTCTGAGACTTGACATTTCAGTTGATGTACCTTTCTTGTACTGATTAAGTCCAGTGGTTGTTGGCATAAGTCTTGGCAGGTCTAGAATCTTCCAAAATGCGCATATTCAAAAGATCCTTGACTTCTTTTTATTGCCATCATTCTTTAGGCTAACTAGTAGACCATAAAGAATTGCAACTTTGCAAAAAACTCATCATATCACTAATCTGCATTCACTTAGCAATTATCTTGCACAAGTGACGTTAGTCCACATATAATATAATCATGGTATCACAGCACTTATATTTGTATTGTGTGTGTCTTGTATCATGAGAGGTAATAATTTGGATACCAAATATGACTCTAGCAAACAGATATTAAAATAATATGCTAGTCAGAAGTCATACCACGTCCGTGACGATCATCAGGTGTTGGACAGCAACTCATAGAGAGCTGGTGAAGAAAGAGAATACAAATTCCGTTGGATCTGCAACTGCAAAGTCCTTGAAATGTTGCATGAAGCTTCATCTTCTAGCTCACTGCATTATCCTGAACCCGAGTCTCGTCAATGGTGCTTTAGTTCAATCATGAAGGTCGTTGAGTCCCCTAAGATGTAGAGTCCTGAACTTGAAGATTCTGTTTCCATCATCTTCATAACCTTCTCCTTTGTAGTAACTCTAAGCAACCAAATTGGCTTGTCCCTCGTAACAGAGCCAAAATTATCCAGTTGGAATCTGAATACTCGACAAATACTAAGTACGGAATTGTCATTAGGTCAGGGTATCAGACTCCGCATAATCTGCTTTCAAACTGACTGAGATCATCTTGCTGTGTAATCACTCAATCTGGATCCCATTAAGAGCTTTTGAATCTTCCCCAAGTTTCACTTCAGATTGAAACCCAAAGAAATAACATCCTTTCACCATAGCTCTCCTAGTCTTCACTTCACCATTAGGAACATTTAAGAACTAGAACCCGAGAATGATATTGATTTCAAACCCTTTGTCTAAGCAGATACGTTCTTGATATGTCCTGTTCATCTTCAATTTGGTGTTGAGTTTGACTAGTGGATCCACCAAATGCTCCCCCTAAGCTGTTGCTGGGATCTCCTTAATAATCCTTATCCTTGCAAAGAGATTCTGCTTGGATCTGAATCATTATTATACCAATAATATCATCTTTAACAGCTTGGAGCAAAGTGTCGTTCAATGTCCTGTCCAGACTTACAATCACCTTTTGTTGATCAATCATAATCACCCTGTAGACTGTAGACTCCATTGAGTAGCAGAGGAAAATATTCTTTGAGCTTCAAATGCAAGACTTGCAAAGAGGCATTTTCCTCCAAACACATACCAAGAGTTAGTGTTTGCTTCTGATTGGCCACTGACAAGAATGGTGTCTTTCTGGATTTATCAATGATCAGGGTTCATCTTGATCAACCTTCATTTGTGACGTCTTGTCCTTCGAACACATACGAACAACACGAAAAAAATCTAGAGTAGTCAATGATCATCACAAAACGATATCTGGCTTTGTTGTAGACATGACATTAACTGATCCGTAGAAATCCATACGTATCATCTGAAGCGGCTCAGTAATATTGATCATATCTTTGCTTCTGTGCGATGCTCCTTTGACTTCCCTATTGACATACCTCATAATCTTCATCCATAATGAATTCCAGATGAGGCAGTCCTCTCACCAAATCTCTTCTTACTAATAAAAAGAGCTCCTTGTTTTGACATACAAGTTTGAGAGCTTCAAGTGCCATAGCTAATACTCATCTGATGAGGCTTCACTATCAAAACAGCTCACTCCATCTTCAGTTGAAGTTCCATATTAGCTACGAGCAAAATTCACATCCTTCTTGATTTAAGATAAAACACTATTCCATGAACTGACATAATGTCCTTTGTCAGAGAACCGTTTGATACTAGGAATTTGTGTGCTTTGACTCTTCCAAGAAAGATATGCTTCCATGATGACATTCTAGGAAAACAAGCATGTCCCGCAAGAGAATCTTTGTTGTCATCTTTCAAAGATTATTGACGGAACTGCTCACATGATCACATTTGCTAACAGGGTACTTTTGGTGAATATATGATTTCGGCTACTCAGCAAACAGAGTGCACCAAAAATCATATGGAACATATGTAACCTGCAATCACAAATGGAAAGAGTTCTATGGTCCCCAATCATAACTGGGTCCGGATGGATTAGAGATTTTTCTTTAACAGTGGTAATAACAGAAGCAACCTTAACATGCTAATTCTTATTTAGACATTGCCCTAATGTGATTCTCAAACATGCTTTTCTAAAATCAATGCAAGTACAAAGACATGCATTCATGACATGAAAATAAGCAGACATGATGTTGAATACACATGGCAAACAATCAAAGATAAGACAAGAGCAAGACAGGAAGTTATGCAATTCAGAAGATTCAGTACTCTCTACTTAAACCAATTAACACAAGTGCAACAGGTATCAAGTAGAATTACATATATTCAATAATCTTCTAAGAGCATAAGGATCTGATTCCAATCTGTTGTTATATGGCATTATACTATCTCTATTAGCTAAGTCAGTTTTAGATCTAACATGAAGTTCTAATAGTTCTACTGACATAAGGTAGACATTCCATCATAGAACAAAATAACATCCTTAACAAATAATTCAGATTAGATAAGCAAATCTAATTGTACTAGGAAATCTGAAACTAAGTGTTTTAACAAAGTTATACATGCTAGGATCATAACCCCTAAAACTAAGAGTTGTGTTCCAAAGGAAAGCTTCTAATCTCACCATTGCAAATAATCAAATCCTAAATATTCATACACATGTTAAGAATCTGCTAAAGACACATGCACACGATTATCATCAATCCTAGTTACCAGAACAGTAATCTAGCATACTAGTTCAACATTATCTATTGTGATGCTATCATGCTTGTGCTTGTGTGTTAAACAATTCTACTCAGAGATTTATAACATGCTTTGAATATAAAGAAATATGTATTGCATAGTTAGAAAGAATTCGTACCTGAGATGTGCAAGTTGAGTCATCTTCAGAGAATGCTAGGATAGCCAGATAACCATAATCATCCTTCTCATCAGCAACTGATCCAGCTCACACCTTTCCTAAAATAGCATAAGAACTTGTTGTGATGTTTCTTTCAAAACATCCACTTGAATTTCAGACAAGCCCTATCATCCTTGTTTGTCGAGGCTTCAATATATATAGCAACCCACCTTTGCTAAAGATACAAAACAATATTGTGTGTATTGACCAACTCAGTTTTGAAAACAACCTCCTTGAACTGAACCCTGAAGAGTCACCACTTGAAACCAATGGATTCCATCTGAATCTGACATGACTAAACCTCTCAGACAGTGTTATGCTAATCCTTGAAGTTCTGTCCTCACATTCTCCAAAAGTGTTAACTTTCGTCGACTTGAGCTTCCTCAAATTCAGCAGTTACAAACTCTTCTGTTCAATCCTAAGGTTCTGACATAAATGCACGAAACTGATTTGGTGCGGTAGTAACTCGATAATTATATCCTTAAACCTCCACAGTTCTCTGTCTTTGGTTCAGTTGATTCTGGATGGATTTAGCATTGATACAATTCACTGTGTAATTGTATTTCCCTGAATCACTGAGTTAGATTGAAATCCCTTGAAGATTCGTTCGTAAAAACTTCTCTTTTCCTACTACCAGTGGTACCATTCAAAGTTGATATTCCGAGCCCTGGGAAGATGCACTCAACACATAAAGCAAGTTCCCATCCTGATCTGGTGATCTGATAATCAGGTAGGAGTAATTACTCAGATCAAGGCCTGAAGTACCTTCTTCAAAATCCACTGTCAGTAGTACCAAATTAGTCTTCAATAGAATCTTCTTTGAATCACAATCATCTTTGTCGAACATAGAAAACTGCTTCTAATAATCCTTTGAGTAATCAATTGGATTGGGTCATCAATGTACTTCCATTACCGGTTCTGAGAATCTGGTATTTGAAAGTCCGGTGTTTGTCTTGTAATCTGTCAGCCTGATCTGTCTCAACTAAATGTCAATCTGATTTGTCTTGGAGTAGAATAATTAAAAAGGTTACGGGACACTTGATTATTTAAACTAAGTTTAAATTATAAAGAAAATAAATTTAAAAATAAGTTTTAAAAGATGAAAGAAAATAAAGTATAAAATAAGCTTAGTCAAATCTATAAAATAAATTTAATTATATTTAAAAAATAAATTCAAATAAATTCATAATAAACTGAAAAGTTTAGAATAAATTTATTTCAAATTCATTTAGTAAATATATTAAAAATTTATTGTATAAATTTAATTTTTGAAAATATTCAAGTGTCTCGTCTCCAATTAAATCATAGCTCCCAAAACAAACTAAATTGAACCCTTGAACTTGAACTTATATCCATAATCAGTTAAATCCTCTTAAATTTATATTTTATATTTTAACTTAAATTTAAATCATAAACTATACAAATTTAAATAATAAATTTATAAAAATTTATGATAAACTTGATAAAGTCTAAGAGTAAACTTTACAAGTCTAAAATAAATTTAAGCAAATTTATTAAATGAATTTAGCAAAGTTTATAAAGTAAATTTAATTAAGTTTATAAGATAAATTTAATTAATTCATGATAAACTCAATTAATAAGTTTAAAATAAATTAAGTTAAATTTATAAAATAAACTTATTAAAATTTAAAGTATAAATTTATAAGTCCCGGTCCAAAGTTCAGTATCCGACAGATAATCCTTGCTTAGGCCTACGGACAAATTCAGCAACACAAACCGGAAGAACATTTCCCCTAATCAAATATCAAAAGCTAGGTTCTTGATTTTCCGTACGATTAGGATCCTGATTTGTATATCAATCAACCTGGCTCTGATACCAATTGTTAGGTCCAAAGTATCGTAGAAGGGGGGGTTGAATACGATACTCACTACAATTTAAAATTCTTTCGAATCTTGCGGATAAATAAATTGCAGTCCTGTAATGGGTTTCGTGTTCCGGATATTTATTGGGTCGGTTTCTGAGGATATGAAAATATTAAACCAACACACAATATTTTCCAAGGTATATCAGTATATTGATAAATACCTCGAAGGGTGCTACAAATCCAAACCCGAAGGTTGGCTACAATGACCACTACTCTCAATATTACAAACTCTAACCGCTACGGATATTTCTATTACAAAGCTAGACTAGAGTGTATATATAGTGGGAGTAGCCGTGCAGAGCACTTGGCCATTTCATCCCGAAGGATGATCTTAATTGTGAGAACCACAATCACATATTTATAGGCTTTCATAAACTAACCATGGTTAACGAGTTCGTCCTGGACGACTTGAGTTCGTCCTGGACGGATTCGATTTATAAAAATAAATCTAACTCCCAGAATGTAATGAATTGGCGCCAGTTACATATATACTTATATATATCACAAACTTGCGCTTGGACACATACATGTATACATATTTTGTATTTTGAAGGTCAAACTTGGCGCCAGTCAAATGCTGCGCCTTCCTTCACTCTCCACTGTAGTGACTTAACCATTTTAGTAGAAACAAAGTTGCGCCAAGAGTGGAGATATGGTCAGAGGCGCAACTATTGACCAAAGATGGTCAAATGTTGCGCTTTGACCCGAACTTGCGCTACCTGATCACAGTAGTGGCATGACTTAGAGAAATCTAAGTACCTCTTATGTGATGAGGCGCAAACTTTGACCAAGTCAAAGTTTGCGCTTCAGTCGCGTTCTCTCACTGTATGTTTACTTAGAAAATCTAAGTGATTGAAGGATGTCGAGGCGCAAACTTTGACTTGGTCAAAGTTTGCGCTTCAAACAAGGATTGCGCTTCTCCTGTATACAGTGGGTACTTAGACAATTTTTGCCTTGGGACTACCATTTTGTACCATTATACATATATATATGTATATTATTAATTGTGTTAAATTAATTACTTGAATTATTTTATATTCAGGTAATTCACAATTAATAAATATATATATATATATATACATATACATAACAATAAGTCCTTTTGGCAATTCATTCTGGAGCAGCTCGATTGACTTGATCAATTCTTCGATCGATAAATACTTTGCAAAGCTCCGTACGTGCTGACGCTTAGTGCACTGGTCTGGTTCACAAGCGACTAACACTGAAGTTGAACATTGTACCGTCTTTGTCAGCAACCATTGATCAGTCGGTTCCGGGTTAGTTTATGCTTCAGTTTGTTGATTATAAATAACCAACCAAGATATATAGAAATATCTTGCTTCAGGGGTTGCACTGAAATCTTTCGAGTACTTGGACAACATCTTCATTGCTTCCACAATCTTGAATACTTCAATCTTTATTCTTCACTGAGGCATGAACATATTAATGAACTTCTTCCAGTGAACTTATTCCTTCAAGACTGTAGATGGCTTCTTCAACCTTTGTCTTCGTATCTTCCGATTCCGGTGCAGGCGTAGTGTTATTTACTTGTCCTGTTCTATTGTTGAGTTATCATCCCTATGTAACAGATAGGGTTGTCTTTACATTTAGACTTACACCCACACAACTTTGCTTTTCTTTCGTGTGCCCTGCATTCACAAATGGATTAAACTTTCTTTGGTACCCAGACGTTCTTGGGTCCAGGTGGTTTAGTAGAAACAGGAGTATCAACAGAATCTGTTTTAATATGTGCTTGTTCAGGGGTGACTGGACTCTTCTCCTTTTTAGTCTTAGTAGAAGTGCATTTAGACTTGGAGTTTGGAGTCTCCTTCTTCTTAGAAGAACTAGCAGTCTTTGCCACAGGGGCAACAGAAGGTGCAGACATATTCATATTCATAGCAGGTGATGCAGGAAAAGATGCATTTAATATGGTAAAACATGCAGACATCATATTCATAGCACATTGCATGCAACCTACTTTACCACATGGCAAATGAACAGCATTCATGTTAACGGAATTAGGCATAACAGGAGTATCTACTTTAGTCATTTTACATGCATGAGTAAGATGATTAGAAGAATTGCAATTGTTACAAACCTTTCTAGCACTGGGAGTCCTAGAGTTGGTTTTCTTAGCATCTAGCTTACCATTCTTGTTGTTCTTCTTTTTGTTGGAACTAGTACTTCTTAATCTAGTTTTATCAGAATCTTCTCTAACTTGGGGATTAGAAGGTACATCTTGTGATTCCTGTTTTACTTGAGGCTTAACAACTTCCTCATTTTTCCACTCTTCTTTAATGACAAGGTCTTCTTCTATCAGAGGTTCTGTTTTTGCCTTCCTAAAGATAGGGGTCTTGGCGTTCTTTAGAATCCTAGGTACATTTGTTCCTTCAGGAGCATTCTCAGTTCCTGCTGAAACAAATACACCTTCATTTTCTTTTCTCTTCTTTCTTTTAGAACTTTCTAAAGAACTATAGTCAAGACCAATAGAAACCTTCTTATCGACCCTTTGACTATCCAAGATCTCTTTCTGTAGAAAAGCAGAATTCTGATAAGCCTTAAGCTTAGTTTCTAGGTCAGCTATATGGGACCTAAGGGAATCCTCAATTTCTGCATTACACTTCTCCTTATTCTCTAGATATTCAATTCTCTCTTTAAGGTTAGTGTTCATGAGTTTCTCTAAAGCTAACTCGTCTATCCAATCTTCAAGTTTAGCTATCTTTGGAGAGAGACTACATTTATCTGATTCTGAAGCTAATAAACTAGTGTGCAAGTTATACATCTCTTGACCTAGTTCATTTATAGTCTTTTTATAATCAGCAGTAGTCATGTCATCAATAGAAATTTCAGGAGATACCTGAGATGGAGATTCCTCGACAGTGTCAGCCATTAATGCAAATGCATAGTGTCTCTGGACAGGTTCATCATCAGAATCCGTGTCATCCCAGCTTTTTCCCTCAGCAATGTATGCCCTTCCTTTATGCTTGGCAACCATTGCTTCCAACTTAGCTTTCAGCTTTTCATTCTCTTTCTTCAGATCCTCATAAGAATTCTTCTTATCATATGAGTTTCTTCTTTCTTTGACAGGAGCCGCTTTGGGTTTCCTGCACTTGGTTGCAAAGTGCCCTAAGTCATTGCAGTTGTAGCATCTGACTTTGCTCTTGTCGTACATGTTTCGTTTGTAACTGCCAGTACTTCTAGACCCTGACCCTGAGTATCCTCCTTTGTTCTGAAACTTGTTCCCTGAAGTTTTCTTGTACCAGGGATTCTTCCTGAACTTGATATGCTTGAACCTTGGAGCAATATAAGCCATGGACTTATCCTCCAGCTGCTCCAACTCTTCCTGAGTGTAAAACTCATCCTCCGGTTCCACAGAAACTTTATCAATTTCAGCTTCTACAATCTCAGACTTGGTAGAAGGATAATCATCTTTGATAGAAGAACAATCACTCTGTGCAACAGTGTGATCATTAATGCCATATTCAACTAGTTGTTGATAACCAAAGTACGGTTCATCGGCAATAAGTGCAGTGGTCTTTTGTAAGGCCATACTCTTGGCTTCAGATGATCCACCACCATATATGATATTTCTTTGTTCGAGTTCCATCTCAAACGTCTTCAGTTTTCCAAACAGTTTTTCCAGAGTCATAGTCCTGAAGTCGCTTCTTTCCCGGATGGTCACAGTCTTCACAACTAAATGAGGTGGCATCACAAATGAGAACTTTCTGTTAATCTCTTTCTGTGGATAAGTCTTTCCATGCAGAGTAAGTTCATTTAATAGTAACATGAACCTTTCGTAGATTTGAGAAATGTTCTCTCCAGGTATTGCCTGAAATGCTTCATATCTGGCAATCAACATATCGTATCTGTTTTCCCTGACTTCTTCAGATCCCTCCATCAATGCCTCGATAGTATCCCACATCTGCTTTGATGTTTTCAGACTCAGAATTAGATGTGTCATAGTCTTGGTCATTGATTCAACAATTATGAGTTGCAGATTATGGTCATGTGCAATATATTCCTTGTCAGTCTCAGTGTATTCGCTTTTCTCTTTGGGAACAGACTTTTGTGGAATGCGAACACCATTTTCAACAGATTCAGGAATAATCTTCATTGGCACAAACAGACCATTTTCAAGAATCCCAATGTACAAGGGATTGGCAACTCTGATATACAGCAACATCTTCATTTTCCAGTTGTTGTAGTCATCCTTGTCAAATGGAAGTACTTTGACTCCTAAGTTGTGTATCGACATTGTTATCAGATAAAATTACGATTGTACGGACAACTGGCTTTTCAGATTGGTAACGGATCTCAGATCTGTATATCGATCAGCGTCGCTCTGATACCAATTGTTAGGTCCAATCAGACGTAGAAGGGGGGGTTGAATACATCTATACCAATTTCTTCGATTTAATTTAATTGCGGAATAATTCTGTTTCAGTCCAGTTTAAATCAATCGTAATTGAACAACTCCAGCAAGTTGGGGAATATTCTTATATTAGAAATAATCCTCGGGTGCTACAAATTCCAACACAAGTGTCGGCTGCAGAGACTACAATCACTCTATTACAAACTCTCGATTAAATCGATATTCTAACTTTGCTCTCGAGAATGTGTATAGTGTGTGCACTTACAAAGTGTGTAGTTGTTTTCATATGAAAAGACAAAGCTCTATTTATAGGCTTTCAATCATCTAACCATGGTTAACGAGTTCGTCATGGACGACTTGAGTTCGTCCTGGACGAATTCAATTTAACTGTGGTTAAATTGAATTGTCAAAAAAAAACTAACTCCAAATAATCAAAGTTGCGCCTAGTGGTGGATCATCAAGTCAACCTGGCAACAACTCAGGGGGAGCTGATGGATCAACTAGTCACACATTTCAGCTTAATGATAATACTGCTGAATCATCAAGGACACATCTTCCAAGGGAAAGGATTTGGAGCAGAGATCATCCCTTTGATTTAATTATTGGTGATCCTGATGTTGGTGTCAAGACTAGAAGTGCTACGACAAATGAATGCCTATTCTCTGGGTTTCTATCTCAACTAGAACCAAAGAAAATAGAAGAAGCACTTGCTGATCCTGATTGGGTTCTTGCCATGCAAGAAGAACTCAATCAATTTGAGAGACAAGAAGTCTGGGCCCTGGTTCCAAGACCAAAAGGAAAATCTACCATTGGAGCTAGATGGGTCTTCCGTAACAAGTTAGATGGTGATGGCATTGTTGTGAGGAACAAAGCCAGACTGGTTGCAAAAGGTTATTCACAAGAAGAAGGAATTGATTATGATGAAACCTATGCTCCAGTTGCTCGTCTTGAAGCCATCAGAATATTTCTTGCATTTGCTGCACACTCCAACTTCAAGGTTTATCAAATGGATGTGAAAAGTGCATTTCTGAATGGAAAGCTAGAAGAAGAAGTATATCTGGAACAGCCCCTGGCTTTGAAAATCCAGAGTTTGCTGATTTTGTATACTTCCTATTCAAAGCTGTCTATGGACTCAAGCAGTCACCAAGGACATGGTATGACACTCTCTCTGAGTTTTTAATTGAAAACAATTTTACTAGAGGTGTCATAGACAAAACTCTCTTTTACAAATTGCATGATAAGGATATGATATTTGTACAAATATATGTTGATGATACTATATTTGGTTCTACTAACGATAACTTGTGCAAGAGATTTGCTAAGTTGATGCAGAGTAACTATGAGATGAGTATGATGGGTGAGCTGTCCTACTTCCTTGGTCTTCAAGTAAGCCAAAAGGAAGATGGAATATTCATTTGCCAATCCAAGTATGTCAGAGATCTTCTTCGAAAGTTCAATCTAGAAGACTCTTCACCGGCAAAGACACCCATGGCCACTGCCACAAAGCTTGACCAGGATAAATCTGGTAAGAAAGTTGATATCACAAGCTATCGAGGTATGATTGGCTCTTTACTCTATCTTACTGCAAGTAGACCAGATATCATGTTTGCAACATGTCTGTGTGCTAGGTTCCAAGCTGATCCTAAAGAATCACATCTTATAGCCGTCAAAAGAATCTTTAGATATCTTAAGGGTACACCTGGTTTAGGTATTTGGTACCCTAAGAATACTGGTTTTGACTTAACCGGCTATACAGATTCTGATTATGCAGGATTGATAGGAAGAGTACGTCTGGAAGCTGTCAATTTCTAGGACGTCGGTTGGTTTCCTGGTATAGCAAGAAGCAGCACTCCGTCTCTACTTCTACTGCTGAAGCTGAGTATATAGCTGCTGGAAGCTGCTGTGCTCAGATCTTGTGGATCAAGAATCAACTGAATGATTATGGTGTTGTAGTAAAGAAAATTCCTATATTTTGTGATAATACAAGTGCCATAGCCATTTCCAACAATCCGGTTCAACATTCAAGAACCAAGCACATTGATATCAGGTATCATTTCATTCGAGAACATGTCATGAATGGTACAGTGGTGTTACATTTTGTACCCACGACTGAGCAAATTGCCGACATCTTCACTAAACCACTGGATGAATCCACTTTCTCTAAGCTGATTTGTGAGTTAGGGATGTTAAATATGACATAGTTCTCTTGTATATATTTTTCATATGCATTATATGTTTTTGTATATTTTTTTTTGTGAGTTTTCTGTATAATTATATCTATATTATTAGATTTTATATGATTTTATGTATATTATCTGATAATATTCTGAGTAATTATGCATGCTTGTATATTAGTCTGTAATTTTCTAAGTGCTCATACACTCCCCTGTAATATTCCCTAAGCATTTAGATAATTATTTGTAATTATTTTGTATTTTTCAAAATTAATTAAGCATAAATATTTGATTTTAAGTTAATTCATCTTTTTGAATTAAAGTTAAAGTCATAAGTATTTATATTTAATTAAAGTTGAAATTTACAAAATATTTGTGTAATTTATAGTATTGTTTTTATTATAGATTTTTGATTTTAATTGCAAAAAGTTTTATCTTTTAAATTAATCAAAAATCATATTATTATTATTATTTGTTTTTCTGTTAGACAAATACATTGTCTACTGATTGGCTCGGCAAGACAATTAAATTGTCTTGCTGAACCGGTTTTTCAGTAAGTTTCAAACAACTCGGCAAGACAATTAGATTGTCTTACCGAGCATGCCGTTTAATCGCCTATTGTATCAGTAAGACAATTAAAATTGTCTTACTGACACTTGATTTGTCTGCTTCGATAAATCTCGGCAAGACAATCTTAGATTGTCTTACCGAGACTCAACTTGTGTTTGTCTTGCTGGTTGGTATTTAAGCCCCTGTTAGGCATTCGAGCAAGACAATTTATATTGTCTTGCCCAAACTTCATCTTCTCCAACTCGTACATACACGAGATACACACACTCGACTGCGTTTCTTTTTCAAGTTTTGTGTAAAACTTGCTGTGGTTACGTGATTTCAAGCCATAGTTGCTTGCTGGGTTTGTAATTTTGCTCGAGAATAAGCCGAAACTCTGTCGGATTTTGATCGGAAATCAAGCCCCTTTACTGTGATTGCTCGAAGTTTGACGGTTGCGTTTGTTGTACTTGTTTGTAAATCGATTCCTCTGATTTGTGCTGCGAACTGTTTTGAACCGATTTGAAGTTAGGGTTCTTGGTTTTTGAATTTGGGGATTTTCTAAAATAAGGGCTTGTTTGGCTGATTGTTTAAGTGGTGATTATTTGAAGATTAAGGCTGTGTTTGCCTTACACGGATTTAATTGTTTAAGCCATTTAAATTAATTAACTTTTAATTCGATATTACTCTAATATTTCGAATTATTAATTAATTAATCAAGTTTTAATTATTAGTTGAAATTTGCGAGACATTTGAGAATTCACATTTTATTTGAAAAATTCTCGCTTAATTACTGAGACTAACTACTGTGCCGGCCTTAACCCTGATGATTGCTCTGATAGATTCCGGACTTGGGTCAGATTTCTTTCGAGACAGAGTCTAGTCAGTACGGCACTGACAGCAGATATTCCAATTAAGCTGCAACCTCTTTTTGACTTCTACTCAAATGCTGTTAATTCTACGACTCTGGAGAATTACAAGATTATAGGGGATCTACCTAACAGGAAACGTATTGTAATCACTGTCGATGATGTGAACCGGATCTTAGGATTTCCAAGGGACAATTTTGAGCCAGATCCCTCAGAGGATGAACTGAGACAATTCTTTCAGGATATTCACTATCAAGGTCAGATTTTTCTCCCTAAGATGTCAAAGGGAAATCTGAAGGCTGAATGGGATGTGTTCTTTGACACCCTTGCCAAGGTGTTTGCTCCCACTAATCGAAAGAATTTTGGAAATATATCTTCGATGCTGCAAATCTTTGGATTCAGCATAGCTTATAATCGTCGTATCAACTTTGGGAAGATATTGCTGAGGGAGATTATAAGAAAGATGGGGTCTGTTACACAGAGATCAATTCATCGGAATGAGAAAGTTGAATGCTTCTATCCAAGGTTTCTGATGTTATTTATGAATGATAAAATGGATGATGCTGATAGGAACATGTACATAGATTCTCCTGTTGTTCCTATTCAGAGGACTTGTGCCAAGATCCAGACCAGGCTGGTGAACAAGAAAAAGCATGACAATGTGCCACTGGTGGTGACTCCTTTCATGCTAGAGCAATTCAGTGCTCCATTTCAACCTATTCAAGTTCCTGAACCTCTACAACAGCAACAATATCAAGCTCAACAAGAACAACCGCAACAACAATCACCTCCACAAAACCCTCAACCACTACAACTTTTGCAAGACTATCAATCATCCAGCCAATCCTCACATTACTCTCCCTACAACCCTCCTTACAATTCACCACATCAATCACCTAACCAATCATCATACAATTCTCCTCACCAATCTCAACACCAATCCCCTCCACATTACAACTTCTTCCCAGACCAACAAGCCTCCATCCTTCCCTCTCAATCTGAACCAACACCTTCACCTACACATACACATACCATTCCTCAACCACAATCGACCTCTCAGCCACTGCCTGCTGATTCTGCTATCAATCCAGGCCTACAAGAGTTCACGGCTGATTTACAGGTAGCTCAGGTACTTTCTAATCTCACTGATACCTTTAATATTGATATTGCAGATTTTGATTGTGATATTGGATTTGATTTCCAGACTCCCAGCATTGAACCTGAAAACACCCAGGTTCATATCCAAGCTGACGTTTCCATTTCAACAACTGATTCTTCCTCAAACACTTCAAACAACACTACTACAGCCCCTGTTGTTAGAAAGGTAGCCCAGAAACGGAGTGGGAGTGCACTTTTAAGCGATCCCGCAGCTCTGTCTCATAAGAAGCAAAGGGTGGCAGAACCAGAGACAACTGCAGCTGCATCCATTTCCTCCCAAAAGGATTTGGACACTGAAACGGTAAATATACAGTCTCTAGATTCATTCTCTCCAGAGAATGCATTTATTGAAATTGGCCGTCCGACCGCGGTATCCTGTAAAGAGTCAAGCACACAACTAGCACTCACGCTAGTAAACACTGAACTTGTGTCTTTTGATTCTTCACTTAGAGAGAGCACAGAATTTCAAAGCATGTTATATGAAAAATTTTCTGATCACTCTTTCTTTTTGGATCAGGATCTACTTGGCAACCTGCAAGTACATCAGCCTTCACAGGCATCTGAAGGACAATTTGTTCCTTCACTTCCTACAGTTCCATCTCAGGGAACTATGGTTGTATATACAGGTTCTGGTGACGGTGTGAAAACTACGAGTGAAATTAGGCAAACACCGAGCGAAACACATGCACGAGAGGATAGTGAAAAATCTTTGAGTGTTCGTGAGGTGAGTGCACACACCAACACAGATCTGCTACAGGAACAAATGGCTGCTCTGAAAGCTGAGATTGAAAGGTTGAATGCTGAGAATGCCAGATTCAGAAGTGGAGAGCTGGTGACTCTACAGGAAAAGGTTGTTGATCCTTCATTTTCTTCTCTCAAACAGGAATTAGATGCTCATGTCAAGGGTATTCACTCTAGGATGGACAAGTTTGATAAGTCTCAGGAGCTCTGTCTGACAAAGCTTGGCAACTTGGAGCAAACTCTAGCTCAAGTTGTTCAACACTTAAAGCTTAATCCATCAACAACTCAGTCTACTCCAGAGGATCCCTCAACTAAGGGGGAGAAGGATAAGGAAGATAAGGATAAGGATGACAAAGATGATCACAGCAATGCTGATGCTGCTGATAGGAGTGATAAGGGTGGAGATACTGATAGGAGTGATAAGGGTGGAGATGGAGCAAGTGAAAAGGACTCTTCTGCAGCTGGCAAGTCTAAAGGCAAAATGCCTGAATCTGAGAACATCTTCACTAATCAGGATTATGACAACATTCCTGAAGATGTTGATGATGATGATGCATTTGATTCTGCTTATTTTGAAGCTGAGGAAGAAGGTCGTTTCGAGGAAGGCTTTCTTTTCAATGAAGATCAGCCTGTGGACCCTGAGCATATGGAAAAGGTCAGAATGTTTAAAGCTCAACATGAAGCAAGCAAATCAAAGCTTCAGGAACTACAGAAACTGGTGGATGAGAAGAGGACAACTGATGAGTTGGTCAAGCTGGAGAAACAGAAGATATGGGATGCAAAATGCAAGGAAAAGAGAGAGGATATCTCCAGGAAAGTTGGTGAAAGCTGGGATATTGCTAGGCAAATCCTCTCTGGACCTCAAAGGGAACCTTTCAATGATGGTAAGTTCAAATCCTTCATTTATGACCTGAGAGAGGCTAACCCTAATGAGGATATATTTATGCGTGCTCTTGCTCTCGAGTTAGAATACATAACTATTGGTGTCAAGAATCTTCTCAATGAATGGGAGATCATTATTTCTACTCAGAGAAACGGAACATTCAGAGTTTCAGTTGAACTATTCAAGTTTCTATCTCTAACTGAAATCTGGGTGATTCGTAACAAGATCCGACGCAGCTCAAATCTGAATGAACTCCTTCGTGACAGACTTATGGATTGTGCAATTCATAACAGCCCACAAGTTGTCAGAAATCCTTACTGTGTAAAGTTCATTCATGAAAGCAAGTTTGGAACCTTCTACCTGGATTACAAACATCTTCTCAAGTATGATGTTAATCAGATGGTTCTTGTTTCGACTATTCTACGTACCAAGGGCTTCGCTACGAAAGCCAAAGCTGATGCTGATACTGAGATTGTGAATTACTGCACAAGGAGAAACATTCAACACTACTTCAGAAAGATGAAGTACATTAACCAATCTCAGCCAGCAGATTTTATCGAAGACCCTGTGGACATAGAAGTTCAATATCATCTTTCTTTGGCTCGTGAAAGAAAGAAGCGTGGAGAATCCACTGCTGCTGAAGAGCCTAATCAGAATGAGCCTTCTACTCCAATTATTCATTGTTCAGATGCTGAAGAAGGAGAAGTCACTCGTTCTGAGTGAATAGATTGATTAGGATATTTGTTAGATATGTTCAAGGAACATCCTTTTGTAATCTATTTATGATCATGGTTTAATGTTTAATGCAAGCCATAAACTTTTGCTATTTACATTCCTTTGTTTAAATCTTTGTCTTATCTATTAGTTGAGTTATCCTCTAGGAAATTTGCATGTTATGTTAACAAACAAATAGGGGGAGATTGAAAGGCATATGTTCAGCCTATTTGTATTTAAAGAGGTACAACTCAACTCAGATAAGAAAGCTCAGTAAATAGCAAGTCATCGGAATCCGTACGAAGAACGTCAAATGATTTATTGGAATTATATGTCAGATAAATTCCAGGATGCTGCTGCACACCACTGAAAGAAGTTCATTAATATGTTCAAGCCTCAGTGCACAAATAATCTTTTGTGGCACGTCCAGGAGTTCAGAAGATATAAAGTTTCTATACTTTATTTTATCAGAAGATTCCATTTAATGAAGAAGTACTTACAAGACGAAGACTCGACGAACAAATCAAATTCTTAATGTTTATTTGACAAAGAATATTTGATTTAACTAGATACAGATGAACCAGACAGTACATCTGTGTATCTAGTTATTCAAATTAAATATTTGAAGTCAAGCAGATTTGGTGGTTCGTTCGTTCGACAGATCAAGACGAAGTTATTAATGTTTAAAGAAGACGGGAAGCAGTTCTACTGAAGAATGGGTGATTAAATATTTAATAGATTATTATTTCACTTCTCAAATAATTATATTAATTATGTAATTTATTTGTTAAATTAATTCACTCTCGAATTAATTTAATTTATGAATTTATATGATTAAATTAATTAAGTGGATAATTTTCTATTTAATATAAACAACAAATTACATTCAATCACCTACTCAAGCTCAGCAAGACAATTTGTATTGTCTTACCGATTTTCTGCTAAAGGAAATGAATGGCAGCAAGACAATTAAGATTGTCTGACCGAATGGAAGCTTACAAGACAATTCTTAATTGTCTGACCGAATGAAGCTCAGCAAGACAATTGTTGATTGTCTGACCGAAGCGTTTGCCTGCTAGACAATTGTTGATTGTCTGACCGAAGCGTTTGCCTGCTAGACAATTTGATTGTCTGACTGAAGTATTGCCTGCAAGACATTGTCTGTGGCTTCTCAGACAATCTTGGATTGTCTGACCGAATGGAAGCTTACAAGACAATCCTTGATTGTCTGGCCGAGAGTAAAATCCTGCCAAGGCAATTAACAATTGTCTGACCGAGTTCTGAAGTGTCTTGCTAGCTATTAAAATTGTCTTTCTGCTGTGTCTTGTGCTTGCAAGGCAATCTGCAATTGTCTTACCCTTGCCACTTTGTCTTTGCTACTTATAATTGTCTTGTCTTTCAATTGTCTTACAAGTACAAATGCTTTGCCTATATATATGGCTTAGTATTCTTCATTTCAAGTGTTCATCACTTTGATATTCAAAGCATTTGTAAAGCTTTCAAGTTGTTCGTAACTTGCTTGATCGTTATATCCACAGTTTTCTGTGCTTTGATAACCCAGTTGTTTTAATCACTAAATCTAGAATATACCCTGTCGAATTTATTCTACGAACTTTAGTGGACATTAAAACTGAACCATTTTAATTATATAACGACTTCAAACATTGTTATATTAATTAATTATAAATCTGATTAACAAGTTATATTCAATCAGATTCACTTCCGCGATTATTTTGTAACGATTGTATTCAACCCCCCCCCCCCTTCTACAATCGTATCTGGACCTAACAGAAAGAACTTCGGACAGCCCTTCGGGAGGTCGGAAAGAGTGTTTTGTGAGCAAGCAAAGTGGTATGGGGCTTGGTTGGGTGGAGCAAATCCTCTGTGTTTAAAACCTCGAGAATATATGAATATACCGAGCGGAACGGAGGTTTTAAAGATGAAGTATTAGAAGAATGTGTTTGTATAAATTTGGAGAGAGCTTCTACTTGAAAAATCTCAGCACTTTCTTGGCTATTAGCTTGTAGAAAATGAATGGGGGGAGCCTTGTATTTATAGGAAAAGATGGGTGGAAGTATTTGAATTAAAAGTGAATAAATTCAAATTAAAAACACTTTGGTCCCACTTGCCCATGCTTGTCATTCTTGTCCCCCATGCTTGCCAATGCATTACATGCACTAGTTGACCTGCATTTATTGGCACACATCTCAATGCTCCATGCTTGTGGATAAGGTGGCACGAATTTCGAGGAAACGGTTAAAATCCGTTACACTAAATATTACGATATTTCGAACGTGCTCAATAAATTCCGGAAAAAATAGGATAAATCTTATAATATTATACAATGGTATCCTGACTAGTTTGGTAATATTTAGTCAACTCTAGCTTGGTCAAATGTTCGGTGGAAGATCGGGACGACAAATAGAAAAACGTTCCGGAACGAAAGTCCTCGAAAAATTACGAACATTTAACCATGCACTAAGAAAAATATATAACTGGCTAATCTCAAGTTTCAAGTCATTTGGACAAGTGGAAATATTTTATTTGGAATTAAAAAGATTAAAACGGTTTTCGGGTCCAAATAACGAACGAAAATTCTTTTAGATTTTGAAGAGAGATTTTGACCAAAGTTCAGACTTGATTAAATACTTAAGATATATTACCTCAAATTTAAAATACTTTTTAGGATGGAAAAATATTTTGGAGTATTTAAATCAATTTTCTTAACGAATACCGATAACTGAAAAATCGATACAGTTCGTCTTTTAGTCAAATTGCGTAGACTCTTTGACGAACGTTTTTATCCCAAAACACTTAGAAAAATATTGTTCATGATAACTTATGATTTTGATAAGTTGAAAGTGCTTTCTAAGTATTGAAAATATTTTTCTTTGAAAAATAATGAAGTTGAGAGACCGAGAAAAATATCCCAAAATGAGATAAAATTTGATATTAATTTTTGAGATAATTATTAGTATGGAGAGTATAAATCCTTCTTGAGAAAAATAAGACCTTTGAAAAATGAAGGATCTATGATTTTTTGAAAGATTTAAAATAATTTATTCGAAAGATAATAAATTGTTTAAATATGGAATAAATTACTTTAAAAATATTTTGAAAATAATGTTACATGAGATATTTAAAGAATATCATATGTAGATGATACTCCATCCAAACTTGTGGATTTTGATGTTGCAATAGAAAGAGAGAGGCAATTGATAAATACCGAAACTCCTTAGCATGACTATTGCGTAATTAAAATTCTTTTTGAAAACGAATGTATTTTGGTAAAAAGGTATTTTAGAAGTACTTGCCAAAAATGACTATCCACCTTTGATTAATCAATTAAATCAATGACCTATTGGGAGGATTACTACGTGAATTTAAATTTAATGTTTGTCACAAATACCAAAACAAATATATAATAAATTCTATATCAAAGATATCTTTTCAATCTTCTCCTTTTTGGTATTTGTCGAACAAACACAAAATTTAAATTTTAAAAGTGTGTGCTTCCCCTCAGTGTATGCATGAGTTTTGAAAAATAAATTTTTCTCACACGAAAATCCTAGAAGCACTAGTAATCCTTGATAGTCCCTGCAAAAATCAAATATTTGTTAGAATATATATTGTCTATTTTGGCCTTGAGGAAGTTTCAAAAAAATTTAAATTTTGATAGCTATATAACTTTTAGATAGATACCAAATGTCTTGATACCAATTGTTATGAAGTAGTTATATAGCTTCTCTTCCCCTTTTGTTTGACAAAAGACTGTTCGCACAAAATCACGCAAGCGTACGTGGTCACAAGCAATATAGAATTTGAATTAAGTTCGTTCCCACAGAGACTGGTGTATCAAGAATATGCACTTATGCAACAATGTATGGCTATTATTCCATGATCGTACAAATAACAAGTTGGTTGGTTTTTTATCTAATTTAACTGATTAAAGGCTAATTATAACTAAGTGATTAAAATCGATTTACTAATGAGAATAAAACATGAGATTCTAACTTCATTATATACTTCATTCAGAGTTATGCCTTTCTCGATATGTGATGGTTGACAACTAATCAGATAACACGGAACTGATACACGCAATCTTTCAATATACGTGCACCATACTATTTCACATCCACAATTAAGATAGAAGGTAAACCGACACCAATTATGCTTAGACCCTATATGTCTATAAGATTTGAAAACATAACGGTTGAAGATCAAGTTATCTATGAAGATTACATAGGGCGATGCAAGATGGGTAAAATCACACCACTAATCATGTATATTGAATACATAATCCTATGTTCGCATGGCAAGTTCTAAATCAATATATCTATTGTCGCTTCAATAAAGATTAACACACAACTTAGATGTTAGCTACGCATCCAAGAAGAATAAGCACAACCAATACGAAGAAATCAAACATTCATCAAACAATAATTAAGGCAAATCAACTACTGAAATCCATATATAAATCAGCTAGAATTCCACGATAATGATTAGTTCATAATCGAACTTCTCATCATCATGGGAATAAGAGTAAACATGGTACCGAATAGTCTAAACAATATGAAAAGAGTAAAACAAGAGTTGCGAAACATATACGAATGAGCATCCAAGGTTACGCCTACTTCGACGAATTACAAAAGTAAAAACAATGAAATTTGATCATCGATCTTCTCCGTAGCCGTCACGTGCTCCTTGGAATGTTTTTAGGTTATGTTTAAGTCCCCCAAGCCTTTCTTTAACTTCCCCAGCGAACGGGCTTTCAAACAGATCAAAAATAGGCAAAACGGGCCTGAAATCACGCACAGATGGTGGGGCGGGTGCGCCACAGTGGGGCGGGTGCGCCAACTCAGCAGCCTTGACAACCAACCTTTGCGCGTCCGTAACTCTCTCCTCGTGCATCCGATTGCTTCGCCGTTTTTTTTCACTTGAAGCTATGAATCTCCTTTCCATCCTCCTTCCAAGAAACCTACACAACACAACACTACAACACATCAAAAACATCAAAAGATTGAGGCCAGATCATCGATTTAAGTCAAAACGAAAGCTTCCAAGTGGATATAAAATCCACTTATCACACCCCCAAACTTAAACCGATGCTTGTCCTCAAGCATAGACACGCACACAAATACTACTAATGCAATGCATGAATGCAACTAAATGCCTACACCTAATTGAATCATGAGTTGCAATCCTTGTTAACATAGCATCCTCAGAATATGCAACATTCTCGGCATTCATCTCTTTCACACATTAGCCCCGTTCTCTTCCACTACAAGTGTGAAGTGCATCGTGTGTGCTAGCATGCTCTCTAGTGAAACAAAACAAAGACTATCAAACTTCAACAGAGTCCTCACTATGAGCCGTTAATAAGAATAAGGTTTAAACACTTCTTTACTAATGAGTCAACTACAATTTAGGGTCACCAAAGGAATTCTATGCCTCTCCTACTTTTCTACTCTTTTTTTTTCTTTTTCTTGCTAAGTCTAAGGTTGGGACGCTTCTCTGTGTAACTGAGTCACGACCTTCATTCGACTTCGCTAGTTTTATTTTTTTATTATTTTTTTAATCAAGTGATTCTCCAGTAATCAAGGGTTGTGAAAAGTCACCAAGAATTTGCTTATTCTAATACATTTGCACTTAATACCAGCACAAGTACATGGATCGTCCCTTTCACATGACATTGCATTCTACCCATTGATCTCAAAGGAGTACCTGATAATTTTTATTCTTTATTTTTCTTTTTTTTAGAAAGGCATATTCATCCCTTAACTCCCCCAAATTAAGATTTACAAACTCTAAGTTAAAAAAGGGCATAATCCAAACTCTACACCCGAGTCGACACGAGGACTCAAGAAATAAGTTAGTCTAAGTCTTATCTCTAGAGCATAAGTGAAATTACCATTTCCACACAAGTAGTTTCCAAGTAACAAGGCATCACATATTATAAATGTTAGGGTTATACAGAAATATTCGTTTGAAGTATATAACAATTATTAGAGAATCTTGAATGCATGTTTTCACATTGTCTGTATATTATATATTGTAGACAATGTAGTATCAAATGGGATAGCAGATGATTAGATTGTCAAACTTCTTATATAATATAATAAAGGTTCACAGTCCAAATGGTGTTAGACAAACCATTGGAACGATTGAAGTATTATTTGGAAATAGTTTATCTTGACTATTGAATAATACTTATATACTTTAAGTATATTGAACGGGATCAAAATAGTAGAATAGTTGTTTCTTTAATTCTGACAATAATGAACTAAGATTCTATGATGTTATTAATGCTTAAGTTCTTAATCCGGATATAGTGATTGACACTTGTATTTAATGCACATGCCTTGACTCATAAATTAAGTAATTGTTTTAAATTACGAATTTATGTATTGGGCAATGACATTATATACAGAGTGAGATATTGACTATAGAAGGAAACCGTGTCCGAAAAATATATTCGGGTGATGATGTACTCTTGAAAGCTCATAAAGATAATTATGCTTTAGTCCTGCAGGCAGATTTGTTCTTGCATAATTATAAGGTTGAGTGGATGATCAAGGATAAAAGATATTGATTAAATTAATTGTCAGAAATTAATTTAATTAATGGACATACGATATCTTAAACATGGGGAATTTATAAGCAATTAATATGGGAACCGAATTAAAAAATTGATTTACAGAATTAGGAAAGGTAGTGCAAATATTAATTCTTTAGTGGATTGAATTAATATTTAATGACATTGGGCCTGGCCCGGAATGTCATTGGAAGGCCTCACCTAATGGTCCATGATCCCTACTGTAGCCTATATATATTCTCGTTCTCCTAAAGCTGAAGGACACACCAAAACGAATTCATCCTAGAGTTTGAGAGAGGTAGACGTTTTTCTCAAGGAGACAGCTAAGGTTTTGGGTTTTTGGAGCTTTAAGGAGAGGCACACCTTGGGAGATCAAAGGTCACACTTCGTCCAAGGAGAATCAGGGAATACAGTAGAAGACGTGGATTTGAATCGCTTGCGCCGTAGCGATTAAGGTTAATATTTTGTTCGAACTTTTAATTAGTATCATAAAACGCAGGGCTAAGGTCCGATTGTTCCTACAATAAAGACTACTAGCCAAGAAATTATGCATATAAACTCATCATAGGAAATCAACTTGGAACACAACTTCAAGATTCATGCAAATGCAACTATATGAAACAACTAACACATACTAAACAATATCATATATATAAAAAACATGTACTAATATGCAAACAATATGAGATCCAATGCTAAAGTATATGCATCATGCAACCTATATGAACACACACTACTACTAATCCTTAGATTACCACCCCCAAACTTAAAATCTTTAATGTCCTCATTGAAGGTGATAATAAGGATAGAATGTACCTAGAAGGAGTCAGAACCAACACTCTCCTCACCCTCATCAGGTGAAGAGTCTGGTGGAGGATAGACCATGTCAGCATCGAACACAGGCCACTCAATGTCCCGTAGCACAAAAAGCAATCCCCAAAGCCTGTGTCAAATCCTGAGCAAAACAGCGATGCATATCATGCATAGTGTCCATACGCCGAGTGAGCCTCCTATACTGCGAATCACTAAAACCACTTCCTCCAATACCAGAGCGCTCCACTACCCGAGAAGTACCAGCTCTAGTTCGATCTGGTGAAGCTGAAGGTGGTGGCCCGGGACGTCCTCCCATCGCATCTCCAGCCCTATATCCCAACCCCCTAGGGTGGGGTATGCCACCATCCCACTCAGGTAACCGCTCTATAATAGCATGATCAATAGCAGCACTCGGTATCTGCAACTGCTCCTCAGCCGACCAATGAACACCCACCGCAGTACATAACTTACTCACTGAGCTTCTTGTCCAAATCCATATGCTTCTTGTCCCTGAGCACCCAATCATTGATAATCATCCTGAATTGGATGCCTCTCTGTACCCCCATTAATCCGGCAGACCGCATCCAAAGTATAATCCACAGTCAAACCCCGAACCACCGAATACCCAATCTTATCCGCTCGAGCATTGACATACAACTCCCGCACAATACTCAATGGCACGCCTCTGGTGCCTCACAAAACGACTCCCACCCATACTCTAAATCATCTCCACCAACCCACCATCACCCGGTGAAGGCAAGAAACCCCTCTCCTTAGCAACTGGCTTACCCATAAGCCGAGTAAACTGCTCTTGCGCCTCCGGAGTTGTGAACTTGTTAACCCTGAAACCCATACTCGATGAATCTGTGGATGGGGCCTGTAAACTACTACTCTCGGATCTCCTAGCTCGGGTGCCATGGAATTGAAGGTGTGTGTGGTGGTAAGTGGTAGTAGAGAGATTTGGTAAAAGAGATGAGATTGGGGTTAGATGGGTATATGTAGCTGTATGTATATGTATGTATAATTGTAATTGAAAAAGATGAGATGGTGATGGATGGGGGGAATTTGAGGGTTTAATTTAGGGTTAGAAGAGGTTTAAAAGAGGCTGGAATTCAAGAAAAGTGCTGGGTTGCTCTAAAAAACGAAGGGAATTTTTTTTTTTTATAAAACAGGGTTGCGTCTTCGCGAGGGTGCGCTTCCCGTGGCGCGGCCGCGCCACGCTCGCACGGGTGCGCCGCCCATGGCGCAGGCACGCGGAAAGGGCAGGATTTTGGCTGTTTTTGCTTGGCTTCCCTGACAATTTGGCGCGACCGCCCCGTGTTGGCGCGCCCGCCCCATTCCGTCAGGGTGTATCACCCAAAATTTTTCAAACTCCCCTTTTTTTATAAGTAAAAACTCGAAAATGGCGTGGGTTGCCTCCCACGAAACGCTTGTTCAACGTCATAGCTTGACGTGAAGTCCCTTAAATTAAATGATAGAAAGAACTAGGCTTACCGATTCGCGATTCACCGTTTCTCCAAATATGGCTTCAATCTCTGACCATTCACTTTAAATGCTTCATCCGGTGTTGTCTCAAATATTTCAATTGCTCCGTGTGGAAACACCGTCTTAATTGTGAAAGGACCAGACCACCTAGATTTCAACTTCCCCGGAAATAGTCTGAGACGAGAATTATAAAGTAGAACTTGTTGGCCAATGAAGAACTCTTTTTGCACCAACTTCCTATCATGCCATCTCTTGACTTTTTCCTTGTAAAGCTTACTGTTTTCGTACGCCAGAAACCTGAACTCGTCAAGTTCATTGATTTGAAGCATTCGTTTCTCACCAATAGCTGTCATATCAAAGTTCAATTTCTTTAGAGCCCAATATGCTTTATGCTCTAACTCTGCAGGCAAATGACATGCTTTTCCATAGACCAACTGAAAAGGAGACATCCCCAATGGAGTTTTGTAAGCTGTTCTATAGGCCCACGGCCTCAACAAGCTTCAATGCCCAATTTTTCCTCGAAGGACTCACCACTTTCTCAAAGATTCGCTTGATTTCACGATTAGATACCTCAGCTTGCCCATTCGTTTGAGGGTGATAAGCAATGGCAACTCTATGATTGATACCAAACCTGTGACAACCCGGGTCAAATCCCGAGCCTTTTTAGCCTGTTTGCAAAAATCGGGTAAAACCCGAATCTGAGTCCGAAAAGGAAGCTAGGATATCCCAAAATGATTATTCTGAATCATTACTCCAACCTCAATCTCAGTTCCATCAACAAAGACTATAACCAATAGTCTTGATTTACCTCTATATGAGGTTCCACTAAACACAATCTTATCACCATCTACTTCTGATTTCAATAACTTATAACCTATAGCTCTGATACCAACTGTGACATCCCTCAGATCCGGAGGTCTGGATCTGGTGCCACTAAAACAAAATCATTTAAAACCTGTATTTGCGGAAGAAGGTAAAACAGATATTTAAATATCTGAAAAGTTTTAAAATATATTAAATCAAAATCACTTTAACCCCCCTAAAAACAGGATCGCTAATAGGTTACAGTACTGAAATCAGAAACCAAAACTTAAAATCTTATTACAACTTAAACTACATTATCAGTTAAACCTCAATAAGAAGAGTAACTGATAACCAAATAAATAATTCTATTTACAACTAAACTGAAATGAATCAATTCTAACCAGAACCACCTTGCAGATATCTCCACGGCAATGTCGCCTATCATCAATCTTACGCGCAGCTTATACATGTTACCTTCTTAATCCCTAGCTGAAATGGTTAGAAATAATAGCAAGGGTGAGCGAAAATGCTCAGCAAGATAGTGTGAAAGGCAAGAGCCACAAGATATATTTTCTTGAATTAAATCAGAGTATTTGAAATAAAGCAAACTTTTGAAGTAAATTATAACAGTTGTAACTAAAAATTTAATCAAACATATAAATCAATATGCTTGGAAAATCACAAAATAAATTTGACAGTAAACATAAGCTATCATAAGCTTAAACAGTAATGACCATTTTTTTTGGATTGGAATCTCAACTAACGGCACACTAACACAGCTGATCAGGAAATCCTATGAGAGCGACGAATCATGCTTCGTAGAAACAGATCCAAACAATAGGTACCAAATAGAAGGCAACACATTGGCCTTTGGCAGAAATGGTATTATACATATTTCATATAATACCTAGCCCTTCACTGGACCGCCGTCCCGGCCTCTTACGCATACATTCAATCAAACAAAATATTTTTGCTGGTCTCTCTGGCTGGACTAATCACTAGCCCCTTACGCCATACAATCATCCTTTCAAAACTTTTCTGAAAACTCTTTCATTTTCAATTTCAAAATACTGTCAAAATCAATTTCATTAAAGTCTGAGTACAGTTTTAAAATTCACCGCAATGTGACTCAAAGGAATCAAAACAACCATTTTCGCTATTTAAAAATCCAGGGTTTATGTCTGGAACAGAAGACCAGGCATATATTGTAGTATCAAAATATGACTACTATACAGTCATCAATAGTTCCAAACTGTAAAAGAACTCAGACAATAATTTTCAGAAAACTGATTAAAATAATCAGAATACTTTTCAAATAAAGTAGTCACTGTTCATATAACTGTAAAAAGTATCGAACTAAAATATTTGATAATTTAAATCTCAGTATAAAGGTATGAATGCTTGCGGAAAATACAAGTCATGCATAAATACACAACTGCATTATCAAAAGAGAGAGTTAAAATATTTGCTCTTTAAATAAAAGAGAAGAGTAGGAATACTTGCCTTTGACAGAAACACAAGTGACAACACAGTCACTCTACTCGAGATTCCTATACTGGCCTCAACTTCTAACTCTGCAATAACTACATTTGACTGGACTATCTTACGGCACAGTATCGCCTTATCAAACTATTTCTGACTTGACTAGCAACACAGTCTGCTTGCCTCTGAAAGTCGTTGCTGCACGCGTCTCGATAGACTATATATGACAGTACACAATACTTCAGTTGACGAATAATTCAAAGCGTCGTCTAACTTGCAGAATCGAAATCATATGACTACCCTTCGTAATAGTAATATATTATATACAAATAATATATACACATAGTATCAGAGAGTTAAACAAATAATCACCTTAGCACGTAACATGTAATTTACATGCTTTAATATTTATATAAATATAAATGTAATCCAATAATCATGTGTATAATCTTATATCTGATTATATACAAACAACTCAGATCAATATATACATAAAATCTGATCAATACCAGATTCTGATTACAGGTCAAATTGTAATTCAATCATATCTCGAATCAATACAGGATTTAATCAGAATAATATAATAAAATAATAAATTTGGACAACACGTCTTTTTAAAAGCAAGAAATCTCAAAATCAATAACACAACAATCTCTGTCAAAAATATAAATATATATCGAAACAATTAAAGTTCGGAAATAAATCCCGACAATAAACACGTATTATAGTAATATAATTTGCAACTCCAATCACAATCCAAATACTCAAATTCGAATAAATATTCGAAAATAAAATCTAGATACAGAGTCACTAAATCAATGGGCAGAATTAAATGTGACTAATCACTCAACACATGCCTTTGTATTCATAACAATATCAAAACTAGATAAATCTATAATTCAAACAATTCAACTCAACCAACTACCTGTATTTACTAATCAGAATATAAAACGCAATTTACATTAATCACTTATTCATTATTAATAGTATTAAAATTATTAATTATCATATTATCATCAAAAGAATTGATAATAATAATATTATTAATAATCCTAATATCAATCAATAATTAATATTTAATCAATATTTATATCATTTCTAATTTCCGAAAAGCTTTGTAGCCCCCATCAAAATCAATCCACTAACCAGTGGCCACTGCTAGTCTTCCAGCCATGTTGTCGACGACCACTATGCCATTCTAAATTCACGTTCCATACAAACTCAAGCATGTCTATACCAATTCCATCCCACTCGATTCACCAGCCTCCCTAATCAAACAACCCTTTTTACCTCTGCTGCAATCCAACTTAACACCTCAGTCCTAAACCAACCAATACAATTATATACAATCCCAACTTCACAATACCCAGTATCACCCCCCTTTCTCTATTCCCGTATACACCCAACATCAATCATATTCTATCTCCATTCGACCGCCTCCCCTGCAGAATCCAATCCCCGCTGCAAAACACCCACAACCCTTATTCTTTACACACACAATTGTCTGGTACATCACAACACCACCCTCCTCACACCACTGTAACTTCTATCACCCTTGCGCACCTTCGATTCATCTTACACCACTTCAACTGGTCTCGACCCAAGAACACAATAGCTCAAACTCAGCCAGCAACAACACCAGACATAATTACAAACATAAGTATATACATTTCTCCAATTTATCCAGCCCCATACTTTCGCCCTTCTCCTTAATACCAACAGCCTGTTTTCCCTCCAGGTTCGATCATCCACCACCACCGCTTCTAACCCCAACTACCCAACTCTGAACTACCAACCCATCTCCGATTCAAACTCAAACATGGCAACCACACCACCACGCCGCCCTGCAACGCCGTACACCGCCACACAAGAACCCCAGTCCTGTTCCGTCACACCCAACCCCGGAAATACAAACAACCACCTCTATTTTCAATCACAACTGATCTCTGTACTCTCCCTCAGGCCTCACGCAGCGACGCCGCTCTCCCTCTCTCTCTCTGCAGTGTTGCAGCTGCAACTCGCCGGCCAAAATCCGGCCAGCCAACAAACAACCCCGACTGCTGATTATACAACCCCTCCTTCAACTGTTGGTACCCAGCAACCATAAGTTGATATCGTCATCTGAAGCCGCCACCATCTCTGATCAGAACCACCTCCTCCGAGACACCCACATCTCTCATCTCAAAACCCACATCTTAACCCAATACATAAACACACAACAAAGCCACACACAAATACATACAGATACTGATATATACGCACATATAAGTAGCGTGAATTAATCTATCCTCGCCTCTGATTTTTCCCAAGTCTGAAAAACCCTAATCGCCCAATTCAATCTCCACCGCCTCTGTTTCTGCGTATGAATCTGATACGTGTACCCTGTTTTTATCTTAACCTGGTAGCAGCTGTGTGTACGACTTGTGTGTTATGTTTTAACTAAACATAAACAAAAAGCAATTATAATTAAAACAAAACACACCATACTTCCTAAATAAATAAAAAATTCTTTTAATAATAAAAGAATTTATGAGCCCCAAAACTTATTCCAAATTTTAAAAATAAAATTTTAGAAAAATTCTACAAATCTCGATCACACAAAATTTACAAAAATTAATATTTTGAAAAATCAAGTCTTTTTCACTATTTTCACAAATAAAGTTCGAAATCAATTTTAATTGCAAATAATTAAAATAAACATTTGCACACCTTCAAATATTTTTGAAACCTACAGAAATGTAAAAATACCAAAATTTGAATATTTTGGTGATTTAAATCAGACAAAATCTTTGGGAATAAATAAAATGAATTTTGATTTCGAATATCAAAATAAACCTTTTGATTTATCAAAATATTAAAATAATTCGAAACGGTAAATCCACACCTCAGACAGAAAGTAAATAATTAAATTGCACATAAATAATTAATGCATGGACAATTAATCACATAATTGTATCAACTCACAAAATTGTTTTGAAAATCCAATCGTTTGGAATAAAATATAAAATTTTATTCCTCCTCTCTTATAAAATTAATAACAACTAATAAATTATATCAAAAATATCCGAGTCGTTACAGGTGACGTATACATAATTTATATTCGTCTTTATGTTAAATTACATACAAACAATGATGGAGACCATGGGATTTAATATCATATTAACTACCTCTCCCACTTAGAATTTACTTTGAGGATTTTAATCTTGATGCATCGCCCTATGTTAATTCTTCGAAGTCCACATGCATACTATCATGGTTATAGCAACATAAAGAACACATAATATGGCAGCATACTAGCATGATTAAAGCATTAATTAAAAACATCCCTATGTCCATGTCATTCTAGCATGCGAAGGGTTAGTATCACATG
Organism: Daucus carota subsp. sativus; assembly: GCF_001625215.2. NCBI lineage: Eukaryota > Viridiplantae > Streptophyta > Magnoliopsida > Apiales > Apiaceae > Daucus > Daucus carota. Next base: position 1,423,537 of record NC_030384.2, on the reverse strand, counting down.
GCATAACAACACAAACAAGAAACACATAATAATAATAATCAAGAATCATAATAAAACGCATCCACTATTATGGCCCCGGAAAAATCAGCTTCGAAATCAGCTTCCAGAAAACTTCGAGAGCCCGTTTGGAGGCCTAAACGGCTTCAGATCGCCTCGAAAAATTCCAAAAACAGCCTTTGAAATCACCTCAACCGGGCTTGCCCGGGTTGTAGCTAGCTCCGTCTCGTTCTGCCGTTTCCGAAAAGTGCTCGTTCGCCCAAATCAGACATCGTATGCAAAAGTTACGGCCAAAACAGTGCAGCACCCCCGAAACCCTAATCGCAGCAGCGGAAGATCTCTGTTTCTTGCAGCCCCGTTGATCAAACAATTACATACAAATTGTACAGACGAACCAGCCAATTCTATTACATCAGATCATAATCTAAAACAATTACAAATTGAATTACAAGATTAAACTATCACGATCAACCCTCGTGATTTACAACAGCCACGATAAACCACGTGGAAACCAAACATAACAGAATAATTAAAACACGACCATAATAGTGGACAACGACCTGCATCACAGAATCACTATATACATGCATATATAATCATGACATGGACTACATATCATAAATCGCAGAACCGTAACCTGGCTCTGATGCCATTGTAGGAACAATCGGACCTTGGTCCTGCGTTTTATGATATTAATTAATAGTTCGAACAGAATATTAACCTTAATCGCTACGGCGTAAGCGATTCAAATCCACGTCTTCTACTGTATTCCCTGATTCTCATGTCCATTAATTAAATTAATTTCTGACAATTAATTTAATTAATATCTTTTATCCTTGATCATCCACTCAACCTTATAATTATGCAAGAACAAATCTGCCTGCAGGACTAAAGCATAATTATCTTTATGAGCTTTCAAGAGGACATCATCACCCGAATATATTTTTCGTACATGGTTTCCTTCTATAGTCAATATCCCACTCTGTATATAATGTCATTGCCCAATACATAAATTCGTAATTTAAAATAAATTACTTAATTTATGAGTCAAGGCATGTGCATTAAATACAAGTGTCAATCACTATATCCGGATTAAGAACTTAAGCATTAATAACATCATAGAATCTTAGTTCTTTATTGTCAGAATTAAAGAAACAATTATTCTACTATTTTGATCCCGTTCAATATACACAAAGTATATAAGTATTATTCAATAGTCAAGATAAACTATTTCCAAATAATACTTCAGTCGTTCCAGTGGTTTGTCTAACACCACCTCGACTGTGAACTTTTATTATATTATATAAGGAGTCTGACAATCTAATCTTCTGCTATCCCATTTGATACTAGATTGTCTACAATATATAATATACAAACAATGTGAAAACATGCATTCAATATTCTCAAATAATTGTTATATACTTCAAACGAATATTTCAGTATAACCCTAACATTGGTTTACACTGACATGCTGCCATTCGGTATCTGGTATCGAAGAAAGACTCGAAACCTCGGTTGATTCGATGGGTTCTTTTGCTTCAAGAATTCGAGTTGAAAATTTAGGATAGAAAAGGTACGGAAAATCAGGTAGCCAATCATCTATCTCGTTTGGAAGATCAAGCGTGAGCATCCAAGGACACCACTTTGATCAACGAGTCTTTCCCTGATGAAAAACTATTTGGGGTCCAAGAAGAAGAGCCATGGTTCGAAGATATAGTGAATTATCTTGTGAGTAATGTCATCCCCCCAGACTTGTCTAATGCTCAAAACAAAAAGTTTCTTCATGAGGCGAAGTGGTATCGGTGGGATGAACCATTCTTGTTTCGACAAGGTTCAGATCAAATTATCCAGAAGGTGCATTCCATACAGTCAGATCGAAGGAATTTTTCAAGCTTACCACGACTCTACTTATGGAGAACACTATGGGGGACAGAAGACAGTTGCTCATATTCTGCATGCGGGTTTCTTTTGGCCAACGCTCATCTCTCGAAGGGATGAAATGCCCCTCAATGTACTTCTTGAGATTGAAATCTTCGATGTGTGGGGTATAGACTTCATGGGACCCTTTATCTCGTCTTGAAACAACCTCTACATTCTTCTTGCTGTGGATTACGTGTCTAAATGGTTGAAGTCAAGGCTTTACCAACCAACACAGCTGCAGTAGTCATCAGTTTTCTTCAGAAGAACATATTCACTCGCTTTGATACTCCTCGAGTTATAATTAGTGATGAGGAATCACACTTTTGCAATCGCAAGTTCACATCGCTAATGGAATGGTTTTGTAACACCCCAGTCCCACATCGAGTCGTGTGGAGACTTTAGTTCAGTTTATAAGCATAAGTGTTACTACTAATTGTACCAACAAATCATGATCTTTTGGGGGCCTTTGGTGGGCTTGTGGATTACCCAAGTTGCTGCAGTTGGGCCAGTTTATTTCGGCTTATTTTCGGACTCAGGATTCGGGTTTTGACCCGATTTTTGAAAAAGGCTCGGGATTTGACCCGGGTTGTCACAGGTTTGGTATCAATCATAGAGTTGCCATTGCTTATCACCCTCAAACGAATGGGCAAGCTGAGGTATCTAATCGTGAAATCAAGCGAATCTTTGAGAAAGTGGTGAGTCCTTCGAGGAAAAATTGGGCATTGAAGCTTGTTGAGGCCGTCTGGGCCTATAGAACAGCTTACAAAACTCCATTGGGGATGTCTCCTTTTCAGTTGGTCTATGGAAAAGCATGTCATTTGCCTGCAGAGTTAGAGCATAAAGCATATTGGGCTCTAAAGAAATTGAACTTTGATATGACAGCTATTGGTGAGAAACGAATGCTTCAAATCAATGAACTTGACGAGTTCAGGTTTCTGGCGTACGAAAACAGTAAGCTTTACAAGGAAAAAGTCAAGAGATGGCATGATAGGAAGTTGGTGCAAAAAGAGTTCTTCATTGGCCAACAAGTTCTACTTTATAATTCTCGTCTCAGACTATTTCCGAGGAAGTTGAAATCTAGGTGGTCTGGTCCTTTCACAATTAAGACGGTGTTTCCACACGGAGCAATTGAAATATTTGAGACAACACCGGATGAAGCATTTAAAGTGAATGGTCAGAGATTGAAGCCATATTTTGGAGAAACGGTGAATCGCGAATCGGTAAGCCTCGTTCTTTCTATCATTTAATTTAAGGGACTTCACGTCAAGCTATGACGTTGAACAAGCGTTTCGTGGGAGGCAACCCACGCCATTTTCGAGTTTTTACTTATAAAAAAAAGGGGAGTTTGAAAAATTTTGGGTGAATACACCCTGACGGAATGGGGCGGGCGCGCCAACACGGGGCGGTCGCGCCAAATTGTCAGGGAAGCCAAGCAAAAACAGCCCAAAATCCTGCCCTTTCCGCGTGCCTGCGCCATGGGCGGCGCACCCGTGCGAGCGTGGCGCGGCCGTGCCACGGGAAGCGCACCCTCGCGAAAGACGCAACCCTGTTTTATAAAAAAAAAAAAATCCCTTCGTTTTTTAGAGCAAACCCAGCACTTTTCTTGAATTCCCAGCCTTTTTTAAACCTCTTCTAACCCTAAATTAAACCCTCAAATTTCCCCCCATCCATTCACCATCTCATCTTTTTCAATTACAATTATACATACATATACATACAGCTACATATACCCATCTAACCCCAATCTCATCTCTTTTTACCAAATCTCTCTACTACCACTTACCACCACACACACCTTCAATTCCATGGCACCCGAGCTAGGAGATCCGAGAGTAGTAGTTTACAGGCCCCATCCACAGATTCATCGAGTATGGGTTTCAGGGTTAACAAGTTCACAACTCCGGAGGCGCAAGAGCAGTTTACTCGGCTTATGGGTAAGCCAGTTGCTAAGGAGAGGGGTTTCTTGCCTTCACCGGGTGATGGTGGGCTGGTGGAGATGATTTAGAGTTTGGGTGGGAGTCGTTTTGTGAGGCACCAAAGGCGTGCCATTGAGTATTGTGCTGGAGTTGTATGTCAATGCTCGAGCGGATAAGATTGGGTATTCGGTGGTTCGGGGTTTGACTGTGGATTATACTTTGGATGCGGTCTGCCGGATTAATGGGGGTACAGAGAGGCATCCAATTCAGGATGATTATCAATGATTGGGTGCTCAGGGACAAGAAGCATATGGATTTGGACAAGAAGCTCAGTGAGTAAGTTATGTACTGCGGTGGGTGTTCATTGGTCGGCTGAGGAGCAGTTGCAGATGCCGAGTGCTGCTATTGATCATGCTATTATAGAGCGGTTACCTGAGTGGGATGGTGGCATACCCCACCCTAGGGGGTTGGGATATAGGGCTGGAGATGCGATGGGAGGACGTCCCGGGCCACCACCTTTAGCTTCACCAGATCGAACTAGAGCTGGTACTTCTCGGGTAGTGGAGCGCTCTGGTATTGGAGGAAGTGGTTTTAGTGATTCGCAGTATAGGAGGCTCACTCGGCGTATGGACACTATGCATGATATGCATCGCTGTTTTGCTCAGGATTTGACACAGGCTTTGGGGATTGCTTTTTGTGCTACGGGACATTGAGTGGCCTGTGTTCGGTGCTGACATGGTCTATCCTCCACCAGACTCTTCACCTGATGAGGGTGAGGAGAGTGCTGGTTCTGACTCCTTCTAGGTACATTCTATCCTTATTATCACCTTCAATGAGGACATTAAAGATTTTAAGTTTGGGGGTGGTAATCTAAGGATTAGTAGTAGTGTGTGTTCATATAGGTTGTATGATGCATATAGTTTAGCATTGGATCTCATATTGTTTGCATATTAGTACATGTTTTTTATATATATGCTATTGTTTAGTATGTGTTAGTTGTTTCATATAGTTGCATTTGCATGAATCTTGAAGTTGTGTTCCAAGTTGATTTCCTATGATGAGTTTATATGCATAATTTCTTGGCTAGTAGTCTTTATTGTAGGAACAATCGGACCTTAGCCATGCGTTTTATGATACTAATTAAAAGTTCGAACAAAATATTAACCTTAATCGCTATGGCGCAAGCGATTCAAATCCACGTCTTCTACTGTATTCCCTGATTCTCCTTGGACGAAGTGTGGCCTTTGATCTCCCAAGGTGTGCCTCTCCTTAAAGCTCCAAAAACCCAAAACCTTAGCTGTCTCCTTGAGAAAAACGTCTGCCTCTCTCAAACTCTAGGATGAATTCGTTTTGGTGTGTCCTTCAGCTTTAGGAGAACGAGAATATATATAGGCTACAGTAGGGATCATGGACCATTAGGTGAGGCCTTCCAATGACATTCCGGGCCAGGCCCAATGTCATTAAATATTAATTCAATCCACTAAAGAATTAATATTTGCACTACCTTTCCTAATTCCGTAAATCAATTTTTTAATTCGGTTCCCATATTAATTGCTTATAAATTCCCCATGTTTAAGATATCGTATGTCCATTAATTAAATTAATTTCTGACAATTAATTTAATCAATATCTTTTATCCTTGATCATCCACTCAACCTTATAATTATGCAAGAACAAATCTGCCTGCAGGACTAAAGCATAATTATCTTTATGAGCTTTCAAGAGTACATCATCACCCGAATATATTTTTCGGACACGGTTTCCTTCTATAGTCAATATCTCACTCTGTATATAATGTCATTGCCCAATACATAAATTCGTAATTTAAAACAAATTACTTAATTTATGAGTCAAGGCATGTGCATTAAATACAAGTGTCAATCACTATATCCGGATTAAGAACTTAAGCATTAATAACATCATAGAATCTTAGTTCATTATTGTCAGAATTAAAGAAACAACTATTCTACTATTTTGATCCCGTTCAATATACTTAAAGTATATAAGTATTATTCAATAGTCAAGATAAACTATTTCCAAATAATACTTCAATCGTTCCAATGGTTTGTCTAACACCATTTAGACTGTGAACCTTTATTATATTATATAAGAAGTTTGACAATCTAATCATCTGTTATCCCATTTGATACTAGATTGTCTACAATATATAATATACAGACAATGTGAAAACATGCATTCAAGATTCTCTAATAATTGTTATATACTTCAAACGAATATTTCTGTATAACCCTAACATTTATCATATGTGATGCCTTGTTACTTGGAAACTACTTGTGTGGAAATGGTAATTTCACTTATGCTCTAGAGATAAGACTTAGACTAACTTATTTCTTGAGTCCTCGTGTCGACTCGGGTGTAGAGTTTGGATTATGCCCTTTTTTAACTTAGAGTTTGTAAATCTTAATTTGGGGGAGTTAAGGGATGAATATGCCTTTCTAAAAAAAAAAGAAAAATAAAGAATAAAAATTATCAGGTACTCCTTTGAGATCAATGGGTAGAATGCAATGTCATGTGAAAGGGACGATCCATGTACTTGTGCTGGTATTAAGTGCAAATGTATTAGAATAAGCAAATTCTTGGTGACTTTTCACAACCCTTGATTACTGGAGAATCACTTGATTAAAAAAATAATAAAAAAATAAAACTAGCGAAGTCGAATGAAGGTCGTGACTCAGTTACACAGAGAAGCGTCCCAACCTTAGACTTAGCAAGAAAAAGAAAAAAAAAGAGTAGAAAAGTAGGAGAGGCATAGAATTCCTTTGGTGACCCTAAATTGTAGTTGACTCATTAGTAAAGAAGTGTTTAAACCTTATTCCTATTAACGGCTCATAGTGAGGACTCTGTTGAAGTTTGATAGTCTTTGTTTTGTTTCACTAGAGAGCATGCTAGCACACACGATGCACTTCACACTTGTAGTGGAAGAGAACGGGGCTAATGTGTGAAAGAGATGAATGCCGAGAATGTTGCATATTCTGAGGATGCTATGTTAACAAGGATTGCAACTCATGATTCAATTAGGTGTAGGCATTTAGTTGCATTCATGCATTGCATTATTAGTATTTGTGTGCGTGTCTATGCTTGAGGACAAGCATCGGTTTAAGTTTGGGGGTGTGATAAGTGGATTTTATATCCACTTGGAAGCTTTCGTTTTGACTTAAATCGATGATCTGGCCTCAATCTTTTGATGTTTTTGATGTGTTGTAGTGTTGTGTTGTGTAGGTTTCTTGGAAGGAGGATGGAAAGGAGATTCATAGCTTCAAGTGAAAAAAACGGCGAAGCAATCGGATGCACGAGGAGAGAGTTACGGACGCGCAAAGGTTGGCTGTCAAGGCTGCTGAGTTGGCGCACCCGCCCCACTGTGGCGCACCCGCCCCACCATCTGTGTGCGATTTCAGGCCCGTTTTGCCCATTTTTGATCTGTTTGAAAGCCCGTTCGCTGGGGAAGTTAAAGAAAGGCTTGGGGGACTTAAACATAACCTAAAAACATTCCAAGGAGCACGTGACGGCTACGGAGAAGATCGATGATCAAATTTCATTGTTTTTACTTTTGTAATTCGTCGAAGTAGGCGTAACCTTGGATGCTCATTCGTATATGTTTCGCAACTCTTGTTTTACTCTTTTCATATTGTTTAGACTATTCGGTACCATGTTTACTCTTATTCCCATGATGATGAGAAGTTCGATTATGAACTAATCATTATCGTGGAATTCTAGCGTATTTATATATGGATTTCAGTAGTTGATTTGCCTTAATTATTGTTTGATGAATGTTTGATTTCTTCGTATTGGTTGTGCTTATTCTTCTTTGATGCGTAGCTAACATCTAAGTTGTGTGTTAATCTTTATTGAAGCGACAGTAGATATATTTATTTAGAACTTGCCATGCGAACATAGGATTATGTATTCAATATACATGATTAGTGGTGTGATTTTACCCATCTTGCATCGCCCTATGTAATCTTCATAGATAACTTGATATTCAACCGTTATGTTTTCAAATCTTATAGACATATAGGGTCTAAGCATAATTGGTGTCGGTTTACCTTCTATCTTAATTGTGGATGTGAAATAGTATGGTGCACGTATATTGAAAGATAGCGTGTATCAGTTCCGTGTTATCTGATTAGTTGTCAACCATCACATATCGAGAAAGGCATAACTCTGAATGAAGTATATAATGAAGTTAGAATCTCATGTTTTATTCTCATTAGTAAATCGATTTTAATCACTTAGTTATAATTAGCCTTTAATCAGTTAAATTAGATAAAAAACCAACCAACTTGTTATTTGTCCGAGCATGGAATAATAGCCATACATTATTGCATAAGTGCATATTCTTGATACACCAGTCTCTGTGGGAACGAACTTAATTCAAATTCTATATTGCTTGTGACCACGTACGCTTGCGTGATTTTGTGCGAACAGTCTTTTGTCAAACAAAAGGGGAAGAGAAGCTATATAACTACTTCATAACAATTGGTATCAAGACATTTGGTATCTATCTAAAAGTTATATAGCTATCAAAATTTAAATTTTTTTGAAACTTCCTCAAGGCCAAAATAGACAATATATATTCTAACAAATATTTGATTTTTGCAGGGACTATCAAGGATTACTAGTGCTTCTAGGATTTTCGTGTGAGAAAAATTTATTTTTCAAAACTCATGCATACACTGAGGGGAAGCACACACTTTTAAAATTTAAATTTTGTGTTTGTTCGACAAATACCAAAAAGGAGAAGATTGAAAAGATATCTTTGATATAGAATTTATTATATATTTGTTTTGGTATTTGTGACAAACATTAAATTTAAATTCACGTAGTAATCCTCCCAATAGGTCATTGATTTAATTGATTAATCAAAGGTGGATAGTCATTTTTGGCAAGTACTTCTAAAATACCTTTTTACCAAAATACATTCGTTGTCAAAAAGAATTTTAATTACGCAATAGTCATGCTAAGGAGTTTCGGTATTTATCAATTGCCTCTCTCTTTCTATTGCAACATCAAAATCCACGAGTTTGGATGGAGTATCATCTACATATGATATTCTTTAAATATCTCATGTAACATTATTTTCAAAATATTTTTAAAGTAATTTATTCCATATTTAAACAATTTATTATCTTTCGAATAAATTATTTTAAATCTTTCAAAAAATCATAGATCCTTCATTTTTCAAAGGTCTTATTTTTCTCAAGAAGTATTTATACTCTCCATACTAATAATTATCTCAAAAATTAATATCAAATTTTATCTCATTTTGGGATATTTTTCTCGGTCTCTCAACTTCATTATTTTTCAAAGAAAAATATTTTCAATACTTAGAAAGCACTTTCAACTTATCAAAATCATAAGTTATCATGAACAATATTTTTCTAAGTGTTTTGGGATAAAAACGTTCGTCAAAGAGTCTACGCAATTTGACTAAAAGACGAACTGTATCGATTTTTCAGTTATCGGTATTCGTTAAGAAAATTGATTTAAATACTCCAAAATATTTTTCCATCCTAAAAAGTATTTTAAATTTGAGGTAATATATCTTAAGTATTTAATCAAGTCTGAACTTTGGTCAAAATCTCTCTTCAAAATCTAAAAGAATTTTCGTTCGTTATTTGGACCCGAAAACCGTTTTAATCTTTTTAATTCCAAATAAAATATTTCCACTTGTCCAAATGACTTGAAACTTGAGATTAGCTAGTTATATATTTTTCTTAGTGCATGGTTAAATGTTCGTAATTTTTCGAGGACTTTCGTTCCGGAACGTTTTTCTATTTGTCGTCCCGATCTTCCACCGAACATTTGACCAAGCTAGAGTTGACTAAATATTACCAAACTAGTCAGGATACCATTGTATAATATTATAAGATTTATCCTATTTTTTCCGGAATTTATTGAGCACGTTCGAAATATCGTAATATTTAGTGTAACGGATTTTAACCGTTTCCTCGAAATTCGTGCCACCTTATCTACAAGCATGGAGCATTGAGATGTGTGCCAATAAATGCAGGTCAACTAGTGCATGTAATGCATTGGCAAGCATGGGGGACAAGAATGACAAGCATGGGCAAGTGGGACCAAAGTGTTTTTAATTTGAATTTATTCACTTTTAATTCAAATACTTCCACCCAACTTTTCCTATAAATACAAGGCTCCCCCCATTCATTTTCTACAAGCTAATAGCCAAGAAAGTGCTGAGATTTTTCAAGTAGAAGCTCTCTCCAAATTTATATAAACACATTCTTCTAATACTTCATCTTTAAAACCTCCGTTCCGCTCGGTATATTCATATATTCTCGAGGTTTTAAACACAGAGGCTTTGCTCCACCCAACCAAGCCCCATACCACTTTGCTTGCTCACAAAACACTCTTTCCGACCTCCCGAAGGGCTGTCCGAAGTTCGTTCTGTTAGGTCCAGATACGATTGTAGAAGGGGGGGTTGAATACAATCGTTACAAAATAATCGCGGAAGTGAATCTGATTGAATATAACTTGTTAATCAGATTTATAATTAATTAATATAACAATGTTTGAAGTCGTTATATAATTAAAATGGTTCAGTTTTAATGTCCACTAAAGTTCGTATAATAAATTCGACAGGGTATATTCTAGATTTAGTGATTAAAACAACTGGGTTATCAAAGCACAGAAAACTGTGGATATAACGATCAAGCAAGTTACGAACAACTTGAAAGCTTTACAAATGCTTTGAATATCAAAGTGATGAACACTTGAAATGAAGAATACTAAGCCATATATATAGGCAAAGCATTTGTACTTGTAAGACAATTGAAAGACAAGACAATTATAAGTAGCAAAGACAAAGTGGCAAGGGTAAGACAATTGCAGATTGCCTTGCAAGCACAAGACACAGCAGAAAGACAATTTTAATAGCTAGCAAGACACTTCAGAACTCGGTCAGACAATTGTTAATTGCCTTGGCAGGATTTTACTCTCGGCCAGACAATCAAGGATTGTCTTGTAAGCTTCCATTCGGTCAGACAATCCAAGATTGTCTGGGAAGCCACAGACAATGTCTTGCAGGCAATACTTCGGTCAGACAATCAAATTGTCTAGCAGGCAAACGCTTCGGTCAGACAATCAACAATTGTCTAGCAGGCAAACGCTTCGGTCAGACAATCTTGCTGAGCTTCATTCGGTCAGACAATTAAGAATTGTCTTGTAAGCTTCCATTCGGTCAAACAATCTTAATTGTCTTGCTGCCATTCATTTCCTTTAGCAGAAAATCGGTAAGACAATACAAATTGTCTTGCTGAGCTTGAGTAGGTGATTGAATGTAATTTGTTGTTTATATTAAATAGAAAATTATCCACTTAATTAATTTAATCATATAAATTCATAAATTAAATTAATTCGAGAGTGAATTAATTTAACAAATAAATTACATAATTAATATAATTATTTGAGAAGTGAAATAATAATCTATTAAATATTTAATCACCCATTCTTCAGTAGAACTGCTTCCCGTCTTCTTTAAACATTAATAACTTCGTCTTGATCTGTCGAACGAACGAACCACCAAATCTGCTTGACTTCAAATATTTAATTTGAATAACTAGATACACAGATGTACTGTCTGGTTCATCTGTATCTAGTTAAATCAAATATTCTTTGTCAAATAAACATTAAGAATTTGATTTGTTCGTCGAGTCTTCGTCTTGTAAGTACTTCTTCATTAAATGGAATCTTCTGATAAAATAAAGTATAGAAACTTTATATCTTCTGAACTCCTGGACGTGCCACAAAAGATTATTTGTGCACTGAGGCTTGAACATATTAATGAACTTCTTTCAGTGGTGTGCAGCAGCATCCTGGAATTTATCTGACATATAATTCCCATAAATCATTTGACGTTCTTCGTACGGATTCCGATGACTTGCTATTTACTGAGCTTTCTTAACTGAGTTGAGTTGTACCTCTTTAAATACAAATAGGCTGAACATATGCCTTTCAATCTCCCCCTATTTGTTTGTTAACATAACATACAAATTTCCTAGAGGATAACTCAACTAATAGATAAGACAAAGATTTAAACAAAGGAATGTAAATAGCAAAAGTTTATGGCTTGCATTAAACATTAAACCATGATCATAAATAGATTACAAAAGGATGTTCCTTGAACATATCTAACAAATATCCTAATCAATCTATTCACTCAGAACGAGTGACTTCTCCTTCTTCAGCATCTGAACAGCGAATAATTGGAGTAGAAGGCTCATTCTGATTAGGCTCTTCAGCAGCAGTGGATTCTCCACGCTTCTTTCTTTCACGAGCCAAAGAAAGATGATATTGAACTTCTATGTCCACAGGGTCTTCGATAAAATCTGCTGGCTGAGATTGGTTAATGTACTTCATCTTTCTGAAGTAGTGTTGAATGTTTCTCCTTGTGCAGTAATTCACAATCTCAGTATCAGCATCAGCTTTGGCTTTCGTAGCGAAGCCCTTGGTACGTAGAATAGTCGAAACAAGAACCATCTGATTAACATCATACTTGAGAAGATGTTTGTAATCCAGGTAGAAGGTTCCAAACTTGCTTTCATGAATGAACTTTACATAGTAAGGATTTCTGACAACTTGTGGGCTGTTATGAATTGCACAATCCATAAGTCTGTCACGAAGGAGTTCATTCAGATTTGAGCTGCGTCGGATCTTGTTACGAATCACCCAGATTTCAGTTAGAGATAGAAACTTGAATAGTTCAACTGAAACCCTGAATGTTCCGTTTCTCTGAGTAGAAATAATGATCTCCCATTCATTGAGAAGATTCTTGACACCAATAGTTATGTATTCTAACTCGAGAGCAAGAGCACGCATAAACATATCCTCATTAGGGTTAGCCTCTCTCAGGTCATAAATGAAGGATTTGAACTTACCATCATTGAAAGGTTCCCTTTGAGGTCCAGAGAGGATTTGCCTAGCAATATCCCAGCTTTCACCAACTTTCCTGGAGATATCCTCTCTCTTTTCCTTGCATTTTGCATCCCATATCTTCTGTTTCTCCAGCTTGACCAACTCATCAGTTGTCCTCTTCTCATCCACCAGTTTTTGTAGTTCCTGAAGCTTTGCTTTGCTTGCTTCATGTTGAGCTTTAAACATTCTGACCTTTTCCATATGCTCAGGGTCCACAGACTGATCTTCATTGAAAAGAAAGCCTTCCTCGAAACGACCTTCTTCCTCAGCTTCAAAATAAGCAGAATCAAATGCATCATCATCATCAACATCTTCAGGAATGTTGTCATAATCCTGATTAGTGAAGATGTTCTCAGATTCAGGCATTTTGCCTTTAGACTTGCCAGCTGCAGAAGAGTCCTTTTCACTTGCTCCATCTCCACCCTTATCACTCCTATCAGTATCTCCACCCTTATCACTCCTATCAGCAGCATCAGCATTGCTGTGATCATCTTTGTCATCCTTATCCTTATCTTCCTTATCCTTCTCCCCCTTAGTTGAGGGATCCTCTGGAGTAGACTGAGCTGTTGATGGATTAAGCTTTAAGTGTTGAACAACTTGAGCCAGAGTTTGCTCCAAGTTGCCAAGCTTTGTCAGACAGAGCTCCTGAGACTTATCAAACTTGTCCATCCTAGAGTGAATACCCTTGACATGAGCATCTAATTCCTGTTTGAGAGAAGAAAATGAAGGATCAACAACCTTTTCCTGTAGAGTCACCAGCTCTCCACTTCTGAATCTGGCATTCTCAGCATTCAACCTTTCAATCTCAGCTTTCAGAGCAGCCATTTGTTCGTGTAGCAGATCTGTGTTGGTGTGTGCACTCACCTCACGAACACTCAAAGATTTTTCACTATCCTCTCGTGCATGTGTTTCGCTCGGTGTTTGCCTGATTTCACTCGTAGTTTTCACACCGTCACCAGAACCTGTATATACAACCATAGTTCCCTGAGATGGAACTGTAGGAAGTGAAGGAACAAATTGTCCTTCAGATGCCTGTGAAGGCTGATGTACTTGCAGGTTGCCAAGTAGATCCTGATCCAAAAAGAAAGAGTGATCAGAAAATTTTTCATATAACATGTTTTGAAATTCTGTGCTCTCTCTAAGTGAAGAATCAAAAGACACAAGTTCAGTGTTTACTAGCGTGAGTGCTAGTTGTGTGCTTGACTCTTTACAGGATACCGCGGTCGGACGGCCAATTTCAATAAATGCATTCTGTGGAGAGAATGAATCTAGAGACTGTATATTTACCGTTTCAGTGTCCAAATCCTTTTGGGAGGAAATGGATGCAGCTGCAGTTGTCTCTGGTTCTGCCACCCTTTGCTTCTTATGAGACAGAGCTGCGGGATCTCTTAAAAGTGCACTCCCACTCCGTTTCCGGGCTACCTTTCTAACAACAGGGGCTGTAGTAGTGTTGTTTGAAGTGTTTGAGGAAGAATCAGTTGTTGAAATGGAAATGTCAGCTTGGATATGAACCTGGGTGTTTTCAGGTTCAATGCTGGGAGTCTGGAAAGCAAATCCAATATCACAATCAAAATCTGCAATATCAATATTAAAGGTATCAGTGAGATTAGAAAGTACCTGAGCTACCTGTAAATCAGCCCTGAAGTCCTGTAGGCCTGGATTGATAGCAGAATCAGCAGGCAGTGGCTGAGAGGTCGATTGTGGTTGAGGAATGGTATGTGTATGTGTAGGTGAAGGTGTTGGTTCAGATTGAGAGGGAAGGATGGAGGCTTGTTGGTCTGGGAAGAAGTTGTAATGTGGAGGGGATTGGTGTTGAGATTGGTGAGGAGAATTGTATGATGATTGGTGAGGTGATTGATGTGGTGAATTGTAAGGAGGGTTGTAGGGAGAGTAATGTGAGGATTGGCTGGATGATTGATAGTCTTGCAGAAGTTGTAGTGGTTGAGGGTTTTATGGGGGTGATTGTTGTTGCGGTTGTTCTTGTTGAGCTTGTTGTTGAGCTTGATATTGTTGCTGTTGTAGAGGTTCAGGAACTTGAATAGGTTGAAATGGAGCACTGAATTGCTCTAGCATGAAAGGAGTCACCACCAGTGGCACATTGTCATGCTTTTTCTTGTTCACCAGCCTGGTCTGGATCTTGGCACAAGTCCTCTGAATAGGAACAACAGGAGAATCTATGTACATGTTCCTATCAGCATCATCCATTTTATCATTCATAAATAACATCAGAAACCTTGGATAGAAGCATTCAACTTTCTCATTCCGATGAATTGATCTCTGTGTAACAGACCCCATCTTTCTTATAATCTCCCTCAGCAATATCTTCCCAAAGTTGATACGACGATTATAAGCTATGCTGAATCCAAAGATTTGCAGCATCGAAGATATATTTCCAAAATTCTTTCGATTAGTGGGAGCAAACACCTTGGCAAGGGTGTCAAAGAACACATCCCATTCAGCCTTCAGATTTCCCTTTGACATCTTAGGGAGAAAAATCTGACCTTGATAGTGAATATCCTGAAAGAATTGTCTTGTAAGCTTCCATTCGGTCAGACAATCTTAATTGTCTTGCTGCCATTCATTTCCTTTAGCAGAAAATCGGTAAGACAATACAAATTGTCTTGCTGAGTTTGAGTAGGTGATTGAATGTAATTTGTTGTTTATATTAAATAGAAAATTATCCACTTAATTAATTTAATCATATAAATTCATAAATTAAATTAATTCGAGAGTGAATTAATTTAACAAATAAATTACATAATTAATATAATTATTTGAGAAGTGAAATAATAATCTATTAAATATTTAATCACCCATTCTTCAGTAGAACTGCTTCCCGTCTTCTTTAAACATTAATAACTTCGTCTTGATCTGTCGAACGAACGAACCACCAAATCTGCTTGACTTCAAATATTTAATTTGAATAACTAGATACACAGATGTACTGTCTGGTTCATCTGTATCTAGTTAAATCAAATATTCTTTGTCAAATAAACATTAAGAATTTGATTTGTTCGTCGAGTCTTCGTCTTGTAAGTACTTCTTCATTAAATGGAATCTTCTGATAAAATAAAGTATAGAAACTTTATATCTTCTGAACTCCTGGACGTGCCACAAAAGATTATTTGTGCACTGAGGCTTGAACATATTAATGAACTTCTTTCAGTGGTGTGCAGCAGCATCCTGGAATTTATCTGACATATAATTCCCATAAATCATTTGACGTTCTTCGTACGGATTCCGATGACTTGCTATTTACTGAGCTTTCTTAACTGAGTTGAGTTGTACCTCTTTAAATACAAATAGGCTGAACATATGCCTTTCAATCTCCCCCTATTTGTTTGTTAACATAACATACAAATTTCCTAGAGGATAACTCAACTAATAGATAAGACAAAGATTTAAACAAAGGAATGTAAATAGCAAAAGTTTATGGCTTGCATTAAACATTAAACCATGATCATAAATAGATTACAAAAGGATGTTCCTTGAACATATCTAACAAATATCCTAATCAATCTATTCACTCAGAACGAGTGACTTCTCCTTCTTCAGCATCTGAACAGTGAATAATTGGAGTAGAAGGCTCATTCTGATTAGGCTCTTCAGCAGCAGTGGATTCTCCACGCTTCTTTCTTTCACGAGCCAAAGAAAGATGATATTGAACTTCTATGTCCACAGGGTCTTCGATAAAATCTGCTGGCTGAGATTGGTTAATGTACTTCATCTTTCTGAAGTAGTGTTGAATGTTTCTCCTTGTGCAGTAATTCACAATCTCAGTATCAGCATCAGCTTTGGCTTTCGTAGCGAAGCCCTTGGTACGTAGAATAGTCGAAACAAGAACCATCTGATTAACATCATACTTGAGAAGATGTTTGTAATCCAGGTAGAAGGTTCCAAACTTGCTTTCATGAATGAACTTTACACAGTAAGGATTTCTGACAACTTGTGGGCTGTTATGAATTGCACAATCCATAAGTCTGTCACGAAGGAGTTCATTCAGATTTGAGCTGCGTCGGATCTTGTTACGAATCACCCAGATTTCAGTTAGAGATAGAAACTTGAATAGTTCAACTGAAACCCTGAATGTTCCGTTTCTCTGAGTAGAAATAATGATCTCCCATTCATTGAGAAGATTCTTGACACCAATAGTTATGTATTCTAACTCGAGAGCAAGAGCACGCATAAACATATCCTCATTAGGGTTAGCCTCTCTCAGGTCATAAATGAAGGATTTGAACTTACCATCATTGAAAGGTTCCCTTTGAGGTCCAGAGAGGATTTGCCTAGCAATATCCCAGCTTTCACCAACTTTCCTGGAGATATCCTCTCTCTTTTCCTTGCATTTTGCATCCCATATCTTATGTTTCTCCAGCTTGACCAACTCATCAGTTGTCCTCTTCTCATCCACCAGTTTCTGTAGTTCCTGAAGCTTTGCTTTGCTTGCTTCATGTTGAGCTTTAAACATTCTGACCTTTTCCATATGCTCAGGGTCCACAGACTGATCTTCATTGAAAAGAAAGCCTTCCTCGAAACGACCTTCTTCCTCAGCTTCAAAATAAGCAGAATCAAATGCATCATCATCATCAACATCTTCAGGAATGTTGTCATAATCCTGATTAGTGAAGATGTTCTCAGATTCAGGCATTTTGCCTTTAGACTTGCCAGCTGCAGAAGAGTCCTTTTCACTTGCTCCATCTCCACCCTTATCACTCCTATCAGTATCTCCACCCTTATCACTCCTATCAGCAGCATCAGCATTGCTGTGATCATCTTTGTCATCCTTATCCTTCTCCCCCTTAGTTGAGGGATCCTCTGGAGTAGACTGAGCTGTTGATGGATTAAGCTTTAAGTGTTGAACAACTTGAGCCAGAGTTTGCTTCAAGTTGCCAAGCTTTGTCAGACAGAGCTCCTGAGACTTATCAAACTTGTCCATCCTAGAGTGAATACCCTTGACATGAGCATCTAATTCCTGTTTGAGAGAAGAAAATGAAGGATCAACAACCTTTTCCTGTAGAGTCACCAGCTCTCCACTTCTGAATCTGGCATTCTCAGCATTCAACCTTTCAATCTCAGCTTTCAGAGCAGCCATTTGTTCGTGTAGCAGATCTGTGTTGGTGTGTGCACTCACCTCACGAACACTCAAAGATTTTTCACTATCCTCTCGTGCATGTGTTTCGCTCGGTGTTTGCCTGATTTCACTCGTAGTTTTCACACCGTCACCAGAACCTGTATATACAACCATAGTTCCCTGAGATGGAACTGTAGGAAGTGAAGGAACAAATTGTCCTTCAGATGCCTGTGAAGGCTGATGTACTTGCAGGTTGCCAAGTAGATCCTGATCCAAAAAGAAAGAGTGATCAGAAAATTTTTCATATAACATGTTTTGAAATTCTGTGCTCTCTCTAAGTGAAGATTCAAAAGACACAAGTTCAGTGTTTACTAGCGTGAGTGCTAGTTGTGTGCTTGACTCTTTACAGGATACCGCGGTCGGACGGCCAATTTCAATAAATGCATTCTGTGGAGAGAATGAATCTAGAGACTGTATATTTACCGTTTCAGTGTCCAAATCCTTTTGGGAGGAAATGGATGCAGCTGCAGTTGTCTCTGGTTCTGCCACCCTTTGCTTCTTATGAGACAGAGCTGCGGGATCTCTTAAAAGTGCACTCCCACTCCGTTTCCGGGCTACCTTTCTAACAACAGGGGCTGTAGTAGTGTTGTTTGAAGTGTTTGAGGAAGAATCAGTTGTTGAAATGGAAATGTCAGCTTGGATATGAACCTGGGTGTTTTCAGGTTCAATGCTGGGAGTCTGGAAAGCAAATCCAATATCACAATCAAAATCTGCAATATCAATATTAAAGGTATCAGTGAGATTAGAAAGTACCTGAGCTACCTGTAAATCAGCCCTGAAGTCCTGTAGGCCTGGATTGATAGCAGAATCAGCAGGCAGTGGCTGAGAGGTCGATTGTGGTTGAGGAATGGTATGTGTATGTGTAGGTGAAGGTGTTGGTTCAGATTGAGAGGGAAGGATGGAGGCTTGTTGGTCTGGGAAGAAGTTGTAATGTGGAGGGGATTGGTGTTGAGATTGGTGAGGAGAATTGTATGATGATTGGTGAGGTCATTGATGTGGTGAATTGTAAGGAGGGTTGTAGGGAGAGTAATGTGAGGATTGGCTGGATGATTGATAGTCTTGCAGAAGTTGTAGTGGTTGAGGGTTTTGTGGAGGTGATTGTTGTTGCGGTTGTTCTTGTTGAGCTTGTTGTTGAGCTTGATATTGTTGCTGTTGTAGAGGTTCAGGAACTTGAATAGGTTGAAATGGAGCACTGAATTGCTCTAGCATGAAAGGAGTCACCACCAGTGGCACATTGTCATGCTTTTTCTTGTTCACCAGCCTGGTCTGGATCTTGGCACAAGTCCTCTGAATAGGAACAACAGGAGAATCTATGTACATGTTCCTATCAGCATCATTCATTTTATCATTCATAAATAACATCAGAAACCTTGGATAGAAGCATTCAACTTTCTCATTCCGATGAATTGATCTCTGTGTAACAGACCCCATCTTTCTTATAATCTCCCTCAGCAATATCTTCCCAAAGTTGATACGACGATTATAAGCTATGCTGAATCCAAAGATTTGCAGCATCGAAGATATATTTCCAAAATTCTTTCGATTAGTGGGAGCAAACACCTTGGCAAGGGTGTCAAAGAACACATCCCATTCAGCCTTCAGATTTCCCTTTGACATCTTAGGGAGAAAAATCTGACCTTGATAGTGAATATCCTGAAAGAATTGTCTTGTAAGCTTCCATTCGGTCAGACAATCTTAATTGTCTTGCTGCCATTCATTTCCTTTAGCAGAAAATCGGTAAGACAATACAAATTGTCTTGCTGAGTTTGAGTAGGTGATTGAATGTAATTTGTTGTTTATATTAAATAGAAAATTATCCACTTAATTAATTTAATCATATAAATTCATAAATTAAATTAATTCGAGAGTGAATTAATTTAACAAATAAATTACATAATTAATATAATTATTTGAGAAGTGAAATAATAATCTATTAAATATTTAATCACCCATTCTTCAGTAGAACTGCTTCCCGTCTTCTTTAAACATTAATAACTTCGTCTTGATCTGTCGAACGAACGAACCACCAAATCTGCTTGACTTCAAATATTTAATTTGAATAACTAGATACACAGATGTACTGTCTGGTTCATCTGTATCTAGTTAAATCAAATATTCTTTGTCAAATAAACATTAAGAATTTGATTTGTTCGTCGAGTCTTCGTCTCGTAAGTACTTCTTCATTAAATGGAATCTTCTGATAAAATAAAGTATAGAAACTTTATATCTTCTGAACTCCTGGACGTGCCACAAAAGATTATTTGTGCACTGAGGCTTGAACATATTAATGAACTTCTTTCAGTGGTGTGCAGCAGCATCCTGGAATTTATCTGACATATAATTCCCATAAATCATTTGACGTTCTTCGTACGGATTCCGATGACTTGCTATTTACTAAGCTTTCTTAACTGAGTTGAGTTGTACCTCTTTAAATACAAATAGGCTGAACATATGCCTTTCAATCTCCCCCTATTTGTTTGTTAACATAACATACAAATTTCCTAGAGGATAACTCAACTAATAGATAAGACAAAGATTTAAACAAAGGAATGTAAATAGCAAAAGTTTATGGCTTGCATTAAACATTAAACCATGATCATAAATAGATTACAAAAGGATGTTCCTTGAACATATCTAACAAATATCCTAATCAATCTATTCACTCAGAACGAGTGACTTCTCCTTCTTCAGCATCTGAACAGTGAATAATTGGAGTAGAAGGCTCATTCTGATTAGGCTCTTCAGCAGCAGTGGATTCTCCACGCTTCTTTCTTTCACGAGCCAAAGAAAGATGATATTGAACTTCTATGTCCACAGGGTCTTCGATAAAATCTGCTGGCTGAGATTGGTTAATGTACTTCATCTTTCTGAAGTAGTGTTGAATGTTTCTCCTTGTGCAGTAATTCACAATCTCAGTATCAGCATCAGCTTTGGCTTTCGTAGCGAAGCCCTTGGTACGTAGAATAGTCGAAACAAGAACCATCTGATTAACATCATACTTGAGAAGATGTTTGTAATCCAGGTAGAAGGTTCCAAACTTGCTTTCATGAATGAACTTTACACAGTAAGGATTTCTGACAACTTGTGGGCTGTTATGAATTGCACAATCCATAAGTCTGTCACGAAGGAGTTCATTCAGATTTGAGCTGCGTCGGATCTTGTTACGAATCACCCAGATTTCAGTTAGAGATAGAAACTTGAATAGTTCAACTGAAACCCTGAATGTTCCGTTTCTCTGAGTAGAAATAATGATCTCCCATTCATTGAGAAGATTCTTGACACCAATAGTTATGTATTCTAACTCGAGAGCAAGAGCACGCATAAACATATCCTCATTAGGGTTAGCCTCTCTCAGGTCATAAATGAAGGATTTGAACTTACCATCATTGAAAGGTTCCCTTTGAGGTCCAGAGAGGATTTGCCTAGCAATATCCCAGCTTTCACCAACTTTCCTGGAGATATCCTCTCTCTTTTCCTTGCATTTTGCATCCCATATCTTCTGTTTCTCCAGCTTGACCAACTCATCAGTTGTCCTCTTCTCATCCACCAGTTTCTGTAGTTCCTGAAGCTTTGCTTTGCTTGCTTCATGTTGAGCTTTAAACATTCTGACCTTTTCCATATGCTCAGGGTCCACAGACTGATCTTCATTGAAAATAAAGCCTTCCTCGAAACGACCTTCTTCCTCAGCTTCAAAATAAGCAGAATCAAATGCATCATCATCATCAACATCTTCAGGAATGTTGTCATAATCCTGATTAGTGAAGATGTTCTCAGATTCAGGCATTTTGCCTTTAGACTTGCCAGCTGCAGAAGAGTCCTTTTCACTTGCTCCATCTCCACCCTTATCACTCCTATCAGTATCTCCACCCTTATCACTCCTATCAGCAGCATCAGCATTGCTGTGATCATCTTTGTCATCCTTATCCTTCTCCCCCTTAGTTGAGGGATCCTCTGGAGTAGACTGAGCTGTTGATGGATTAAGCTTTAAGTGTTGAACAACTTGAGCCAGAGTTTGCTTCAAGTTGCCAAGCTTTGTCAGACAGAGCTCCTGAGACTTATCAAACTTGTCCATCCTAGAGTGAATACCCTTGACATGAGCATCTAATTCCTGTTTGAGAGAAGAAAATGAAGGATCAACAACCTTTTCCTGTAGAGTCACCAGCTCTCCACTTCTGAATCTGGCATTCTCAGCATTCAACCTTTCAATCTCAGCTTTCAGAGCAGCCATTTGTTCGTGTAGCAGATCTGTGTTGGTGTGTGCACTCACCTCACGAACACTCAAAGATTTTTCACTATCCTCTCGTGCATGTGTTTCGCTCGGTGTTTGCCTGATTTCACTCGTAGTTTTCACACCGTCACCAGAACCTGTATATACAACCATAGTTCCCTGAGATGGAACTGTAGGAAGTGAAGGAACAAATTGTCCTTCAGATGCCTGTGAAGGCTGATGTACTTGCAGGTTGCCAAGTAGATCCTGATCCAAAAAGAAAGAGTGATCAGAAAATTTTTCATATAACATGTTTTGAAATTCTGTGCTCTCTCTAAGTGAAGAATCAAAAGACACAAGTTCAGTGTTTACTAGCGTGAGTGCTAGTTGTGTGCTTGACTCTTTACAGGATACCGCGGTCGGACGGCCAATTTCAATAAATGCATTCTGTGGAGAGAATGAATCTAGAGACTGTATATTTACCGTTTCAGTGTCCAAATCCTTTTGGGAGGAAATGGATGCAGCTGCAGTTGTCTCTGGTTCTGCCACCCTTTGCTTCTTATGAGACAGAGCTGCGAGATCTCTTAACAGTGCACTCCCACTCCGTTTCCGGGCTACCTTTCTAACAACAGGGGCTGTAGTAGTGTTGTTTGAAGTGTTTGAGGAAGAATCAGTTGTTGAAATGGAAATGTCAGCTTGGATATGAACCTGGGTGTTTTCAGGTTCAATGCTGGGAGTCTGGAAAGCAAATCCAATATCACAATCAAAATCTGCAATATCAATATTAAAGGTATCAGTGAGATTAGAAAGTACCTGAGCTACCTGTAAATCAGCCCTGAAGTCCTGTAGGCCTGGATTGATAGCAGAATCAGCAGGCAGTGGCTGAGAGGTCGATTGTGGTTGAGGAATGGTATGTGTATGTGTAGGTGAAGGTGTTGGTTCAGATTGAGAGGGAAGGATGGAGGCTTGTTGGTCTGGGAAGAAGTTGTAATGTGGAGGGGATTGGTGTTGAGATTGGTGAGGAGAATTGTATGATGATTGGTGAGGTGATTGATGTGGTGAATTGTAAGGAGGGTTGTAGGGAGAGTAATGTGAGGATTGGCTGGATGATTGATAGTCTTGCAGAAGTTGTAGTGGTTGAGGGTTTTGTGGAGGTGATTGTTGTTGCGGTTGTTCTTGTTGAGCTTGTTGTTGAGCTTGATATTGTTGCTGTTGTAGAGGTTCAGGAACTTGAATAGGTTGAAATGGAGCACTGAATTGCTCTAGCATGAAAGGAGTCACCACCAGTGGCACATTGTCATGCTTTTTCTTGTTCACCAGCCTGGTCTGGATCTTGGCACAAGTCCTCTGAATAGGAACAACAGGAGAATCTATGTACATGTTCCTATCAGCATCATCCATTTTATCATTCATAAATAACATCAGAAACCTTGGATAGAAGCATTCAACTTTCTCATTCCGATGAATTGATCTCTGTGTAACAGACCCCATCTTTCTTATAATCTCCCTCAGCAATATCTTCCCAAAGTTGATACGACGATTATAAGCTATGCTGAATCCAAAGATTTGCAGCATCGAAGATATATTTCCAAAATTCTTTCGATTAGTGGGAGCAAACACCTTGGCAAGGGTGTCAAAGAACACATCCCATTCAGCCTTCAGATTTCCCTTTGACATCTTAGGGAGAAAAATCTGACCTTGATAGTGATATCCTGAAAGAATTGTCTCAGTTCATCCTCTGAGGGATCTGGCTCAAAATTGTCCCTTGGAAATCCTAAGATCCGGTTCACATCATCGACAGTGATTACAATACGTTTCCTGTTAGGTAGATCCCCTATAATCTTGTAATTCTCCAGAGTCGTAGAATTAACAGCATTTGAGTAGAAGTCAAAAAGAGGTTGCAGCTTAATTGGAATATCTGCTGTTAGTGCCGTACTGACTAGACTCTGTCTCGAAAGAAATCTGACCCAAGTCCGGAATCTATCAGAGCAATCATCAAGGTTAAGGCTGGCACAGTAGTTAGTCTCAGCAATCACGAATTCTCCGGCCATTTTTAATAATTAAAGATTGAATTAAGCGAGAATTTTTCAAATAAAATGTGAATTCTCAAATGTCTCGCAAATTTCAACTAATAATTAAAACTTGATTAATTAATTAATAATTCGAAATATTAGAGTAATATCGAATTAAAAGTTAATTAATTTAAATGGCTTAAACAATTAAATCCGTGTAAGGCAAACACAGCCTTAATCTTCAAATAATCACCACTTAAACAATCAGCCAAACAAGCCCTTATTTTAGAAAATCCCCAAATTCAAAAACCAAGAACCCTAACTTCAAATCGGTTCAAAACAGTTCGCAGCACAAATCAGAGGAATCGATTTACAAACAAGTACAGCAAACGCAACCGTCAAACTTCGAGCAATCACAGTAAAGGGGCTTGATTTCCGATCAAAATCCGACAGAATTTCGGCTTATTCTCGAGCAAAATTACAAACCCAGCAAGCAACTATGGCTTGAAATCACGTAACCACAGCAAGTTTTACACAAAACTTGAAAAAGAAACGCAGTCGAGTGTGTGTATCTCGTGTATGTACGAGTTGGAGAAGATGAAGTTTGGGCAAGACAATATAAATTGTCTTGCTCGAATGCCTAACAGGGGCTTAAATACCAACCAGCAAGACAAACACAAGTTGAGTCTCGGTAAGACAATCTAAGATTGTCTTGCCGAGATTTATCGAAGCAGACAAATCAAGTGTCAGTAAGACAATTTCAATTGTCTTACTGATACAACAGGCGATTAAATGGCATGCTCGGTAAGACAATCTAATTGTCTTGCCGAGTTGTTTGAAACTTACTGAAAAACCGGTTCAGCAAGACAATTTAATTGTCTTGCCGAGCCAATCAGTAGACAATGTATTTGTCTAACAGAAAAACAAATAATAATAATAATATGATTTTTGATTAATTTAAAAGATAAAACTTTTTGCAATTAAAATCAAAAATATATAATAAAAACAATACTATAAATTACACAAATATTTTGTAAATTTCAACTTTAATTAAATATAAATACTTATGACTTTAACTTTAATTCAAAAAGATGAATTAACTTAAAATCAAATATTTATGCTTAATTAATTTTGAAAAATACAAAATAATTACAAATAATTATCTAAATGCTTAGGAAATATTACAGGGGAGTGTATGAGCACTTAGAAAATTACAGACTAATATACAAGCATGCATAATTACTCAGAATATTATCAGATAATATACATAAAATCATATAAAATCTAATAATATAGATATAATAATACAGAAAACTCACAAAAAAAAATATACAAAAACATATAATGCATATGAAAAATATATACAAGAGAACTATGTCATATTTAACATCCCTAACTCACAAATCAGCTTAGAGAAAGTGGATTCATCCAGTGGTTTAGTGAAGATGTCGGCAATTTGCTCAGTCGTGGGTACAAAATGTAACACCACTATACCATTCATGACATGTTCTCGAATGAAATGATACCTGATATCAATGTGCTTGGTTCTTGAATGTTGAACCGGATTGTTGGAAATGGCTATGGCACTTGTATTATCACAAAATATAGGAATTTTGTTTACTACAACACCATAATCATTCAGTTGATTCTTGATCCACAAGATCTGAGCACAGCAGCTTCCAGCAGCTATATACTCAGCTTCAGCAGTAGAAGTAGACACGGAGTGCTGCTTCTTGCTATACCAGGAAACCAACCGACGTCCTAGAAATTGACAGCTTCCAGACGTACTCTTCCTATCAATCCTGCATCCTGCATAATCAAAATCTGTATAGCCGGTTAAGTCAAAACCAGTATTCTTAGGGTACCAAATACCTAAACCAGGTGTACCCTTAAGATATCTAAAGATTCTTTTGACGGCTATAAGATGTGATTCTTTAGGATCAGCTTGGAACCTAGCACACAGACATGTTGCAAACATGATATCTGGTCTACTTGCAGTAAGATAGAGTAAAGAGCCAATCATACCTCGATAGCTTGTGATATCAACTTTCTTACCAGATTTATCCTGGTCAAGCTTTGTGGCAGTGGCCATGGGTGTCTTTGCCGGTGAAGAGTCTTCTAGATTGAACTTTCGAAGAAGATCTCTGACATACTTGGATTGGCAAATGAATATTCCATCTTCCTTTTGGCTTACTTGAAGACCAAGGAAGTAGGACAGCTCACCCATCATACTCATCTCATAGTTACTCTGCATCAACTTAGCAAATCTCTTGCACAAGTTATCGTTAGTAGAACCAAATATAATATCATCAACATATATTTGTACAAATATCATATCCTTATCATGCAATTTGTAAAAGAGAGTTTTGTCTATGACACCTCTAGTAAAATTGTTTTCAATTAAAAACTCAGAGAGAGTGTCATACCATGTCCTTGGTGACTGCTTGAGTCCATAGACAGCTTTGAATAGGAAGTATACAAAATCAGCAAACTCTGGATTTTCAAAGCCAGGGGCTGTTCCAGATATACTTCTTCTTCTAGCTTTCCATTCAGAAATGCACTTTTCACATCCATTTGATAAACCTTGAAGTTGGAGTGTGCAGCAAATGCAAGAAATATTCTGATGGCTTCAAGACGAGCAACTGGAGCATAGGTTTCATCATAATCAATTCCTTCTTCTTGTGAATAACCTTTTGCAACCAGTCTGGCTTTGTTCCTCACAACAATGCCATCACCATCTAACTTGTTACGGAAGACCCATCTAGCTCCAATGGTAGATTTTCCTTTTGGTCTTGGAACCAGGGCCCAGACTTCTTGTCTCTCAAATTGATTGAGTTCTTCTTGCATGGCAAGAACCCAATCAGGATCAGCAAGTGCTTCTTCTATTTTCTTTGGTTCTAGTTGAGATAGAAACCCAGAGAATAGGCATTCATTTGTCGTAGCACTTCTAGTCTTGACACCAACATCAGGATCACCAATAATTAAATCAAAGGGATGATCTCTGCTCTAAATCCTTTCCCTTGGAAGATGTGTCCTTGATGATTCAGCAGTATTATCATTAAGCTGAAATGTGTGACTAGTTGATCCATCAGCTCCCCCTGAGTTGTTGCCAGGTTGACTTGATGATCCACCACTAGCATCAGTGGAATCTCCAGCATTATTGCCATTTCCTCCACCATTGCCTGGATCATTATCATTGTTGTCATCTCCTGTTGCAACCTCGCGTGGTATATCATCATCTGAATCAGAGTCTGGATAGTTGTCAAACTTCAGAGACTCAGATGGATCAGCAGATTGTAAACTTGGTAGTTTAGTGTCATCAAATGTTACATTGACACTAACTTTCACTGACAGAGTGTCAATCACAAAAACTCTATACGCAACTTTGGTATAACCAACAAAGATTGCTTCATATGCCTTTGGCTCAAACTTACTTAAGTTCTCTTCACCATCTTTAAGAACAAAGCACTTGGCTCCAAAGACATGAAGATGTTTGACATATGGTTTCTTGTTGTTATACAGATGAAAGGGAGTTTTCATGTGATCCTTATTGATCAAGGTTCTGTTCTGGGTGTAGCAGGCAGTGCTCACAGCTTCAGCCCAAAAGTACAGAGGAAGCTTTGCTTCAGCAATCATTGTTCTAGCAGCTTCAATCAGTGTACGATTCTTTCTTTCGACGACTCCATTTTGTTGAGGAGTTCTTGGTGCTGAGTACTGTCTGTTGATTCCCTTGTCAGAGTAAAAGTTGATTAATGTTTGATTCTTGAACTCAGTTCCATTATCTGATCTTACAGCTTTTACAGGAACATCTTTTTCCAACTCAACCAACTTGATATGATCAATTACTGTCAGGGGAGTTTCATCCTTGGAAGCTAGGAAGTAAACCCAAGTAAACTTTGAGAAGTCATCCACAATGACTAAAGCATATCTTCCTCCATCAATTGAAGCAATATTCACTGGGCCAAATAAATCCATGTGCAACAGGTGCAATGGTTCAGTGATACTATTGATGGTCTTGCTTTTGTGAGATGCTCTCTTTGCTTTTCCTTTCTGACAAGCTTCACAGAGATCATCAGAAGTAAATTCCAGGGAAGGCAAACCTCTCACTAAATCTCTCTTGACCAGAGAGTTTATAGTTTTGAAGTTGAGGTGTGATAGTTTCTTATGCCATAACTGACTATCTTCAGAAGATGCTTTTGCATAGAAACAATGATATTCATTTCCTGGTCCAGTAGATAGATCAGCTACAAATATATTGCCTTTCCTGATGCCACATAGTGAAGGACGTTTATCCTTGGTATGTTTGATTATACATATTTCCTTTTCAAAGTGAACATAATAACCCTTGTCACAAAATTGGCTGACACTAAGGAGATTATGTTGTAGTCCTTCAACTAGTGCAATTTCTTCTATGATGATCCTTCCAACTTTATACTTGCCATATCCAACAGTACGACCCCTGCTATTATCAGCAAAAGTTACTGTAGGTCCAGTTGCCTCTCTAACTTCTGTCAGCAGGGATCTATTGCCAGTCATGTGCCTTGACGCTCCACTGTCAAGCACCCAAACAACTCGAACAACTCCACTGGCACCCTGCAAAAGACAACTTGATTAAACATTCTTTGGGACCCACACTTGATTGGGTCCAGCAAACTTAAAGAACTGATTTCTATCAGGTGTAACAACAGAGCCTCTTGGACTGATACTTGGTTCAGACTTGACTGAACTTACTTCCTTAACAACAACCTTATAAACCTTAGTTTTAGGCTTTGGAACATAAGTCTCCTTCCTAACACGAGTAGGACTGGCAGTCTTTGATCTAGCATGCTTGTTGTTTGTGTGTTGTCTAGGTGATGTGTTTTCATTTTTAGCATGCAAATTTTTAAAATAAGCAGACATCAAATTGAAAGCACAAGTCATACAATTCTCAACACTACAAGTTTTATGACATGCATCAAAAGCAGGAACAACAGGAGTATCAGTCATAATAGCAGGAACATCAACAGATTCTACTCTAACATTGTTAACAGTTTTAAAATTCTCAGTAGAATGGCATCTATTGTTTCTGTTCTTACTATTCACAAAGTTATTAGGCTTGTTGAACTTAGTTCTTTCAGAGTTGACACCTAAACCAGCTTTAGGCAACCTAACATTGCCTTTCACTTTTATTGGTTTCAGTGATGTCAGGATCTCATCTCTCTTCTCATTACTCTCTTTCAATTTAAGGTCTTCCTGTTTGAGTTCATATCTAATGACAACAGTGAAAGGCATATGTTCAGCCTATTTGTATTTAAAGAGGTACAACTCAACTCAGATCAGAAAGCTCAGTAAATAGCAAGTCATCGGAATCAGTACGAAGAACGTCACATGATTTATGGAAATCATATGTCAGATAAGTTCCAGGATGCTGCTGCACCACACTGAAAGAAGTTCATTAATATGTTCAAGCCTCAGTGCACAAATAATCTTTTGTGGCACGTCCAGGAATTCAGAAGACATAAAGTTTCTATACTTTATTTCATCAGAAGATTCCATTTAATGAAGATGTACGTACAAGACGAAGACTCGACGAACTAACCAAATTCTTATTGTTTATTTGACGAAGAATATTTGATTTAACTAGATACAGATGAACCAGACAGTACATCTATGTATCAGTTATTCAAATTAAATATTTGAAGTCAAGCAGAAGTGGTAGTTCGTTCGTTCGACAAATCAAGAAGAAGTTATTAAAGTTTAAAGAAGACAGAAAGCAGTTCTACTGAAGATTGGGTGATTAAATATTTAATAGACTATTATTTCACTTCTCAAATGGTTATATTAATTATGTAATTTATTTATTAAATTAATTCACTCTCGAATTAATTTAATTTATGAATTTATATGATTAACTTAATTAAGTGAATAATTTTCTATTTTATATTTACTATATTATTACATTTTTAATCACCAAAACAGCCCAGCAAGACAATCTGTGATTGTCTTGCCGAACTGCCCACTTGGAATGGAATCAGTGTGCAAGACAATCCAATTGTCTTGTCTTGCCGAGTGTTTCAGTGGTGTGCAAGACAATTCAACTGAATTGTCTTGCCGATGGACTTGTGTGGCAGCAAGACAATCCTGTTGTCTTGTCTTGCCGAGAGTCTCACTTTCTTCAAGACAATGCAGTTGTCTTGTCTTGCCGAATGCAAGGAGGTGTGCAAGACAATCCCCAATTGTCTTGCCGTTTGTAGTGTTTGTCTTTCTGACAAAGAGATTGTCTTCCCTTCCCTTTGATTGTCTTTCTGACTTGGTTGAAGCTTGGTAGACAATCTGAGATTGTCTTCCCTTGCCCCTTTTTGTCTTGCCCAAGCCTAGATTGTCTTACCCTTCTTGTAATTGTCTTGTCTAGCAATTGTCTTGCATGTACAA
Organism: Daucus carota subsp. sativus; assembly: GCF_001625215.2. NCBI lineage: Eukaryota > Viridiplantae > Streptophyta > Magnoliopsida > Apiales > Apiaceae > Daucus > Daucus carota. Next base: position 1,392,991 of record NC_030384.2, on the reverse strand, counting down.
TGCTTTGCCTATAAATATGGCATCCATTCTTCATTTTCAAGTGTTCATTCACTTGTATTCAAAGCATTTGTAAAGCTTTCAAGTTGTTAGTAACTTGCTTGTTCGTTATATCCACAGTTTGCTGTGCTTTGATAACCCGGTTGTTTTAATCACTAAATCTAGAATATACCCTGTCGAATTTATTCTACGAACTTTAGTGGACATTAAAACTGAACCATTTTAATTATATAACGACTTCAAACATTGTTATATTAATTAATTATAATCTGATTAACAAATCATATTCAATCAGATTCACTTCCGCGACGATTTGGTACTGATTGTATTCAACCCCCCCCCCTTCTACAATCATATCTGGACCTAACAATTGGCATCAGAGCGGTTGATACCATTTTTCCGTATCAGATCCTATACACACTCTGTAACGTCCAAATATTTTTTATTCGAATTAATTTTATTCCAAAAATTAATTTTGATTAAAAATATTTTTCTTTCAAAAATCTAAATCTCTCCAAACACTATTCACTTTAAATCTCTAAAAAATGAGTACGCAAAAGATCAGTAGCATTAAAATCCCACCGTTCAGCCAGGAACACTTTGGCCTATGGAAAAGGCACATGTTCCTATTCCTCCGCACTGCGAACAGAAAATACATCGGGATTTTGGACAAAGGTGTTACTACTCCGATGAAGGTCATATTAGCACACGAAGAGGATGGTGTGTTGATACCTCATCAGGTCATTCCGAAAGAACTTTCTGAGTACACAGACGAAGAGAGTGATCAGATGAACTTAGATGATGCTCTTCAACTAATCTTGGTTGAATCTCTAAATCCAGTGATGTACAATGCTGTTGTAAATTGTACGAACGCCAAGCAAATCTGGGATACATTAGAGATTATCAATGAAGGCTCAGAGGAAGTTAGGGAAAACAAGAAAGAGATACTGATGGCTCAGTATGAACAGTTTGGTTCCCATCCCGGTGAAGGGATTTCAGAAGTATTTATCAGACTTAATAATTTGATAAATAATTTAAATCTGAATGGGAAATTCTACGACAAGAAAGAGGTCAACATGAAGTTTCTCTTAACCCTTCCTGAACATCTGGAACACAGAATCACTGCCATCAGGGAAAGCAGAGATCTGAATGAGATTTCTCTGGAAAGACTCTACGGAGTTTTGAAAACTTATGAACTGGAGCAAGTTCAGAGTAAACAGAGATATGGCTGGGGTAAAACACAGAACCATTCGAGAGCTCTAGTTGTTGAGTCACCTGTACTGGAAGAAAAGGAGAAGGATGTTGTTGTTCCTTCTAAGACTACTCAGGAATTTGTTGTACCTGAGATGGGTCAGACTGCTTCTACCAGTGGTGACGAAGAGTTCTATACAATGGAAGAGCTTGAGCAGTTAGAAGATCAATCTCTATCACTGTTTGCCAAGAAGTTTGGAAACATGAGATTCCGGAAGAACCCTTCCTATAAATACAAACCTACTGTTAGTAAGTTTCAGAAGGGAGGCTATTCATCTTCTACAAGCAAAGGAGGATACAAGACTGGGATGGTGGACAGAAGCAAGTTCAAATGCTTCAATTGTGGTGAACCTGGACACTTTGCAACTGAATGCAAACAGCCCAAGGTTCAAGGAAAAAGAAAAGATTCGTATGATGAGCTGAAGCAGAAGTATGATGCACTGGTTAGAAAGCATCATGGTACTTCTGGAAGTCAAAGTTTCAAAAGCAAATCTTATCTGGCAGAAGGCAAAAGCTGGGATGATACAGATAGTGATGAAGAGGAGCAGCTAGGGAATGTTGCTTTCATGGCTACTACTGGATCATCTTCACCTCCTCCTGCTGGAAGCTTTCAGGTAGATCCTACATGCCCTAAACTGTTTATGCAATTAGGACTTGAAAGAGATGATGCTATTAAAAGGATGAAAGCTGCTAATCTTAAAATTGATACTTTAGTCTTAGAAATTCATGCTTATAAAATGAATGAGATGAAAGTATTAAAACCTAAAATAGAACAATTGACTATGGACTTAGGATTACAATGTGCTAAAGTCAAAGTTCTAGAGAAAGGTGAGATTGCTTTAAGACTTCAGCTAGACGAAGAGAAAGTGAAATGTAAAGCCTTTAAGGATGCCTCCTTGATAGTCAAAGAACTTAATGATAAACAAGAGATCAAGAGAACTGTTGGAATAGGCTTTGACTATAACAAATCTGTAGGTAAGGCTAGTAACATTACTCCTTTTAAGAAGAGTGCTGAAGAGAGAGGGATTCCTTTTGTTTTGAAAGATTCCCTTAAACCTTTGTTTAAAACCTCAGAAGCTGAACCTCTTTTAGAGACTCCTGTTGTCATTAGATATGAACTAAAACAGGAAGACCTTAAAATGAAAGAGAGTAATGAGATGAGAGATGAGATTCTGACAAACCTGAAACCAATTAAAGTGAAAGGCAATGTTAGGTTGCCTAAAGCTGGTTTAGGTGTCAACTCTGAGAGAACTAAATTCAACAAGCCCAATAATTTTGTTAATAGTAAGAACAAGAACAATAGGTGTCATTCTACTGAGAACTTTAAATCTGACAACAAGGTTAGAGTAGAATCTATTGATGTTCCTACTACTATGACTGATATTTCTGTTGTTCCTACTTTTGATGCATGTAATAAATCTTGTAGTATTGATAATTGTATGACTTGTGCTTTCAATTTGATGTCTGCTTATTTTAAAAATTTGCATGCCAAAAATGAAAACACATCATCTAGACAACACACAAACAACAAGCATGCTAGATCAAAGACTGCTAGTCCTACTCATGTTAGGAAGGAGACTTATGTTCCAAAGCCTAAAACTAAGGTTTATAAGGCTGTTGTTAAGGAAGTAAGTTCAGTCAAGTCTGAACCAAGTATCAGTCCAAGAGGCTCTGTTGTATTACCTAATAGAAATCAGTTCTTTAAGACTGCCGGACCCAATCAAGTGTGGGTCCCAAAGACTGTCTAATCAAGTTGTCTTTTGCAGGGTGCCAGTGGAGTTGTTCGTGTTACCTGGGTGCTTGACAGTGGAGCGTCAATGCACATGACTGGCAATAAATCCCTGCTGGAGGACATAAGAGAAGGAGCTGGCCCTACAGTCAGTTTTGCTGATAATAGCAAAGGTCGTACTGTGGGATATGGCAAGTACAAAATTGGAAGGATCATCATAGAAGATATTGCAATAGTTGAAGGACTTCAACATAATCTCCTGAGTATCAGTCAATTCTGTGACAAAGGTTATTATGTTCATTTTGAAAAAGAGATATGTATCATTAAACATATCAAGGATAAGCGCCCTTCACTATGTGGCATAAGGAAAGGCAATATATTCGTAGCTGATTTGTCTTCAGGACCAGGAAACGAAGTTCATTGTTTCTACGCCAAAGCGTCAGCTGAAGATAGTTGGTTATGGCATAAGAAGCTCTCACACCTCAATTTCAAAACCATGAACTCTCTAGTCAAGAGAGATCTAGTGAGAGGGTTGCCTTCCCTGGAATTCTCAACTGATGATCTTTGTGAAGCTTGTCAGAAAGGAAAAGCGAAGAGAGCATCTCACAAAGGCAAAACCATCAATACCATTACAGATCCACTCCATTTGTTGCATATGGATTTGTTTGGCCCCGTGAATGTTGCATCTATTGATGGAGGAAGATATGCCTTAGTCATTGTGGATGACTTCTCGAAATTTACTTGGGTTTACTTCCTGTCTTCCAAGGATGAAACTCCCCTGACAGTGATTGATCATATAAAGTCAGTTGAATTAGAAAAAGGTGTGCCAGTGAAAGCTGTAAGGTCAGATAATGGCACTGAATTCAAGAATCAAACTCTAATCAACTTTTATTCTGAAAAGGGAATTAGAAGGCAGTATTCAGCACCAAGGACTCCTCAGCAGAATGGAGTCGTCGAAAGAAAGAATCGTACACTAATCGAAGCTGCAAGGACTATGATTGCTGAAGCAAAGCTTCCTCTGTACTTTTGGGCTGAAGCTGTGTCTACTGCCTGCTATACCCAGAATAGAACTTTGATCAACAAGGATCATATGAAAACTCCATTTCATCTGTATAACAACAAGAAACCTTATGTCAAACATCTTCATGTCTTTGGAGCCAAGTGTTATGTTCTCAAGGATGGTGAAGAGAACTTGAACAAGTTTGAGCCAAAGGCTTCTGAAGCAATTTTTGTTGGTTATACAAATAATGCTTATAGAGTTTTTATAATTGATACTCTGTCAGTGAAAGTTAGTGTCAATGTTACATTTGATGACACTAAACTTCCAAGTATACAATCTGCTGATCCATCTGAATCTCTGAAGTTTGACAACTATCCAGATTCTGATTCAGATGATGATATTCCACCTGAGGTTGCAACAGGAGATGACAACAATAATAATGATCCAGGCAATGGTGGAGGAAATGGTAATAATGCTGGAGATTCCACTGATGCTAGTGGTGGATCATCAAGTCATCCTGGCAACAACTCAGGGGGAGCTGGTGGATCAACTAGTCATACACATCAGCCAAATGATAATACAGCTGAATCATCAAGGACACACCTTCCAAGGGAAAGGATTTGGAGCAGAGATCATCCCTTTGATCTAATTATTGGTGATCCTGATGTTGGTGTAAGGACTAGAAGTGCTACGACAAATGAATGCCTATTCTCTGGGTTTTTATCTCGACAAGAACCAAAGAAAATAGAAGAAGCACTTGCTGATCCTGATTGGGTTCTTGCCATGCAAGAAGAACTCAATCAATTTGAGAGACAAGAAGTCTGGGCCCTGGTTCCAAGACCAAAAGGAAAATCTACCATTGGAGCTAGATGGGTCTTCCGTAACAAGTTAGATGGTGATGGCATTGTTGTAAGAAACAAAGCCAGACTGGTTGCAAAAGGGTATTCACAAGAAGAAGGAATTGATTACGATGAAACCTATGCTCCAGTTGCTCGTCTTGAAGCCATCAGAATATTTCTTGCATTTGCTGCACACTCCAACTTCAAGGTATATCAAATGGATGTGAAAAGTGCATTTCTGAATGGAAAGCTAGAAGAAGAAGTATATCTGGAACAGCCCCCTGGCTTTGAAAATCCAGAGTTTGCTGATTTTGTATACTTCCTATTCAAAGCTGTCTATGGACTCAAGCAGTCACCAAGGACATGGTATGACACTCTCTCTGAGTTTTTAATAGAAAACAACTTTACTAGAGGTGTCATAGACAAAACTCTCTTTTACAAATTGCATGATAAGGATATGATATTTGTACAAATATATGTTGATGATATTATATTTGGTTCTACTAACGATAACTTGTGCAAGAGATTTGCTAAGTTAATGCAGAGTAACTATGAGATGAGTATGATGGGTGAGCTGTCCTACTTCCTTGGTCTTCAAGTAAGCCAAAAGGATGATGGAATATTTATTTGCCAATCCAAGTATGTCAGAGATCTTCTTCGAAAGTTCAATCTAGAAGACTCTTCACCGGCAAAGACACCCATGGCCACTGCCACAAAGCTTGACCAGGATAAATCTGGTAAGAAAGTTGATATCACAAGCTATCGTGGTATGATTGGCTCTTTACTTTATCTTACTGCAAGTAGACCAGATATCATGTTTGCAACATGTTTGTGTGCTAGGTTCCAAGCTGATCCTAAAGAATCACATCTTATAGCCGTCAAAAGAATCTTTAGATATCTTAAGGGTACACCTGGTTTAGGTATTTGGTACCCTAAGAATACTGGTTTTGACTTAACCGGCTATACAGATTCTGATTATGCAGGATGCAGGATTGATAGGAAGAGTACGTCTGGAAGCTGTCAATTTCTAGGACGTCGGTTGGTTTCCTGGTATAGCAAGAAGCAGCACTCAGTGTCTACCTCTACTGCTGAAGCTGAGTATATAGCTGCTGGTAGCTGCTGTGCTCAGATCTTGTGGATCAAGAATCAACTGAATGATTATGGTGTTGTAGTAAACAAAATTCCTATATTTTGTGATAATACAAGTGCCATAGCCATTTCCAACAATCCGGTTCAACACTCAAGAACCAAGCACATTGATATCAGGTATCATTTCATACGAGAACATGTCATGAATGGTACAGTGGTGTTACATTTTGTACCCACGACTGAGCAAATTGCTGACATCTTCACGAAACCACTAGATGAATCCACTTTCTCTAAGCTGGTTTGTGAGTTAGGGATGTTAAATATGACATAGTTCTCTTGTATATATCTTTCATATGTATCATATGTGTTTGTATATTTTTTGTGAATTTTCTGTGTAATTATATCTATATTATAAGATTTTATATGATTTCCTGTATATTATCTGATAATATTCTAAGTAATTATGCATGCTTGTAAATTAGTAAATGATTTCCTAAGTGCTCATATACTCCCCTGTAATATTCTCTAGGCATTTAGATAATTATTTGTAATTATTTTGTATTTTTCAAAATTAATTAAGCATAAATATTTGATTTTAAGTTAATTCATTTTATTGAATTAAAGTTAAAGTCGTAAATATTTATATTTAACTAAAGTTGAAATTTACAAAATATTCGTGTATTATATACTATTGTTTTTATTATAGATTTTTGATTTTAATTGCAAAATGTTTTATCTTTTAATATAATCAAAAATCATATTATTATTAATTGTTTTTCTGCAAGACAATGTAATTGTCTACATTTAGGCTCGGCAAGACAATTAAATTGTCTTGCTGAACCGGTTTTTCGCCGTTTTTCAAACAACTCGGCAAGACAATCCCATTGTCTTACCGAGTCTGTCTTAAGTCAGTTGACGTATCAGTAAGACAATCAGATTGTCTTACTGACACATCGTTTGTCTGCCTTAGTGAATCTCGGCAAGACAATTCAAATTGTCTTACCGAGACCATTCACCCCCGTTGTCTTACTACGTGCGTTTACATTTATACACAAGACAATCGTGCAAGACAATTCGATTGTCTTGCTGATCTCACTTCATCTTCTTCAACTGCCCTCTCTCAAACACGTTTTCCGACCTCTGGTTTTCAAGTTTCACCACGAAAACTTGCTGGTTTACATCTTTTCAAGCGTTTGCTTGCTGGTTTGGTTCAAATCGCCGGATTTCAGCCGAACCTCTGCCGGATTTTCGTCGGAATCTCGTCGGTTTTTAGTCGGTTTTCAAGGCTTTTTCGACTGAGTTTGTGCTGTGGTTTGCCTTGAGTTCGATTAACCTGTGTTTGTGGTGTGATCTTCGAACTGATTTGAATCGATTTAGGAGTTAGGGTTTGTGTTGATTTTGGGGCTTTTAAAATTAAGGACTCGTTTGGCTTGTGATATTTGAAGTGGATTAATTGACTAAGTACCATTTTCATTAATTAACTTTTAATTCGAGATTATTCTAATATTTCGAATTAATAATTAATTAATCAAGTTTAATTATTAATTGAACTTTGCGAGATAATTGAGAATTAATCTTTTATTTGAAAATTTCTCGCTTAATTCAATTTTTAATTACTAAAAATGGCCGGAGAATTTGAGATTGCTGAGACCAACTATTGTGCTAACCTAAACTTCGAGGATTGTTCTGATCGTTTCAAGAAGTGGATCCGCTTTCTGACTCAACAAAGTCTTGTCAGTACTGCACTAACCGCTGATGTTCCTATACAAGTGCAACCACTCTTCGACTTCTACTCTAATGCCGTCAACTCTACAACTCTCGAGAATTATAAGTTGATTGGTGATCTGCCAAATGGACGAAGGATTGTTATAACTGTCGATGATGTGAACCGGATTCTAGGGTTTCCAAGGAATAACTTTCAAGTGGAACCAACCAGTGCTGAGTTAACTCAATTCTTCCAAGACATCCACTACCAGGGACAGATTTTTCTCCCTAGAATGTCTAAAAGCAAATTGAAGGCTGAATGGGATGTCTTCTTCGATACCTTGGCAAAGGTATTTGCTCCCACTACAAGGCAGAATTTTCACAATATATCTTCTATGCTTCAGATCTTTGGATTCTCCGTGGCTTACAATCGTCGAATTAACTTTGGGAAGATATTACTAAAGGAGATTATCAGAAAAATGGGTTCTGTCTCTCAGAGATCCATTCATGACAATGACAAGGTGGAGTGTCACTTTCCAAGGTTCTTAATGCTATTCTTAAGTGACAAGATGAATGATGCTGATAGAGCAATGTACGTTGATTCTGCAGTGGTGCCCATTCTAAGAACTTGCACCAAGATTCAATCAAGACTTGCTAATCAAAAGAAGCATGAGAATGTGCCTCTTGTTGTTACTCCTTACATGTTGGAACAGTTTAATGTTCCCCTTCAACCTGTCCAAGTTCCTCAGCCACTACAACAACAACAATATCTACCTGATCAACAACAACCGGCTCAACCTGAACTTCAAGAAGACCAACCTCAGGATCAATCTCCTCCTCACAACTTCCAACCACTTCAACTTCTACAAGATTATCAATCATCCAGCCAATCCTCACATTACTCTCCCTACAACCCTCCTTATAATTCTCCACAACAATCACCTCACCAATCATCATACAATTCTCAACACCAATCTCCTCCACAATACAACTTCTTCCCAGACCAACAAGCCTCCATTCTTCCCTCTCAATCTGAACCAATACCTTCACCTACACATCCACATACCATTCCTCCACCACAATCTACCTCTCAGCCTCTGCCTGCTGATTCTGCTATCAATCCAGAGCTACAGGACTTCAGGACAGATTTACAGGTAGCTCAGGTACTTTCTAATCTCACTGATACCTTTAATATTGATATTGCAGATTTTGATTGTGATATTGGATTTGATTTCCAGACTCCCAGCATTGAACCTGTAAACACCCAGGTTCATAACCAAGCTGACGTTTTCGTTTCAACAACTGATTCTTCGTCAAACACATCAACCGACACTACTCAAACACCAGTTGTTCGAAAGGTAGCCCGGAAACGGAGTGGTAGTGCAATTCTGAGAGAACCCGCAGCTCTGTCTCATAAGAAGCAAAGGGTGGCAGAACCGGAGACAACTGCAGCCGCATCCATTTCCTCCCAAAAGGATTTGGACACTGACATGGTAAATATACAGTCTCTAGATTCATTCTCTCCACAGAATGCATTTATTGAAATTGGCCGTCCGACCGCGGTATCCTGTAAAGAGTCAAGCACGCAACTAGCACTCACGCTAGTTGAACCTTTGTCTTTTGATTCTTCACTTAGAGAGAGCACAGATATTCAAAAATTGTCATATGAAAAACTTTCTGATCAATCTTTCTTTTTGGATCAGGCTATACTTGGCAACCTGCAAGTACATCCGCCTTCACAGGCATCTGAAGGACAATTTGTTCCTTCACAACCTACAGTTCCATCTTATGGTACTATGGTTGTCTATACAGGTACTGGTGACGGTGTGACAAACACGAGTGAAATCAGGCAAACACCGAGCGAAACACATGCACGAGAGGATAGTGATAAATCTTTGAGTGTTCGTGAGGTGAGTGCACACACCAACACTGATCTGTTACAGGAACAATTGGCTGCTATGAAAGCTGAGATTTCAAGGTTGAATGCTGAGAATGCCAGATTCAGAAGTGGAGAGTTGGTAACTCTACAGGAAAAGGTTGTTGATCCTTCATATTCTTCTCTCAAACAGGAATTAGATGCTCATGTCAAGGGTATTCATTCTAGGATGGACAAGTTTGATCAATCTCAGGAGCTCTGTCTGACAAAGCTTGGAAACTTGGAGCAAACTCTGGCTCAAGTTATTCATCACTTAAAGCTTAATCCGTCAACAGCTCAGTCTACTCCAGAGGATCCCTCAACTAAGGGGGAGAAGGATAAGGATGACAAAGATGATCACAGCAATGCTGGTGCTGGTGATAGGAGTAATAAGGATGATGCTGACAGGAGTGACAAGGGTGGAGAAAGAGCAAGTGGCAAAGAATCTTCTGAAGCTGATAAAAGCTATAAAAGGTCTAAAGGCAAAGAACCACTGCATCAATCTGAAAATGTCTTCAACACTGACAATTATGATGATTATCCCAAAGACATGGATGATGATGACGTATTCGATGCTACCTATCGTCAGGCTGAAGAAGAAGGTAAATTTGATGAAAGCTATTTGTTTCAGGAAGAACCTGTTGATCCTGAACACGAGGAAAATGTCAGGAAGTTCAAAGCAGAAAATGAAGCCAGGAAGCGTAAGCTTCGTGATTATCAGAAACTTCTGGAAGACAAGTTGATCACAGAGGAACAAATCAAGATTGAAAAGCAGAAAATCTATGATGCTGCGATCAAGCAGAAGAATCTTGAAATTAAAAGAAAAGAAGGAAAAGGCTGGGACATTGCTAGGAGAATATTCAATGGACCTCAAAGGGAAACTTTCGATGATAAGAAGTTCTTATCTCTGATATATGATCTTCGAGAGGTGAACCCTGATGAGGATGTGTTTATGCATGCCTTTGCCTTAGAACTGGAATATGTAACTGTTGCTGTTAGGGGACTGCTAGAAGAATAGGAGCTGATTGTCTACACACAGAGAAATGGTTCATTCAGACTATCTGTCGAATTTCTCAAATCATTCTCTGTATCTGAGCTCTGGGTACTTCGCAACAAAGTCAAGCGTTGCTCAAACTTGAATGAACTTCTTCGTGACAAACTGTTGGATTGTGCTGTTTTCAACAGTCCTCAGGTTGTTAAGAACCCTTACTGTGTCAAGTTTGTTCACTTGGAAATCCTCTGCACTGTCTATCTAAATGAAGAGGCTTTGCCAAAGTACCCTGCCAAACGTCTGGCTCTAGCATCCACCTTACTAAGGACCAAGGGCTTCGCATCTAAAGCCAAGTCTGATGCTGATGATGTAATCTCATCCTACTGCACTCGAAGAAACATTTCTCAATACTTTCGGAGGATGAAGGGTGTAACTAAATCTCAGCCATCTGACTTCCGTGAAGACCCTGTGGATCTGGAAGTTCTTCACCAGCTAGCTCTGGCTCGTGAAAGAAAGAAGCGTGGAGAATCCACTGCAGCTGAAGAGCCTACTCAGAATGAGCCTTCTACTCCAATTATTCACTATTCTGATGCTGAAGAAGGAGAAGTCACTCGTTCTGAGTGAATAGATTGATTAGGATATTTGTTAGATATGTTCAAGGAACATCCTTTTGTAATCTATTTATGATCATGGTTTAATGTTTAATGCAAGCCATAAACTTTTGCTATTTACATTCTATTGTTTAAATCTTTGTCTTATCTGTTAGTTGAGTTATCCTCTAGGAAATTTGCATGTTATGTTAACAAACAAATAGGGGGAGATTGAAAGGCATATGTTCAGCCTATTTGTATTTAAAGAGGTACAACTCAACTCAGATCAGAAAGCTCAGTAAATAGCAAGTCATCGGAATCAGTACGAAGAACGTCACATGATTTATGGAAATCATATGTCAGATAAGTTCCAGGATGCTGCTGCACCACACTGAAAGAAGTTCATTAATATGTTCAAGCCTCAGTGCACAAATAATCTTTTGTGGCACGTCCAGGAATTCAGAAGACATAAAGTTTATTTGACGAAGAATATTTGATTTAACTAGATACAGATGAACCAGACAGTACATCTATGTATCAGTTATTCAAATTAAATATTGGAAGTCAAGCAGAAGTGGTAGTTCGTTCGTTCGACAAATCAAGAAGAAGTTATTAAAGTTTAAAGAAGACAGAAAGCAGTTCTACTGAAGATTGGGTGATTAAATATTTAATAGACTATTATTTCACTTCTCAAATGGTTATATTAATTATGTAATTTATTTATTAAATTAATTCACTCTCGAATTAATTTAATTTATGAATTTATATGATTAACTTAATTAAGTGAATAATTTTCTATTTTATATTTACTATATTATTACATTTTTAATCACCAAAACAGCCCAGCAAGACAATCTGTGATTGTCTTGCCGAACTGCCCACTTGGAATGGAATCAGTGTGCAAGACAATCCAATTGTCTTGTCTTGCCGAGTGTTTCAGTGGTGTGCAAGACAATTCAACTGAATTGTCTTGCCGATGGACTTGTGTGGCAGCAAGACAATCCTGTTGTCTTGTCTTGCCGAGAGTCTCACTTTCTGCAAGACAATGCAGTTGTCTTGTCTTGCCGAATGCAAGGAGGTGTGCAAGACAATCCCCAATTGTCTTGCCGTTTGTAGTGTTTGTCTTTCTGACAAAGAGATTGTCTTCCCTTCCCTTTGATTGTCTTTCTGACTTGGTTGAAGCTTGGTAGACAATCTGAGATTGTCTTCCCTTGCCCCTTTTTGTCTTGCCCAAGCCTAGATTGTCTTACCCTTCTTGTAATTGTCTTGTCTAGCAATTGTCTTGCATGTACAATGCTTTGCCTATAAATATGGCATCCATTCTTCATTTTCAAGTGTTCATTCACTTGTATTCAAAGCATTTGTAAAGCTTTCAAGTTGTTAGTAACTTGCTTGTTCGTTATATCCACAGTTTGCTGTGCTTTGATAACCCGGTTGTTTTAATCACTAAATCTAGAATATACCCTGTCGAATTTATTCTACGAACTTTAGTGGACATTAAAACTGAACCATTTTAATTATATAACGACTTCAAACATTGTTATATTAATTAATTATAATCTGATTAACAAATCATATTCAATCAGATTCACTTCCGCGACGATTTGGTACTGATTGTATTCAACCCCCCCCCCTTCTACAATCATATCTGGACCTAACAAACAGGAGTCTCTAAAAGAGGTTCAGCCTCTGAGGTTTTAAACAAAGGTTTAGGGGAATCTTTTAAAACAAAAGGAATCCCTCTCTCCTCAGCACTCTTCTTAAAAGGAGTAATGTTACTAGCCTTACCTACAGATTTGTTATAGTCAAAACCTATTCCAACAGTTCTCTTGATCTCTTGTTTATCATTAAGGTCTTTGACTATCATGGAGGCATCCTTAAAGGCTTTACATTTCACTTTCTCTTCGTCTAGCTGAAGTCTTAAAGCAATCTCACCTTTTTCTAGAACTCTGACTTTAGCAACTTGTAATCCTAAATCCATAGTCAGTTGTTCAATTTTAGGTTTCAATACATTCATCTCATTCATCTTATAAGCATGAATATCTAAGACTAACGTATCAATTTTAAGATTGGCAGCTTTCAACTTTTTAATAGCATCATCTCTTTCAAGTCCTAATTGCATAAATAGTTTAGGGCATGTAGGATCTACCTGAAAGCTTCCAGCAGGAGGAGGTGAAGATGATCCAGTATTAGCCATGAAAGCAACATTCCCTAGCTGCTCCTCTTCATCACTATCTGTATCATCCCAGCTTTTGCCTTCTGCCAGATTAGATTTGCTTTTGAAGTTATGACCTCCAGAAGTTCCCTGATGCTTTCTCACCAAGGCATCATACTTCTGCTTCAGCTCGTCATACGAATCCTTTCTCTTTCCTTGAACCTTGGGCTGCTTGCACTCAGTTGCAAAGTGTCCAGATTCACCACAGTTGAAACATTTACATTTACTTCTATCCACCATCCCAGTCTTGTATCCTCCTTTGCTTGTAGAAGATGAATAACCTCCCTTCTGAAACTTACTAACAGTAGGTTAGTATTTGTAGGAAGGGTTCTTCCGGAATCTCATGTTTCCAAACTTCTTGGCAAACAGTGATAGAGATTGATCTTCTAACTGTTCTAGCTCTTCCATTGTATAAAACTCTTCATCACCACTGGAAGAAGCAGTCTGACCCATCTCAGGTACAACAAATTCCTGAGTGGTCTTAGAAGGAACAACAACATCCTTCTTTTCTTCTGGTGTAGGTGATTCAACAACTAGAGCTCTTGAGTGGTTCTGTGTTTTACCCCATCCATATCTCTGCTTTGTCTGAGCTTGTTCCAGTTCATAAGTCTTCAGAACTCCGTAGAGTCTTTCCAGAGATATCTCATTCAGATCTCTGCTTTCCCTGATAGCAGTGATCCTGTGTTCCAGATGTTCAGGAAGGGTTAAGAGAAACTTCATGTTGACCTCTTTATTGTCATAGTATTTTCCATTCAGATTTAAGTTGTTAATCAGATTATTAAGTCTGATAAATACATCTGAAATCCCTTCACCGGAATTGGAACCAAACTGTTCATACTGAGCCATCAGTATTTCTTTCTTCTTCTCTCTTACTTCTTCTGAGCCTTCATTGATGATCTCTAGCGTATCCCAGATTTGCTTCGCATTTGTACAATTAACAACAGCATTGTACATGACAGGATCTAGGGATTCAACTAAGATCAGCTGGAGAGTGTCATCAAGGTTCATCTGTTCACTCTCTTCATCCGTGTACTCAGAAAGTTCTTTCGGAACAGTTTTATGAGGCATTAACACACCATCCTCTTCGTGTGCTATTATAAGCTTCATCGGAGTTGAAACACCCTTGTTCAAAATCCCAATGTATTTCCTGTTCGCTGTGCGGAGGAATAGTAACATGTGCCTCTTCCATAGGCCGAAGTGTTCTTTGCTGAACGGTGGGATTTTAATGCTACTAATCTTTTGTGTACTCATTTTTAAAGGTTTAAAGTGAATAGTGTTTGGATGAGATTTGGATTACTGAAAGAAAAATATTTTTAATCAAAATTAATTTTTGGAATAAAATTAATTCGAATAAAAAATATTTGAACGTTACAGAGTGTGTATAGGATCTGATACGGAAAAATGGTATCAACCGCTCTGATGCCAATTGTTAGGTCCAGATACGATTGTAGAAGGGGGGGGTTGAATACAATCGTTACAAAATAATCGCGGAAGTGAATCTGATTGAATATAACTTGTTAGGTCCTATAAACTCACTATATAATATGATATAGTGACCACAATCTGTAACACAGTAAGACAATATAAGAAATTGTAATCAATAAACTCTTATATTCACAAAGCTTTGATGGTTACAAAAACTCTCTCAGTGATTTATATTGTATCACTAAGAGCTGCTAGGGTTCTAAACAATATACTCGATAACTCAACTCATATAGAGTAACCCTAATCTGTGTTTATATAGACACAGTTACAAAATCAATCTCTGATTTGATATCCTATAAATCTGCTATGAATTCTATCAATCAAAGATTACTCCAGTTTTCTGTTTAGTTTCCATAGTCAGCAAATCACTCCTCCGCTTCTATCCTTCCTTGAAGTATATCTGCTTCTGAGCTCTTTCCACGTGTAAACTCTGTCGAGTCTTGACTATGTAAACTCTGATCAGACTTTGCTAAACTCTGTCAGACTTTATCAAACTCTGATCAGCTTCCCGATTAAACTCTGATGATTCCTGTTCTAAAACAGACTTTAAGAATATTAGTAATCATCAATTATATCTAACAATCTCCCCCAACTTGTGCATAAATAAATTATGTGCAAGTTAACAGATAATTGATGATGTCAAAACATATAAGTCAAATGCAACAGAGTTTAACTAATTATAACAGAAAACTTTTAACACTTACAGATACTTTACTCCTTAGCTGCATAGACACCATTTGCTGTCTTTAGATACCCTCTGAGGAGTTCTTTTTCAGCTTCTTCAAGCACTGTAATCATTTGTCTCTTGATCTCTCTCAGCTCTGGATCTGAAACTCCAGTTTGATAAATTGCAGCTCTGAGATCATAAATCTTGTTCTTCTTCAAGTCTCTATCCAGCCTGATATTGTAAGCTTTATCAGACTCTTCATTAAATGCAAGAGTTCTGATTCCACCTATTGTTTCAATCTTTGCTGAATTTTTCTTCATCTCAACCAGCTGTCCTTTATGATTGAGGTATTTAGGAATAAAAGGTCCAGCATTTTTATTTCCTGTAATCCCCATCTTTCTTCTGATTTGATCCTTTAGCAGGTTGGAGATGTGTTGTCCTGACTTGTTTTTCACTTGAAATATGTGTGATACATATCTCAATTCCTCCCAGTGTTTAGCATAGAGATCTGCTTCAAGTACTCTAAACACTGTTCCATCAGACATGAAGTAGATAAGAATATTATCTCCTCTGTCATTCTTCGCCAACTGGACTGAATCAAGTTTTTCCATTTTGTCTTGCAATACTCCAGTCTTGGGAGCACAGAGAGATGAGGGGTCATCTGGTCTTGATCCTATACTCTGATCAAACTTTTCATATTTGGATCCCAGCCCTCCTTTATCTCTTCCTGCCTTACGATGAGAGATTGGTTGAATTGAGCCCTTTTCAAAGCTTATCTCAGTCATCAGAGTAGGCTTTGCAAATCCAGCCAGTGGAGTTGTTGTTGGTTTGAACACAGCTTGAGCTTTGTCAGAGGTTGTGTCTGTCTTTGCATCCTTATTAACTTGAGCTTTGTCAGAGGTTAATATTTCCTTTTGGGGTTCTGCAACATGAGCTTTGTCAGAGATTGCAGCTTCTGTCTTCTTTTCCTTTACAACTTGATCCTTGTCAGAGGTTGTAGATTTCTTTTTATCCCAGCCTTTCTCCAGATGTTCATCTACTTTGCTTTTACCCTTGGAGGTGTATTCATCTTCAGAGTATACCTTTTTGACTAGTAAACTCTGATCAGCAACAGTAGCTTCCTTGATCAGTATTCCTTTTTCTTTTGGCTTGGCAGTTGACTTTGCAGGCTTTTGGATCTTTCCAGAGTTTATGGCTTCAACATGTTCCTTTTTCAGCTCAGCTTCCTCTGCAGCAATCAACTCCAAATCCAAATTTGCTTCTGGATTTTCTTGTTCAAAAACCAATCTAGCAAGCTCTTCATCAGTCAATGGTTTATCTGATCCAGCCACTGGTCTGTGCTTTGATCCAGATGTGACATTATGTGTTGTAGCAGACTTTGTGCTTTGTTTAGATTGTTTTTGACTGTCAGAGTTTGAAACTCTTCCACCAGTCCCTGCTTGAAATCTCTTGTGCTTTGTGAAATCATCAGCATCATCATCATCTTCCTTCTTCTTTCTCTTCAGAGTTTGAGTAGTAGACTTGCATTTGACTTGAGCTACTCTCTCCCCCTTTTTGACATCATCCTCATCAGGAATCAGTATGGATGTGATCAGAGAAAGTGATGATTGGATGGCTTCAAGCTGTTTGGACATCTTTTCTTGAGAAGATTCAATCATGGTCATCCTCTTGTCCAGAGATTCATTGGCAGTCACCAGCTTCTGTACATTTTCTTTCAGAGGTAGCATGGTCCTTTTCTTTTCCAGTTCATTTGTCTCCTTGACATTTGCCACCTCTGTTCTTAGACCATCTATTGATTTAGATGTCTGGGCATGAGCAGGATGAAATGTCTTCAGATAGAGAATTGTGCCTTTGAGGCTTGACATAACATCAGAGTTTGAAATTTTATTCTCTGCCATAGATAGGAATTCTTCAGCTTTATTTGGCTCCAGAGAATGTTGATGGCTTAACCAGAGTTTATCCCAGACCTCATTTGGAGGATCAACCTGAAGATCCCTGGGAAGTGGCTCAGAGTCTGTATTCAGAGTTTGTAGCCTGGCATTATACTGGCTAGTAGACTCCCACTTTTGTTGTGTCAGAGGGACTCCATCATCCTCATCCTTGTCAGTATCTGAACTGTCATCATCCTCAGTATCAGAGTTTGCTTTTTCATCATGAGGAACAGGATCAGCAACTTTCTCCACAGTGTCTTGAGCAGATTTTTCTTGAGCTTCAGACTGTGATTTGATAGATTCTTCACCAGTCTGAGAAAGAGACTGTAGAGCTTCCATAGCTACTTTGTCAGATTCATCAACTACATCAGATCTGTAGTTTTCTGGAGCTGTATCATGAACAATGGCACCCTCTGGGATTTTCATTGGAGATTGAGGAATTGGACCATGATCAGATAATGGAGTTTGAGGATCAGACATAGTTGCTCCTGCTTCAGTTGTAGCTTGTTCCTTGCAAACAATTTCTTCATCTACTTCAGATGAAGTAGAAGAAGCTGTAGGAGATGTTAGTGGAACAGCTTGGATAGGTAGCACCATCAGAGCTTGAGACTGTTCAGCAACTTGAGTTGATGGTATTTGCTCTTCCTCAATTGTGAAGTCTGTTATGTCAGTGACTGGAACTTTTGCCCTTGCAGGCTTTTGAGCCCTTAATTTGAATCTGGCTGGCTTCTGAGGACTATCTTGAACAGGTTCAGAGGCTGGTGTAAGAGTAGGTTCAGAGTTTACATCTTGTGCAGTTTCAAGATCATCATATTCATATGCTGCAACAAGTCTTCTTCTTTTCTTCTGCTTTTGAGGAGTAGCAGCTTCAGTGTTTACTGGGATCTCAGAGTTTGGAGCATCAGAGTTTAAGTGTGATAAGTGGTATTTATACACACTTATAGGCCTTCATTTTCACTTAAATTGGTTGGTTGTACTTAAGTGTTTAGTGTCTTTTGATGTGTTTTTAGTGTTTTTCTGTGCAGGTCACGAGTTGAGGTGATGAAGTGATTTTCTATCATTTTAGGTTGGTTTTGGTGCATTATTTGCAAGAATAGAGAATTGTGGATTCATCAAGACTTGGGATTTTGTGGGTACATCTTCTACAAACCCTCACGAGAGCACACTCGTCCACTAGAGCTATCTAGGGGTTTAAAGGGCTTGTTGCATATGCTAAATGCAACCGTGATCACCTACGGAAGTGGTACTAGAAGCGAGGAAGGACATGCACGCGAGAACGAGCGAGAAACGAAGAAACGGAGCTGCCAGTGCAGACACTAGCGCGCCCGCGCTACTAACTGCACCAACTAGCGCGCCTGCGCTAAGTTAGCGCGGCCGCGCCCAGCAGAACTCCCCGGGCCGATTTTTACAGCTTTTTAGTGGATTTTCGCAGCGGTCGAGGCCCGGTTGACTTAGTCAATACATTTTATTTCTCGTGTGTAAAAACCCTAGCCTCGTAGAAGTAGTTTTAGTAGAGAACAATATCATAGTTAATTTTTATCGAAGCACATTATCAGTTGTATTGGATCGTTCTTTGCGAGGAAGTGACAGTTTCGAGCAAGATCGTGAACATCAAATCTGTAACGTGTGATCCTTATTATTATTAATACAAGCATTTTTATTCCGATTAATTCTTGTCTTTATCTATTATGTTTTCATTAGAACCCATGATGTCGATTAGTTCGATTATGAACTAACCGCCTTCATGGGATTCTAATAGATTTATCGATGTAGTCTAGTAACGAATATTAATTACTTGATTTTGTGACGTACGTTGATTTCTTTGCATGAGCCGTGCTTATTCTTCTTAGAAGCGTAGCTAACTTCTAAGTTGTTTTTTAATTCTTTCTGAAGCGAGAGTGGATGATTGAATTTAGAACTATGCCATGTAAACATAGGATTATGTGAATGAAACATAATTTGTGGTAGACTTGAACTATTTTTATCACCCTATGTAATCACGATAGATGACTTGCTATTAAACCTCTCTGCTTACACTACCGCTATAGAGATATAGGGTCTGAGCTTTGTTGGTGTCCATGAGATTTCTGTCTTAATTGCGGATTTTGATTGGTATGATACGTGTGCAACGAGAGTTGGCATGTATTACTTTCGTGTTGTCTGATTAGGATCAACAGTCGCATGTTAATCAGTAATTTCAATTCTAGATGAATTCGATAATGAAGTTAGAATCCCATGTGTTTTCCTATTCTGAATTGATTAGTAATTTTAGTTATTAGTATAAAAGAACCATCCTTGTTAATTGTCTTAGCAGTGATAATTGATCATACATTGTTGCATAGGTGCGTATTCTTAATTCACCAGTCTCTGTGGGATCGAACTTAATATATTACTTGTGATCACGTGCGCTTGCGTGTAGTGTAGATTTCACCGAACAAGTTTTTGGCGCCGCTGCCGGGGACTCGGTGTTAATTAATTAGTTTACGTACTTGTCATCAGTGTGCATTAAAATTCACTGACTCGGATTCTTTTCTCACTTTTCTTAGTTGTTGTTGTATCTATTGTTTTTGTTTAGTTATTTATAATGTTTCCTTTGCCTCCTTGGGACTTCAGTTCCAAGTGAGGTAGCTTTTACTGCGTTCTTGGCTGTGTTTGTGCTGTTACAGGGTTACAAGGGAAGAAGTCGATACCTTTGCACTTCTATCTTCCATAGTTGAGGCATATTCGTCGAAAGCTACAGAGCCGACCTTGTATCCGATGAGTGTCGATGAGATGTCACAAGTTGCCCCTACAACATACAGCTTCTGTCAAGTTTGTGGTGTTCAGGGTCACTATAGTTATGAATGCTCTTATAACCACTTCAACTCTCAGAATACTCAGTCGGGACATGGATATAATTATCAAGAAGGATATGAGTACAATCAGTATTCTAATTCTTATGATCAAGAATGGATGGATCAACCAGATTTCTCTTACATGGACAACAATTTTGGTGATTTCCCATATCATGGTCAACATCAATTTCAAGAACAAAAATTTCAGCAACAATGTTATGAAGAACCTCCAATGCAACAATATGATCAGTTTGAGCAACAGTATTATCAGCCTCAATATGAGCAACCACAATCTCAACAGTATCAATATCCTCAAGTACAAGATCTACAGGTTCCTCAACCCACTGTAGAAGTGCTTTCTGATCAAACAAATGAGGTATATGATATGTTGGTAAACATAAACAAGACGCTTAAGGAACTCAAGGCTACACAACTGATGATGGAGGCTCGACTTGAGCGGTTAGCTAGTTCTTTTACTGTCGAACAACCCGATTCTTCTCCACTTATAGCCACCCAAGTTGAAGATGACATAAATGCTACCATTCTTACAAATGATGGAGATTGTGATAGTTTTTCGACCTGGGATGATGATGTGCCTATTAATAAAGAGGAAGATCGTGTCGCTGACGGCAAAATCGATGAAGTTGTTGTTATGGACCGTGTGGGCGATGATGAGGTGCGTGAAAAAAGCAATATCGAGTTGATCGTAGTTTCTCCTACACCAGGTGTGCTTGAATTACATTTCCTGAAGGGGATTAGCTCAATCAAGGTTGCTCCATGTTCTGATATTGAAAATTTGGCTTTCAATCCAACCTCTACCCCTATACTTGAGAGTACATGTTTTAAAGCTGACATGATGATTGTCCAAGATGATCTTACACAAAATCTGGTGGGTTATCCAGTCCAAAAGGCTCTTACACTTCAACTCTTGGAAAAAGAGGATAGCAATTTCATCTCTTTATTCAGTGACATGAAAGGCCAAGAAGTTCTTATGACTCCTGTGAAAGTGAAGAGTTCTGAAAAACCACCACCCGAGCCTCCACCTTGTGTGAAAGTCGAAGGAGTTCGGTCCTTTAATGGATGTGAATTTTTTCGTTGTTTTATCACAAAGTTCTCTGAAAGTATAAATGTCGATCAATGGTTACTTCTTGAAGTGACAATTAAGTTTACTAACGTTTGTTTGGAGACTTTCTACAGGACAAAGACAATATTTGATGCTCTTGATTTTATTGGTGGTGGCGAGATTTTGTTTGAGAAAGTGAATACCCCATTTCTTAAACCTAAGCAATATCCTCCACCGGATTCACCTCCGGCAGAGGAGGGGGAGGACTCCGATTAGGTACGTGTTCGCTCTAGCCTTTTTACCGCTTTCAATGGGGACATTGAAAATTTTAAGTTTGGGGGTGGTAATCTAAGGAAGAGCATGTTATTGTAATTTTGTTTATTATTGCATGTGTTAGTTAGTTCATGTAGTTCACGTTTATTTTATTTTGCTTTGATTATTTCTCACATTTTTTTTTATTTTTCTCATTTTTTTATTATTTTACATGTTTAGTGGTAGTTGTCATAGTTAGTATCACGAGCATGTGCATGAATTATGAAGTTAAGCCAAGTTAATTGCCTATGATGAGTTATGTGCGTAGTTCTTGATTAGTAGTTTCGATTGCAATGCTAGGTTAGTACTTGGAAATTGCTTGTGTTGGAAATTGTAATTCACATATGTTCTTGAGATAGGATTTAGACGAAATTCCATGAATTCTAGGATTCAATTGAGCATCCTTCAGCTTAGGTCTGTAAATCTTAAGTTTGGGGGAACTGAGGGGTAGATATGCCTTTCTAAAAAAAAAAAAAAAAGAAAAAAAAAGAGTAGTAAATAAATTCACTAAAAAAATAAGTGGTAGAATTAACTAGGTTGAGCTCATTAGTACTCGAGTAATTAAGTCTGAGGGGACTTTGTGCCTAACAACCTAAAGCCCTTCGTGGTTTGGGATTGTTGACCCAACGCTCGCTACATGGGTACTAGTGCATAAATCTTTAGGGGTCTCAACCATTGCACAGTTAAATAAACCACTAGAATAAAGTGAATAATTGGTGTGTGAAGTCTTATGGTGTTCGTAACGCATTTACACTGCGAAGCGCTCTGACCCTAGACCGAGCAATTAATCACCAATAAAAAGAAAAAGAAAAAAAAAATATATATATAGTGAATAAAATAGAAGGGTGTGGACATTCTTTGGGACCTTGGCTTTAGTTGGACTTGAGTGACGGGGTGTTAGTTTTAAACTTTTACGATTCTTGGTTGGGATTCTGTGGGAGTAGTAGTTTTTGTCTTGTCTCAATAGAAGAGCATGCTTGCACACACTGGCACTCCACACGTGTAAATAGAAGAGTAATTGACTTGGTAGCGAGAGAGATGAAATTCGAGAACATTAGCACAATCTGAGGTATTATGATTGGCAAGGCAATTACTTCATAGTTTACTCATTCATCACGTAGTTGCATTCATGCATTGCATTGTAATATTGTATAGTGTCGTTGACGCTTGAGGACAAGCATCAGTTTAAGTTTGGGGGTGTGATAAGTGGTATTTATACACACTTATAGGCCTTCATTTTCACTTAAATTGGTTGGTTGTACTTAAGTGTTTAGTGTCTTTTGATGTGTTTTTAGTGTTTTTCTGTGCAGGTCACGAGTTGAGGTGATGAAGTGATTTTCTATCATTTTAGGTTGGTTTTGGTGCATTATTTGCAAGAATAGAGAATTGTGGATTCATCAAGACTTGGGATTTTGTGGGTACATCTTCTACAAACCCTCACGAGAGCACACTCGTCCACTAGAGCTATCTAGGGGTTTAAAGGGCTTGTTGCATATGCTAAATGCAACCGTGATCACCTACGGAAGTGGTACTAGAAGCGAGGAAGGACATGCACGCGAGAACGAGCGAGAAACGAAGAAACGGAGCTGCCAGTGCAGACACTAGCGCGCCCGCGCTAAGTGGTAGCGCGCCCGCGCTACTAACTGCACCAACTAGCGCGCCTGCGCTAAGTTAGCGCGGCCGCGCCCAGCAGAACTCCCCGGGCCGATTTTTACAGCTTTTTAGTGGATTTTCGCAGCGGTCGAGGCCCGGTTGACTTAGTCAATACATTTTATTTCTCGTGTGTAAAAACCCTAGCCTCGTAGAAGTAGTTTTAGTAGAGAACAATATCATAGTTAATTTTTATCGAAGCACATTATCAGTTGTATTGGATCGTTCTTTGCGAGGAAGTGACAGTTTCGAGCAAGATCGTGAACATCAAATCTGTAACGTGTGATCCTTATTATTATTAATACAAGCATTTTTATTCCGATTAATTCTTGTCTTTATCTATTATGTTTTCATTAGAACCCATGATGTCGATTAGTTCGATTATGAACTAACCGCCTTCATGGGATTCTAATAGATTTATCGATGTAGTCTAGTAACGAATATTAATTACTTGATTTTGTGACGTACGTTGATTTCTTTGCATGAGCCGTGCTTATTCTTCTTAGAAGCGTAGCTAACTTCTAAGTTGTTTGTTAATTCTTTCTGAAGCGAGAGTGGATGATTGAATTTAGAACTATGCCATGTAAACATAGGATTATGTGAATGAAACATAATTTGTGGTAGACTTGAACTATTTTTATCACCCTATGTAATCACGATAGATGACTTGCTATTAAACCTCTCTGCTTACACTACCGCTATAGAGATATAGGGTCTGAGCTTTGTTGGTGTCCATGAGATTTCTGTCTTAATTGCGGATTTTGATTGGTATGATACGTGTGCAACGAGAGTTGGCATGTATTACTTTCGTGTTGTCTGATTAGGATCAACAGTCGCATGTTAATCAGTAATTTCAATTCTAGATGAATTCGATAATGAAGTTAGAATCCCATGTGTTTTCCTATTCTGAATTGATTAGTAATTTTAGTTATTAGTATAAAAGAACCATCCTTGTTAATTGTCTTAGCAGTGATAATTGATCATACATTGTTGCATAGGTGCGTATTCTTAATTCACCAGTCTCTGTGGGATCGAACTTAATATATTACTTGTGATCACGTGCGCTTGCGTGTAGTGTAGATTTCACCGAACAAAGTGAGCCTCAGAGTTTACTGGCTCATCAGCGTTTGTTGGTACTTCAGAGTTTGCTTTCAGAACTTGTGTAGCAACAGAGGTTCTTGTTCTTTTGGCAGTGGACGGGGCTGCATCAGACTTTGCAGCCCTCTTGGACTTGGATGCAGAAGTTCTGGGTCCTTGAGAAGGGACTGGAGACTGTTGATTTGCTGCAGGCATGTTCAGTCTATCTCTAATTTGAGCTGGAACTTGTAACGGCCTTAGAACTGGCCTCTTTTCATCTTTAGAGATGAGATCTTTGAAAGCCCTTTTATGTAGCTTAAAAGATTTGATCTCATCATCAAAAGCTACCTCACCAACAGATGCATTGAATAATAATTGGCAAAAGCGAGAAAAATAGACAACTTGACGATTTTCATTCATTCTTTCACCAATATTTCTAATAACTAATCTACCATAATCGAAATTAGTAGAGTAGATCAGAGAATACCCAATTTGTAGCATGTCCATGGGTATTGCATCCCAGTTGGTAGATTTCTTCTGGAAGGCCCTTGTTATGCAATCAAAGAAGAAACTCCACTCCTTCCTGAGTCCAGGACGCTTCAGTTGGCCCAATTTGTCCAGAGAGTCATAGTAGCCCAAGTCAGTCATCATGACTCTTAGATTTGCATCGCCATTTGTGATGTAATTTGAATGTTCAGGTAGGTTAAGAGCTTTACGAACTGTGGCTGGAGTGACAGCATACTCCTCTCCTTCGTAAGAGAATACAATGGATGGAGATCCATGGGTACCACCATTATCATAATGACCCGTCCTCCAAAAATTTATAATCTGACTTCCAGAGAGTCTGGCAGGAGCTGTAAGGGCTGTGGCCAGAGCACTCTGTGCCAAGAAGCGCTGGAAGGGATGATAATCTCTTGGGGCTTCAGTAGTGTCAAGAATGGCTGTGTAGTTGTTGGGGACAAAGTCCACACCTGCATGGGTGAATGTAGTAGTTGCCATTGTAACAGAGATTGTGAGTAGAGAAAAGTGTTTGAGAAAATGTGTGTGAGAGGATTTGAATTTCAGAGAGAAGAGAGTAAGAGTTTGTGAAGAGAGTGTGTGTTGATTGAGTGTAGAAGTGAATAATGAGCAATAAAATCTGATGTGATAAACTCTTCAGATTTTGTGTAGCTGTACACGCACGGCTCTTTTGTTCTCTTGGACACCTGTCAGATTTTAACTGGTGGATGAGAGTTAGTGGCATGGAGAAAAGAAAGAAATCATTATGAGCGCAGTAAAACAGTGCAGTTATAAATGCTGATTACACGTTCTCCTATTAAAATGTTTTTCGAGAAATCCCACTAACAATACACCCATTTGAAATACGCCTTTCATATTCTCTGAATATTTTGAACTCCTGAAATGTATAAGAGTTTAGAAAATCAAGATCAAATTTCTCGAATTTTAAACTCTGAGATTTACATCAAAGAAAATAAATTTCTAAGTACCTCAGAATAAAGACATCATTTTCAGAATATTCATCAGTAAATCAGAGTTTGTCATAAAATCCATAGCTCAATAATGTGCTTGTGCAATAATGTGTGTGATTTAACATATTAAAACAGAGACTAGAGAATTTCACAATTTCGTAATTATAAGGTAGACAGGAATAATTTATTTAAACTCTCAAGACATAGACAATTGGCATACTCTGATGAAGAAATATATGAAATAACCTAACCCCCCTTTTTTTTTTTTTTTTTTTTCATCAAGGACGCTTTTCAGTGTAAATGAATCACGACCTTTAAATATTATTTTGCAACAGTATTTCTCCAGTAATCAGAGATTGTGACTGGTCACCATAGATTATAAAATCTTGGCAATTACTTAATACCAGTAAGTGTTTGGGTCTTTCCAGTCACTGTCATATAGACATCTAAGATCTCAAAGGAGTACTATGCTTGTATGCAGGGGTATTTTATATAGCATCAGAGTTTATAAACACTGTCTAATTTTCTGAGAGAGAATGCAAATTAGTCAGTCTCACTTATAATTAAGATATGTGAAGAAATAGAGTCTCAATGATATCAACATGCATATAGTGTAAAATAGTAGCACAAAATTGAGATCAAGATTAAAGAACTGAACTGAGATTCATGATTACTAATTCATATCATGCTTCATAGTATCTTCACAGGTTAATTTTCTCAGAGAAATAAGAATGAGATTATTAATCAAGATTCAGAGTTTACAAACCTCAGAGAATATCGTCAGAGAATAACGATCAGAGAATATCATCAGAGTATAGCACACAGAGTATATCATCAGAGAATGTCATCAGATTTTAACAATCAGAGTATGTCAAGGCAATTTTTTGTGAGCAATACATATGGTAATTTGACAATTGAAATTTGAAAGATCTGACCAGTATGTTTACTCAGTTCCTGATATCATTCCTAGCTCATTCACCAGCCTAGTAAAGGTTGCTTCACTTAGTGGTTTGGTGAATATATCTGCTAGCTGCTGATCAGTAGGAACAAAGTGAAGTTCAATGGTTCCTTCCTCCACATGCTCCCTTATAAAATGATATCTTATACTGATGTGCTTTGTCAGAGAATGTTGAACAGGGTTTCCTGTCATAGCAATAGCACTTTGGTTATCACAATAAATAGGAATTTTAGAAAAGGATAACCCATAGTCCAACAGTTGGTTTTTCATCCAAAGAATTTGAGCACAGCAGCTGCCTGCAGCTATATACTCTGACTCTGCTGTTGATGTTGAAATGGACTTTTGCTTCTTGCTATACCAGGAAACAAGTCTTCCACCCAGAAATTGACAACTCCCACTTGTGCTTTTCCTGTCAATTTTGCAACCTGCAAAATCTGCATCAGAGTATCCATTTAGACTAAAATCTGATTCTTTAGGATACCATAATCCTAATGATGTGGTTCCCTTGAGATATCTGAATATCCTCTTTACTGCAATCAGATGAGGTTCTCTTGGATCTGCCTGAAATCTTGCACATAGACATGTGGCATACATGATGTCTGGTCTACTTGCAGTCAGATAAAGCAAAGATCCAATCATTCCTCTATAGTTTGTGATATCCACTGATGCACCAGTATCTTTGTCTAGTTTGGTTGCTGTTGCCATAGGAGTAGTTGCAGCTGAACTGTCTTGCATACCAAATTTCTTCAACAGATTTCTGGTATACTTGGCTTGATTTATAAAAATCCCATCTGCAGTCTGTTTAACTTGTAAACCCAGAAAATAGCTGAGTTCCCCCATCATGCTCATTTGGTACCTAGACTGCATGAGCTTGGCAAATCTTTGACAGAGTTTAGCATTAGTGGAGCCAAAAATAATATCATCAACATAGATTTGAACTAAAAGCAGATCATTACCATGATTCAAATAAAACAGGGTTTTATCTATGGTACCTCTAGTAAATCCACTTTCAAGAAGAAATTGAGCCAGAGTTTCATACCATGCCCTTGGAGCCTGCTTTAGTCCATAAAGTGCTTTGTCCAACCTGTAGACATAGTCTGGATGTTTTGGATCCACAAATCCTGGAGGTTGTTCAACATATACTTCCTCATCCAGTTTCCCATTTAGAAAAGCACTTTTGACATCCATCTGAAATACCTTGAATTTCTTGTGAGCAGCATAGGCCAGAAAGATTCTGATTGCCTCCAATCTTGCAACTGGAGCAAATGTCTCATCATAATCAATACCTTCCTGTTGTGAATACCCTTTTGCTACAAGCCTTGCTTTATTTCTTGTGATGACACCCTCACTGTCAGTTTTGTTTCTGAACACCCATTTTGTACCAACTATGGATCTATCTTTAGGTCTTGGTACTAGGGTCCATACTTTGTTTCTCTCAAACTCATTTAGCTCTTCTTGCATTGCTTGTATCCAGTCAGCATCTTGAAGAGCTTCCTCCACCTTTTTAGGTTCTGTTTGTGACAGAAAGCAATGATGTAAACACTCATTTGCTGTAGCTGTCCTTGTTTGCACACCTGCTTCTGGATTGCCAATTATTAAATCAGGTGTGTGAGATTTTGTCCACTTCCTAGCATGTGGAAGTTGACCATTTTCATCATTGGATCCTCCCCCTTGATCCATGCTCTCTTGATTTTGTTGATTATTCTCTGTAGCTCCCCCTAAATTTGTGCTATCAGAGTTTGAATCAGTATTCTCTGATGAGTTTGAGTCAGCATTCTCTGATGAATCTTGGGTAGAGCCTGAAACATTTTGATGCTCCCCCTCAACAATTGCTTCATCATTATGAACTTGTAAAGTTTCACCAGAGTTTGCTGTATTTTGATCACAGTCAGAGTTTGACTGTTCATCAGAGTTTGTTGAATCAGAGAATGTTTCTTCATTTTCAAAATGCAGTTCTTCATGATCATCC
Source organism: Daucus carota subsp. sativus (assembly GCF_001625215.2). Classification (NCBI taxonomy): domain Eukaryota; kingdom Viridiplantae; phylum Streptophyta; class Magnoliopsida; order Apiales; family Apiaceae; genus Daucus; species Daucus carota. Next base: position 1,364,256 of record NC_030384.2, on the reverse strand, counting down.
ATATCTGCTAAGCCCATAATTCTTTTGTCATCAAATGACACATGTATGGATTCCATGATCACCTTGGTTCTCAGATTATAGACTCTGAAGGCCTTTGTTATCAGAGGATAACCTACAAAAATACCTTCATCAGCTTTTAGATCAAACTTTGTAAGCTGTTCTGGATGAGTCTTCAATACAAAGCATTTGCACCCAAATATATGAAAATACTTCAGATTTGGCTTCTTTTTCTTCACCATCTCATATGGGGTCTTGCCATGCTTATTAATCAAGGTTGCATTTTGAGTGAAACAAGCTGTTTGAACAGCTTCTGCCCAGAAATAAGTAGGCAATCTAGCCTCATCAAGCATAGTTCTGGCAGCTTCTATAAGAGTCCTGTTTTTCCTTTCAACTACACCATTTTGCTGTGGTGTACCAGGTGCAGAGAATTGTTGCACTACACCTCTTTCTTTGCAGAACTCTTCCATTGTTGAATTTCTGAACTCAGTTCCATTATCACTTCTAATGATCTTCACTTTGTCTTCAGATCCATGATCCAGTTGTTTCACATGATCCATCAGATGCAAGGCTGTTTCATCTTTAGAGTGAAGAAAATATACCCAAGTGTATCTGGTATACTCATCAACAATGACAAGAGCATATTTCTTCCTTGCAATGGATGGTACATTGACTGGTCCAAATAGATCAACATGTAGAAGATGATATGGTTTGTTTATTGAGAATTCAGTTTTACTCTTGAAAGATGTCTTTCTCTGCTTGGCTTTTTGACATGAATCACATAATCCATCAGATGTGAGTAGTGATTCAGGGAGTCCTCTCACAAGCTTTTTCTTTATAAGCTCATTTATGGAGTTGAAATTCAGGTGTGAGAGCTTCTTATGCCATTTCCAACTTTCTTCTGCAGAGATCCTTGTAGACAAGCAAATTGCTTTTCCTTCAGAGTTTGTAGGCAAGTGGATTTCATAAATATTCCCATGTCTGTGAGCAGTTACTGCCACTTTGCCTGTTGACTTGCTTACTATCTCACTGTGTTCTTCATAGAAATCAACATGATATCCTCTGTCACAGATCTGACTGACAGAGAGTAAATTGTGTTTCAGCCCTTGAACAAGAGCTACATTTGATATCATGACTTTTCCAAGATTGATATTGCCATATCCCAGAGTCCTTCCTATGTTGCCATCTCCATAAGAAACACTTGGGCCAGCCTTCTCCACAAACTCTGACAGCAGGGCCTTATTTCCAGTCATGTGTCCTGAACATCCACTGTCCAAGACTAGAATATTCTTCCTGTTGCCCTGCAATCACAAAGACCACTAATTGTTAGTTTTAAGGACCCAGACTTGCTTGGATCCCTTGGCCTTATTAAGTTTGTTAGCTTTTGCAGCGGAATTATTATTATCAGAGTTTGAGCTAACAGACTTTGCAACAGAGTTTGTACTAGAAACAGAGTTTGTACTTGCAGAGTTTTTATTAACCTTTAAAGAAGGTTTCAATTGATAATAATCATAATACAAACTATGATATTCTTTGCAAGTATAAATAGAATGCCATAAACTACCACAATGAAAACATGGATCTTGTGGTTTATATCTAATACTACTTTTTCTAACTCCAGACTTTGTAGGTAAAGAGTTAATGTCCTTGTTCTTCCTGCAAAAATTAGCAAGATGATTAGTATTACCACAGTTATGGCATGTCTTCCTAGGTGCATTTGGAACAGGCATGTAGTTATTACTCTTGTCTATACCAATCTTGCCATTTCTGTTTTTCCTAGGCTCTTTGTTTTTGTCATCAGACTTTACCTCTTTAAGCTTATGTTTAAGCTGTTTCTGAGTCATCAGTCCTATGTTAACCTGTTTGGGCTTATCAGATTTTAAATTCTTGTTAATCTCTGATTTTGGTCTACTCTGTTTAGACTTAGAGGATTCAACAACAAATTTTACAGGTTTAACCTTAGGTTTTTGAGTTTTGACAAACTCTGTTTTTGATGACTCAGCTTCAGAGTTATCAGTGTAACCTAGTCCTTTCTTCCAGTTTCCACTACCTAAGATATCTTGAGTAGTTTTGCCTGAATTAGTCCATGTCTTTATGATCTCCCTTTCCTTAGCAAGTTCTGATTGAAGAGATGCATACCTCTTTAATAATTCATCTTTGACAATGACAGCATCATCTCTTTCTTTCTGAACTTCCAACATCTGAACTAATTCTTTTTCTAGAAAATCATTCCTTTTCTTTACACTCAGAGTTTCAGATTTTAATCTTTCATTTTCTAAAGTCTGATCTCTAAAGCTGATATGTAAAGTTTTAAGAAACAATCTTAACTCAGTTATATCTTCAGTATCAAAGGCAAGAGTAGAATGAGGTACCTTAGCAGGAGATTCAGAGTTGTTGTTAGTGTTTGCCATCAGAGCATAATTGACTTCTTCTTCTGAATCAGATGTATCTGTCCAGTTTCCTTTCTTGGTGATAAAGGCTTTTTCTTTTTCCTTCTTGGCTTTCTTGCATTCAGATGCAAAGTGTCCCTTTTCACCACAGTTAAAACAGGTATACTTGTCAGCTTTTCCAGCTTTCCCTTCTTTGCCCTCATTCTTCTTAAAGTTCTTCTTGTCATAAACTCTGTCAGAGTTTCTGTCTTTCCTTGAAAAACTTTTGCCTTTGTTGAACTTTTTGTAGGCCAACTTCTTGAAGCTTTTCACCATCAATGCTGCTAATTGCATCATCTCATCATCACTTTCTTCAGAGTCTGAGGGAACATCAGAGTTTGAGTCATCAGAGTTTGATGACTCAATGTCAGACTTTGTGACATGAGCTTTTCCCTTGCTTTTAGCATCTTCCTCTTGAACTTTCAGAGCAACAGACTTTGATTTTCCTCCATGTCTTTTGCTCCTTTGCTCCATCTCAAGTTCATGAGTCTTCAGTCTTCCATAAACATCATCAAGAGACATTTCTCCAAGGTCAAGATTGTCTCTTATTGTAGTGACTTTCAAATCCCATTTTTCAGGAAGAGCTAGAAGGAATTTGAGGTTTGAGTCTTCAAGATCATATTCCTTGTCCACCAGAGATAAGTCATTCAACAGTTTGACAAATCTGTCATACAGATCTGTCAGAGACTCACCAGATTTTGAGTCAAAGTGCTCATACTCCTGTGTAAGGATTGTTTTTCTGTTTTTCTTAATGGCCTGAGTTCCTTGACATCTGGTTTCCAGAGCATCCCAGATTTGTTTGGCAGTTTTGCACCCAATCACCCTATTAGACATTGCATTATCAAGGGCACTGTGCAACAGATGCTTCACTTTTGCATCTTTACTGATAGATGAGATGTCCTCTGGGGTATAATCTTTCTTTTCCTTTGGAACCATCTTTTGAGGTTCATCTGCAATCCCAACAGAGAGCTTGGTGGGCATATGTGGTCCATCATAAATCCTGTCAAGGTATTCTGGATCAACAGAGTCTAAGAATATGATCATTCTTTCTTTCCAGACTGGATATTCAGATGCCTTAAGGATTGGAACTCTAAAGGATGAGGCTTGTGATTTTTCAGACATGATTGTGTTTAAGATCTCACTGTAGTAGTCTTAACAGAGCTGGCTCTGATACCACTTGTTAGGTCCTATAAACTCACTATATAATATGATATAGTGACCACAATCTGTAACACAGTAAGACAATATAAGAAATTGTAATCAATAAACTCTTATATTCACAAAGCTTTGATGGTTACAAAAACTCTCTCAGTGATTTATATTGTATCACTAAGAGCTGCTAGGGTTCTAAACAATATACTCGATAACTCAACTCATATAGAGTAACCCTAATCTGTGTTTATATAGACACAGTTACAAAATCAATCTCTGATTTGATATCCTATAAATCTGCTATGAATTCTATCAATCAAAGATTACTCCAGTTTTCTGTTTAGTTTCCATAGTCAGCAAATCACTCCTCCGCTTCTATCCTTCCTTGAAGTATATCTGCTTCTGAGCTCTTTCCACGTGTAAACTCTGTCGAGTCTTGACTATGTAAACTCTGATCAGACTTTGCTAAACTCTGTCAGACTTTATCAAACTCTGATCAGCTTCCCGATTAAACTCTGATGATTCCTGTTCTAAAACAGACTTTAAGAATATTAGTAATCATCAATTATATCTAACATAACTTGTTAATCAGATTTATAATTAATTAATATAACAATGTTTGAAGTCGTTATATAATTAAAATGGTTCAGTTTTAATGTCCACTAAAGTTCGTAGAATAAATTCGACAGGGTATATTCTAGATTTAGAGATTAAAACAACCGGGTTATCAAAGCACAGAAAACTGTGGATATAACGATCAAGCAAGTTACGAACAACTTGAAAGCTTTACAAATGCTTTGAATATCAAAGTGATGAACACTTGAAATGAAGAATACTAAGCCATATATATAGGCAAAGCATTTGTACTTGTAAGACAATTGAAAGACAAGACAATTATAAGTAGCAAAGACAAAGTGGCAAGGGTAAGACAATTGCAGATTGCCTTGCAAGCACAAGACACAGCAGAAAGACAATTTTAATAGCTAGCAAGACACTTCAGAACTCGGTCAGACAATTGTTAATTGCCTTGGCAGGATTTTACTCTCGGCCAGACAATCAAGGATTGTCTTGTAAGCTTCCATTCGGTCACACAATCCAAGATTGTCTGGGAAGCCACAGACAATGTCTTGCAGGCAATACTTCGGTCAGACAATCAAATTGTCTAGCAGGCAAACGCTTCGGTCAGACAATCAACAATTGTCTAGCAGGCAAACGCTTCGGTCAGACAATCAACAATTGTCTTGCTGAGCTTCATTCGGCCAAACAATTAAGAATTGTCTTGTAAGCTTCCATTCGGTCAGACAATCTTAATTGTCTTGCTGCCATTCATTTCCTTTAGCAGAAAATCGGTAAGACAATACAAATTGTCTTGCTGAGCTTGAGTAGGTGATTGAATGTAATTTGTTGTTTATATTAAATAGAAAATTATCCACTTAATTAATTTAATCATATAAATTCATAAATTAAATTAATTCGAGAGTGAATTAATTTAACAAATAAATTACATAATTAATATAATTATTTGAGAAGTGAAATAATAATCTATTAAATATTTAATCACCCATTCTTCAGTAGAACTGCTTCTCGTCTTCTTTAAACATTAATAACTTCGTCTTGATCTGTCGAACGAACGAACCACCAAATCTGCTTGACTTCAAATATTTAATTTGAATAACTAGATACACAGATGTACTGTCTGGTTCATCTGTATCTAGTTAAATCAAATATTCTTTGTCAAATAAACATTAAGAATTTGATTTGTTCGTCGAGTCTTCGTCTTGTAAGTACTTCTTCATTAAATGGAATCTTCTGATAAAATAAAGTATAGAAACTTTATATCTTCTGAACTCCTGGACGTGCCACAAAAGATTATTTGTGCACTGAGGCTTGAACATATTAATGAACTTCTTTCAGTGGTGTGCAGCAGCATCCTGGAATTTATCTGACATATAATTCCCATAAATCATTTGACGTTCTTCGTACGGATTCGGATGACTTGCTATTTACTGAGCTTTCTTATCTGAGTTGAGTTGTACCTCCTTAAATACAAATAGGCTGAACATATGCCTTTCACGTTCACAAGCCAAATTCCTGCCGAACCTCTGGCGATTTTTCCCGGCGAACTTTCTACGAAAATCGAGTAAGTGGTTTCTTTAGCTTCGTCTTATTCGAGTCTTAACCGACCTGTAGGAACAATAGGATCTTGGCCTGCGTTTTATGATACTAATTAAAAGTTCGAACAGAATATTAACCTTAATCGCTACGGCGCAAGCGATTCAAATCCACATCTTCTTCTGTATTCCCTGATTCTCCTTGGACGAAGTGTGGCCTTCGATCTCCCAAGGTGTGCCTCTCCTTAAAGCTCCGAAAAACCTAAAACCCTAGCTGTCTCCTTGAGAAAAACGTCTGCCTCTCTCAAACTCTAGGATGAATTCGTTTTTGTGTGTTTTTCAGCTTTAGGAGAACGAGAATATATATAGGCTACAGTAGGGACCATGGACCATTAGGTCAGGCCTTCCAATGACATTCTGGGCCAGGCCCAATGTCATTAGATATTAATTCAATCCACCAATTAATTAATATTTGCACTACCTTTCCTAATTCCGTAAATTAATTATTTAATTCGACTCCCATATTAATTGCTTATAAATTCCCCATGTCTTTTATCCTTGATCATCCACTCAACCTTTTAATTATGCAAGAACAAATCTGCCTACAGGACTAAAGCATAATTATCTTTATGAGCTTTCAAGAGTACATCATCACTCGAATATATTTTTTCGGACATGGTTTCCTTTTATAGTCAATATCCCACTTTGTATATAATGTCATTGCCCAATACATAAATTCGTAATTTAAAATAAATTACTTAACTTATGAGTCAAGGCATGTGCATTAAATACAAGTGTCAATCACTATATCAGGATTAAGAACTTAAGCATTAATAACATCATAGAATCTTAGTTCTTTATTGTCAGAATAAAAGAAACAATTATTCTACTATTTTGATCCCGTTCAATATACACAAAGTATATAAGTATTACTCAATAGTCAAGATAAACTATTTCCAAATAATACTTCAGTCGTTCCAATGGTTTGTCTAACACCATTTAGACTGTGAACCTTTATTATATTATATAAGGAATCGGACAATCTAATCTTCTGGTATCCCATTTGATACTAGATTGTCTACAATATATAATATACAGACAATGTGAAAACATGCATTCAAGATTTTCAATTAATTGTTATATATTTCAAACGAATATTTCAGTATAACCCTAACAATCTCCCACTTATACTCAAGATATTCTTTGAGTATATCAGTGTTTATTACAAGCAATCCACTACCAAACTATATATAACTCTGTGACAAAGTATCTGACTCCTATCGCTTCCACGTGCTCCTGAAAAGCCTTAGCTGGTAAGCTCTTCGTGAAAGGATCTGCCCGGTTATCCTTCGATGCTATATCAGCCACAATAATATCTCCTCGCTTAACGAACTGTCGTATGAGGAGATACTTACGCTCTATGTGTTTCGCTGCCTTATGGGCCGTGGTTCCTTGGTATTTGCCACAGCACCAGTATTATCACAATAAATCGTGATATGTTGTGGCAGATTAGGAACCACATCCAAATCCAGCAGGAAGTTTCGGAACCATATAGCCTCTTTGGCTGCCTCAGAGGCTGCCACATATTCGGCTTCCATGGTTGATTCTGCGATGCATTTCTGCTTCACACTCTCCCATATTATGGCTCCACCTCCCAAAGTAAAAACACATCCCGAGGTGGACTTTCTCTTATACTTATCTGTCTGGAAATCCGAATCGGTATATCCCATAGGCAATAAATCAGAGGACTTGTAAACTAACATATACTCTTTAGTCCTTCGCAAGTACTTGAGTATTGCTTTTACAACACTCCAATGTTCCTATCCTGGGTTTGACTGGTATCTGCAAACCATGCCCACGGCAAAGTAGATATCAGGCCTCGCACATAACATTTGCATACATTAGGCTTCCACATACCAAAGCATAAGCAACTGCCTTCATGCTCCGTATCTCCTTAGGTGTCGAAGGACACTAACTCTTTGATAGAGTAACTCCATGTCTGAAGGGTAAATTACCCATCTTGGAGTCCTGCATGTTAAAACGAGCTAATACGTCATCTATGTAGGGCTTCTGAGATAAAGCCAATATCATTTTCTTGCGATCCCTTATAAGTTTGATCCCAAGGATGTATGCTGCTTCACCTAAGTCCTTCCTTTCAAATTGTTTGAACAACCATGCTTTTATTAAAGACAACATCTTAACATTGTTTCCAATGAGTAAAATGTCATCAACATAAAGCACTAGAAAAACCACTGCATTTCCCTCACATCTCTTATACATGCATGCGTCGCTTGGACTTTGATCAAATCCATACGACTGGACTGCCTGATCAAAGCGAATGTTCCAATACCTAGAAGCTTGTTTAAGTCCATAAATAGACCTCTTCAGCTTACATACAAGATGCTCTTGGCCTTCTGTTATTTTACACCAACTATGAGAAAGATTGTAGAAGGGGGGGTTGAATACAATCTTTTACAAATTTAAAAGATTCAAGAACAATACACTAAGAACACAATAAACAGAAAAACACCAAGTATTAAAAATACGGGTGGATTGAATGATCCACCCGTGAGATTTTATATAGAAGAATCTGTGGATTGTTTTACAATTCGCACAGCTGCTGGTTCATCACTCAAAACAAGTTCTAACTCTCAGATTTTTCTCTCAAGTAATTTGAACAAGTTCAACTGATGCTACTAACTTGGTTATATACTCCAAGTTTTACAAAGCTTTTAGCTAGATTACAAAATGCACTCTAATCTAAAAACAATGCTGCACAACTTTGTCTTATGCATGCTTTCTGAGATGTCTTCATCTTTGACCATCATCTTGATTTGATCCAGATTGCACTGCATGAGATAAGTATGTTTCTGCTTCTTCTTTATTTTCCTAATTAGGCTTCCATGTCTATTTTAGTGTAATTCGATCCATGTGATTTGTCAGACTTAAGCTCTAGTCACTTTCAACTGCTCTTTGCTTCATCAGTTGAAGGTTCTGGTTGCTTTCAACTGCTATTGACTTTATCAGTTGAATGCCTGGCTCATCAGTTGAATGAATTACAAACTCCATCAGTTGAATGCTGTTCCAGTCTCATCAGTTGAATTCCTCAGCATTATCCGTTGAACACTTTGTCTTCAGTTGAATGCTTGATTTTCATCAGTTGAAACATCATCCAGTCTTTATCAGTTGAACAGTTACATCTCATCAGTTGAATATCCTTCACTTAGATAAAATTACATGGCATTGGATATTTACAATTAGCCATCCTATTCTACCCATCCGTTGATAATTCCCAAAGACAAGAAATGTAACAATTACAACTGAAATTTGATAAAGATTCTAAGTAAGACATGTTACAAAAATGTTTATGTTATCATCAAAAATTATTGATTCCTAACACCTTCTTTAATGATTCCCTCTGGTTGCTGCATATAGATGGTTTCCTCAAGATTTCCATTAAGGAAAGCTGTCTTGACATCCATTTGCTAAATCTCATAATCGAGATGAGCTGCTATAGATAAAAGAATACGGATTGACTTAAGCATGACTACCGGTGAAAAGGTTTCCTCATAATCGATACCTTCTTTCTGAGTATACCCTTTCGCAACAAGTCTTGCATTCCGAGATTTCACCTTTTTGTCTGATCCCCTCTTTTTCTTGTAGACCCACTTACATCCAATAGGTTTTATACCTTTGGGTGGATCCACGGGCTCCCAGATCTGATTAGAATACATTGATTCCAACTCAGAATCCATTCCCTTTTGCCAAAGACTTGCATCTTTGTCTTTTATTGCCTCTTCGTATGTCCGGGGATCATCATCATTTTCACCAGAGACCAAGTCCGAAGACTCTCCCAAAAACATGAATCTGTCAGGCTGTCGAACAACGCTCCCACTACGACGAGGAACTGGTTCTACTTGTACTACATGTTCATTATTCGTCCCTCCCACTAGTTCGTCTAAAACGATACTACTCATGTGTTTGTGATTCATTATATAGTCTTCCTCTAAGAATCTTGCATTGGTGCTAACAGTGAGATCCTGATTCTTAGGACTATAAAATAAATAACCTTTCGTTCCCATGGGGTAGCCTACAAACAACTTTACTTCTGTACGAGATTCTAGCTTAGTCGCGTTCTTGTTCAGCACATGTGCTGGACACCCCCATATCCGAATGTGTCTTAGACTCGGTTTTGTCCCTTGTCCACGATTCTAAGGGGGTTTTAGGAACCGACTTGGAAGGTACTAAGTTCAGAAGATAAGCTGATGTCTCTAAGGCATGTCCCCAAAACGACTTGGGTAAATTCGAATAACTCATCATCGATCTAACACTCTCTAAAAGAGTCCGGTTCCTTCTCTCTGCTACACCGTTCTACTGGGGTGTGCCCGGTGCAGTTAACTGGGATTCTATCCCATTCTCTGATAAATATTCCCTGAATTCCCCAAGCAAGTATTCGCCACCACGATCTGATCGTAGTGACTTGATACTTTTATTATGTCGCTTCTCCGTTTTAGCTTTGTACTTTTGAATTTATCAAAACACTCAGGCTTACGGCGCAACAAATAAATGTACCTATATCTAGAATAATCGTCAATAAAAGTGACGAAATACTCACAACCACCACTTGCTTGGATATTCGTAGGTCCACATAAATCAGAGTGAACCAATTCTAACACTTCTTTAGCTCTATTCCCCTTTGCTTTGAAAGGCCTATTGGTCATTTTACCTTCTAAGCAGGATTCACAAACTGGAAATGGCTCCACTGCCAATGAGCCTAAAGGCCCGTCTACTACCAGTCGTTGAATCCTCCTCAAGTTAATATGACATAATCTCAAGTGCCAAAGATATGTTTGGTTCAAACTAGAAGGTTCCTTTCTTTTAGTAGAGGTAGAAGATGTGTTGTTCAATACCCTATGTTGTAGTCGAAGTGCAGGTTGACTAGGATTAATTATATATAAATTGTCTTGCAATGTACGAGAACATATAATCTGTTTATTCATCATAATAGAAATATTACGATTCAAACAAACATTATAACCATCCAAAGCAAGTTTAGAAACCGAAATCAAATTCCTTCTAAATGAAGGTACATAAAGACAATTGTTCAAAACCAAAATCCTATCAGAACCAAAAGATAAATGAATAACTCCTACTACCACTACTGCTACTTTCGTTTTTCTTCAAGACTGAGCAGTTACTTGTTCCTAGAAGATCTTCTTCTTCTGGACTTAAGTTTTTCTTCAAGAATATTGATCTGTTTCTGAAAGATCCTGTAGAACCATTCTTCATCACTGTCTTGTCTGTTGAGCTTGGATTGGAGAGTCTTCAGAGTATTCAAGCTAGCAACCTTGAGTTGATCTTTAGGTCTGAAAAATCTCCTAACACCTTGATTGTCCCTAAATTCCATGACTGGAGTAGGTTCATGATGAATTTTCTTTCCAGTGTAGGGAATTTTCAGCCTTCTTTGTAGACTAGCATCTGAGTTCCATTCCTTCCTGATCTCAAGGATTCTCTTTAGTACCATTTGCTTTGCAGGTGGTGTAAATTCTCCAGTCCTCTTCATAGATCCATATATTTTTGTTAGAGAACTGAATCCCTCAGAATTCAGAACTCTGTGAAGAGGCCAGATGACATCACCCTTGTTTTTGTAAGAGAATACCAATCTTTCAGGTAACTTTGAAGTTGCTTCTATTCCTCTTACTTCTTGAAGATCATCCAGCTCCAGATCCAACTCAGAAATTTCTTCAATGTTAGCAATGATGAGATAGTCATCAGGGTTCTCAGGTTCTTTTGGAGGTTTAGGAGGGTTAGCTATCCTCTTAGCCACAGACTTGACTTTCTTCTTTGGCTTGGAAGATTCTTGGACAAGAAAAGCTGGAATTGGAATATCTTCCAAGTCAATTGGCTCCTCCTTTGGCATTATTGGCTCATCATGGAAGTTGACATCTGGATGTACTACTGTGGTATCCTTGATTGGAGAAGAAGGCTTTGAGATAGGCTTTTCTGGCACTTCTTCTCTTCTCTTGGCTGCCTCAGGCATCTTAGTTTTAGATTTGACTCTCTTTTTCTTTGGAGAAGATTCAAGAGGCAATCCTTTCTCATTTAAAAGCTCAGCTGCCAACTCCTCTTCCAGCTCAATAGCATACCTTTCATCCACCTCTATTTGGTTCAAAGAGAGTTGGGATTCAAACTCCTCTTTTTCACATTCTCTGGCCACCTCTTCAGCTTTTGCAAATGAGTAATGAGGATGGCCAGTTCCAATAAACAGCTTCTGGCCTTCTCTGTAGATGATGGCAAAATGAGCCTTTAAGGCCACATCTGCACAATCTTTATAACTTTTGATTTCTTGGCCCAAAAGCTTGTATTCATTTTTGTCAGGCCTGGCTAGTGGAAAGTAGATTGAGCTTGAGTCTTTTCCAGGCCTGGAGTAACCACAATTGTTTGGAAACAGAATTGGCTTGAACTCATTCAGAAATGATGGCTCACCCTTTTCTGTCTTGGAGGGAATAACAATCTCAGGTGTAATTACCCTGAGAATTGTGGTTGTGGTTGGAAAAGAGATTTGAGCTGTGGTGGCTGTAGAAGATGTAGATGATTTCTTGCCCAGTTGAGCCACTCTCTTTGCAATGGAGTCCAATTCTTTCATCCTTGCAATCTTCTGCTTTTCCCTTTCAGTGTGGAAAGGGGGAGGAATTTGACTGATCAATTCTGCAGGAGTTGGTAATTCTTTCTCCCCCTTTTTGTTAGCAGCAAGTGTAGGGGATGAACTGGGAAGTGAAACACCAGAGGCAAGAAGAAGATGTTGAAGCAGTCCAGTCTGAATTCTTTGATGCTGCAACATCTCATCCATTCTAGAGTTTAAGGTGTAGACATTTCCTTCCAGAGCTTCCACTTGCTTCTCCAATTGTAGTTGTTTTTGCTCAGATGCAGAAAGAGCTGATTTGACCTGAGCTGGAAGCTTTTCATCAATTTGCTTGGTCAGATCAGTCTTAACAGAGGCAATAAGAGAATTGAGATGCTCTATCTCATGCTGAAAATGGAGAGATTGAAACTTGTGAAGCTTGAGATTGTCTAGTGCTTGACTGGCAATGGTGGCAGAGATGACTGGAGAAGAGGATGAGCTTCCAGGTTGTGATTGAAGAATGGTGGAGGCTTGCCTTTCCAGCTCCATGCTAACAACAGTTGCATTGGCAGACTGCATGGAGAGCCATGAAGGTAGAGAAGTTGTAGGTTGTTCAACAAGGGATTCCTCAAGAGCATCATTGAGGTCTTCATCACTATCATCATAATGAAAATCATCTCCAGCATTGGCAGGCAGAGCTGTAAATGCCTCCTTTGCTCTAAGCATTGAAGATGTAGTGTGAATCAGATTGAGGTGCCTCTCAGCTGCTTGATTGTCCAATCTGGCAAAGTCTTGAATGGAGGACATCCCATGAGTAAAAGTCTCAGGGTCTAGTGAAACACCATCCAATATGGATCTGTATTCAGCTTGAAACTCTTGTTCACTAAACCCTTCATTGACACCTGCATTTCTCTCAATTTCTCTCTGTTCTTGCATCAAGGGCTCCCCTTGGCTCACCACACCACTCACCTCTCCCTCACTTACCCTTACTAAAGGGTCACTCTTATCCTCTCCTTTTTCCTGGCTAGAAGAAAATGCCAGACTCTCCACACCCTCTCCTTTTGCCAGCTCACTAGGCTGCCTCTCCACTCCATAGCTCACTCCACTCAATCCTAGAAGTGTTTGTGCTACCATGTGATCAACTGCTGTAGAAAGAGGTAAATTAATTGAAGTAGCAGCAGTTGTCAACTGATGAGAGACATCAGTTGAAACATGAGTAGAAGAGGCATTCAACTGATGAGAGCTGTTAAGCAGATGAGTTGAAGGACAAACACTTGTCAACTGATGAGGGAGATCAGTTGAAGAAAATGAAGAAATAGGTTTAGAGGCTGTGACAGTTGAGTCTGTGGTGATTGATTTTAAAGGAAAATCCACAGAACACATTGTCACAGAAGAAGGAAATGGAAGAGAAAGATCCAACAAATCATCAAAATGATGATGATCAATCTCAGATGGGGGCTTCTCCATGAAATCCAAAGATGGAGAATTTACAAGTGTGGTGTGAATTAATTCCACATCCACAGAAGAGGTTGGAGATTGTGTTTGAGTTGTAGAGATGGTAAGATCATAAATATGGGTGATTGGTTGAGATGAAGAAGGGGGCTGTGACTCCACATTTATTGGAGTCACATCAATCTGACTTTGAGAAGTTAAAAGCATAAAATCCAGAATGGATGCCTGTGTGTGTGCAGAGTGCTTCAGTTTTTCACTTCTTAGCTTCTTTCTCCCATAAGCTTTTACTGGTGAAGAAGTGGTGTCCCTCCCCCTTTTTAACTGTGTCCCTGGTTGAGGACTATTTTCAATAGCAACATCCTTTTGGGAGGATGCTGCTAGGGATGAGTTTAATTCCATATTAACATCTACAGTCTTTTGGGAGACTGCAGAGTGGCTTGGCTGGTTAACACACATCTCTCCATCCTTATTCTTAGGGCTTCTTTTATGTTCACCCTTTCCCTCCCCCTCACAACCTCCAATCACACTCCCCTCAGGTTTGTGTTTCTTGGATTTTACAACAGATGTCTTTTGGGAGGCATCTGAGGTTGGTTTAGAAGACTTGTTTTTAGAAGGTTTTGCCACTTGTGTGGACTGTTGATGGGCCTCTTCAACAGCCCTGATGGCAGAAAGCAAAGAAGGTGAGGGTTGAGAAAGAGTAGTAGGAAAGCCATGTACCTCTTTGTGCTTTCCAGCCTCCATTGTTGGCAGGTACACCACCTCCAAGGAGGGATATAAATTCATCCTAAAGAGGTCTTTAAAGACTCTCTTTTCCTGCACAAAACTGGGAAGCTTGGCTTCCTTGTTAGTAATAACTAGCTTTTTGTTGAGATGATTAGCTAGCATCATGAGAAATCTGACATAATAAATATTCCTAGGTCTACCAATTTTATCACCTAGTTTCTCCCCAATTTCTTGGATCATCAAACCACCAAAGTTGAAATATTCATTAGTCAGGTACATGTAAAGCATTTGTAAAATCTGGGAAGTGAGAGCATTGAAATTACTAATCTTACCAGAAAATGCCTTAATAAAAGCATCACATAAATAACTCCATTCTCTCCTAAGACCCCTTCTTTCTATTTTACCTAAGGCATCAGTTGGCAAAACATAATTCATGGCATAAAGTAAATTAACCAACTGATTATCACTAGGCAAAGATAAAACAGTATCTTCAGGAATCTTAAAGCATGCTTTCATAACATCAGCATTGACAGAATGAATTTCATTATTGACAGAGAAAGTTAGAGTTTCATGCTCACTATTAAACTCTGCAGAGGTCCACATCTCCTCCACTATTTCATGGTAGATGGTAGGAGCTTCAAGCATAGCATAAGAGAGCTGGCTTGACTTGATGAAATCCATCATCCTGTGATACTCCTTCTCCTCCACAGCCTTGATATCCACAAATGACGCGAAGTTGTTCTTCTCATAAATAAACCCACTTGGTGCAGTATACTTCTTCATTGGTGCCATTGTAGTTACAGAGAAAGCTTGAGGAAAAATTAGAGTTTGCTTTTGCACAGAGAGAGAAGAGAACTTGAAGAATTCGAAAGAGTGAGATGAAAAGAAATGAAAATAAATTAAAACACTTAAATACTTTCTCAGAAAATTGCTGTGATTGGCTGAGAAATTACCGTTGAGAAGAAATTACTCTTATTTATCTCTACAAAAATTACACACACGATCGTGTGTATAAAGTAGGTGAGAGACAAAAGAAATTTCAACGGCTCAGATCTGATAATACTTTCAACGGATGAAATAAGCGCCTCTTTAAACTTCCTATTCAACTGATGAAGATCAGTTGAAGGCGTCTTCAACTGGTGTCATCAGTTGAATGAAAAACAACGCAAGAGGATATTGTTTCAAGCATCAGTTGAAACAATTTCACTAGTTCATCAGTTGAAATATTATAGACTTCATCCAGAATTATAATTAATTCAATTTTGATAAATCAAAATTAATCAAATTCTGGCTGCCAAATTACAGAAAAATTCACTCTAAATTAGGAGAAATTTAACATACCTAATTTACTTACCAACCTTGTGAATGTGGATTCATCAAGAGGCTTTGTGAAAATATCTGCAATCTGTTCTTCACTTGGAACAAAATGCATTTCAACAGTACCAGCCATCACATGTTCTCTTATGAAGTGGTATTTGATGTCAATGTGCTTGGTTCTTGAGTGTTGTACTGGATTTTCAGTTATAGCAATAGCACTGGTGTTGTCACAAAATATTGGGATTTTTGAGAGATTTAATCCATAATCAAGTAATTGATTTCTCATCCACAATAATTGTGCACAACAGCTTCCAGCTGCAATGTACTCAGCCTCAGCTGTAGAGGTTGATACAGAATTTTGCTTTTTGCTAAACCAAGAAATCAATCTGTCACCAAGAAATTGACAGGTGCCTGTTGTACTTTTTCTATCAATTTTGCATCCTGCAAAATCAGCATCTGAATATCCAATTAGATCAAATCCAGAGTCTTTAGGGTACCAAATACCAAGATTTGGTGTTCCCTTAAGATATCTGAATATTCTTTTTATAGCAATAAGATGTGATTCTTTAGGATCAGATTGAAATCTAGCACAGAGACATGTAGAAAACATAATATCTGGTCTACTAGCTGTCAAATATAAAAGAGAACCAACCATGCCTCTATAATTAGAGATGTCCACAGATTTCTCATTAGGACTTAATTCTAATTTAGTGGCTGTTGGCATGGGAGTCTTAGCTTCTTTGCAATCCAATAAATCAAACTTTTTTAAGTAGATCATAAATGTACTTAGTTTGATTTATGAATATACCTTCCTTTACTTGTTTAACTTGTAAACCAAGAAAGTAGGTGAGCTCTCCCATCATGCTCATCTCATACTGACTTTTCATTAGATTAGCAAACTTCTTGCAAAGTTTCTCATCTGTAGAACCAAAGATTATATCATCTACATAAATTTGAACTAGAATAAAGGCACCATTTACATTTCTGTAAAATAGTGTTTTATCCACAGTTCCTCTGGAAAAATGATTATCTAACAAGAATTGAGACAGAGTGTCATACCATGCCCTAGGTGCTTGCTTTAGTCCATAGAGAGCTTTTAATAAAAAGTAAACATACTCTGGAAATTCTGGATCTTCAAAACCAGGAGGCTGACTGGCATATACCTCCTCTTCCAGTTCACCATTTAGAAAAGCACTCTTGACATCCATTTGATAAACTTTAAAGTTTGCATGAGCAGCATAGGCCAGGAAGATTCTTATTGCTTCCAGTCTTGCAACTGGTGCAAAGGTCTCATCAAAATCAATTCCTTCAGATTGAGAGTATCCTTTAGCAACAAGCCTTGCCTTGTTTCTGGTGACAACTCCATTCTCATCCACCTTGTTTCTGAATACCCACCTTGTTCCTACAATTGTTCTGTTTTTAGGTTTGGGTACCAGCTTCCATACATTGTTTCTCTCAAATTGATTTAATTCTTCTTGCATAGCAAGAACCCAATCAGCATCTTTGAGAGCATCTTCTATGACTTTAGGTTCATCCTGTGAAAGGAATGCACTATACAAACACTCATCTTGAGTTGCTCTTCTTGTTTGTACAGATGCATTTGCATCTCCAATAATTAGCTCAAAAGGATGATCCCTTGTCCACTTTCTTTGTGGTGGAAGTGATTGTCTTGATGATGTGGCTTCATTATTGAAGTTCAGGTTTCCATGTTGGAAAGCTCCCCCTAAATTTGACATCTCATTATTTCTAGACTGATTGAAACTTTGAGACATTCTTTCAACTGATGATCCTTGAGATGTTTCAACTGATCCTTCCAATGTAGTTTCAACTGATGCTTCAGTTGAGTTTCCAATAGCAGTTGTTTCTTGCACCAGAGAGTCATTAGTTGGAATATTAATTCCAGGATTAATTCCAACATTTTGAATAATGTCATCATCATCATCACTGTCATACAGATCACCTTCACCTTCATTCTCAAATCTGAGATTATCATGAAATCCTTCATCTGAGAATCCTTGAATCTTCTTATCATCAAAAACTACATGGATTGATTCCATAACAATGTTGGTTCTCAGATTATATACTCTAAATGATTTTCCATCAGAGTATCCAACAAAAATAGCTTCATCTGCCTTGGCCTCAAATTTTCCAAGATTTTCACCTTGATTTCTTAGAACATAACACTTGCATCCAAATACATGAAGAAAGCTAATTGTTGGCTTCTTTCCTTTGAAGAGTTGAAAGGGAGTTAGATTATGAGGTTTGGTAATTAGTGAGATGTTTTGAGTGAAACAAGCAGTGTTCACAGCTTCAGCCCAAAAATAGGTTGGAAGTTGAGCTTCATTAATCGTGGTTCTTGCAGCCTCAATAAGAGTTCTATTCTTCCTTTCAACAACACCATTTTGTTGTGGAGTTCTTGGTGCAGAGAACTCATGAATAATTCCCTCTTCTTCACAAAATTCTTTCATCACAGAGTTCTTGAATTCTGTTCCATTGTCACTTCTTATCCTTCCAACTTTGACATCTGGATTGTTGTTTAATGCCTTGATATGATTGATGATGATTTTCCCAGCTTCATCCTTAGAATGTAGGAAGAAAGTCCAAGTAAATTTTGAAAAATCATCAACAATCACTAAGCAATATTTCTTCTTTGAAATGGACATTATGTTGACTGGTCCAAATAAATCCATATGCAAGAGCTGAAGGGGCTTCACAATTGATGAAAGAGTCTTGCTTTTGAAAGAGCTTCTCTTTTGCTTTCCTAGCTGACAGGCTCCACAAAGTCCATCTTTTGAGAATTCCAGCTTTGGTAGACCTCTTACCAAGTCCTTCTTTACTAACTCATTCAAGGTTTTGAAATTTAGATGAGACAATCTCTTATGCCATAGCCAACTGTCATCTGAGCTTGCTTTGCTGAGAAGGCAAGTGATAGATTCAGACTTGACAGAATTGAAGTCAGCTACATACACATTTCCTTTTCTTTGTCCAATCAGAACCACATTGTTGTCATCTCCTTTGGTGACAACACAGGCTGCAGGAGTGAAGTTGACTTTGTAACCTTTGTCACAGAGCTGACTGATGCTAAGCAAGTTGTGCTTAAGACCAGACACCAATGCAACTTCATCAATGATGACATTCTCTTTTGCAATCAAGCCATATCCCATAGTATATCCTTTGCTGTCATCTCCAAAGGTAATGCTAGGGCCAGCTTTCTCCACAAACTTTGTGAGCAGGGAGGAATCACCAGTCATGTGCCTGGAGCATCCACTATCCAAGTACCACAAATTCTTCTTGTGGTTTCCCTGCACACATTTTACAAACAGATCAAGTTGATTTTGGTACCCAAATTGCTTTGGGTCCAGATTTGTTAGTCTTAGCAGCCTTTTCCACTTTCTCAACCTTTTCCTTGGATTGAATTGATTCAATCTTTGGTTTTGGTTGAGAAATTGGAACATCAACTCTGTTTTCAAACACAGGCCTTTGAGACATGCATAAATTGTTCATTCCATGCAAGTTTGAATGAAATTGAGGCATGTTAAAGGCATTGAAATAAGGATTGAACATATATGGCATGTTAGGCTGAGAATAAGGATTGTGAGGCAATAAACCAGGCATCATATTCATAGCAGATAAATTCATGTGAGGAACAGATGTCATAGGAATAGGCAAGGATAAATTAGGAGCAACCACAGTTTTACAATTAGCAGATAAATGATTTACACTACCACACTTACTGCAGGTTTTCCTAAGAGCACTAGCATTGGGAGTGTAATTGGTGTGCTTGTTAACTCCTATTTTGCCATTTCTATTTCCTTTCTTCTTTTTAGTCTCCTCAGATTTATGCTCACTAGTATCCAACTTCTTCTTGTTCTTGTTACTGGAATGAAGAGTGTTATTAACACTATCACTGGTCTCAGAAGAACTATTCTCACCTTTAACAAAATTCTTTTTAACAGGACCATATTTCTTGTTAAGCTTCTTGAGAACACTCTTGTCAACTGATGAGTTTTTGTTCAACTGATGACTCTCATCAGTTGAGACTTTGTTCTTCAACTGATGATCATCATCAGTATTCTCATCACCTGAACTGTTCCCAGATATCTCAAGCACTTTCTTATTCCTCTTCCACTCATTCTCTACAAAGGTCTCTCTACCTTGCATGTTGATGATATTGGTGGAAACATCCCTACCAGATTTCCATTTGGCAATAATCTCTTGTTCCTTATCAAGCTGCTTTCTTATGATCTCTTCTCTTTTCAGAACAACCAAGAGATCATCCTTGGCTGTCTGACACTCAATTTTCAGCTTCTCAAACTCAATAAATTGAGCTTCTAAGGCACTGTTTCTATCACTTAGAAAGGTGTTAGCTTCCTTAATTCTACTATTTTCCTTAGTAAGAGATTTTAAAGAAACATGCAAATGATATAATTCTGTAGACATTTCATTAATAGTAGCATTGCATTCATCTTTAGTTAACTCAACTAAGTTTGTAGTGAATACCTGACTACTGCTTCCAGTGTTTTCTTCTTGATCTGTGGAGTTGGCCATTAGAGCTAGATTGACAAACTCCTCCTCTTCATCAGAATCATCTCCAGCTGCCCAATCATCCTTTGTGATGAATGCTCTTTCCTTTTGTTTGAGAAGTTCATAATATTTCTTTTTGTAGTCAATGTTTTCACTTGACTTTTTCTCAACTTTAGGCTTTCTGCACTCATTTGCAAAGTGACCTGCATTCCCACAGTTGAAGCACTTGAATTTTGATCTGTCTACCATGCTTCTATCAGACTTGGGATTGCCTTTAAAAGATTTTGCAGAATTAAAATTCTTTTTGAATTTCAGTTTGGAGAATCTTCTTGACAGGAAGGCTAGATGTTCATCAATTCCATCACTTTCTTCACCAGAATCAGCTACTTCTTTCTCCTTTCTTCTTCCTTTGCTTGACTCTGAGCTCTCCTCTTTGACCAACTTCTCAGTTTCTTCAACTTGAGACTTTCCCTTGTCCTTGACAGTATCCTCCAGAGATGCAACTAGAGCCACAGATGAATGCCCTTTCTTTTGGCTTTTCTCAATTTCTTCATCTTGCTCCATTTCAAGCTCATAAGTTTTTAAGGTTCCATACAGTCTCTCTAGAGTATAGTCTTTAAACTCTTGTGTATTTCTGAGAGAGACTGTCATGGGCTTCCATTCTTTAGGAAGAGCTCTTAAGAATTTCAAGTTTGAATCCTTAACTTGATATACTCTTCCAAAGAGCTTTAGACCATTTAACAGTTTTTGAAATCTGTTAAATGTATCACTCAAACTTTCACCAGCCTTGAAATGGAATGACTCATATTGTTGAATCAGAAGCTGCATCTTGTTCTCTCTCACTTGCTCATTCCCTTCACAGATGATCCTGATGGTGTCCCAAACTTCTTTGGCACTTGTGCAGCTAATAACACTATCAATCATTTCTTGATCCAAACCATTGAACAGAAGATTCATGGTTTTCTTGTCCTTGTGCACTTCTTCAGTATCTTCTTGAGAATATTCATGGATAGGTTTTGGAATCATCTTACCTACCATGTCTTCACCATCAGCTCCCATACTTGTGCAGACCTTCATGGGGACATGAGGTCCTTTTTCAATACAGTTCACATAGCTTTCATCAATGGACAACAGATGCAGATGCATTCTCACTTTCCAGTGAAAATAGTTGTCTTTGTCAAGAACAGGAATCTTCACTCCAGCATCCTTCTTTCCCATCTTTCTCTAGCAGTGTTGATCTTTTTCCCTGTTTGTTGGGAACCTCGCTCTGATACCAATTGTTATTTTACACCAACTATGAGAAAGATTGTAGAAGGGGGGGGTTGAATACAATCTTTTACAAATTTAAAAGATTCAAGAACAATACACTAAGAACACAATAAACAGAAAAACACCAAGTATTAAAAATACGGGTGGATTGAATGATCCACCCGTGAGATTTTATATAGAAGAATCTGTGGATTGTTTTACAATTCGCACAGCTGCTGGTTCATCACTCAAAACAAGTTCTAACTCTCAGATTTTTCTCTCAAGTAATTTGAACAAGTTCAACTGATGCTACTAACTTGGTTATATACTCCAAGTTTTACAAAGCTTTTAGCTAGATTACAAAATGCACTCTAATCTAAAAACAATGCTGCACAACTTTGTCTTATGCATGCTTTCTGAGATGTCTTCATCTTTGACCATCATCTTGATTTGATCCAGATTGCACTGCATGAGATAAGTATGTTTCTGCTTCTTCTTTATTTTCCTAATTAGGCTTCCATGTCTATTTTAGTGTAATTCGATCCATGTGATTTGTCAGACTTAAGCTCTAGTCACTTTCAACTGCTCTTTGCTTCATCAGTTGAAGGTTCTGGTTGCTTTCAACTTCTATTGACTTTATCAGTTGAATGCCTGGCTCATCAGTTGAATGAATTACAAACTCCATCAGTTGAATGCTGTTCCAGTCTCATCAGTTGAATTCCTCAGCATTATCCGTTGAACACTTTGTCTTCAGTTGAATGCTTGATTTTCATCAGTTGAAACATCATCCAGTCTTTATCAGTTGAACAGTTACATCTCATCAGTTGAATATCCTTCACTTAGATAAAATTACATGGCATTGGATATTTACAATTAGCCATCCTATTCTACCCATCCGTTGATAATTCCCAAAGACAAGAAATGTAACAATTACAACTGAAATTTGATAAAGATTCTAAGTAAGACATGTTACAAAAATGTTTATGTTATCATCAAAAATTATTGATTCCTAACACCTTCTTTAATGATTCCCTCTGGTTGCTGCATATAGATGGTTTCCTCAAGATTTCCGTTAAGGAAAGCTGTCTTGACATCCATTTGCTAAATCTCATAATCGAAATGAGCTGCTATAGATAAAAGAATACGGATTGACTTAAGCATGACTACCGGTGAAAAGGTTTCCTCATAATCGATACCTTCTTTCTGAGTATACCCTTTCGCAACAAGTCTTGCATTCCGAGATTTCACCTTTTTGTCTGATCCCCTCTTTTTCTTGTAGACCCACTTACATCCAATAGGTTTTATACCTTTGGGTGGATCCACGGGCTCCCAGATCTGATTAGAATACATTGATTCCAACTCAGAATCCATTCCCTTTTGCCAAAGACTTGCATCTTTGTCTTTTATTGCCTCTTCGTATGTCCGGGGATCATCATCATTTTCACCAGAGACCAAGTCCGAAGACTCTCCCAAAAACATGAATCTGTCAGGCTGTCGAACAACGCTCCCACTACGACGAGGAACTGGTTCTACTTGTACTACATGTTCATTATTCGTCCCTCCCACTAGTTCGTCTAAAACGATACTACTCATGTGTTTGTGATTCATTATATAGTCTTCCTCTAAGAATCTTGCATTGGTGCTAACAGTGAGATCCTGATTCTTAGGACTATAAAATAAATAACCTTTCGTTCCCATGGGGTAGCCTACAAACAACTTTACTTCTGTACGAGATTCTAGCTTAGTCGCGTTCTTGTTCAGCACATGTGCTGGACACCCCCATATCCGAATGTGTCTTAGACTCGGTTTTGTCCCTTGTCCACGATTCTAAGGGGGTTTTAGGAACCGACTTGGAAGGTACTAAGTTCAGAAGATAAGCTGATGTCTCTAAGGCATGTCCCCAAAACGACTTGGGTAAATTCGAATAACTCATCATCGATCTAACACTCTCTAAAAGAGTCCGGTTCCTTCTCTCTGCTACACCGTTCTACTGGGGTGTGCCCGGTGCAGTTAACTGGGATTCTATCCCATTCTCTGATAAATATTCCCTGAATTCCCCAAGCAAGTATTCGCCACCACGATCTGATCGTAGTGACTTGATACTTTTATTATGTCGCTTCTCCGTTTTAGCTTTGTACTTTTGAATTTATCAAAACACTCAGGCTTACGGCGCAACAAATAAATGTACCTATATCTAGAATAATCGTCAATAAAAGTGACGAAATACTCACAACCACCACTTGCTTGGATATTCGTAGGTCCACATAAATCAGAGTGAACCAATTCTAACACTTCTTTAGCTCTATTCCCCTTTGCTTTGAAAGGCCTATTGGTCATTTTACCTTCTAAGCAGGATTCACAAACTGGAAATGGCTCCACTGCCAATGAGCCTAAAGGCCCGTCTACTACCAGTCGTTGAATCCTCCTCAAGTTAATATGACATAATCTCAAGTGCCAAAGATATGTTTGGTTCAAACTAGAAGGTTCCTTTCTTTTAGTAGAGGTAGAAGATGTGTTGTTCAATACCCTATGTTGTAGTCGAAGTGCAGGTTGACTAGGATTAATTATATATAAATTGTCTTGCAATGTACGAGAACATATAATCTGTTTATTCATCATAATAGAAATATTACGATTCAAACAAACATTATAACCATCCAAAGCAAGTTTAGAAACCGAAATCAAATTCCTTCTAAATGAAGGTACATAAAGACAATTGTTCAAAACCAAAATCCTATCAGAACCAAAAGATAAATGAATAACTCCTACTACCACTACTGCTACTTTCGTAGCATCTCCCATGAACACGTATATCTCACCATCTCTAAGCATTCTGGATTGCTGGAATCCCTGCATAAAGTTACAAACATGATCAGTGGATCCTGTATCTACACACCAAGTGCTCGTAGATATAGCCGCTATAAATGTTTTTGTAACTAGAGAAAGAGACATACCAGTATTGTTTGTCTTCTTCGGAAGAGGACAATCCTGTTTCCAGTGACCCGACTGCTTGCACCGGTAGCACTTTCCCTTAGGCTTTTTCACACCACCTTGAACTCCCACTGCCTTCACAGCTTTCTGTGTCTAAGCCTTTTTCTTCTTCTTATTGCCTTTCGGCTTAGAGGAAGAACCTTTCTCAGCCACATTCACTTGAACACTCTGCCGAAATAGTCCTTCAGCTGCCTGAAGTTCTGTCAGCAGTTCCGCAAGACTATACTGCCTCTTGTTCATGTTGTAATTCAAGCGTAACTACTCAAAACTCTTGGGCAAGCTCATAAGGATAATGTCAATCTGGGTTTCCCTGTCAAACTCAGCACCGAGGATCTCTATCTCATTCAGATGTGACATCATCTTGAGAACATGATCCCTTACAGGTGTACCTTCAGCCATCTGAGTGTTCATTAAAGCCTTCATGGCTACTTGCCTAGCAGCCCTATTCTGATCTCCAAAAAGTTCTTTGAGATTAAAGAGCATATCCGAAGCAGTGGCCATAGCGTGATGCTGATGCTGCAAAACACCCGATATTGCTGCAAAAATGTAACATCGCGACATCTCATCAGCCTTTGTCTACCGCTTATAATACTCCTTGTCCTCATTAGGAGCATCAGCAGCAGGCTGCTCAGGCTTGGGTTCATAAGT
The DNA here is from genome assembly GCF_001625215.2 of Daucus carota subsp. sativus. Lineage (NCBI taxonomy): Eukaryota > Viridiplantae > Streptophyta > Magnoliopsida > Apiales > Apiaceae > Daucus > Daucus carota. Next base: position 1,339,042 of record NC_030384.2, on the reverse strand, counting down.
GCAAAACTTGTACTCCTCAGCAGTCAACACAATGTCTAAATTACGTTTCCATTCAATATAGTTAGGTCCGGTAAGTTTGTTATCCTTAAGTATGGTGCACAGTGGATTAAAGCCCATTTTATCCTGAGAATCATGCATGAAAAAATCACATTACACATAAAGAAGGGTGCATTAAAAATTAAGACCTATTGGTTCCTCTAACAATTATTAAAATTAAATGCACTAACGTTTAAACATCATAAGTTTCTAGTACGTCACGATGGGTGACATGTATACCACCTAAATTTGTTTAAACGTTACTTCGATCCTATTACTAAACAACAAGCCACGTTGGGGTGGTCTATATTATTTTTCATAGCTAAGTGTATACCATCATCAAATCTTAAATTTTCCGAAACCTATGGAACCTGGTACGCCACGATGGGTGGCATGTATACCTTCCAATATTCTTTGAATAGAATACTTCAAATTAATATTCGTCAATGGTTTGATTTTTAGGTAGTGGAGGAGTCACATCGGTCTCACTTAATACCCATAAGCCTTAAAAATCGCCCCAAATCAGAGATAAAGAAAATTCGTATTTATTCGTATTAATTTAAGAAGTTTGTTCCATTAATATCTATAGCATTCTAGACACCATAAATTACATGCCACGATGGGTGACGTGTCCGAAAAGTGCTCGTTCGCCCAAATCGAACATCATATGCAAAAGTTACGGCTAAAACAATGCAGCACCCCCGAAAACAGATCGCAGCAGTAGAAGATCTCTGTTTTTTGCAGCCCCGTTGATCAAACAATTACATACAAATTATACAGACGAACCAGCCTATTCTATTACATCATATCATAATCTAAAACAATTACAAATTGAATTACAAGATTAAACTATCACGATCAACCCTCGTGATTTACAACACAGCTATGATAAACCACGTGGAATCCAAACATAACAGAAGAATTAAAACACGGCCATAATAGTGGATAACAACCTGCATCACAGAACCACTATATACATGCATATATAATCATGACATGGACTACATATCATAAATCGCAGAACCGCGACCTGGCTCTGATGCCATTGTAGGAACAATCAGATCTTGGCCTGCGTTTTATGATACTAATTAAAAGTTCGAACAAAATATTAACCTTAATCGCTACGGCGCAAGCAATTCAAATCCACGTCTTCTATTGTATTCTCTGATTCTCCTTGGACGAAGTGTGGCCTTCGATCTCCCAAGGTGTGCCTCTCCTTAAAGCTCCGAAAAACCCAAAACCCTAGCTGTCTCCTTGAGAAAAACGTCTGCCTCTCTCAAACTCTAGGATGAATTCGTTTTTGTGTGTTTTTCAGCTTTAGGAGAACTAGAATATATATATATATATATATATATATGCTACAGTAGGGATGATGGACCATTAGGTCAGACCTTCCAATGACATTCCAGGCCAGACCCAATGTCATTAAATATTAATTCAATCCACTAAAGAATTAATATTTGCACTACCTTTCCTAATTCCATAAATTAATTATTTAATTCGGCTCCTATATTAATTGCTTTTAAATTCCCCATGTTTAAGATATCGCATGTCCATTAATTAAATTAATTTCTGACAATTAATTTAATCAATATCTTTTATCCTTGATCATCCACTCAACCTTATATTATGCAAGAACAAATCTGCCTGCAGGACTAAAGCATAATTATCTTTATGAGCTTTCAAGAGGACATCATCACCGGAATATATTTTTCGGACATGGTTTCCTTTTATAGTCAATATCCCACTCTGTATATAATGTCATTGCCCAATACATAAATTCGTAATTTAAAATAAATTACTTAACTTATGAGTCAAGGCATGTGCATTAAATACAAGTGTCAATCACTATATCAGGATTAAGAACTTAAGCATTAATAACATCATAGAATCTTAGTTCTTTATTGTCAGAGTAAAAGAAACAATTATTCTACTATTTTGATCCCGTTCAATATACACAAAGTATATAAGTATTATTCAATAGTCAAGATAAACTATTTCCAAATAATACTTCAGTCGTTCCAATGGTTTGTCTAACACCATTTAGACTGTTAACCTTTATTATATTATATAAGGTATCTGACAATCTAATCTTCTGCTATCCCTTTTGATACTAGATTGTCTACAATATATAATATACAGACAATGTGAAAACATGCATTCAAGATTCTCAAATAATTGTTATATACTTCAAACGAATATTTCAATATAACCCTAACACGACCATCTTGAAAAGAGCTATCAAGCCAAATTTCTCTTCATCTCAAAGCTCTATTTTTCTTTAACAATACAAAAGCACAAGAGTTGGTCGCTCGTATTATCTATAATATACCTACATGTGCGTGTGTGTGTGTTATATATATTATAGCAGTGTTATAATCGCAAATCTTAGTGTCCCAAATCTCTCTATCATTGTGCAATTGTTAAAGATCGTCAAGAACTCACTCTCTCGAGCAAAACGATATTTATATTCCAAGAAGAGTTATCTTGCAACAAAGTTGTAAAATAAAACACTTCGTGTTATTCACTTCGAAGGTTATCATACCCGAAGGAATATTTCATATACTTAGTCAAAGACAAGTATATTAGTCCATATAGCCAAAAGAGCTTAAAAGGACTTTATTTTATCTACAAACTCCAAGACACTCGAATATCATTTATTTGGAGGATTTTGTACGATAAACGCATTCTTCGATTATAAAGACAAATCTATCGAAAAGAATACTCACAAGGTCTTAAGCTTTATAAAGGCTTAAAGAACACTTGATCTTTAATATTCTAAGACCAAGAATATTATTGAAATACTCGGACCAGTAAATCTTGTCCAAAACACTTTTTATAACCAAGGTTGTCTTTCGTAGATATTGTTTTCTAGATTTTGCAGGGAGGTGAAGTGAAGTGAGGTGATCTTCGTTCTAAGAACCAAGTCCTAGACGAACTAACGGGGAGTTAGTCTTCTTCGCACCGTGAGAAAGAGGACCAAGACCTAATACCTAAGACCCAAGACCAGCTAAAGGCTAGAAGAACAAAGACTACACACTTGGAGATACAACGATTTTGAGGAGGTGACGGGTAGTTATGCTCCAAGCCAAGTCTTGTAATTTACATTTATAGTGAGGAGGTAACGGGAAGTTACGCTCTAGTATATATATTTGTAAAGGTTTCTCCGCCTACTGTAAAGGAGTTTCTTTATAGTAGAGAAAATCTCGAGTCTGGGGAGGAGCTCAGGGACTGGAGTAGGGGTGAGTGGACTCTAACGGTTGAGTTAGCCACCGCGAACCAGGATAAAATCGGTCGTGTTGTATTTTTCTTTCTTTTCATTTACTCCCGCACATCATAACAGCTTAAACTCTCGATACAAGCTTTTAAAAAGGGGATAAACTTTTAAAACTATACTATTATTTTTGAATTGGCGATTAAGCTATTCAACCCCCCCTTCTAGCGTAATTATCCCCTATATCGGGACCTAACAGTAATCCTTCCACTGGAGTGAAGACAAGGAGGAACATTTCGGCTGACAACATGTTCTCATGTTTCTTATCACAGAATGAACCCAAATCAACTGATGAAGCATTGTTGGATTCAGATTGGGTGATAGCCATGCAGGAGGAGCTCAATCAATTTAAGAGGAACAAAGTATGGAAGCTTGTTCCTAGACCTAAAGGCAAAATCTGTGATAGAAACTAAAAGGGTATTTACAAACAAATTGGATGAAAGTGGGAATGTGACAAGGAACAAAGCAAGACTTTTTGCCAAAGGATACTGTCAACAGGAGGGCATTGAGTATGATGAAACAGTTGCTCCTGTGGCAAGACTAGAGGCAATAAGAATCTTTCTTGCTTTTGCAGCTTATTGAAATTTCAAGGTATTCCAGATGGATGTCAAAAGTGCTTATCTAAACGGAGAGTTGGAAGAAGAAGTGTACGTTGAACAACCCCCAGGCTTTGAAGACTCGGAAATGGCTGATTTTGTCTACAAGCTGTTCAAGGCTCTTTATGGCTTGAAACAAGCACCTAGAGCGTGGTTTGACACTTTATCAACCTTCTTGCTGGAAAAAAAATTTACCAGAGGTGTTGTGGATAAGAGGTTATTCTACAAGCATCATGGTGAAAACATCATCTTGGTTCAAATCTATGTTGACGACATCATTTTTGAGTCAACAAATGAACAGCTCTGTGTAAAGTTCTCATTCTTAATGAGGAGCAAGTATGAGATGAGCATGATGGGAGAATTATCATTTTTTTTGGGATTACAAGTGTACCAGAGAGATGATGGAATCTTCACAAGTCAAGACAAATATGTAAAGGAACTTCTCAGGAAGTTTAAGCTTGAAGATTCATCTTCTGCAAAGACTCCTATAGCTACTGCAACCAAGCTAGATCAAGACCCTAAAGGAAAAAGGATAGACTCAAGCTTGTTCAGAGGAATGATTGGATCACTACTCTACTTAACTGCAAGTAGACTAGATATCATGTTTGCAACATGTCTCTGTGCAAGATTTCAGGATGACCCTAGAGAATCACACCCGATGGCTGCGAAGAGAATTTTCAGATATATAAAGAGGACTCTTAACTTAGGTTTATGGTATTCTAAGGGCACTGGATTTGAATTAATTTTTTACTCAGATTCAGACTATGCTGGATGTAGAATTGACAGAAAGAGCACAAAAGGAAGCTGTCAATTTCCTTGTGGAAGACTCGTTTCATGGTTTTGTAAGAAGAAACACTCAGTTTCTCAATCAACTACAGAAGCTGAATACATTGCTGTTGGAAGTTGTTGTGCACAAATTCTATGGATGCGTAATCAGCTAATGGATTATGGTGTTGTGTTAAATGCAATTCCTATCTTTTGTGATAACACAAGTGCCATAGCTATATCTGAAAATCATGTTCAACACTCAAGGACGAAGAATATTGATGTGAGACATCATTTTATCCGGGAGCATGTTGAAAGGGGAACTGTCAAGCTGATCTATACATATGGTGATATATTGAAATGGAATCATTCACCATTTAAAGGAGAAAGAAAGAAAGAAATTAGAAATGAATTTTCACAAACTCGACAAGGCTTCCACAACCTAATAAAATAGGTACCATATTAGCCTCTGTCACAATTCAAACCCAAAATATGGGTAAAACAAGTATATCAATACTACTCAAAAGAGAGTATACACTTTTTAATAAACATCTTTATAAAAGAGATGTTAAAACAATTGATTGATTGGGAAAATAATCAATATAATCAACGATGAAGGAGGTATTGCCAACATTATCACAAATGTCTTCTCAATTGGTTTTTCTGATGGCCCATTTCGATTCTAACGATTCTTCTCGATGTTTTGACATTCTGGCCAACTCGTATTTGACTCTAAAGATTCCATCGTCGCAATCCAATGTAGTAAAAAGTGTTATCCAGCTTGTCATGGTCATAAGCCATCTTCAACTTTATACAATCAGCTTTGTAGAGCGTTGACGTTCTAGCCTACTCATAGCACTATGTCTAGTAGTCTGATATGAATTCTATAAAAACAGGATCGCTAATAGGTTACAGCACTGAAATCAGAAACTAAAACTTTAAATCTTATTACAACTTGAACTACATTATCAGTTGAACCTCGATATGAAGAGCAACTGATAACCAAATAAATAAATCTGTTTACAACTAAACTGAAATAGAAGAATTCTAACCATAATTATTTTCACAGACATCTCCCTGGCATTCTCGTTTAACATCAATCTTACGCACAGCTTTACCAACGAATCATCACAAACCTTAGCTGAAAGGGTTAACATAATAGCAAGGGTGATCGAAAATGCTCAGCAAGATAATTTCAAAAGCATGATATGATAAATCCATAATATGCAGGGAATTTCAAATCCAATAGATAATGTATTCTTATTTAAAACTTTTGTAATGCAATTTCAAACTAGAGAAGAGTTTCTAATCATGAGAAATATTTAGAATCAAATAATTGATTCACTTCAAAATCCTTAAAACCAATTTCATTTGCATTGCACCAAATCTCATAAAATAATACCTTTGCAAGAACTTCATAAATTTAATCATTTGAGAAGTTCAGAATAACTTTTGATAATCAACTATTCATAAACAATTGTTCAAAAAATCCCTAAATACTCAGTGTCCATCATTGTCGACTAAGTTTCCATGAATTTAGTTGCCGAACCAGCATGACGATGATGAGTTGAATATATAAGCAGATCTCAACTCATTCTTAGCTCTAACTATCACTGAACAACAAATGCTTCAACGACAATATGAACTTCGAATTAATCTATAAAACTTTTCAAAAACTTAATGCTAACAAAGAATAACATAAATATATAAACCTTCCACAACATTTTTAGGGATTGGAATAATTTAACGCTATTCTAGAGCCGATGATCAGTTGCGAGATAGCACCGGATCATGCACGAAGCATGTCACCAAATTTTAAGGGATCCAAGGCACACATTGGCCTAAATTGTAACTGGACCGGTGTTCGGTCTCCGAGGGTACTTCCAATCACAAAATAAGCAAGGCATCGAAATAATCGACAACCTTATGTTATATCAAAATCATAATAATAACCGTTAGATTAACGGTTCAGCATTTCTAAAACATTTAAATAAAAGTTCTTTCCAGGGGAAACAGTTCTGTAAAACAACAGTTAATAAAAATATTGTAGACAATATGTGAGTGTACACAATTTGAAATGATGCTGTAAGTAACAAGAATTTGCAAGCTCGATACATTTTGAGACAATTCATAAAATATAAGCCAGAGAAAATGGAGTAGTTGAAATTTTCAAAACAAATATTTTAAGAGCTTTTTCGGCTCATCTTTTTAAATAAAGAAGGAAAAAAAGAATTTACTAAAATATTAATAAATTAGGTATATATTATTATGTGCAGTAGCACAAGTATGTTTCGAGAAAATGAAAGAAGATATTTCAAATCACAGGATAAAAAGTACGAATGCTTGCGGGAACTATAAGTCATGCATAGATGGGAACTTGCATTATTATAAGAGGGAGTTGAAATACTTGCCTCTGATAGAAACACAAGTGACAACACAGTCACTCTTTCGAGATTCCCATACTGGCCTCAACCCTGCTAATCTCTGCACTGACTACAATTTAGTTGACTATCTAATGGCACAATCTGCCCTATCAACTATTTCTGACTTGAATTGCAATACTATTCGCTTGAGTCTGAAAATCGATGATGCATACTCTTCGATAAACTATATATACATCAAAGCAATACTTCAGTTGGCGAACAATCTAGAGTGTCATCTTAAATCGCAGAATCAAAATTATATTACTACCTTTCGCATATATACTTTATTGATATACTATTCCCAACAACAACAACAATCCCTTGTTTCAAATAATATACTTTATTGATATACTATTCTAAGATCTCGAAGAAATACCACTAGATATAATACACTCCACTATAATCCAAGTCCCAGTTACAATATTCGCACATTTCCAATTTAACATGCAATTCAACTTGATTTGTATGTAATAATTTCTATTCCATCTGAGAAACATGGTTTTAAAATAAAGACTGCAATTCCACACTTCAAATTAACCATTTTCATTAAGCATCAAAGAAACTATTTAAAATTATTGTACTATCTCAAAACTCCGTCAATCCCCAAATAGCCCCACCAGCCGGAACTATCACCACCACCTCCGATTGGCTATGCCACCGCTGTGACCAGCTCACCGGATTTCGGCGCGCCCCCCTCTCTCTCTCTCTCTTCGCGCGGCTATCGCCGCCTCCTTCCCCGACCAACGCGGCTAAGCCGCCTCTCCGCGGCTGTTTTGGCCGCTAATGTAGGTCCTTCTCGAACCCATTTGCAAAGCCCCTACACAATGTAACGCCTGTAGTATTTAACTTATATATATACTACAGTATTTCATTTTTGGTGATATATGAAATTTCGTGTTTTAATTGCCAAAGTATGTGAATTTGACTCGTTTATTGTTACGTGACTTTCGTATATCGTTAGAATATGCTTGTATGATTTATGATGTATAATTCTCGCTACGCGATCAAATAATATTACTAGTCGCGACGGTTTTGACTTTATATTAATAAATGTGATCGTTGTCGCCAACCGATTTAATAATAACAGAGAATGAAACAATTTAGTGATATTTGATAATTGCGAGTAGCCGATAAACTTTGACTTGTAAAATAGCGATTTGATATATATACTCTTCTCGAGATTTTACGTGTATTATATTCGTGTTTTATATTTGTGTGTGATATGTATATTAGAACTCTACTTGTAATATTTCTTTTAAAATTCATTCCTTGTCCAAAATTTTTGAAAACTATTTTATTAAACTTCTAAAATCTCATATTATTTGTGATATTAATTTCATGATTTATAGATTTGTACTTTATTTACTGAAACTCTTTCTTTTAATACTCTTTTAATCACACTTTTATTATTTATCAAATGTCTACATTACCCTTGCATGCAAACACCACCTACATTGCTTCCAAGGACAAGCTAGACATTTCCAACCCCACTAACACTTTTCTAGTCAAAAGAGGGGTCAAAGCAAGCATATAGCTCCACTTGTCACACCCCCTTTCACCCACCAAAACCCTCATTTCTCTCCTCTCTCTCTCACTTCTCTCATTTCTCTCTACTCCCTCATCTCCCTCTCGGCCGAATCTCACTCTATACCTCTCTCTACCATTTTTTTTATTCTTCATCATTTCAAGCTTTTGGAGGCCAAAACTTTCATCACTCAAGCTTGTATCTTCACTTTAAGGTTAGAACTTGTGTTGCATGTTGAATTTGGAACCTAAATGGGGCCTTAGTTCTTATGAGCTTAGGGTCACCATTTTGGAGGTTCCTAAAGATGAACTTGATGTGTTTTTGGAGAGGTTTTATACCTTCATTTGGCCAAAACACACATGTTTCATCACATTCGGCCAGGACCTTTAAGGGAGCCGAATGAAATGGATTTTTGGTGGTTGGTTTTGAGAATGAATTGATGTTATGCTTATGGTTTTGAAAATATTTGATCCTTTACAATATGTTTTATAAAGTTTTAGAGCTTGCATGTTATGATTTGTACAAGAAATGTGTGAAATTAGTTATCTTATTCCATGATCTTTCGAATGGATCCTATATGTGATGATTTGGAGTTTTTAACTTGATGCATGCTATTGTTCTTGTGAAATATGGTTAGTTCTTAACATGTATGATAGTTTACAATGATAATCAGTAGCTATATTGAGAGTACCATGTTCATATATTCGAAATTTTGCTCATATATGCACCCTGAAAATTCTGCTTTGTTTTGGCTCATTATTTTGCTTCGGCATTGTATATTATTTGGATAAAAATTGTGGTATCTTGCTTGGTGAGGATAGACAGTAGATATATGCATCATATAGAGTAGGTTTGGAAGGGAGTAAAGGTGGAAGGAGTCACACACACACTTAGGCAGATTTTTACACCTTAGAAACCATGAGAAATGAAGGTGTTATGCTTAGGCCCTCATAGGCCCAAGTCACCTGGAGTTGGGACTTGGTATATACAAGTCTCCAGTAGCCATAAAAGTCATAAAAATAATCATTAACATAGATGCACACACACATTTCAGGGTACACCCCAGAACAGGGCACATTGTGGTCATTTGCACTTTTGAGTGTTAAAAACCTTGTCAATGATGAGGCCCTCATGGGGCCTTGATTTATATGAGTTTAGGGAAGTCTTAGGAAGCTATTTGAGTCATTGGATTGGTGTAGTGAGTGAGTTTAGTGAGTTTCAAGTTGGTAAGATCATGGCAGTCCCCACAGCAAGTCAAGATGTTCTGTGCCAACTTGGCATGGAGGCCCAAGGAGGCCTGAGCAAGGCCTTAGTGTAATTCCAAGTGCACAACTTAGATTTAAGTCTTAGGTATCCATAGGAGTCACAATTGCACCAAGGCACATGGTGGAAACACTTGTTTTTGCCAAAACCCCCAAGAGGTGCCAAACTGCCTAGGAAGAATGGTCACTTTAGTGCACTAGTTTTTAAGGACCCATCTAGGCAAGGCCTTTGAGTCACATCACATCATAATGTTAGTTTAGGATTGTACCAAGCTATAGAAAATTAGTTTGGAGACAATACCTTAAGTGGAGATACCTCATTTCCACTAAAGAACACAAGTGTCACACATGGAGCCACATTCTAGTACCAACTTAGGGTGCATTGCATTTGAGTGTGTCATCAGTGAGGCCTTGACCTCATATTGAGTCCATGGTTATTTTTAAGTCATATTAGATAGTGCAAGTTAGTTTAAGTCAATGCACTTAGTGTAGATGCATTATTTTTACCAAGGCACCCAAGTGTCGCCAAGGTAAGCATACTAGTAAGTCACTTAGGTTGCACTTCACTTGTAAGTCTTGGGAGGTGGGGCACAAGTGTGCCCTACTAATAATTGGTTAAGTTGAGGTCAGTAGAGTATAGTTAGGAGGTATTGGTCTTAGACCTTATGTGTTACTTGATTAATTGCTTAAGTGACTTAAGTATAATTAGAGGATCATTAAGTGATATTAGTTAAGTAACAAAATGCCATGCTTTACTTGTTATGTGCATTACTTGATGATTATGTTACTTGTTTTAATTAAGTTTAAGCGTATATTTTATATATATGTATATATTTATTTATATATATATATATATATATTTATACACGAAAGGGTAGTTAGCATTATAGTGACGAGGATACTATTAATTATAGGTGCAAGTAGGAGGCCAGGTAAGGAACCCCTAGAAGCATCTATACAAGAGCTCAGTAAGCTTAGTCCAGGAAAGTGAAATTCTTCCTTTATACTTGCTTAATAATGGTATACCCTGTGAATGTTGAATTACTGTTTACTTAGAACTGAATTACCCCATCACCCCTTATGATCAAAACCTTGGATTCCAATAATACCCTTAATACTTGAAGTAACTTTTTCATATAATATCACCCTACACCCACATGATTATACTCCAATAGTCCTTTGATGAATAGTGAGAACTTGATACCCCACATTAACCTGAATTATCTCTTTTGGAACCCTGATCTTAATAATATCCCTTACTTAGAAAGATCACTTATATTTTGAAAATACCCTTACTTATGACTTGTCTTTGATCAAGACCCCTTTTTTTGAAAATGAATTGAATTGATATGACCTTAAAAAGGAATTGGTTAATAATTTATTAAGACTGAGGCGCCAGTCAATTATTGCAGCATCAGTAGCGGGGAGCCTGATGTCTGTTTATTGCCAATGTGTGCCGAGGATCCTCCCTGGTTGAATCACTTTATGTGGTTCGGAGCTTGGTGTGGGCTGATCACCCCTCAATGCTCGTAGCGTTGTGTGTTCCCAATTCCAATAAACTTGTTATCTCACTTTGCACCTTTACTTGTGATTATACTTTGTGATATCTATTGTCGCTTTTGCACTTGTTTATACTGCATATTGTGAACTGTTATATATACTGCTTTCACTTGCTGAGCTTATCGCTCATATATATTGTTGTTTGTTATAACCCTTCAGTGAAACCCGAGAATGGCCCGATTCAAGCAGACCGCCCGTAAGACCACCTCTGGCAATGGGATTGCATATCGCCGTATGATGGAGTAGGTTGGGAACTTGTAGTTCCCTAGTTATTGTCTTTTGAACTTTTGGGGTTTAAAATTTGTAGTAATGACTTAGACTTAAATTTGGATTTTAATTTGGGTTTGTAATAACTTAAGATGTTGTTCATACTCATTCCTGGTGATTCCGGGAGTGTGGATTTAGACTTGTAGATTAATATTTTATAATTCCGTAGTTTAATTATCTTTCGTGTTGTGCATGCTTTAGTCGGTTATTATAGTGGGTCCGTCACAGTTGGTATCAGAACGACAGGTTTGAGTCACTGAACAACATAGGATAAATGAATATAAGATAGGATTTAGAGGTTAAGATGAACTTAGATCATGTGGGACTTGGGGCGTTAGAATCTTTTAAGTTTTCTCACCCTTTTTATTATAACCGCGTATATATATATATAACTGTTGGCAAGCATCGTCATCATCTAGTCCCAGATTGTCGACTACTGTTCCGTTCCCGCTTTACGAGCAAATGGTGTGGCTTACTGACCGACTCGAGGGCCAGAACACGATTCTCCAGCACCGGATTGACCAGCTGTACCGTGACGACTTTGATGATGAAGGCAACCATCCCCGTTTGATTGCTAGGGTCGAGGAGATCATTCGTATGGCTGAGGACCGTTTGGCAGCTATTCCACCCTACCGCGAGCGTGAGAGCCATATCACTTTGATCGCCATTACTGACGAGCTCCGCCGTGTGATCAGCAGTCTTCGTGAGCTCGTTGCCAGTCCACCAGCTTCATATGCATCATCATCATCCACCTAGACTATCTCTTAGTCTATTTATTTCTATTATCATGTTATCCGTACTTTGACTTTCCATTTCGTACTTGTACCCCGGATTGTTTCGGGAAGACTTATTCGTACTTTGTTTTTCGTTGGTACTTTGACTTGCACTTTATTCCGAACTAATGTTTAATATTCGCACTTTGACCATTTATCTCATTTTGCTATCATATTGTCATGCCATGTTTAAATAGAAATTTCCATGTTAAACCTTTAGAACTTGATTATGCTTAATCCTTTCCAACATATCATGAAAATGACCTTGACCGAATAATTATACCTTTGCAATATGATACCTTAGACTTTAATAATACACGCACATACCATGATGCCATGATAACAACAATAAACCTTTACATTGTGAATAACTCTTGAATAATACCTTTGTACCCGATATTTCCCTTTGATATCACATGTATGCATATATTGAACTGTGAATAAGCTTTTCTTATCTAAATTCAGAATCATGCCTCCTCGAAGAAACCGCAACACCAACAATGAAAATACCGAAGAACCACCACCAACCTTGGCTCAACTTATGCAACTTCTTCACCAACAATATGTCACCCTTGCTCAACAACAACAATTACTTCAACAACTCCAACAACAACAACAAGCACCTCCACCACCACCTACTACCTTCAAATCTTTTCAAGCTGTGAAACCACCCGAGTTCCGAAGAACTCAAGACCCTGTTGAAGCTCAATCTTGGCTTAAGGAGATGGAGAAGGCTTTGACACTAGCTGTGGTGACCGATGATAAGAAAGTTGAATATGCCTCCTATTTTCTGAAAGATGAAGCAAACTACTGGTGGGAGTCAGCACGTGCTTTGGAAGAAGGTGATGTAATTGCTTGGGACAGGTTTAAAAAGATTTTTCTAGACAAGTATTTTCCAAGATATATGCAAACTCAGATGGAGTTAAAGTTCTTTGAATTGAAGCAAGAAGGAATGACTGTTGGAGAATATGAGAAGAAATTTACAGAATTGGCAAGGTTCGTGGGAGATTATGTGGACACGGACGAGAAAAGAGCAAAGAGATTTCAACAAGGATTGAAGCCTTGGCTACGAAGCAGAGTGGCTGCTTTTGAATTGGCCATATATGCTGATGTGGTCCAGAAGGCAATGGTAATTGAAGGAGAAAGTGACCAGAATCAGAAGGAGAAGGATAACAAGAAGAGAAAGTTTGGGAATAATGGTGAAGTTTCGGCTCAAGGGAGCCAAAAGGGGAAGGATTTCAAGAAGTTTGGATTTCAGAGTCTAGGAGGACCCCGAGGTTTCAAGAAAGGTGATAATAGGAATGTGAAGAAGATTCAAGGACCGAGTGGTCAAAGGAGTCAACAAGCAAATTCAGAATGCAAGTTCTGCAACAAGAAACACACGGGAAATTGTAATAAGGCTGATATTGTCTGTTTCAAGTGCAACTCGAAGGGTCATTATGCAAACGAGTGCCAGAACCCGAAGCCTTCTGTTACATGTTTCAAGTGTGGGAAGACCAGTCACATGTCAAGGGATTGTAAAGCTTGTGGAACCAGCAAGTTGATGCAATTGGTAGCTACCCCTTACAATTAAGGAATGACATCTTCTGCTCCAATTCTACAATTACCTTCTACTCAAGTTTTTGAGTCTGCAACTCCTGTTTTCCATTCCTCTTATCCGGCTCAAGCAAGGACATTCAACATGAATATCAAGGATGCTGTTCAGAGTTCTGAGGTTGTGGCAGGTACGCTTTTTGTCAACAACATCCATGCTAAAGTGCTATTTGATTCTGGAGCTACTAGATCTTTCATATCTGAATCTTTTGTTGGCAAGTTGAATTGTGAAATTGAACCGTTAGCTGAACCCTTATCTATTATTGTTGCTAATCAAGAACAAGTATCTGTTAGAAGTATTTGCCCCCGGTGTACTATAGAGATTTCTGGCTATAGTTTTCCTGCTTCCCTTATACGTTTTCGATTAGGAGAATTTGATGTCATATTAGGTATGGATTGGTTAGCAGAAAATGGTGCTTAAATAGATTGTAAGAAGAAGAAGATAATTCTTAAGTCTCCTAAAGGCAAGAGAGTAGAATTCAAAGGGCAGAAACAAGCTAAGACATTTCTGACGATAATTGAAGCTAAGAAATTGTTAAGACAAGGCTGTGAAGGTTATTTGGCTCATGTGATTGATAGATCTAAAGAGACGCCGAACATAGAAAGTATTCCGATAGTTAACGAGTTTCTTGATGTATTTCCTGACGATCTTCCTGGATTGCCTCCCGACCGTCAAATTGAGTTTTCTATCGACTTAGCACCCGGCACGGAACCAGTTTCAAAGCAACCGTATCGAATGGCACTGTTCGCAGAAATCTACACGCAAGCGCACGTGATCACAAGTAATATATTAAGTTCGATCCCACAGAGACTGGTGAATTAAGAATACGCACCTATGCAACAATGTATGATCAATTTTCACTGCCAAGACAATTAACAAGGATGGTTTCTTTTATACTAATAACTAAATTTACTAATCAAATTCAGAATAGGAAAACACATGGGATTCTAACTTCATTATCGAATTCATCTAGAATTGAAATTACTGATTAACATGCGACTGTTGATCCTAATCAGACAACACGGAAGTAATACATGCCAACTCTCGTTGCACACATATCATACCAATCAAAATCCGCAATTAAGACAGAAATCTCATGGACACCAACAAAGCTCAGACCCTATATCTCTATAGCGGTAGTGTAAGCAGAGAGGTTTAATAACAAGTCGTCTATCGTGATTACACAGGGTGATAAAAATAGTTCAAGTCTACCACAAATTATGCTTCATTCACATAATCCTATGTTTACATGGCATAGTTCTAAATTCAATCATCCACTCTCGCTTCAGAAAGAATTAACAAACAACTCAGAAGTTAGCTACGCTTCTAAGAAGAATAAGCACGGCTCATGCAAAGAAATCAACGTACGTCACAAAATCACATAATTAATATTCGTTACTAGACTACATCGATAAATCCATTAGAATCCCATGAAGGCGGTTAGTTCATAATCGAACTAATCGACATCATGGGTTCTAATGAAAACATGATAAATAAAAGACAAGAATTAAACGGAATAAAAATGCTTGAATAAATTATAAAGATCACACGTTACAGATTTGATGTTCACGATCTCGCTCGAAACTGTCACTTCCTCGCGAAGAACGATCCAATACAAACTGATAATGTCCTTGATTACTAGAGAAAAAAAATTGAATAATACGATATTCTACTACTCTAAAACTACTTGGAGGCTAGGGTTTTACACACGAGAAATTAAATTACATTGACCAAGTCAACCGGGCCTCGACCGCTGCGAAAATCCATCAGAAAAGCTGTAAAAATCGGCCCGGGGAAGTTCTGCTGGGCGCGGCCGCGCTAAACTAGCGCAGGCGCGCTAGTTGCAGCAGTCTGTAGCGTGGGCGCGCTAACAAGTAGCGCGGGCGCGCTACTGTCTGTCTTGGCAGCTCCGTTTCTTCGTTTCTCGCTCGTTCTCGCGTGCATGTCCTTCCTCGCTTCTAGTACCACTTCCGTAGGTGATCACGGTTGCATTTAGCATATGCAACAAGCCCTTTAAACCCCTAGATAGCTCTAGTGGACGAGTGTGCTCTCGTGAGGGTTTGTAGAAGATATACCCACAAAATCCCAAGTCGCGATGAATCCACAATTCTCTATTCTTGCAAATAATGCACCAAAACCAACCTAAAATGATAGAAAATCACTTCATCACCTCAACTCGTGACCTGCACAGAAAAACAATAAAAACACATCAAAAGACACTAAACACTTAAGTACAATCAACCAATTTAAGTGGAAATGAAGGCCTATAAGTGTGTATAAATACCACTTATCACACCCCCAAACTTAAACTGATGCTTGTCCTCAAGCGTCAACGACACTATACAATAATACAATGCAATGCGTGGATGCAACTACGTGATGAATGAGTAAACTATGAAGTAATTGCCTTGCCAATCATAATACCTCAGATTGTGCTAATGTTCTCGAATTTCACTTCTCTCGCTACCAAGTTAATTACTCTTCTATTTACAAGTGTGGAGTGCCCGTGTGTGCAAGCATGCTCTTTTATTGAGACAAGACAAAAACTACTATTCCCACAGAATCCCAATCAAGAATCGTAAAAGTTTAAAACTAACACCCCGTCACTCAAGTCCAACTAAAATCCAAGGTCCCAAAGAATGTCCACACCCTTCTATTTTATTCACTATATTATTTTTTTTTCTTTTTATTGGTGATTAATTGCTTGGTCTAAGGTCAGAGCGCTTCGCAGTGTAAATGCGTTACGAACACCACAAGACTTCACACACCAATTATTCACTCTATTCTAGTGGTTTATTTAACCGTGCAATGGTTGAGATCCCTAAAGATTTATGCACTAGTACCCATGTAGCGAGCGTTGGGTCAACAATCCCAAACCACGAAGGGCTTTAGGTTGTTAGGCACAAAGTCCCCTCAGACTTAATTACTCGAGTACTAATGAGCTCAACCTAGTTAATTCTACCACTTATTTTTTTAGTGAATTTATTTACTACTTTTTTTTTCTTTTTTTTTTTCTAGAAAGGTATATCTACTCCTCAGTTCCCCCAAACTTAAGATTTACAGACCTAAGCTGAAGGATGCTCAATTCAATCCTAGAATTCATGGAATTTCGTCTAAATCCTATCTCAAGAACATATGTGAATTACAATTTCCAACACAAGCAATTTTCAAGTACTAACCTAGCAATGCAATTGAAACTACTAATCAAGAACTACGCACATAACTCATCATAGGCAATTAGCTTGGCTTAACTTCATAATTCATGCAAATGCTCGTGATACTAACTACGACAATTACCACTAAACATGTAAAATAATAAAAAAAAATGAGAAAACTAGAAAGAAAACGTGAGAAAATAAAAAAAACGTGAGAAATAATCAAAGCAAAATAAAATAAACGTGAACTACATGAACTAACTAACACATGCAATAATAAACTACATTATAATAATATGCTCTTCCTTAGATTACCACCCCCAAACTTAAAATTTTCAATGTCCCCATTGGAAGTGATAAAAAGGCTAGAGCACCCACATACCTACTCGGAGTCCGAGTCCTCCCCCTCCTCTGCAGGAGGTGAATCAGGTGGAGGATACTGCATCCCCGCTCCGAATACTGGCCACTGAACTGTGACCCCCTGTGCCTGAAAAGCACTACCTAGAGCCTGTGTCAAATCAAACGCAAACCTCTGGTGGATGTCATGCATGGTGTCCATCCGTCTCGCTAATCGGCGATAATGAACATCTCCCATCGGTTCGGAGCTCCTCTCCGTCTGAGAAGTACCAGCTCCAGAAGCTCTAGTCTGCTCCCTCCTCACAAATGTTGGGCGTCCCCCTGGCATCTCATCATATATGTATCCGAGGCCTCGAGGGTGGGGAACTCCTCCATCCCACTCTGTCATCCGACTGATCGCCGAATGATCAATAGGTGTTGCCGGCAACTGTAATTGCTCGTTGGCTGGCCAACGCACACCACTCGATCGACAGAGCTTCGTAACAATTGTGCCATATGGAATGGCACCAGTGGTTCCTCCCTGTAAGAACCTCAGAATCCCCTGATGAATAACATGTCCCAGATCAATATACTTGCCCGAGACAATCCCAAAGAGCAGAATAGCTCTATCCACTGTCACCTCATGCCCATGTGAAGATGGCATGATGTTAGCACAGATGAAGGCGTTCCACGCCTTCGCATACCGGTTCAACGCGGCTGCTGGAAACGAAACATGTGCCGGCAAAGGAGGTGCAGTCATCTTCCAAGTCGTGTCCGGCACACACATATCATACACCAACCGCTCAAGATCAACCGGATCATCATCAAACCGGCGTTTAGCACGCCCGATCCTCTCAACAACCCAATCTTCTTCATTACGGCGCTTGGCACGCCCCCCAATCACTCTACGGATCGCCTCCGCACTATAATCCACCCGGATTCCCCGCACCACCGTGAATCCATCTCGATTCTCCTTGGCATTAGCATAAAACTCTCGAATAATAGCCAAGGGAACCGCCTCCGGAGCCTCGCAAAAAGACTCCCAACCCCGTTCCTGAATCATGTTCAACAGCTCACCATCTTCCGCCGTGGGTAAGAATCCCCTCTCCTTAACTAACGACTTATTCATAAGCCATTGAAACTCGGTTCGTGCACCATCGGAGGTGAACTCAACCTCACCCATCGAGGAAGAATCGCTAGATGTGGGGGCTTGGGTGCTTGGTCCTTGTGATCTACGGGCTCTTTTGGGTGCCATTGGTAGAGATTTAGAGTTGCAAGAGTTTTGTGTGTAGTGGGTTTGAGAGATTCGTAGGTGGTTGTGTGTATGGATGTGTATATATGATTAGGGTTTATAGAATTATAATGGGAATTGGAGATGGGTTTTGTGTTTATATAAGGATTTGAGAGCTGAGTTAGGGTTTTGGAGGATATATTTCGGGCTAGGCATGCAAAATTAGGATTGTGGGCTTTTAAAAACGAAAAGAAAATATTTTTGGGAGAAATTTCGAGCTCCTGGACAGTCAGTAGCGCGGCCGCGCTAAGTGTAGCGCGGGCGCGCTGGACACTTTAGCGCGGGCGCGCTGGACACTAGCGCGGGCGCGCTAGTGTCTGACATCCCGGGCTGATTTTTCTCGTTTTTGTGTTTTTGAGGTTTACAATGGTACAATGTGGTTCCAATGCGTGGGTTGCCTCCCACGAAGCGCTTGTTTAACGTCGTTAGCTCGACGTGAAGTCCAGAATTAATCCGATTCCGATGAAGTATCCTGTGGAGGATACCTCGTTCCATAACCAAACGAATCCCAAGTAATGTTAACATCTAGTGCCAGGAATGCTTCAGCAAGAGAGTCCGTTAATATATCAGCAAAGCGACCAATTCGTTCTTCCACCGCGTCAATACGCCTGATTATCCTTCGGTACTGTACCTCATTCAATGTTGAATCAGCAGGTGATTGAATCACAGATTGACTACTCGCACTGCTAGAGAGTAGGGGACAAGTGTCTCCACATGCATTAGGAATTGAGTCTGAGTGAGCTCTAATTCTGTGCCAGTTAGTCATCTGAATTTCCTGAGTGACTTCGATCACTTCATCATTCTCTGATTCTTCCTCTTTTGGAATTTTCCACTTTAGGTCTCTGTGCTCAGCAGCAGCCAGGTTCTCTATCAGTTCGTAAGCATCCTCGAAGCTTTTGCTCCACAAGTTTCCTCCAGCTGCCACGTCTAACTCTGCTCTACATTGATCATTAAGACCCCTGTAGAAATAATGAATTGCCATTCCAGGAGGCATGCCATCTTCATTGAGATTTGCGAGAATCTTCTTGAACCGGTCCCAAGCTAGACAAAGATATTCTCCCGAGAATTGAGAGAATTTACTTTCGGTGTTTTTGATAGCTGATACTTTAATTAGAGGATAAAACCTTGCGCAGAATATTTTCTCCAATTTGTTCCAGCTATTAGTAGTGCTTGCCGAGAGAGAGATAAACCACGATCGTGCTACATCACGTAGCGTGAACGGAAAGAGTCTCAGCTTCACCAGATCCTTAGGTCCGATATTGAAATCCAATTCAGTAATGAATTTCTCGAAATTCCTTAGATGCAGGTTTGGGTCCTCGAGAACAGACCCCCCGAATTGAATAGTATCTTGCAGCTTAAGAATGATTGATGGCTTGATGCGAATACCACTGGCTGATATCGCTGGCTCAATTGTGTCAGCCTGAGTATCATTGATTTTCAAACAAGAAAATTTACGTGACGCCTCATCAACTGCTGTCCTAGTATACTCCATTGTTTCAGAATCAGAAGACGAAGATGAAGATGAATCAATTGCTTTTTACGAGCTTGAGAACGTGTTAGCATAAACGCGATCCAAGTACCTGAAATAAAGAAAAGAAGAAAAGTGAGAAGAGAATAGAATCCTAGTCAGTGAATTTTAATGCACACTGATGACAAGTACATAAACTAATTAATTAACACCGAGTCCCCGGCAGCGGCGCCAAAAACTTGTTCGCAGAAATCTACACGCAAGCGCACGTGATCACAAGTAATATATTAAGTTCGATCCCACAGAGACTGGTGAATTAAGAATACGCACCTATGCAACAATGTATGATCAATTTTCACTGCCAAGACAATTAACAAGGATGGTTCTTTTATACTAATAACTAAATTTACTAATCAAATTCAGAATAGGAAAACACATGGGATTCTAACTTCATTATCGAATTCATCTAGAATTGAAATTACTGATTAACATGCGACTGTTGATCCTAATCAGACAACACGGAAGTAATACATGCCAACTCTCGTTGCACACATATCATACCAATCAAAATCCGCAATTAAGACAGAAATCTCATGGACACCAACAAAGCTCAGACCCTATATCTCTATAGCGGTAGTGTAAGCAGAGAGGTTTAATAACAAGTCGTCTATCGTGATTACACAGGGTGATAAAAATAGTTCAAGTCTACCACAAATTATGCTTCATTCACATAATCCTATGTTTACATGGCATAGTTCTAAATTCAATCATCCACTCTCGCTTCAGAAAGAATTAACAAACAACTCAGAAGTTAGCTACGCTTCTAAGAAGAATAAGCACGGCTCATGCAAAGAAATCAACGTACGTCACAAAATCACATAATTAATATTCGTTACTAGACTACATCGATAAATCCATTAGAATCCCATGAAGGCGGTTAGTTCATAATCGAACTAATCGACATCATGGGTTCTAATGAAAACATGATAAATAAAAGACAAGAATTAAACGGAATAAAAATGCTTGAATAAATTATAAAGATCACACGTTACAGATTTGATGTTCACGATCTCGCTCGAAACTGTCACTTCCTCGCGAAGAACGATCCAATACAACTGATAATGTCCTTGATTACTAGAGAAAAAAATTGAATAATACGATATTCTACTACTCTAAAACTACTTGGAGGCTAGGGTTTTACACACGAGAAATTAAATTACATTGACCAAGTCAACCGGGCCTCGACCGCTGCGAAAATCCATCAGAAAAGCTGTAAAAATCGGCCCGGGGAAGTTCTGCTGGGCGCGGCCGCGCTAAACTAGCGCAGGCGCGCTAGTTGCAGCAGTCTGTAGCGCGGGCGCGCTAACAAGTAGCGCGGGCGCGCTACTGTCTGTCTTGGCAGCTCCGTTTCTTCGTTTCTCGCTCGTTCTCGCGTGCATGTCCTTCCTCGCTTCTAGTACCACTTCCGTAGGTGATCACGGTTGCATTTAGCATATGCAACAAGCCCTTTAAACCCCTAGATAGCTGTAGTGGACGAGTGTGCTCTCGTGAGGGTTTGTAGAAGATATACCCACAAAATCCCAAGTCGCGATGAATCCACAATTCTCTATTCTTGCAAATAATGCACCAAAACCAACCTAAAATGATAGAAAATCACTTCATCACCTCAACTCGTGACCTGCACAGAAAAACAATAAAAACACATCAAAAGACACTAAACACTTAAGTACAATCAACCAATTTAAGTGGAAATGAAGGCCTATAAGTGTGTATAAATACCACTTATCAGGCACCGGCAGAAATGAAGGAGTTGGCCAAGCAATTGCAAGAGTTGTTAGATAAAGGAGTTATAAGGCCGAGTGTATCCCCGTGGGGAGCTCCAGTTCTTTTGTGAAGAAAAAAGACGGAAGCATGAGATTGTGCATCGACTATAGAGAATTGAAGAAGTTGACAATCAAGAATAGGTTTCCTTTGCCTCGAATCGACGACTTATTTGATCAACTCAAAGGAGCAACTTACTTTTCGAAGATTGACTTGCATTCAGGATATCATCAATTGAAGATTAAGCTAGAAGACATCCCAAAGACCGCTTTCAGAACTCGGTATGGGCATTACGAGTTTCTAGTTATGGCGTTCGGATTGACAAACGCACCAGCCGCCTTCATGGATTTGATGAACCATGTATTCAAGAAGGATTTAGATAAGTTCATCATTGTATTCATCGATGATATTCTCATATACTCGAAATCTAAAGAAGAACATGCTGAACACCTGAGGATAACTTTGGAAACTTTAAGGAAGGAGAAGCTGTATGCAAAGTTCTTTAAATGTCAATTTTGGCTACGAGAAGTGCAGTTTTTAGGGCATATTGTTCGAAGTGAAGGTATCGAGTGGATCCAGCAAGATAGAAGCTGTAATGAATGGGAGAGGCCAAAGACCCCAACTGAATTAAGAAGTTTCATGGGATTGACCGGATACTATCGAGGTTCGTGAAAGATTTCTCAAAGATTGCAGTGCCGTTGACAAGATTGACTCGGAAGAATGAGAAGTGTGAATGGACCGACAAATGTGAAAGAGTTTTCAAGAGTTGAAATAGAAGTTAGTCACCGCTCCAGTTTTGGCTTTGCCAGATGACCAAGGGAGATTCTGTTATCTACAGTGATGCGTCGTATAAAGGATTAGGTTGTGTCTTACTGCAACACGGGAAAGTGATAGCCTACGCGTCAAGACAACTCAAGCCACACGAACAAAGATATCTGACTCATGACTTGGAATTGGCAGCAATTGTGTTTGCTTTGAAGCTTTGGAGACACTATCTTTATGGCGAGAAGTTTGAGATATTCACTGATCACAAAAGCTTGAAGTACATTTTCACGTAAAAAGAGTTGAACATGAGGCAGCGAAGATGGTTGGAATTGATTAAAGACTACGACTACACGATTAGTTATCATCCCGGAAAGCGAACGTAGTAGCAATCGTTAAGTCGCAAGAAAGGTTGAATAGTTGACTTGGTTCAAGAACTTCACAGGAATTGAGAAAGGAACCTAATTCGAGCTTGTGCACCTCAGAAATGATGTACCATGACTTTTCAGCCTTAGTTGATGGAAAAGATAAAGAAGTGCCAAGAAGAAGAATGAGCTCCCCACGGATACACTCGGCCTTATAACTCCTTTATCTAACAACTCTTGCAATGCTTGGCCAACTCCTTCAAGTCTGCCGGGGCCTGATAAGTGGTATTTATACACACTTATAGGCCTTCATTCCACTTAAATTGGTTGATTGTACTTAAGTGTTTAGGTCTTTTGATGTGTTTTTAGTGTTTTTCTGTGCAGGTCACGAGTTGAGGTGATGAAGTGATTTCTATCATTTTAGGTTGGTTTGGTGCATTATTTGCAAGAATAGAGAATTGTGGATTCATCACGACTTGGGATTTTGTGGGTACCTCTTCTACAAACCCTCACGAGAGCACACTCGTCCACTACAGCTATCTAGGGGTTTAAAGGGCTTGTTGCCTATGCTAATGCAACCGTGATCACCTACGGAAGTGGTACTAGAAGCGAGGAAGGACATGCACGCGAGAACGAGCGAGAAACGAAGAAACGGAGCTGCCAAGAACAGACAGTAGCGCGCCCGCGCTACGTGTTAGCGCGCCCGCGCTACAAACTGCTGCAACTAGCGCGCCTGCGCTAGTTAGCGCGGCCGCGCCCAGCAGAACTCCCCGGGCCGATTTTTACAGCTTTTTAGATGGATTTTCGCAGCGGTCGAGGCCCGGTGACTTGGTCAATGAATTTTAATTTCTCGTGTGTAAAACCCTAGCCTCCAAGTAGTTTTAGGTAGTAGAAATATCGATATTCAATTTTTTTCTCTAGTAATCAGGACATTATCAGTTGTAGTTGGATCGTTCTTCGCGGGAAGTGACAGTTTTCGAGCGAGATCGTGAACATCAAATCTGTAACGTGTGATCTTTATAATTTATTCAAGCATTTTTATTCCGTTTTAATTCTTGTCTTTTATTTATCATGTTTTCATTAGAACCCATGATGTCGATTAGTTCGATTATGAACTAACCGCCTTCATGGGATTCTAATGGATTTATCGATGTAGTCTAGTAACGATATTAATTATGTGATTTTGTGACGTACGTTGATTTCTTTGCATGAGCCGTGCTTATTCTTTTAGAAGCGTAGCTAAATTCGAGTTGTTTGTAATTCTTTCTGAGCGAGAGTGGATGATTGAATTTAGAACTATGCATGTAAACATAGGATTATGTGAATGAAGCATAATTTGTGGTAGACTTGAACTATTTTTATCACCCTGTGTAATCACGATAGACGACTTGTTATTAAACTCTCTGCTTACACTACCGCTATAGAGATATAGGGTCTGAGCTTTGTTGGTGTCCATGAGATTTCTGTCTTAATTGCGGATTTGATTGGTATGATATGTGTGCAACGAGAGTTGGCATGTATTACTTCGTGTTGTCTGATTAGGATCAACAGTCGCATGTTAATCAGTAATTTCAATTCTAGATGAATTCGATAATGAAGTTAGAATCCCATGTGTTTTCCTATTCTGAATTTGATTAGTAATTTTAGTTATTAGTATAAAAGAAACCATCCTTGTTAATTGTCTTAGCAGTGATAATTGATCATACATTGTTGCATAGGTGCGTATTCTTAATTCACCAGTCTCTGTGGGATCGAACTTAATATATTACTTGTGATCACGTGCGCTTGCGTGTAGATTTCTGCGAACAAGTTTTTGGCGCCGCTGCCGGGGACTCGGTGTTAATTAATTAGTTTATGTACTTGTCATCAGTGTGCATTAAAATTCACTGACTAGGATTCTATTCTCTTCTCACTTTTCTTCTTTTCTTTATTTCAGGTACTTGGATCGCGTTTATGCTAACACGTTCTCAAGCTCGTAAAAAAGCAATTGATTCATCTTCATCTTCTTCTGATTCTGAAACAATGGATTATGCTAGGACAGCAGTTGGTGAGGCGTCACGTGAATTTTCTCGTTTGAAAATCAATGATAATCAGGCTGACACAATTGAGCCAGCGATATCAGCCAGTGGTATTCGCAATCAAGCCATCAATCATTCTCAAGCTGCAAGATACTATTCAATTTGGGGGGTCTGTTCTTGAGGACCCAAACCTGCATCTAAGGAATTTCGAGAAATTCATTACTGCATTGGATTTCAATATCGGACCTAAGGATCTGGTGAAGCTGAGACTCTTTCCATTCACGCTACGTGATGTAGCACGATCGTGGTTTATCTCTCTCTCGGCAAGCACTACTAATAGCTGGAACAAGTTGGAGAAAATATTCTGTACAAGGTTTTATCCTCTAATTAAAGTATCAGCTATCAAAAACACCGAAAGTAAATTCTCTCAATTCTCGGGAGAATATCTTTGTTTAGCTTGGGACCGGTTCAAGAAGATTCTCGCAAATCTCAATGAAGATGGCATGCCTCCTGGAATGGCAATTCATTATTTCTACAGGGTCTTAATGATCAATGTAGAGCAGAGTTAGACGTGGCAGCTGGAGGAAACTTGTGGAGCAAAAGCTTCGAGGATGCTTACGAACTGATAGAGAACCTGGCTGCTGCTGAGCACAGAGACCTAAAGTGGAAAATTCCAAAAGAGGAAGAATCAGAGAATGATGAAGCGGTCGAAGTCACTCAGGAAATTCAGATGACTAATGGCACAGAATTAGAGCTCACTCAGACTCAATTCCTAATGCATGTGGAGACACTTGTCCTCTACTCTCTAGCAGTGCGAGTAGTCAATCTGTAATTCAATCACCTGCTGATTCAACATTGAATGAAGCACAGTACCGAAGGATAATCAGGCGTATTGACGCGGTGGAAGAACGAATTGGTCGCTTTGCTGATATATTAACGGACTCTCTTGCTGAAGCATTCCTGGCACTAGATGTTAACATTACTTGGGATTCGTTTGGTTATGGAACGAGGTATCCTCCACAGGATACTTCATCGGAATCGGATTAATTCTGGACTTCACGTCGAGCTAACGACGTTAAACAAGCGCTTCGTGGGAGGCAACCCACGCATTGGAACCACATTGTACCATTGTAAACCTCAAAAACACAAAAACGAGAAAAATCAGCCCGGGTGTCAGACACTAGCGCGCCCGCGCTAGTGTCCAGCGCGCCCGCGCTAAAGTGTCCAGCGCGCCCGCGCTACACTTAGCGCGGCCGCGCTACTGACTGTCCAGGAGCTCGATTTTTCTCCCAAAAATATTTTCTTTTCGTTTTTAAAAGCCCACAATCCTAATTTTGCATGCCTAGCCCGAAATATATCCTCCAAAACCCTAACTCAGCTCTCAAATCCTTATATAAACACAAAACCCATCTCCAATTCCCATTATAATTCTATAAACCCTAATCATATATACACATCCATACACACAACCACCTACAATCTCTCAAACCCTACACACAAAACTCTTGCAACTCTAAATCTCTACAATGGCACCCAAAAGAGCCCGAAGATCACAAGGACCAAGCACCCAAGCCCCCACATCTAGCGATTCTTCCTCGATGGGTGAGGTTGAGTTCACCTCCGATGGTGCACGAACCGAGTTTCAACGGCTTATGAATAAGTCGTTAGTTAAGGAGAGGGGATTCTTACCCACGGCGGAAGATGGTGAGCTGTTGAACATGATTCAAGAACGGGGTTGGGAGTCTTTTTGCGAGGCTCCGGAGGCGGTTCCCTTGGCTATTATTCGAGAGTTTTATGCTAATGCCAAGGAGAATCGCGATGGATTCACGGTGGTGCGGGAATCCGGTGGATTATAGTGCGGAGGCGATCCGTAGAGTGATTGGGGGGCGTGCCAAGCGCCGTAATGAAGAAGATTGGGTTGTTGAGAGGATCGGGCGTGCTAAACGCCGGTTTGATGATGATCCGGTTGATCTTGAGCGGTTGGTGTATGATATGTGTGTGCCGGACACGACTTGGAAGATGACTGCACCTCCTTTGCCGGCACATGTTTCGTTTCCAGCAGCCGCGTTGAACCGGTATGCGAAGGCGTGGAACGCCTTCATCTGTGCTAACATCATGCCATCTTCACATGGGCATGAGGTGACAGTGGATAGAGCTATTCTGCTCTTTGGGATTGTCTCGGGCAAGTATATTGATCTGGGACATGTTATTCATCAGGGGATTCTGAGGTTCTTACAGGGAGGAACCACTGGTGCCATTCCATATGGCACAATTGTTACGAAGCTCTGTCGATCGAGTGGTGTGCGTTGGCCAGCCAACGAGCAATTACAGTTGCCGGCAACACCTATTGATCATTCGGCGATCAGTCGGATGACAGAGTGGGATGGAGGAGTTCCCCACCCTCGAGGCCTCGGATACATATATGATGAGATGCCAGGGGGACGCCCAGCATTTGTGAGGAGGGAGCAGACTAGAGCTTCTGGAGCTGGTACTTCTCAGACGGAGAGGAGCTCCGAACCGATGGGAGATGTTCATTATCGCCGATTAGCGAGACGGATGGACACCATGCATGACATCCACCAGAGGTTTGCGTTTGATTGACACAGGCTCTAGGTAGTGCTTTTCAGGCACAGGGGGTCACAGTTCAGTGGCCAGTATTCGGAGCAGGGATGCAGTATCCTCCACCTGATTCACCTCCAGCAGAGGAGGGGGAGGACTCGGACTCCGAGTAGGTATGTGGGTGCTCTAGCCTTTTTATCACTTCAATGGGGACATTGAAAATTTTAAGTTTGGGGGTGGTAATCTAAGGAAGAGCATATTATTATATGTAGTTTTTTATTATTGCATGTGTTAGTTAGTTCATGTAGTTCACGTTTTTATTTTTTGATTATTTCTCATTTTTTTATTTTCTCACGTTTTCTTTCTAGTTTTCTCATTTTTTTTATTATTTTTACATGTTTAGTGGTAATTGTCGTAGTTAGTATCACGAGCATTTGCATGAATTATGAAGTTAAGCCAAGTTAATTGCCTATGATGAGTTATGTGCGTAGTTCTTGATTAGTAGTTTCAATTGCAATGCTAGGTTAGTACTTGAAAATTGCTTGTGTTGGAAATTGTAATTCACATATGTTCTTGAGATAGGATTTAGACGAAATTCCATGAATTCTAGGATTGAATTGAGCACCCTTCAGCTTAGGTCTGTAAATCTTAAGTTTGGGGGAACTGAGGAGTAGATATACCTTTCTAGAAAAAAAAAAAGAAAAAAAAAAGTAGTAAATAAATTCACTAAAAAAAATAAGTGGTAGAATTAACTAGGTTGAGCTCATTAGTACTCGAGTAATTAAGTCTGAGGGGACTTTGTGCCTAACAACCTAAAGCCCTTCGTGGTTTGGGATTGTTGACCCAACGCTCGCTACATGGGTACTAGTGCATAAATCTTTAGGGATCTCAACCATTGCACGGTTAAATAAACCACTAGAAAGAGTGAATAATTGGTGTGTGAAGTCTTGTGGTGTTCGTAACGCATTTACACTGCGAAGCGCTCTGACCTTAGACCAAGCAATTAATCACCAATAAAAAGAAAAAAAATATATAGTGAATAAAATAGAAGGGTGTGGACATTCTTTGGGACCTTGGCTTTTAGTTGGACTTGAGTGACGGGGTGTTAGTTTTAAACTTTACGATTCTTGATTGGGATTCTGTGGGAATAGTATTTTTGTCTTGTCTCAATAAAAGAGCATGCTTGCACACACGGGCACTCCACACTTGTAAATAGAAGAGTAATTGACTTGGTAGCGAGAGAAGTGAAATTCGAGAACATTAGCACAATCTGAGGTATTATAATTGGCAAGGCAATTACTTCATAGTTCACTCATTCATCACGTAGTTGCATCCATGCATTGCATTGTATTATTGTATAGTGTCGTTGACGCTTGAGGACAAGCATCAGTTTAAGTTTGGGGGTGTGATAAGTGGTATTTATACACACTTATAGGCCTTCATTTCCACTTAAATTGGTTGATTGTACTTAAGTGTTTAGTGTCTTTTGATGTGTTTTATTGTTTTTTTCTGTGCAGGTCACGAGTTTGAGGTGATGAAGTGATTTTCTATCATTTTAGGTTGTTTTGGTGGCATTATTTGCAAGAATAGAGAATTGTGGATTCATCGCGACTTGGGATTTTGTGGGTATATCTTCTACAAACCCTCACGAGAGCACACTCGTCCACTAGAGCTATCTAGGGGTTTAAAGGGCTTGTTGCATATGCTAAATGCAACCGTGATCACCTACGGAAGTGGTACTAGAAGCGAGGAAGGACATGCACGCGAGAACGCGAGAAACGAAGAAACGGGCTGCCAAGACAGACAGTAGCGCGCCCGCGCTACTTGTTAGCGCGCCCACGCTACAGACTGCTGCAACTAGCGCGCCTGCGCTAGTTTAGCGCGCCGCGCCCAGCAGAACTTCCCCGGGCCGATTTTTACAGCTTTTCTGATGGATTTTCGCAGCGGTCGAGGCCCGGTTGACTTGGTCAATGTAATTTAATTTCTCGTGTGTAAAACCCTAGCCTCCAAGTAGTTTTTAGAGTATAGAATATCGTAGTATTCAATTTTTTCTCTAGTAATCAAGGACATTATCAGTTTGTATTGGATCGTTCTTCGCGAGGAAGTGACAGTTTCGAGCGAGATCGTGAACATCATCTGTAACGTGTGATCTTTATAATTTATTCAAGCATTTTTATTCCGTTTAATTCTTGTCTTTTATTTATCATGTTTTCATTAGAACCCATGATGTCGATTAGTTCGATTATGAACTAACCGCCTTCATGGGATTCTAATGGATTTATCGATGTAGTCTAGTAACGAATATTAATTACTGATTTGTGACGTACGTTGATTTCTTTGCATGAGCCGTGCTTATCTTCTTAGAAGCGTAGCTAACTTCTGAGTTGTTTGTTAATTCTTTCTGAAGCGAGAGTGGATGATTGAATTTAGAACTATGCCATGTAAACATAGGATTATGTGAATGAAGCATAATTTGTGGTAGACTTGAACTATTTTTATCACCCTGTGTAATCACGATAGACGACTTGTTATTAAACCTCTCTGCTTACACTACCGCTATAGAGATATAGGGTCTGAGCTTTGTTGGTGTCCATGAGATTTCTGTCTTAATTGCGGATTTTGATTGGTATGATATGTGTGCAACGAGAGTTGGCATGTATTACTTCCGGTTGTCTGATTAGGATCAACAGTCGCATGTTAATCAGTAATTTCAATTCTAGAATATGCTTGTCTGCTTTTCTGATGTATAATTGCTCGCTACGCGATCAAATAATATTACTAGTCGCGACGGTTTTGACTTTATATTAATAAATGTGATCGTGTCGCCAACCGATTAATAATAACCGAGAATGAAACAATTTAGTGTTATTTGATAATTGCGCGTAGCCGATAACTTTGACTTGTAAAATAGCGATTTGATATATCTACTCTTCTCGAGATTTTACGTGTTATATTCGTGTTTTATATTTGTGTGTGATATGTATATTAGAACTCCCTTTGTAATTTCTTTTAAAATCATGTCCTTGTCCAAATTTTTGAAAACTATTTTATTAACTTCTAAAATCTCATATTATTTGTGATATTAATTTCATGATTTATAGATTTGTACTTATTTACGGAAACTCTTCTTTTATACTCTTTTAATCACACTTTTTTATTATCAAATGTCTACATTACCCTTGCATGCAAACACCACCTACATTGCGTCCAGGACAAGCTAGACATTTCCAACCCCACCTAACACTTTTCTAGTCAAAAGGGGGTTCAAAGCAAGCATATAGCTCCAACTTGTCACACCCCCTTTAATTCACCCACCAAAACCCTCATTTCCTCCTCTCTCTCTCACTTCTCTCATTTCTCTCTACTCCCTACCTCATCTCCCTCTCGGCCGAATCTCACTCTATACCTCTCTCTACCATTTTTTTTATTCTTCATCATTTCAAGCTTTGGAGGCCAAAACTTCATCACTCCAAGCTTGTATCTTCACTTTAAGGTTAGACTTGTGTTGCATGTGAATTTGGAACCTAAATGGGGCCTTAGTTCTTATGAGCTTAGGGTCAACCATTTGGAGGTTCCTAAAGATGAACTTGATGTGTTTTTTGAGAGGTTTTATACCTTCATTTTGGCCAAACACACAGTTTCACACATTCGGCCAGGACCTTTAAGGGAGCCGAATGAAAGGAGTTTGGTGGTTGGTTTTGAGAATGAATTGATGTTATGCTTATGGTTTTGAAAATATTTGATCCTTTACAATTGTTTTATAAAGTTGTAGAGCTTGCATGTTATGATTTGTACAAGAAATGTGTGAAATTAGTTTCTATTCCATGATCTTTCGAATGGATCCTATATGTGATGATTTGGAGTTTTTAAACTTGATGCATGCTATTGTTCTTGTGAAATATGGTTAGTTCTAACATGTATGATAGTTTACATGATAATCAGTAGCTATATTGGAGTACCATGTTCATAGATTCGAATTTTGCTCATATATGCACCCTGACAAATTCTGCTTTGTTTGGCTCATTATTTTGCTTCGGCATTGTATATTAATTTGGATAAAAATTGTGGTATCTTGCTTGGTGAGGATAGACAGTAGATATATGCATCATATAGAGTAGGTTTGGAAGGGAGTAAAGGGAAGGAGTCACACACACACTTAGGCAGCTTTTTACACACTTAGAAAACCATGAGAATGAAGGTGTTATGCTTAGGCCCTCATAGGCCCAGTCACCTGGAGTTGGGACTTGGTATATACAAGTCTCCAAGTAGCCATAAAGCCTAAAAAATAATCATTAACTAGATGCACACACACATTTCTAGGGTACACCCCAGACAGGGCACATTGTGGTCATTTGCACTTTTGAGTGTTAAAAACCTGTCAATGATGAGGCCCTCATGGGCCTGATTATATGAGTTTCGGGACGTCTTAGGAACCTTTGAGTCCTTGGATTGGTGTAGGAGTGAGTTTAGGAGTTCAAGTTGGTAAGATCATGGCAGTCCCCACAGCAGTCAAGATGTTTGTGCCAACTTGGCAGGAGGCCAAGGAGCCTGAGGCAAGGCCTTAGTGTAATTCCAGTGCACAACTTAGATTTAAGTCTTAGTCTCCATAGGAGTCACATTGCACCAAGGCACATGGTGGAAACACTTGTTTTGCCAAAACCCCCAAGAGGTGCCAAACTGCCTAGGAAGATGGTCACTTTAGTGCACTAGTTTTTAGGAGACCCATCTAGGCAGGCCTTTGAGTCACATCACATCATAATGTTTAGTTTAGGATTACCAAGCTATAGAAAATTGTTGGAGACACATCCTTAAGTGGAAGATACCTCATTTCCACTAAAGAAAACACAGTGTCACACATGGAGCCACATTCTAGTACCAACTTAGGGTGCATTGCATTTGAGTGTGTCATCAGGAGCCTTGACCTCATATTGAGTCCATGGTTTTTTTAAGTCATATTAGATAGTGCAAGTTAGTTTAAGTCAATGCACTTGTGTAGAGCATTATTTTTACCAAGGCACCCAGTGTCGCCAAGGTAGCTACTAGTAAGTCACTTAGGTTGCACTTCACTTGTAAGTCTTGGGAGGTGGGGCCAAAGTGTGCCCTACTAATAATTGGTTAAGTTGGGTCAGTAGAGTATAGTTAGGGGTATTGTCTTAGACCTTATGTGTTACTTGATTAATTGCTTAAGTGACTTAAGTATAATTAGAGGATCATTAAGTGATATTAGTTAAGTAACAAAATGCCATGCTTTACTTTTATGTGCATTACTTGATGATATGTTACTTGTTTTAATTAAGTTTAAGCGTATATTTTTATATATATGTATATATTTATTTATATATATATATATATATTATTTATACAACGAAAGGGTAGTTAGCATTATAGTACGAGGATAATATTAATTATAGGTGCAAGTAGGAGGCCAGGTAAGGAACCCCTAGAAGCATCTATACAAGAGCTCAGTAGCTTGTCCAGGAAAGTGAAATCTTCCTTTATACTTGCTATAATGGTATACCCTGTGAATGTTGAATTACTGTTACTTAGAACTGATTTACCCCATCACCCCTTATGATCAAAACCTTGGATTCCAATAATACCCTTAATACTTGAAGTAACTTTTTCATATAATATCACCCTACACCCACATGATTTACTCCAATAGTCCTTTGATGAATAGTGAGAACTTGATACCCCACATTAACCTGAATTATCTTTTTGAACCCTGCTCTTAATAATATCCCTTACTTAGAAAGATCACTTATCTTTTGAAAATACCCTTACTTATGACTTGTCTTTGATCAAGACCCTTTTTTGAAAATGAATTGAATTGATATGACCTTAAAAAGGATTGGTAATAATTTATTAAGACTGAGGCGCCAGTCAATTATTGCAGCATCAGTAGCGGGGAGCCTGATGTCTGTTTTATTGCCAATGTGTGCCGAGGATCCTCCTGGTTGAATCACTTTAATGTGGTTCGGGAGCTTGGTTGGCTGATCACCCCCAATGCTGTCGCGTTGTGTGTTCCCAATTCCAATAAACTTGTTACTCTCACTTTGGCAACCTTTACATTGTGATTATACTTTGTGATATCTATTGTCGCTTTTGCACTTGTTTATACTGCATATTGTGAACTGTTATATATACTGGCTTAACTTGCTGAGCTTATCGCTCATATATATTGTTGTTTGTTATAACCCTTCAGTGAAACCCGAGAATGGCCGATTCAAGCAGACCGCCCGTAGACCACCTCTGGCATGGGATTGCATATCGCCGTATGATGGAGTGGTTGGGAACTTGTAGTTCCCTAGTTATTGTCTTTGAACTTTTGGGGTTTAAAATTTGTAGTAATGACTTAGACTTAAATTTGGATTTTAATTGGGTTTTAATAACTTAAGATGTTTGTCATACTCTTCCTGGTGATTCCGGGAGTGTGGATTTAGACTTGTATTAATATTTTATAATTCCGTAGTTTAATATCTTTCGTGTTGTGCATGCTTTAGTCGTTATGATAGTGGGTCCGTCACAGTTGGTATCAGAACGACAGGTTTAGTCACTGAACAACATAGGATAAATGAATATAAGATGGATTTAGAGGTTAAGATGAACTTAGATCATGTGGGACTGGGGCGTTAGAATCTTTTAAGTTTTCTCACCCTTTTTATTGAAACCGCGTATATATAATATAACTGTTGGCAAGCACTCGTCATCATCTAGTCCCAGATTGTCGACTACTGTTCCGTTCCCGCTTTACGAGCAAATGGTGTGGGCTTACTGACCGACTCGAGGGCCAGAACACGATTCTCCAGCACCGGATTGACCAGCTGTACCGTGACGACTTTGATGATGAGGCAACCATCCCCGTTGGATTGCTAGGGTCGAGGAGATCATTCGTGATGGCTGAGGACGTTTGGCAGCTATTACACCCTACCGCGAGCGTGAGAGCCATATCACTTTGATCGCCATTACTGACGAGCTCCGCCGTGTGATCAGCAGTCTTCGTGAGCTCTGCCAGTCCCACCAGCTTCATATGCATCATCATCATCCACCTAGACTATCTCTTAGTCCTATTATTTCTATTATCATGTTATCCGTACTTGACTTCCTTTCGTACTTGTACCCCGGATTGTTTCGGAAGACTTATTCGTACTTTGTTTTTCGTTGGTACTTTGACTTGCACTTTATTCCGAAACTAATGTTTAATATTCGCACTTTGACCATTTATCTCATTTGCTATCATATTGTCATGCCATGTTTAAATAGAAATTTCCATGTTAAACCTTTAGAACTGTATTATGCTTAATCCCTTCCAACATATCTGAAAATGACCTTGACCGAATAATATACCTTTGCAATATGATACTTAGACTTTAATAATACACGCACATACCATGAATGCCATGATAACAACAATAAACCTTTACATTGTGGAAAATCTTTGAATAATACCTTTGTACCCGATATTTCCCTTTGATATCACATGTATGCATATATTTGAACTGTGATAAGCTTTTCTTTCTAAATTCAGAATCATGCCTCCTCGAAGAAACCGCAACACCAACAATGAAAATACCGAAGACCACCACCCACCTTGGCTCAACTTATGCAACTTCTTCACCAACAATATGTCACCTGCTCAACACAACAATTACTTCACAAAACTCCAACAACAACAACAAGCACCTCCACCACCACCTACTACCTTCAAATCTTTTCAAGCTGTGAAACCACCCGAGTTCCGAGAACTCAGACCCTGTTGAAGCTCAATCTTGGCTTAAGGAGATGGAGAAGGCTTTGACACTCTCTGGGTGACCGATTATAGGAGTTGAATATGCCTCCTCTTTCTGAAAGATGAAGCAAAACTATGGTGGGAGTCAGCCGTGCTTTGGAAGAAGGTGATGTAATTGCTTGGGACAGGTTAAAAAATTTTCTAGACAAGTATTTTCCAAGATATATGCAACCAGATGGAGTTAAGTTCTTTGAATTGAAGCAAGAAGGAATGACTGTTGGAGAATATGAGAAGAATTTACAGAATTGGCAGGTTCGTGGAGATTATGTGGACACGGACGAGAAAAGAGCAAAGAGATTTCACAAGGATTGAAGCCTTGGCTACGAAGCAGAGTGGCTGCTTTTGAATTGGCCATATATGCTGATGTGGTCCAGAAGGCATGGTAATTGAAGGAGAAAGTGACCAGAATCAGAAGGAGAAGGATAACAAGAGAGAAAGTTTGGGAATAATGGTAAGTTTCGGCTCAAGGGAGCCAAAAGGGGAAGGATTTCAAGAAGTTTGGATTTCAGAGTCTAGGAGGACCCCCCGAGGTTTCAAGAAAGTGATAATAGGAGGTGAAGAAGATTCAAGGACCGAGTGGTCAAGGAGTCAACAAGCAAATTCAGAATGCAAGTTCTGCACACGAAAACACACGGGAAATTGTAATAAGGCTGATATTGTCTGTTTCAAGTGCAACTCGAAGGGTCATATGCAAACGAGTGCCAGAACCGACAGCCTTCTGTTACATGTTTCAAGTGTGGGAAGACCAGTCACATGTCAAGGGATTGAAAGCTTGTGGAACCAGCAAGTTGATGCAATTGGTAGCTACCCCTTACTTAAGGCATGACATATTCTGCTCCAATTCTACAATTACCTCTACTCAAGTTTTGGTCTGCAACTCCTGTTTTCATTCCCTTTATCCGGCTCAAGCAGGACATTCAACATGATATCAAGGATGCTGTTCAGGTTCTGAGGTTGTGGCAGGTACGCTTTTTGTCACAACATCCATGCTAAAGTGCTATTTGATTGGAGCTACTAGATCTTTCTTATCTGAATCTTTTGTTGGCAAGTTGAATTGTGAAATTGAACCGTTAGCTGAACCCTTATCTATTATTGTTGCTAATCAAGAACAAGTATCTGTTAGAGTATTTGCCCCGGTGTACTCTAGAGATTTCTGCTATAGTTTTCCTGCTTCCCTTATACGTTTTTCGATTAGGAGAATTTGATGTCATATTAGGTATGGATTGGTTAGCAGAAAATGGTGCTAAATAGTTGTAAGAAGAAGAAGATAATTCTTAAGTCTCCTAAAGGCAAGAGAGTAGAATTCAAAGGGCAGAAACAGCTAAGACATTTCTGACGTAATTGAAGCTACGAAATTGTTAAGACAAGGCTGTGAAGGTTATTTGGCTCATGTGATTGATAGATCTAAAGAGACGCCGAATAGAAAAGTATTCCGATAGTTAACGAGTTCTTGATGTATTTCCTGACGATCTTCTGGATTGCCTCCCGACCGCAAATTGAGTTTCTATCGACTTAGCACCCGGCACGGAACCAGTTTCAAGAACCGTATCGAATGGCCACTGTTCGCAGAAATCTACACGCAACGCAAGTGATCACAAGTAATATATTAAGTTCGATCCCACAGAGACTGGTGAATTAAGAATACGCACCTAATGCAACAATGTATGATCAATTTTCATGCCAGACAATTAACAAGGATGGTTTTCTTTTACTAATAACTAAATTACTAATCAATTCAGAATAGGAAACACATGGGATTCTAACTTCTTATCGAATTCATCTAGAATTGAAATTACTGATTAACATGCGACTGTTGATCCTAATCAGACAACACGGAAGTAATACATGCCAACTCTCGTTGCACCATATCTACCAATCAAAATCCGCAATTAAGACAGAAATCTCATGGACACCAACAAAGCTCGACCCTATATCTCTATAGCGGTAGTGTAAGCAGAGAGGTTTAATAACAAGTCGTCTATCGTGATTACACAGGGGTGATAAAAATAGTTCAAGTCTACCACAAATTATGATTCATTCACATAATCCTATGTTTACATGGCATAGTTCTAAATTCAATCATCACCTCTCGCTTCAGAAAGAATAACAAACAACTCAGAGTTAGCTACGCTTCTAAGAAGAATAACACCGGCTCATGCAAAGAAATCAACGTACGTCACAAAAATCACATAATTAATATTCGTTACTAGACTACATCGATAAATCCATTAGAAATCCCATGAAGGCGGTAGTTCATAATCGAACTAATACGACATCATGGGTTCTAATGAAAACATGATAAATAAAAGACAAGAATTAAACGGAATAAAAAATGCTTGAATAAATTATAAAGATCCCACGTACAGTTTGATGTTCACGATCTCGCTCGAAACTGGTCACTTCCTCGCGAAGAACGATCCAATACAAACTGATAATGTCCTTGATTACTAGAGAAAAAATTGAATAATACGATATTCTACTTACTCTAAAACTACTTGGAGGCTAGGGTTTGTACACACGAGAAATTAAATTACATTGACCAAGTCAAACCGGGCCTCGACGCGCGCAAAATCCATCAGAAAGCTGTAAAAATCGGCCCGGGGAAGTTCTGCTGGGCGCGGCGCGGCTAAACTAGCGCAGCGCGCTAGTTGCAGCAGTCTGTAGCTGGGCGCGCTAACAAGTAGCGCGGGGCGCTACTGTTCTGTCTTGGCAGCTCCGTTTCTTCGTTTCTCGCTCGTTCTCGCGTGCTGTCCTTCCTCGCTTCTAGTACCACTTCCGTAGGTGATCACGGTTGCATTTAGCATATGCAACAAGCCCTTTAAACCCTGGATAGCTCTAGTGGACGAGTTGTGCTCTCGTGAGGTTTGGTAGAAGATATACCCACAAAATTCCCAAGTCGCGATGAATCCACAATCTCTATTTTGCAAATAATGCACCAAAACCAACCTAAAATGATAGAAAATCACTTCATCACCTCATCAACTCGTGACCTGCACAGAAAACAATAAAAACACATCAAAGGACACTAAACACTTAAGCAATCAAACCAATTTAAGTGGAAATGAAGGCCTATAATGTGTATAAATACACTTATCACACCCCCAAACTTAAACTGATGCTTGTCCGCAAGCGTCACGACACTATACAATAATACAATGCAATGCGTGGATGCAACTACGTGATGAATGAGTAAACTATGAAGTAATTGCCTTGCCAATCATAATACCTCAGATTGGGCTATGTTCTCGAATTTCACTTCCTCGCTACACAAGTTAATTACTCTTCTATTTACAAGTGTGGAGTGCCCGTGTGTGCAAGCATGCTCTTTTTATTGGACAAGACAAAAACTACTATTCCCACAGAATCCCAATCAAGAATCGTAAATTTAAAACTAAACACCCCGTCACTCAAGTCCAACTAAAATCCAAGGTCCCAAGAATGTCCACACCCTTCTATTTTATTCACTATATTATTTTTTTTCT
This sequence comes from Daucus carota subsp. sativus, assembly GCF_001625215.2. Taxonomy (NCBI): domain Eukaryota; kingdom Viridiplantae; phylum Streptophyta; class Magnoliopsida; order Apiales; family Apiaceae; genus Daucus; species Daucus carota. The sequence goes on along the minus strand of NC_030384.2, from coordinate 1,299,921 downwards.
TTTATTGGTGATTAATTGCTTGGTCTAATCAGCGAGCTTCGCAGTGTAAATGCGTTACGAACACCACAAGACTTCACCACACCAATTATTCACTTATTCTAGTGGTTTATTTAACCGTGCAATGGTTGAGATCCCTAAAAGATTTATGCACTAGTACCCATTAGCGAGCGTTGGGTCACAATCCCCAAACCACGAAGGGCTTAGGTTGTTAGGCACAAAGTCCCCTCAGACTTAATTATCCGTACTAATGAGCGCAACCTAGTTAATTCTACCACTTCATTTTTTTAGTGAATTTAGTTACTACTTTTTTTTTTTTTTTTTTTCTAGAAAGGTATATCTACTCCTCAGTTCCCCCAAACTTAAGATTTACAGACCTAAGCTGAAGGATGCTCAATTCAATCCTAGATTCAGGAATTTCGTCTAATCCTATCTCAAGAACATATGTGAATTACAATTTCCCAACACAAGCACATTTCAAGTACTAACCTAGCAATGCAATTGAAACTACAATCAAGAACTACGCACATAACTCATCATAGGCAATTAGCTTGGCTTAACTTCATAATTCATGCACAAATGCTCGTGATACTAACTACGACAATTACACTAAAACATGTAAAAAATAAAAAAAAATGAGAAAACTAGAAAGAAAACGTGAGAAAATAAAAAAAACGTGAGAAATAATCAAAGCAAAATAAAATAAACGGAACTACATGAACTAAACTAACACTGCAATAATAAACTACATATAATAATAGCTCTTCCTTAGGTACACCCCCAAACTTAAATTTCAATGTCCCCATTGGAATGATAAAAAGGCTAGAGCACCCACATACCTATCGGAGTCCGAGTCCTCCCCCTCCTCTGCAGGAGGTGAATCAGGTGGAGGATACTGGCATCCCCGCATCCGAATACTGGCCACTGAACTGTGACCCCCTGTGCGCGGAAAGCACAACCTAGAGCCTGTGTCAAATCAAACGCAAACCTCGGTGGATGTCATGCATGGGTCCATCCGTCTCGCTAATCGGCATAAGAAACATTCCCATCGGTTCGGAGCTCCTCTCCGTCTGAGAAGTACCAGCTCCAGAAGCTCTAGTCTGCTCCCTCCTCACAAGTGGGCGTCCCCCTGGCATCTCATCATATATGTATCCGAGGCCTCGAGGGTGGGGAACTCCTCCATCCACTCTGTCATCCGACTGATCGCCGAATGATCAATAGGTGTTGCGGCAACTGTAATTGTCGTTGGCTGGCCAACGCACACCATCGATCGACGAGCTTCGTAACAATTGTGCCATAATGGATGGCACCATGGTTCTCCCTGTAAGAACCTCGAAATCCCCTGATGAATAACATGTCCCAGCATCAATATACTTGCCCGAGACAATCCAAAGAGAGATAGCTCTATCCACTGTCCCTCATGCCCCCATGTTGTGAAGATGGCATGATGTTAGCACAGATGAAGGCGTTCCACGCCTTCGCATACCGGTTCAACGCGGCTGCTGGAAACGAAACATGTGCCGGCAAAGGAGGTGCAGTCATCTTCCAAGTCGTGTCCGGCACACACATATCATACACCAACCGCTCAAGATCAAACCGGATCATCATCAAACCGGCGTTTAGCACGCCCGATCCTCTCAACAACCCAATCTTCTTCATTACCGGCGCTTGGCACGCACCCCAATCACTCTACGGATCGCCTCCGCACATAATCCACCCGGAGTCCCCGCACCCACCGTGAATCCATCTCGATTCTCCTTGGCATTAGCATAAAAACTCTCGATAATAGCCAAGGGAACCGCCTCCGGAGCCTCGCAAAAAGACTCCCAACCCCGTTCCTGAATCATGTTCAACGCTCACCATCTCCGCCGTGGGTAGAATCCCCTCTCCTTAACTAACGACTTATTCATAAGCCATTGAAACTCGGTTCGTGCACCATCGGAGGTGAACTCAACCTCACCCATCGAGGAAGAATCGCTAAATGTGGGGCTTGGGTGCTTGGTCCTTGTGATCTACGGCGCTTTTGGGTGCCATTGGTAGAGATTTAGAGTTGCAAGATTTTTTGTGTAGTGGGTTTGAGAGATTCGTAGGGGGTTGTGTGTATGGTGTGTGATATATGATTAGGGTTTATAGAATTAATGGGAATTGGAGATGGGTTTTGGTGTTATATAAGGATTTGAGAGCTGAGTTAGGGTTTTGGAGGATATATGTTTCGGGCTAGGCATGCAAAATTAGGATTGTGGGCTTTTAAAAAACGAAAGAAAATATTTTTGGGAGAAATTTCGCAGCTCCTGGACAGTCAGTAGCGCGGCCGCGCTAAGTGTGCGCGGGCGCGCTGGCCACTTTAGCGCGGGCGCGCTGGACACTAGCGCGGGCGCGCTATGTCTGACATCCCGGGCTGATTTTCTCGTTTTTTGTGTTTTGAGGTTTACAATGGTAACGTGGTCCAATGCGTGGTTGCCTCCCACGAAGCGCTGTTTAACGTCGTTAGCTCGACGTGAAGTCCAGAATTAATCCGATTCCGATGAAGTATCCTGTGGAGGATACCTCGTTCCTAACCAAACGAATACCCAAGTAATGTTAACATCTAGTGCCAGGAAATGCTTCAGCAAGAGAGTCCGTTATATATCAGCAAAGCGACCATTCGTTCTTCCACCGCGTCAATACGCCTGATTTCCTTCGGTCTGTACCTCAGTCAATGTTGAATCAGCAGGTGATTGAATCACAGATTGACTACTCGCACTGCTAGAGAGTAGGGGACAAGTGTCTCCACATGCTTAGGAATTGAGTCTGAGTGAGCTCTAATTCTGTGCCAGGTAGTCATCTGAATTTCCTGAGGACTTCGATCACTTCATCATTCCTCTGATTCTTCCTCTTTTGGAATTTTCCACTTAGGTCTCTGTGCTCAGCAGCAGCCAGGTTCTCTATCAGTTCGTAAGCATCCTCGAAGCTTTTGCTCCACAAGTTTTCCTCCAGCTGCCACGTCTAACTCTGCGCTCTACATTGATCATTAAGACCCCTGTAGAAATATGAATTGCCATTCAGGAGGCATGCCACTTTCATTGAGATTTGCGAGAATCTTCTTGAACCGGCCCAAGCTAGACAAAGATATTCTCCCGAGAATTGAGAGAATTTACTTTCGGTGTTTTTGATAGCTGATACTTTAATTAGAGGATAAAACCTTGCGCAGAAGATTTTCTCCAATTTGTTCCAGCTCTTAGTAGTGCTTGCGAGAGAGAGAAAACCACGATCTTGCTACATCACGTAAGCGGAACGGAAAGAGTCTCAAGCTTCACCAGATCCTTAGGTCCGATATTGAAATCCAATTCAGTAATGAATTTCTCGAAATTCCTTAGATGCAGGTTTGGGTCCTCGAGAACAGACCCCCCGAATTGAATAGTATCTTGCAGCTAAGAATGATTGATGGCTTGATGCGAATACCACTGGGTGATATCGCTGGCTCAATTGTGTTCAGCCTGAGTATCATTGATTTTCAAACAAGAAAATTTACGTGACGCCTCATCAACTGCTGTCCTAGTATACGCCATTGTTTCAGAATCAGAAGACGAAGATGAAGATGAATCAATTGCTTTTTTACGAGCTTGAGAACGTGTTAGCATAACGCGATCCAAGTCCTGAAATAAAGAAAAGAAGAAAAGTGAGAAGAGAATAGAATCCTAGTCAGTGAATTTAATGCACACTGATGACAAGTACATAACTAATTAATTAACACCGAGTCCCCGGCAGCGGCGCCAAAACTTGTTCGCAGAAATCTACCCGCAAGCGCACGTGATCACAAGTAATTATTAAGTTCGATCCCACAGAGCTGGTGAATTAAGATACGCAACCTATGCAACAGGTATGATCAATTTTTCACGACCAAGACAATTAACAAGGATGGTTCTTTTTACTAATAACTAAATTTACTAATCAAATTCAGAATAGGAAAACACATGGGATTCTAACTTCATTATCGAATTCATCTAGATTGAAATTACTGATTAACATGCGACTGTTGATCCTAATCAGACAACACGGAAGTAATACATGCCAACTCTCCGTTGCACACATATCATACCAATCAAAATCGACATAAGACAGAAATCTCATGGACACCAACAAAGCTCAGACCCTATATCTCTATAGCGGTAGTGGTAAGCAGAGAGGTTTAATAACAGTCGTCTATCGTGATACACAGGGTGATAAAATAGTTCAAGTACCACCAATATGCTTCATTCACATAATCCTATGTTTGACATGGCATAGTTCTAAATTCAATCATCCACTCTCGCTTCAGAAAGAATTAACAAACAACTCAGAAGTTAGCTACGCTTCAAGAAGGAATAAGCACGGCCATGCAAAGAAATCAACGTACGTCACAAAATCACATAATTAATATTCGTTACTAGACTACATCGATAAATCCATTAGAATCCCATGAAGGCGGTAGTTCATAATCGAACTAATCGACATCATGGGTTCTAATGAAAACATGATAAATAAAAGCACAAGAATTAAACGGAATAAAATGCTTGAATAAATTATAAAGATCACACGTTACAGATTTGATGTTCACGATTCGCTCGAAACTGTCACTTCCTCGCGAGAACGATGCAATACAAACTGATAATGTCCTTGATTACTAGAGAAAAAAAATTGAATAATACGATATGTCTACTACTCAAAACTGCTTGGAGGCTAGGGTTTTACACAACGAGAAATAAATTACATTGACCAAGTCACCGGGCCTCGACCGCTGCGAAAATCCATCAGAAAAGCTGTAAAAATCGGCCCGGGGAAGTCTGCTGGGCGCGGCCGCGCTAAACTAGCGCAGGGCGCTAGTTGCAGCAGTCTGTAGCGGGCGGCGCTAACAAGTAGCGCGGGCGCGCTACTCTGTCTGTCTTGGCAGCTCCGTTTCTTTCGTTTCTCGCTCGTTCTCAGCGTGCATGTCCTTCCTCGCTTCTAGTACCACTTCCGTAGGTGATCACGGTTGCATTTAGCATATGCAACAAGCCTTTAAACCCCTAGATAGCTGTAGTGGCGAGTGTGCTCTCGTGAGGGTTGTAGAAGTATACCACAAATCCCAAGTCGCGCTGAATCACAATTCTCTATTCTTGCAAATAATGCACCAAAACCAACCTAAAATGATAGAAAATCACTCATCACTCAACTCGTGCCTGCACAGAAAAACAATAAAAACACTCAAAAGACACTAAACACTTAAGTCTCAACAACCAATTTAGTGGAATGAAGGCCTATAAGTGTGTATAAATACCACTTATCAGGCACCGGCAGAAATGAAGGAGTTTGGCCAAGCAATTGCAAGAGTTGTTAGATAAGGAGTTATAAGCCGAGTGTATCCCCGTGGGGAGCTCCAGTTCTTTTGTGAAGAAAAAAGACGGAAGCATGAGATTGTGCTCGACTATAGAGAATTGAGAAAGTTGACAATCAAGAAATAGGTTCCTTTTGCCTCGAATCGACGACTTATTTGATCAACTCAAAGGAGCAACTTACTTTTCGAAGATGACTTGCATTCAGGATATCATCAATTGAAGATTAAGAACTAGAAGACATCCCAAAGACCGCGTTCAGAACTCGGTATGGGCATTACGAGTTTCTAGTTTATGGCGTTCGGATTGACAAACGCACCAGCCGCCTTCCATGGATTTGGATGAACCATGTATTCAAGAAGGATTTAGATAAGTTCATCATTGTATTCATCGATGATATTCTCATATACTCGAAATCTAAAGAAGAACATGCTGAACACCTGAGGATAACTTTGGAAACTTTAAGGAAGGAGAAGGCTGTATGCAAATCTTTTTAAATGTCAATTTTGGCTACGAGAAGTGCAGTTTTTAGGCATATTGTTCGAAGTGAAGTATTCGAGTGGATCCAGCAAAGATAGAAGCTGTAATGAATTGGGAGAGGCAAAGACCCCAACTGAATTAAGAAGTTTCATGGGATTGACCGGATACTATCGAAGGTTTCGTGAAAGATTTCTCAAAGATTGCAGTGCCGTGACATTGTCAAACGGCACTGCAATCTTTGAGGAAATCTTTCACGAACTCGATAGTATCCGGTCATCCCATGAAACTCTTAATTCAGTTGGGGTCTTTGGCTCTCCCAATCCATTACAGCTTTATCTTTGCGTGGATCCACTCGAATACTTCACTTCGAACTATGCCAAAAACTGCACTTCCGGAGCCAAAACTGACATTTAAAGAATTTGATACAGCTTCTCCTTCCTTAAAGTTCCAAATTGTCCTCATGTGTTCAGCATGTTCTTCTTTAGATTTCGAGTATATGAGACTATCATACGATGAATACAACAGCTGAACTTATCTAAATCCTTCTGAATACGGTTCATTCAAATCCATGAAGGCGGCTGGTGCGTTTGTGCAATCTGAACGCCTAACTGAAAACTCGTAATGCCATTATCGAGTTCTGAAAAAGCGGTCTTTGGAGATGTCTTCTAGCTTCCTCTTCAATTGATGATATCCTGAATGCAAGTCAATCTTCGAAAAGAAAAGTAGTTGCCTCTTTGAGTTTGATCAATAAGTGCGAATTGGGCAAGGAACACTGATTTCTTGATTGTCAATTTTATAACGTATCGTCTATTAGAACCTCGCGTTGCCACGAATATCTCATGCTTCCGTCGTTTTCTTCACAAAAGAACTGGAGCTCGCCACGGGGACACTCGGCCTTATAACTCCTTTATCTAACAACTCTTGCAATGCTTGGGCCAACGCTTCATCTGCCGGTGCCTGATAAGTGTATAACACACGTTAGCCTTCTTCCACTTACATGGTTGATTGTAAAGTGTTTAGGTCTTTTGATGTGTTTTATGTTTTCTGTGCAGGTCACGAGTTGAGTATGAGTGATTTCTATCCATTTAGGTGGTTTGGTGCATTATTTGCAGCATAGCGAATGTGGATTCATCGCGACTGGGATTTTGTGGTATTCTTCTACCAACCCTCCGAGAGCACACTCGCCCCTACAGCTATCTAGGGGTTTAAAGGGCTTGTTGCTATGCTAAATGCAACCGTGATCACCTCGGAAGTGGTACTAGAAAGCGAGGAAGGACATCACGCAGGAGAACGAGCGGAGAAACGAAGAAACGGAGCTGCCAGAGCAGACAGTAGCGCGCCCGCGCTACTGTTAGCGCGCCCGCCGCTACAGACTGCTGCCAACTAGCGCGCCTGCGCTTAGTTTAGCGCGGCCGCGCCCAGCAGAACTCCCCGGGCCGGATTTTTTACAGCTTTTTGATGGATTTTCGCAGCGGTCGAGGCCGGTTGACTGGTCATGTCAAATTTTAATTTCTCGTGTGTAAAACCCTAGCCTCCAAGTAGTTTTAGAGTAGTAGAAATATCGATATTCAATTTTTTTCTCTAGTAATCAGGACATTATCAGTTGTATTTGGATCGTTCTTCGCGGCGGAGTGACAGTTTCGAGCGAGATCGTGAACATCAAATCTGTAACGTGTGATCTGTATAATTTATTCAAGCATTTTTATTCCGTTTTATTCTTGTCTTTATTTTATCATGTTTCATTAGAAACCCATGATGTCGATAGTTCGTTATGAAACTAACCGCCTTCATGGGATTCTATGGATTTATCGATTGTCTAGTAACGAATATTAATTATGTTGATTTTGTGACGTACGTTGATTTCTTTGCATGAGCCGTGCTTATTCTTGTAGAAGCGTAGCTAAACTTGCGTGTTTGTTAATTCTTTCTGAGCGAGAGGAGAGGGATGATTGAAATTAGAACTTTGCATGTAAACATAGGATTATGGAATGAAGCATATTTGTGGTAGACTTGAACTATTTTTATCACCCTGTGTATCACGATAGACGACTTGTATTAAAACTCTCTGCTACACTACCGCTATAGAGATATAGGGTCTGAGCTTTGTTGGTGTCCATGAGATTTCTGTCTTAATTGCGGATTTGTTGGTATGATATGTGTGCAACGAGAGTTGGCAGTATTACTTCCGTGTTGTCTGATTATGGATCAACAGTCGCATGGTAATCAGTAATTTCAATTCTAGTGAATTCGATAATGAAGTTAGAATCCCATGTGTTTTCCTTCTGAATTGATTAGTAAATTTATGTTATAGTATAAAAGAAACCATCCTGTTAATTGTCTTAGCAGTGAAATTGATCATACATTGTTGCATTAGGTGGCGTATTCTTAATTCACCAGTCTCTGTGGGATCGAACTTAATATATTACTTGTGATCACGTGCGCTTGCGTGTAGATTTCTGCGAACAAGTTTTTGGGCGGCCGCTGCCGGGGGGGGGGGGGGGGACTCGGTGTTAATTAATTAGTTTATGTACTTGTCATCAGTGTGCATTAAAATTCCACTGACTAGGCTTCTATTCTCTTACCTCACTTTCTTCTTTTCTTATTTCGGTACTTGGATCGCTGTTATGCTAAACGTTCTCAAGCTCGTAAAAAAAGCAATTGATTAATCTTCATCTTGCTTCGATCTTGAAACAATGGAGTATACTAGGACAGCAGTTGATGAGGCGTCACGTAAATTTTCTTGTTGAAAATCAATTCGATACTCCGGCTGACACCCATTGAGCCAGCGATATCACCAGTGTGTATCGGAATCAAGGCCATCAATCATTCTTAAAGCCTGCAAGGATACTATTCAATTCGGGGGGTCTGTTCTCGATGGACCCAAACTGAATCTAAGGAATTTCGAGAACATTCATTACGAATTGGATTTCACATATCGGACCTAAGGATCTGGTGAAGCTGAGCTCCTTTCCGTTCACCTACGTGATGAGCACGATCGTGGTTTATCTTCTCTCGCAAGCACTTACTGAATAGCTGGAACAAATGGAGAAATATTCTGCGCAAGGTTTTATCCCTAATTAAAGTCATCAGCTATCAAAAAACACCGAAAGTAAAATCTCTCAATTCTCGGGAGAATTCTTTGTCTACTACTTGGGACCGGTTAAGAAGATCTCGCAAATCTCAATGGACGAGGGCATGCCTCCTGGATGGCAATTCATTATTTCTACAGGGTCTTAATGATCAATTGTAGGCAGAGTTAGACGTGGGCAGCTGGAGGGAAACTTGGTGGACGCAAACGCTCCGAGGATGCTTCCGAAACTGAGTAGAGAAACTGGCTGCCTGCTGAGCAAAGAGACCTAAAGTGGAAACTGCAAAAGAGAGAATGCAGAGAATGATGAAAGTGATCGAAGTCACTCCATGGAAATTCAGATGACTATGGTCACAGAATTAGAGCTCACTCAGTACTCAATATCCTACTGCATGGGAGACACTTGCCCCCTACTCTCTAGCAGTGGCGAGTAGTCAAAGCTGTGATTCAATCCCTGCTGATTCAACATTGAATGAGGTACAGTACCGAAGGATAATCAGTCGTATTGACGCGGTGGAAGAACGATGGTCCGCTTTGCTGATTTATTAACGGACTCTCTTGCTGAAGCATTTCCTGGCACAGATGTTAACATTACTTTGGTTCGTTTGGTTTTATGGAACGAGGTATCTCCACAGGATACTTCATCGGACTCGGGATTAATTCTGGACTTTCCGTCGAGCTTAACGACGTTATAAACAAGCGCTTCGTGGGATGGCAACCAACGCATTGCGAACGCACATTTGTACCATTGTAAACCTCAAACACACAAAAAAAAACAGGAAAAAACTCAGCCCGGGATGTCAGAACTAGCGCGCCCGGCTATGTGTCCAGCGCGCCGCCGCTAAAGTGTCCATGCGCGCCGCGCTACACTTAGGCGCGTCCGCGCTACTGACTGTCAGGAGCTGCGAAAAATTTCTCCCAAAAAATATTTTCTTTTCGTTTTTAAAAAGCCCCAATCCCTAATTTTTGCATGCCTACCCCGAAACTATCCTCCAAAACCCTAACTCAGCTCTCAAATCCCTTTATATAAACACAAAACCCATCTCCAATTTCCCTTATCATTCTATAAACCCTATCAATATTCTACACTATCCATACCACAACACCTACGAATCTCTCAAACCCACTACACACAAAACTCCTTGCAACTCTAAATCCTACCAATGGCACCCAAAGGAGCCCGTGCAGATCAAGGACCAAGCACCCAAGCCCCCCACATCTACGATTCTTCCTCGATGGGTGGGTTGAGTTCACCTCCGATGGTGCACGAACCGAGTTTCAATGGCTTATGAATTAAGTCGTAGTTTAAGGAGAGGGGATTCTTACCACGGCGGAAGCATGGTGGAGCCTGTTGAACATGATTCAGGAAGGTGTGGTTGGGAGTCTTTTTGCGAGGCTCCGGAGGTCGGTTCCCTTGGTCATTCATTCGAGAGTTTATGCTAATGCCAAGGAGACTCTAGATGGATTCACGGTGGTGCGGGAATCCGGTGATGGTTTGGTATTATAGTGCGGAGGCGATCCGTAGAGTGTTGGGGGCGTGCCAACGCCGATTCCTCGCGACGTCGTTTAGCTAATCCGTAATACGAAGATTGGGTTGTTGAGAGGATCGGGCGTGCTAAACGCCGGTGTGATGATATCCGGTTGATCTTGAGCGGTGTTTGGTGGTATGATATGTGTGTGCCGGACACGACTTGGAAGATGACTGCACCTCCTTGCCGCACATGTTTCGTTTCCAGCAGCCGCGTTGAACGGTATGGGCGAAGCGTGGAACGCCTTCATCTGTGTAACATCATGCCACTTCACAGGGATGATGTGACAGTGGATAAGCTTTCTGCTCTGGGAATTGTCATCGGGCATGTAATTGATCTGGGACATGTTTATCTCCGGATAGGGATTCTGAGGTTCTTACAGGGAGAGAACCACTGGTGCCATTCCAAGCCACAATTGTACGAAGCTCTGTCGTCGAGTGGTGTGCGTTTGCCAGCCAACGAGCAATTACGTTGCGGGTGCAACACCTATTATCATTCGGCGATCGTCGGATGAACAGAGTGGGATGAGGAGTTTCCCCACCTCGAGCCTCGGATACATATGATGAGATGCCAGGGGACGCCCAACATTTGTCAGGAGGACGGGAGCCGACTAGATGCTTCTGCGGAGCTGGTATTCTCAGACGGACGAGGGCTCCGAACCGATGGGAGATGTTCAATGATCGCCGATTAGGCGAGAAACGGATGGACACATGCATGACATCCACCAAGGTTGCGTTTGATTTGACCCAGGCTCTTAGGTAGTGCTTTTCAGGGCGACAGGGGGTCCACAGTTCGTGGCCGTATTGCGGAGCGGGGATGCAGTTCCTCCACCTGATTCACCTCCTGCCAGAGGAGGGGGAGGCCTCGGACTCCGGAGTAGGGTATATGGGTGCTCTCAGCCTTTTTATCAACTTCCAATGGGGACTTGAAAATTTTATGCACTGAAATCAGAAACTAAAACTTTAAATCTTATTACAACTTGAACTACATTATCAGTTGAACCTCGATATGAAGAGCAACTGATAACCAAATAAATAAATCTGTTTACAACTAAACTGAAATAGAAGAATTCTAACCATAATTATTTTCACAGACATCTCCCTGGCATTCTCGTTTAACATCAATCTTACGCACAGCTTTACCAACGAATCATCACAAACCTTAGCTGAAAGGGTTAACATAATAGCAAGGGTGATCGAAAATGCTCAGCAAGATAATTTCAAAAGCATGATATGATAAATCCATAATATGCAGGGAATTTCAAATCCAATAGATAATGTATTCTTATTTAAAAACTTTTGTAATGCAATTTCAAACTAGAGAAGAGTTTCTAATCATGAGAAATATTTAGAATCAAATAATTGATTCACTTCAAAATCCTTAAAACCAATTTCATTCATGCATTGCACCAAATCTCATAAAATAATACCTTTGCAAGAACTTCATAAATTTAATCATTTGAGAAGTTCAGAATAACTTTTGATAATCAACTATTCATAAACAATTGTTCAAAAAATCCCTAAATACTCAGTGTCCATCATTGTCGACTAAGTTTCCATGAATTTAGTTGCCGAACCAGCATGACGATGATGAGTTGAATATATAAGCAGATCTCAACTCATTCTTAGCTCTAACTATCACTGAACAACAAATGCTTCAACGACAATATGAACTTCGAATTAATCTATAAAACTTTTCAAAAACTTAATGCTAACAAAGAATAACATAAATATATAAACCTTCCACAACATTTTTAGGGATTGGAATAATTTAACGCTATTCTAGAGCCGATGATCAGTTGCGAGATAGCACCGGACGGATCATGCACGAAGCATGTCACCAAATTTAAGGGATCCAAGGCACACATTGGCCTAAATTGTAACTGGACCGGTGTTCGGTCTCCGAGGGTACTTCCAATCACAAATAAGCAAGGCATCGAAATAATCGACAACCTTATGTTATATCAAAATCAAAATCATAATATAACCGTTAGATTAACGGTTCAGCATTTCTAAAACATTTAAATAAAAGTTTCTTTCCAGGGGAAACAGTTCTGTAAAACAACAGTTAATAAAAATATTGTAGACAATATGTGAGTGTACACAATTTGAAATGATGCTGTAAGTAACAAGAATTGCAAGCTCGATACATTTTGAGACAATTCATAAAATATAAGCCAGAGAAAATGGAGTAGTTGAAATTTTCAAAAAAATAATTTTTAAGAGCTTTTTCGGCTCATCTTTTTAAATAAAGAAGGAAAAAAAGAATTTACTAAAATATTAATAAATTAGGTATATATTATTATGTGCAGTAGCACAAAGTATGTTTCGAGAAAATGAAAGAAGATATTTCAAATCACAGGATAAAAAGTACGAATGCTTGCGGGAACTATAAGTCATGCATAGATGGGAACTTGCATTATTATAAGAGGGAGTTGAAATACTTGCCTCTGATAGAAACACAAGTGACAACACAGTCACTCTTCGAGATTCCCATACTGGCCTCAACCCTGCTAATCTCTGCACTCTACAATTTAGTTGACTATCTAATGGCACAATCTGCCCTATCAACTATTTCTGACTTGAATTGCAATACTATTCGCTTGAGTCTGAAAATCGATGATGCATACTCTTCGATAAACTATATATACATCAAAGCAATACTTCAGTTGGCGAACAATCTAGAGTGTCATCTTAAATCGCAGAATCAAAATTATATTACTACCTTTCGCATATATACTTTATTGATATACTATTCCCAACAACAACAACAATCCCTTGTTTCAAATAATATACTTTATTGATATACTATTCTAAGATCTCGAAGAAATACCACTAGATATAATACACTCCACTATAATCCAAGTCCCAGTTACAATATTCGCACATTTCCAATTTAACATGCAATTCAACTTGATTTGTATGTAATAATTTCTATTCCATCTGAGAAACATGGTTTAAAATAAAGACTGCAATTCCACACTTCAAATTAACCATTTTCATTAAGCATCAAAGAACTATTTAAATTATTGTACTATCTCAAAACTCCGTCAATCCCCAATCCCCAATAGCCCCACCAGCCGGAACTATCACCACCACCTCCGATTGGCTATGCCACCGCTGTGACCAGCTCACCGGATTTCGGCGCGCCCCCCTCTCTCTCTCTCTCTTCGCGCGGCTATCGCCGCCTCCTTCCCCGACCAACGCGGCTAAGCCGCCTCTCCGCGGCTGTTTTGGCCGCTAATGTAGGTCCTTCTCGAACCCATTTGCAAAGCCCCTACACAATGTAACGCCTGTAGTATTTAACTTATATATATACTACAGTATTTCATTTTTGGTGATATATGAAATTTCGTGTTTTAATTGCCAAAGTATGTGAATTTGACTCGTTTATTGTTACGTGACTTTCGTATATCGTTAGAATATGCTTGTATGATTTATGATGTATAATTCTCGCTACGCGATCAAATAATATTACTAGTCGCGACGGTTTTGACTTTATATTAATAAATGTGATCGTTGTCGCCAACCGATTTAATAATAACAGAGAATGAAACAATTTAGTGATATTTGATAATTGCGAGTAGCCGATAAACTTTGACTTGTAAAATAGCGATTTGATATATATACTCTTCTCGAGATTTTACGTGTATTATATTCGTGTTTTATATTTGTGTGTGATATGTATATTAGAACTCTACTTGTAATATTTCTTTTAAAATTCATTCCTTGTCCAAAATTTTTGAAAACTATTTTATTAAACTTCTAAAATCTCATATTATTTGTGATATTAATTTCATGATTTATAGATTTGTACTTTATTTACTGAAACTCTTTCTTTAATACTCTTTTAATCACACTTTTATTATTTATCAAATGTCTACATTACCCTTGCATGCAAACACCACCTACATTGCTTCCAAGGACAAGCTAGACATTTCCAACCCCACTAACACTTTTCTAGTCAAAAGAGGGGTCAAAGCAAGCATATAGCTCCACTTGTCACACCCCCTTTCACCCCACCAAAACCCTCATTTCTCTCCTCTCTCTCTCACTTCTCTCATTTCTCTCTACTCCACTCCCTCATCTCCCTCTCGGCCGAATCTCACTCTATACCTCTCTCTACCATTTTTTTTATTCTTCATCATTTCAAGCTTTTGGAGGCCAAAACTTTCATCACTCAAGCTTGTATCTTCACTTTAAGGTTAGAACTTGTGTTGCATGTTGAATTTGGAACCTAAATGGGGCCTTAGTTCTTATGAGCTTAGGGTCACCATTTTGGAGGTTCCTAAAGATGAACTTGATGTGTTTTTTGGAGAGGTTTTATACCTTCATTTGGCCAAAACACACATGTTTCATCACATTCGGCCAGGACCTTTAAGGGAGCCGAATGAAATGGATTTTTGGTGGTTGGTTTTGAGAATGAATTGATGTTATGCTTATGGTTTTGAAAATATTTGATCCTTTACAATATGTTTTATAAAGTTTTAGAGCTTGCATGTTATGATTTGTACAAGAAATGTGTGAAATTAGTTATCTTATTCCATGATCTTTCGAATGGATCCTATATGTGATGATTTGGAGTTTTTAACTCTTGATGCATGCTATTGTTCTTGTGAAATATGGTTAGTTCTTAACATGTATGATAGTTTACAATGATAATCAGTAGCTATATTGAGAGTACCATGTTCATATATTCGAAATTTTGCTCATATATGCACCCTGAAAATTCTGCTTTGTTTTGGCTCATTATTTTGCTTCGGCATTGTATATTATTTGGATAAAAATTGTGGTATCTTGCTTGGTGAGGATAGACGTAGATATATGCATCATATAGAGTAGGTTTGGAAGGGAGTAAAGGGGAAGGAGTCACACACACACTTAGAGGCAGATTTTTTACACCTTAGAAACCATGAGAAATGAAGGTGTTATGCTAGGGCCCTCATAGGCCCAAGTCACCTGGAGTTGGGACTTGGTATATACAGTCTCCAGTAGCCATAAAAGTCATAAAAATAATCATTACATAGATGCACACACACATTCAGGGTACAACCCCAGAACAGGGCACATTGTGGTCATTTGCACTTTTGGTGTTAAAAACCTTGTCATGATGAGGCCCTCATGGGGCCTTGATTTATATGAGTTTAGGGAAGTCTTAGGAAGCTATTTGAGTCATTGGATTGGTGTAGTGAGTGAGTTTAGTGAGTTTCAAGTTGGTAAGATCATGGCAGTCCCCACAGCAAGTCAAGATGTTCTGTGCCAACTTGGCATGGAGGCCCAAGGAGGCCTGAGCAAGGCCTTAGTGTAATTCCAAGTGCACAACTTAGATTTAAGTCTTAGGTATCCATAGGAGTCACAATTGCACAAGGCACCTGGTGGAAACACTTGTTTTGCCAAAACCCCCAAGAGGTGCCAAACTGCCTAGGAAGAATGGTCACTTTAGTGCACTAGTTTTTAAGGACCCATCTAGGCAAGGCCTTTGAGTCACATCACATCATAATGTTAGTTTAGGATTGTACCAAGCTATAGAAAATTAGTTTGGAGACCATACCTTAAGTGGAGATACCTCATTTCCACTAAAGAACACAAGTGTCACACATGGAGCCACATTCTAGTCCACTTAGGGTGCATTGCATTTGAGTGTGTCATCAGTGAGGCCTTGACCTCATATTGAGTCCATGGTTATTTTTAAGTCATATTAGATAGTGCAAGTTAGTTTAAGTCAATGCACTTAGTGTAGATGCATTATTTTTACCAAGGCACCCAAGTGTCGCCAAGGTAAGCATACTAGTAAGTCACTTAGGTTGCACTTCACTTGTAAGTCTTGGGAGGTGGGGCACAAGTGTGCCCTACTAATAATTGGTTAAGTTGAGGTCAGTAGAGTATAGTTAGGAGGTATTGGTCTTAGACCTTATGTGTTACTTGATAATTGCTTAAGTGACTTAAGTATAATTAGAGGATCATTAAGTGATATTAGTTAAGTAACAAAATGCCATGCTTTACTGTTATGTGCATTACTTGATGATTATGTTACTTGTTTTAATTAAGTTTAAGCGTATATTTTATATATATGTATATATTTATTTATATATATATATATATATATATTTATACACGAAAGGGTAGTTAGCATTATAGTGACGAGGATACTATTAATTATAGGTGCAAGTAGGAGGCCAGGTAAGGAACCCCTAGAAGCATCTATACAAGAGCTCAGTAAGCTTAGTCCAGGAAAGTGAAATTCTTCCTTTATACTTGCTTAATAATGGTATACCCTGTGAATGTTGAATTACTGTTTACTTAGACTGAATTACCCCATCACCCCTTATGATCAAAACCTTGGATTCCAATAATACCCTTAATACTTGAAGTAACTTTTTCATATAATATCACCCTACACCCACATGATTATACTCCAATAGTCCTTTGATGAATAGTGAGAACTTGATACCCCACATTAACCTGAATTATCTCTTTTGGAACCCTGATCTTAATAATATCCCTTACTTAGAAAGATCACTTATATTTTGAAAATACCCTTACTTATGACTTGTCTTTGATCAAGACCCCTTTTTTTGAAAATGAATTGAATTGATATGACCTTAAAAAGGAATTGGTTAATAATTTATTAAGACTGAGGCGCCAGTCAATTATTGCAGCATCAGTAGCGGGGAGCCTGATGTCTGTTTATTGCCAATGTGTGCCGAGGATCCTCCCTGGTTGAATCACTTTATGTGGTTCGGAGCTTGGTGTGGGCTGATCACCCCTCAATGCTCGTAGCGTTGTGTGTTCCCAATTCCAATAAACTTGTTATCTCACTTTGCACCTTTACTTGTGATTATACTTTGTGATATCTATTGTCGCTTTTGCACTTGTTTATACTGCATATTGTGAACTGTTATATATACTGCTTTCACTTGCTGAGCTTATCGCTCATATATATTGTTGTTTGTTATAACCCTTCAGTGAAACCCGAGAATGGCCCGATTCAAGCAGACCGCCCGTAAGACCACCTCTGGCAATGGGATTGCATATCGCCGTATGATGGAGTAGGTTGGGAACTTGTAGTTCCCTAGTTATTGTCTTTTGAACTTTTGGGGTTTAAAATTTGTAGTAATGACTTAGACTTAAATTTGGATTTTAATTTGGGTTTGTAATAACTTAAGATGTTGTTCATACTCATTCCTGGTGATTCCGGGAGTGTGGATTTAGACTTGTAGATTAATATTTTATAATTCCGTAGTTTAATTATCTTTCGTGTTGTGCATGCTTTAGTCGGTTATTATAGTGGGTCCGTCACAGTTGGTATCAGAACGACAGGTTTGAGTCACTGAACAACATAGGATAAATGAATATAAGATAGGATTTAGAGGTTAAGATGAACTTAGATCATGTGGGACTTGGGGCGTTAGAATCTTTTAAGTTTTCTCACCCTTTTTATTATAACCGCGTATATATATATATAACTGTTGGCAAGCATCGTCATCATCTAGTCCCAGATTGTCGACTACTGTTCCGTTCCGCTTTACGAGCAAATGGTGTGGCTTACTGACCGACTCGAGGGCCAGAACACGATTCTCCAGCACCGGATTGACCAGCTGTACCGTGACGACTTTGATGATGAAGGCAACCATCCCCGTTTGATTGCTAGGGTCGAGGAGATCATTCGTATGGCTGAGGACCGTTTGGCAGCTATTCCACCCTACCGCGAGCGTGAGAGCCATATCACTTTGATCGCCATTACTGACGAGCTCCGCCGTGTGATCAGCAGTCTTCGTGAGCTCGTTGCCAGTCCACCAGCTTCATATGCATCATCATCATCCACCTAGACTATCTCTTAGTCTATTTATTTCTATTATCATGTTATCCGTACTTTGACTTTCCATTTCGTACTTGTACCCCG
The DNA here is from genome assembly GCF_001625215.2 of Daucus carota subsp. sativus. Taxonomy (NCBI): domain Eukaryota; kingdom Viridiplantae; phylum Streptophyta; class Magnoliopsida; order Apiales; family Apiaceae; genus Daucus; species Daucus carota. The sequence goes on along the minus strand of NC_030384.2, from coordinate 1,281,595 downwards.
GATTGTTTCGGGAAGACTTATTCGTACTTTGTTTTTCGTTGGTACTTTGACTTGCACTTTATTCCGAACTAATGTTTAATATTCGCACTTTGACCATTTATCTCATTTGCTATCATATTGTCATGCCATGTTTAAATAGAAATTTCCATGTTAAACCTTTAGAACTTGATTATGCTTAATCCTTTCCAACATATCATGAAAATGACCTTGACCGAATAATTATACCTTTGCAATATGATACCTTAGACTTTAATAATACACGCACATACCATGATGCCATGATAACAACAATAAACCTTTACATTGTGAATAACTCTTGAATAATACCTTTGTACCCGATATTTCCCTTTGATATCACATGTATGCATATATTGAACTGTGAATAAGCTTTTCTTATCTAAATTCAGAATCATGCCTCCTCGAAGAAACCGCAACACCAACAATGAAAATACCGAAGAACCACCACCAACCTTGGCTCAACTTATGCAACTTCTTCACCAACAATATGTCACCCTTGCTCAACAACAACAATTACTTCAACAACTCCAACAACAACAACAAGCACCTCCACCACCACCTACTACCTTCAAATCTTTTCAAGCTGTGAAACCACCCGAGTTCCGAAGAACTCAAGACCCTGTTGAAGCTCAATCTTGGCTTAAGGAGATGGAGAAGGCTTTGACACTAGCTGTGGTGACCGATGATAAGAAAGTTGAATATGCCTCCTATTTTCTGAAAGATGAAGCAAACTACTGGTGGGAGTCAGCACGTGCTTTGGAAGAAGGTGATGTAATTGCTTGGGACAGGTTTAAAAAGATTTTTCTAGACAAGTATTTTCCAAGATATATGCAAACTCAGATGGAGTTAAAGTTCTTTGAATTGAAGCAAGAAGGAATGACTGTTGGAGAATATGAGAAGAAATTTACAGAATTGGCAAGGTTCGTGGGAGATTATGTGGACACGGACGAGAAAAGAGCAAAGAGATTTCAACAAGGATTGAAGCCTTGGCTACGAAGCAGAGTGGCTGCTTTTGAATTGGCCATATATGCTGATGTGGTCCAGAAGGCAATGGTAATTGAAGGAGAAAGTGACCAGAATCAGAAGGAGAAGGATAACAAGAAGAGAAAGTTTGGGAATAATGGTGAAGTTTCGGCTCAAGGGAGCCAAAAGGGGAAGGATTTCAAGAAGTTTGGATTTCAGAGTCTAGGAGGACCCCGAGGTTTCAAGAAAGGTGATAATAGGAATGTGAAGAAGATTCAAGGACCGAGTGGTCAAAGGAGTCAACAAGCAAATTCAGAATGCAAGTTCTGCAACAAGAAACACACGGGAAATTGTAATAAGGCTGATATTGTCTGTTTCAAGTGCAACTCGAAGGGTCATTATGCAAACGAGTGCCAGAACCCGAAGCCTTCTGTTACATGTTTCAAGTGTGGGAAGACCAGTCACATGTCAAGGGATTGTAAAGCTTGTGGAACCAGCAAGTTGATGCAATTGGTAGCTACCCCTTACAATTAAGGAATGACATCTTCTGCTCCAATTCTACAATTACCTTCTACTCAAGTTTTTGAGTCTGCAACTCCTGTTTTCCATTCCTCTTATCCGGCTCAAGCAAGGACATTCAACATGAATATCAAGGATGCTGTTCAGAGTTCTGAGGTTGTGGCAGGTACGCTTTTTGTCAACAACATCCATGCTAAAGTGCTATTTGATTCTGGAGCTACTAGATCTTTCATATCTGAATCTTTTGTTGGCAAGTTGAATTGTGAAATTGAACCGTTAGCTGAACCCTTATCTATTATTGTTGCTAATCAAGAACAAGTATCTGTTAGAAGTATTTGCCCCCGGTGTACTATAGAGATTTCTGGCTATAGTTTTCCTGCTTCCCTTATACGTTTTCGATTAGGAGAATTTGATGTCATATTAGGTATGGATTGGTTAGCAGAAAATGGTGCTTAAATAGATTGTAAGAAGAAGAAGATAATTCTTAAGTCTCCTAAAGGCAAGAGAGTAGAATTCAAAGGGCAGAAACAAGCTAAGACATTTCTGACGATAATTGAAGCTAAGAAATTGTTAAGACAAGGCTGTGAAGGTTATTTGGCTCATGTGATTGATAGATCTAAAGAGACGCCGAACATAGAAAGTATTCCGATAGTTAACGAGTTTCTTGATGTATTTCCTGACGATCTTCCTGGATTGCCTCCCGACCGTCAAATTGAGTTTTCTATCGACTTAGCACCCGGCACGGAACCAGTTTCAAAGCAACCGTATCGAATGGCACTGTTCGCAGAAATCTACACGCAAGCGCACGTGATCACAAGTAATATATTAAGTTCGATCCCACAGAGACTGGTGAATTAAGAATACGCACCTATGCAACAATGTATGATCAATTTTCACTGCCAAGACAATTAACAAGGATGGTTTCTTTTATACTAATAACTAAATTTACTAATCAAATTCAGAATAGGAAAACACATGGGATTCTAACTTCATTATCGAATTCATCTAGAATTGAAATTACTGATTAACATGCGACTGTTGATCCTAATCAGACAACACGGAAGTAATACATGCCAACTCTCGTTGCACACATATCATACCAATCAAAATCCGCAATTAAGACAGAAATCTCATGGACACCAACAAAGCTCAGACCCTATATCTCTATAGCGGTAGTGTAAGCAGAGAGGTTTAATAACAAGTCGTCTATCGTGATTACACAGGGTGATAAAAATAGTTCAAGTCTACCACAAATTATGCTTCATTCACATAATCCTATGTTTACATGGCATAGTTCTAAATTCAATCATCCACTCTCGCTTCAGAAAGAATTAACAAACAACTCAGAAGTTAGCTACGCTTCTAAGAAGAATAAGCACGGCTCATGCAAAGAAATCAACGTACGTCACAAAATCACATAATTAATATTCGTTACTAGACTACATCGATAAATCCATTAGAATCCCATGAAGGCGGTTAGTTCATAATCGAACTAATCGACATCATGGGTTCTAATGAAAACATGATAAATAAAAGACAAGAATTAAACGGAATAAAAATGCTTGAATAAATTATAAAGATCACACGTTACAGATTTGATGTTCACGATCTCGCTCGAAACTGTCACTTCCTCGCGAAGAACGATCCAATACAAACTGATAATGTCCTTGATTACTAGAGAAAAAAAATTGAATAATACGATATTCTACTACTCTAAAACTACTTGGAGGCTAGGGTTTTACACACGAGAAATTAAATTACATTGACCAAGTCAACCGGGCCTCGACCGCTGCGAAAATCCATCAGAAAAGCTGTAAAAATCGGCCCGGGGAAGTTCTGCTGGGCGCGGCCGCGCTAAACTAGCGCAGGCGCGCTAGTTGCAGCAGTCTGTAGCGTGGGCGCGCTAACAAGTAGCGCGGGCGCGCTACTGTCTGTCTTGGCAGCTCCGTTTCTTCGTTTCTCGCTCGTTCTCGCGTGCATGTCCTTCCTCGCTTCTAGTACCACTTCCGTAGGTGATCACGGTTGCATTTAGCATATGCAACAAGCCCTTTAAACCCCTAGATAGCTCTAGTGGACGAGTGTGCTCTCGTGAGGGTTTGTAGAAGATATACCCACAAAATCCCAAGTCGCGATGAATCCACAATTCTCTATTCTTGCAAATAATGCACCAAAACCAACCTAAAATGATAGAAAATCACTTCATCACCTCAACTCGTGACCTGCACAGAAAAACAATAAAAACACATCAAAAGACACTAAACACTTAAGTACAATCAACCAATTTAAGTGGAAATGAAGGCCTATAAGTGTGTATAAATACCACTTATCACACCCCCAAACTTAAACTGATGCTTGTCCTCAAGCGTCAACGACACTATACAATAATACAATGCAATGCGTGGATGCAACTACGTGATGAATGAGTAAACTATGAAGTAATTGCCTTGCCAATCATAATACCTCAGATTGTGCTAATGTTCTCGAATTTCACTTCTCTCGCTACCAAGTTAATTACTCTTCTATTTACAAGTGTGGAGTGCCCGTGTGTGCAAGCATGCTCTTTTATTGAGACAAGACAAAAACTACTATTCCCACAGAATCCCAATCAAGAATCGTAAAAGTTTAAAACTAACACCCCGTCACTCAAGTCCAACTAAAATCCAAGGTCCCAAAGAATGTCCACACCCTTCTATTTTATTCACTATATTATTTTTTTTTCTTTTTATTGGTGATTAATTGCTTGGTCTAAGGTCAGAGCGCTTCGCAGTGTAAATGCGTTACGAACACCACAAGACTTCACACACCAATTATTCACTCTATTCTAGTGGTTTATTTAACCGTGCAATGGTTGAGATCCCTAAAGATTTATGCACTAGTACCCATGTAGCGAGCGTTGGGTCAACAATCCCAAACCACGAAGGGCTTTAGGTTGTTAGGCACAAAGTCCCCTCAGACTTAATTACTCGAGTACTAATGAGCTCAACCTAGTTAATTCTACCACTTATTTTTTTTAGTGAATTTATTTACTACTTTTTTTTTTCTTTTTTTTTTTCTAGAAAGGTATATCTACTCCTCAGTTCCCCCAAACTTAAGATTTACAGACCTAAGCTGAAGGATGCTCAATTCAATCCTAGAATTCATGGAATTTCGTCTAAATCCTATCTCAAGAACATATGTGAATTACAATTTCCAACACAAGCAATTTTCAAGTACTAACCTAGCAATGCAATTGAAACTACTAATCAAGAACTACGCACATAACTCATCATAGGCAATTAGCTTGGCTTAACTTCATAATTCATGCAAATGCTCGTGATACTAACTACGACAATTACCACTAAACATGTAAAATAATAAAAAAAAATGAGAAAACTAGAAAGAAAACGTGAGAAAATAAAAAAAACGTGAGAAATAATCAAAGCAAAATAAAATAAACGTGAACTACATGAACTAACTAACACATGCAATAATAAACTACATTATAATAATATGCTCTTCCTTAGATTACCACCCCCAAACTTAAAATTTTCAATGTCCCCATTGGAAGTGATAAAAAGGCTAGAGCACCCACATACCTACTCGGAGTCCGAGTCCTCCCCCTCCTCTGCAGGAGGTGAATCAGGTGGAGGATACTGCATCCCCGCTCCGAATACTGGCCACTGAACTGTGACCCCCTGTGCCTGAAAAGCACTACCTAGAGCCTGTGTCAAATCAAACGCAAACCTCTGGTGGATGTCATGCATGGTGTCCATCCGTCTCGCTAATCGGCGATAATGAACATCTCCCATCGGTTCGGAGCTCCTCTCCGTCTGAGAAGTACCAGCTCCAGAAGCTCTAGTCTGCTCCCTCCTCACAAATGTTGGGCGTCCCCCTGGCATCTCATCATATATGTATCCGAGGCCTCGAGGGTGGGGAACTCCTCCATCCCACTCTGTCATCCGACTGATCGCCGAATGATCAATAGGTGTTGCCGGCAACTGTAATTGCTCGTTGGCTGGCCAACGCACACCACTCGATCGACAGAGCTTCGTAACAATTGTGCCATATGGAATGGCACCAGTGGTTCCTCCCTGTAAGAACCTCAGAATCCCCTGATGAATAACATGTCCCAGATCAATATACTTGCCCGAGACAATCCCAAAGAGCAGAATAGCTCTATCCACTGTCACCTCATGCCCATGTGAAGATGGCATGATGTTAGCACAGATGAAGGCGTTCCACGCCTTCGCATACCGGTTCAACGCGGCTGCTGGAAACGAAACATGTGCCGGCAAAGGAGGTGCAGTCATCTTCCAAGTCGTGTCCGGCACACACATATCATACACCAACCGCTCAAGATCAACCGGATCATCATCAAACCGGCGTTTAGCACGCCCGATCCTCTCAACAACCCAATCTTCTTCATTACGGCGCTTGGCACGCCCCCCAATCACTCTACGGATCGCCTCCGCACTATAATCCACCCGGATTCCCCGCACCACCGTGAATCCATCTCGATTCTCCTTGGCATTAGCATAAAACTCTCGAATAATAGCCAAGGGAACCGCCTCCGGAGCCTCGCAAAAAGACTCCCAACCCCGTTCCTGAATCATGTTCAACAGCTCACCATCTTCCGCCGTGGGTAAGAATCCCCTCTCCTTAACTAACGACTTATTCATAAGCCATTGAAACTCGGTTCGTGCACCATCGGAGGTGAACTCAACCTCACCCATCGAGGAAGAATCGCTAGATGTGGGGGCTTGGGTGCTTGGTCCTTGTGATCTACGGGCTCTTTTGGGTGCCATTGGTAGAGATTTAGAGTTGCAAGAGTTTTGTGTGTAGTGGGTTTGAGAGATTCGTAGGTGGTTGTGTGTATGGATGTGTATATATGATTAGGGTTTATAGAATTATAATGGGAATTGGAGATGGGTTTTGTGTTTATATAAGGATTTGAGAGCTGAGTTAGGGTTTTGGAGGATATATTTCGGGCTAGGCATGCAAAATTAGGATTGTGGGCTTTTAAAAACGAAAAGAAAATATTTTTGGGAGAAATTTCGAGCTCCTGGACAGTCAGTAGCGCGGCCGCGCTAAGTGTAGCGCGGGCGCGCTGGACACTTTAGCGCGGGCGCGCTGGACACTAGCGCGGGCGCGCTAGTGTCTGACATCCCGGGCTGATTTTTCTCGTTTTTTGTGTTTTTGAGGTTTACAATGGTACAATGTGGTTCCAATGCGTGGGTTGCCTCCCACGAAGCGCTTGTTTAACGTCGTTAGCTCGACGTGAAGTCCAGAATTAATCCGATTCCGATGAAGTATCCTGTGGAGGATACCTCGTTCCATAACCAAACGAATCCCAAGTAATGTTAACATCTAGTGCCAGGAATGCTTCAGCAAGAGAGTCCGTTAATATATCAGCAAAGCGACCAATTCGTTCTTCCACCGCGTCAATACGCCTGATTATCCTTCGGTACTGTACCTCATTCAATGTTGAATCAGCAGGTGATTGAATCACAGATTGACTACTCGCACTGCTAGAGAGTAGGGGACAAGTGTCTCCACATGCATTAGGAATTGAGTCTGAGTGAGCTCTAATTCTGTGCCAGTTAGTCATCTGAATTTCCTGAGTGACTTCGATCACTTCATCATTCTCTGATTCTTCCTCTTTTGGAATTTTCCACTTTAGGTCTCTGTGCTCAGCAGCAGCCAGGTTCTCTATCAGTTCGTAAGCATCCTCGAAGCTTTTGCTCCACAAGTTTCCTCCAGCTGCCACGTCTAACTCTGCTCTACATTGATCATTAAGACCCCTGTAGAAATAATGAATTGCCATTCCAGGAGGCATGCCATCTTCATTGAGATTTGCGAGAATCTTCTTGAACCGGTCCCAAGCTAGACAAAGATATTCTCCCGAGAATTGAGAGAATTTACTTTCGGTGTTTTTGATAGCTGATACTTTAATTAGAGGATAAAACCTTGCGCAGAATATTTTCTCCAATTTGTTCCAGCTATTAGTAGTGCTTGCCGAGAGAGAGATAAACCACGATCGTGCTACATCACGTAGCGTGAACGGAAAGAGTCTCAGCTTCACCAGATCCTTAGGTCCGATATTGAAATCCAATTCAGTAATGAATTTCTCGAAATTCCTTAGATGCAGGTTTGGGTCCTCGAGAACAGACCCCCCGAATTGAATAGTATCTTGCAGCTTAAGAATGATTGATGGCTTGATGCGAATACCACTGGCTGATATCGCTGGCTCAATTGTGTCAGCCTGAGTATCATTGATTTTCAAACAAGAAAATTTACGTGACGCCTCATCAACTGCTGTCCTAGTATACTCCATTGTTTCAGAATCAGAAGACGAAGATGAAGATGAATCAATTGCTTTTTTACGAGCTTGAGAACGTGTTAGCATAAACGCGATCCAAGTACCTGAAATAAAGAAAAGAAGAAAAGTGAGAAGAGAATAGAATCCTAGTCAGTGAATTTTAATGCACACTGATGACAAGTACATAAACTAATTAATTAACACCGAGTCCCCGGCAGCGGCGCCAAAAACTTGTTCGCAGAAATCTACACGCAAGCGCACGTGATCACAAGTAATATATTAAGTTCGATCCCACAGAGACTGGTGAATTAAGAATACGCACCTATGCAACAATGTATGATCAATTTTCACTGCCAAGACAATTAACAAGGATGGTTTCTTTTATACTAATAACTAAATTTACTAATCAAATTCAGAATAGGAAAACACATGGGATTCTAACTTCATTATCGAATTCATCTAGAATTGAAATTACTGATTAACATGCGACTGTTGATCCTAATCAGACAACACGGAAGTAATACATGCCAACTCTCGTTGCACACATATCATACCAATCAAAATCCGCAATTAAGACAGAAATCTCATGGACACCAACAAAGCTCAGACCCTATATCTCTATAGCGGTAGTGTAAGCAGAGAGGTTTAATAACAAGTCGTCTATCGTGATTACACAGGGTGATAAAAATAGTTCAAGTCTACCACAAATTATGCTTCATTCACATAATCCTATGTTTACATGGCATAGTTCTAAATTCAATCATCCACTCTCGCTTCAGAAAGAATTAACAAACAACTCAGAAGTTAGCTACGCTTCTAAGAAGAATAAGCACGGCTCATGCAAAGAAATCAACGTACGTCACAAAATCACATAATTAATATTCGTTACTAGACTACATCGATAAATCCATTAGAATCCCATGAAGGCGGTTAGTTCATAATCGAACTAATCGACATCATGGGTTCTAATGAAAACATGATAAATAAAAGACAAGAATTAAACGGAATAAAAATGCTTGAATAAATTATAAAGATCACACGTTACAGATTTGATGTTCACGATCTCGCTCGAAACTGTCACTTCCTCGCGAAGAACGATCCAATACAAACTGATAATGTCCTTGATTACTAGAGAAAAAAAATTGAATAATACGATATTCTACTACTCTAAAACTACTTGGAGGCTAGGGTTTTACACACGAGAAATTAAATTACATTGACCAAGTCAACCGGGCCTCGACCGCTGCGAAAATCCATCAGAAAAGCTGTAAAAATCGGCCCGGGGAAGTTCTGCTGGGCGCGGCCGCGCTAAACTAGCGCAGGCGCGCTAGTTGCAGCAGTCTGTAGCGCGGGCGCGCTAACAAGTAGCGCGGGCGCGCTACTGTCTGTCTTGGCAGCTCCGTTTCTTCGTTTCTCGCTCGTTCTCGCGTGCATGTCCTTCCTCGCTTCTAGTACCACTTCCGTAGGTGATCACGGTTGCATTTAGCATATGCAACAAGCCCTTTAAACCCCTAGATAGCTGTAGTGGACGAGTGTGCTCTCGTGAGGGTTTGTAGAAGATATACCCACAAAATCCCAAGTCGCGATGAATCCACAATTCTCTATTCTTGCAAATAATGCACCAAAACCAACCTAAAATGATAGAAAATCACTTCATCACCTCAACTCGTGACCTGCACAGAAAAACAATAAAAACACATCAAAAGACACTAAACACTTAAGTACAATCAACCAATTTAAGTGGAAATGAAGGCCTATAAGTGTGTATAAATACCACTTATCAGGCACCGGCAGAAATGAAGGAGTTGGCCAAGCAATTGCAAGAGTTGTTAGATAAAGGAGTTATAAGGCCGAGTGTATCCCCGTGGGGAGCTCCAGTTCTTTTTGTGAAGAAAAAAGACGGAAGCATGAGATTGTGCATCGACTATAGAGAATTGAAGAAGTTGACAATCAAGAATAGGTTTCCTTTGCCTCGAATCGACGACTTATTTGATCAACTCAAAGGAGCAACTTACTTTTCGAAGATTGACTTGCATTCAGGATATCATCAATTGAAGATTAAGCTAGAAGACATCCCAAAGACCGCTTTCAGAACTCGGTATGGGCATTACGAGTTTCTAGTTATGGCGTTCGGATTGACAAACGCACCAGCCGCCTTCATGGATTTGATGAACCATGTATTCAAGAAGGATTTAGATAAGTTCATCATTGTATTCATCGATGATATTCTCATATACTCGAAATCTAAAGAAGAACATGCTGAACACCTGAGGATAACTTTGGAAACTTTAAGGAAGGAGAAGCTGTATGCAAAGTTCTTTAAATGTCAATTTTGGCTACGAGAAGTGCAGTTTTTAGGGCATATTGTTCGAAGTGAAGGTATTCGAGTGGATCCAGCAAAGATAGAAGCTGTAATGAATTGGGAGAGGCCAAAGACCCCAACTGAATTAAGAAGTTTCATGGGATTGACCGGATACTATCGAAGGTTCGTGAAAGATTTCTCAAAGATTGCAGTGCCGTTGACAAGATTGACTCGGAAGAATGAGAAGTGTGAATGGACCGACAAATGTGAAAAGAGTTTTCAAGAGTTGAAATAGAAGTTAGTCACCGCTCCAGTTTTGGCTTTGCCAGATGACCAAGGAGATTCTGTTATCTACAGTGATGCGTCGTATAAAGGATTAGGTTGTGTCTTACTGCAACACGGGAAAGTGATAGCCTACGCGTCAAGACAACTCAAGCCACACGAACAAAGATATCTGACTCATGACTTGGAATTGGCAGCAATTGTGTTTGCTTTGAAGCTTTGGAGACACTATCTTTATGGCGAGAAGTTTGAGATATTCACTGATCACAAAAGCTTGAAGTACATTTTCACGTAAAAAGAGTTGAACATGAGGCAGCGAAGATGGTTGGAATTGATTAAAGACTACGACTACACGATTAGTTATCATCCCGGAAAGGCGAACGTAGTAGCAGATGCGTTAAGTCGCAAAGAAAGGTTGAATATGTTGACTATGGTTCAAGAACTATCACAGGAATTTGAGAAACTGGGAATTGAAATTCGAGCTCCTAGTGCACCTACAGAAATGATTTGTACCATGACTTTTCAGCCTTAGTTGATGGAAAAGATAAAGAAGTGCCAAGAAGAAGTAATGAATGAGAAGATGAATGAGTTGACCGGAGAAGAGATTTGTACTCAAAAAGACAATCAAGGAATCATGAGGTTTTCATCAAGAATTTGGATATGATAAGTGGTATTTATACGCACTTATAGGCCTTCATTTTCACTTAAATTGGTTGGTTGTACTTAAGTGTTTAGTGTCTTTTGATGTGTTTTTAGTGTTTTTCTGTGCAGGTCACGAGTTGAGGTGATGAAGTGATTTCCTATCATTTTAGGTTGTTTTTGGTGCATTATTTGCAAGAATAGAGAATTGTGGATTCATCACGACTTGGGATTTTGTGGGTACATCTTCTACAAACCCTCACGAGAGCACACTCGTCCACTAGAGCTATCTAGGGGTTTAAAGGGCTTGTTGCATGTGCTAAATGCAACCGTGATCACCTACGGAAGTGGTACTAGAAGCGAGGAAGGACATGCACGCGAGAACGAGCGAGAAACGAAGAAACGGAGCTGCCAGTGCAGACACTAGCGCGCCCGCGCTAAGTGGTAGCGCGCCCGCGCTACTAACTGCACCAACTAGCGCGCCTGCGCTAAGTTAGCGCGGCCGCGCCCAGCAGAACTCCCCGGGCCGATTTTTACAGCTTTTTAGTGGATTTTCGCAGCGGTCGAGGCCCGGTTGACTTAGTCAATACATTTTATTTCTCGTGTGTAAAAACCCTAGCCTCGTAGAAGTAGTTTTAGTAGAGAACAATATCATAGTTAATTTTTATCGAAGCACATTATCAGTTGTATTGGATCGTTCTTTGCGAGGAAGTGACAGTTTCGAGCGAGATCGTGAACATCAATTCTGTAACGTGTGATCTTTATTATTAATTCAAGCATTTTTATTCCGTTTAATTATCGTAGTTTATTTATCATGTTTTCATTAGAACCCATGATGTCGATTAGTTCGATTATGAACTAACCGCCTTCATGGGATTCTAATAGATTTATCGATGTAGTCTAGTAACGAATATTAATTACTTGATTTTGTGACGTACGTTGATTTCTTTGCATGAGCCGTGCTTATTCTTCTTAGAAGCGTAGCTAACTTCTAAGTTGTTTGTTAATTCTTTCTGAAGCGAGAGTGGATGATTGAATTTAGAACTTTGCCATGTAAACATAGGATTATGTGAATGAAACATAATTTGTGGTAGACTTGAACTATTTTTATCACCCTGTGTAATCACGATAGATGACTTGTTATTTAAACCTCTCTGCTTACACTACCGCTATAGAGATATAGGGTCTGAGCTTTGTTGGTGTCCATGAGATTTCTGTCTTAATTGCGGATTTTGATTGGTATGATACGTGTGCAACGAGAGTTGGCATGTATTACTTTCGTGTTGTCTGATTAGGATCAACAGTCGCATGTTAATCAGTAATTTCAATTCTAGATGAATTCGATAATGAAGTTAGAATCCCATGTGTTTTCCTATTCTGAATTTGATTAGTAATTTTAGTTATTAGTATAAAAGAAACCATCCTTGTTAATTGTCTTAGCAGTGATAATTGATCATACATTGTTGCATAGGTGCGTATTCTTAATTCACCAGTCTCTGTGGGATCGAACTTAATATATTACTTGTGATCACGTGCGCTTGCGTGTAGTGTAGATTTCACCGAACAGGATACCAAATGTTGAAGAATTGAAGAATGAGATTCTGAAGGATGCTCATAATTCAGAATTTTCTATTCACCCCAGAAGCACAAAAATGTACCAAGATTTGAAGCAAAACTTTTGGTGGCCAGACATGAAGAAGGAAATTGCTCAGTGGATCAGTAAATGTTACACTTGTCAAAGAGTAAAAGATGAACATCAGAAGCCGAGTGGATTAATACAACCTTTAGAGGTACCAGAATGGAAGTGGGAGCATATTGCAATGGACTTTATAGTTGGATTGCCAAGGACGAAATCTAATCATGATGCTATTTAGGCAATAATTGATCGATTGACCAAGTAGGCTCATTTTCTGCCAATCAACGAGAGATTTTCAATGGACAAGCTGATTCACATGTATTTGAAAGAGATTGTTACTCGTCATGGAGTTCCAGTATCTATTGTGTCAGATCGAGACCCTTGTTTTAACTCTAGATTCTGGAAGCAATTTCAAGAATATTTGGGAACCCGACTCAAGATGAGTATTGCTTATCATCCACAAACGGACGGACAAAGAGAGCGTACAATTCAAACTATCGAAGACATGTTAAGGTCTTGTGCTTTGGACTTCAAAGGAAATTGGGACGAGCATTTGCCATTGGTTGAATTTTCGTATAATAACAGTTATCATGCCAGCATTGGAATGCCCCTGTACGAAGCTCTTTATGGAAGGAAGTGTAGATCCCCGATATATTGGGATGAAGTTGGAGAAAGGAAGGTAATTGGCCCAGAATTGATTCAGCAAACAAAGGAAGCAGTAGATGTGATTCGAAGCAGATTGATTGCAGCTCAAGATAGGCAACAGAAGTATGCTGACCCGCACAGAAAGGATGTTGAGTATGAAATTGGAGAATCCGTTTTGCTGAAAGTGTCACCTTGGAAAGGAATAGCAAGATTCGGAAAGAAAGGGAAACTGAGTCCAAGATTTATTGGTCCTTTTGAGATTTTAAGCAGAATTGGGAAAGTGGCGTACGAATTAGCTCTACCGCCTCAAATGCAGCACGTTCACGATGTTTTCCATGTCTCATTGCTTAAGAAGTTCAACCCCGACACCAAGTGCATCATAGAAAATGAACCAGTTGAAATAGAGCCCAATTTGTCTTATATCGAGCAACCGATTAGCATTCTAGATAGAAAGAATAAGGTGTTAAGGAATAAGACAGTTCCTTTAGTTAGAGTTTTGTGGAGGAATCCCAAAGTTGAAGAATCAACGTGGGAATTAGAAAGTGATATGTTAGATAAGTATCCTCATTTATTTACTTAGATTCTGGGGTCAGAATCCTTTTAAGGGGGGAAGGATGTAACGCCTGTAGTATTTAACTTATATATATACTACAGTATTTCATTTTTGGTGATATATGTAATTTTGTGTTTTAATTGCCAAAGTATGTGAATTTGACTCGTTTATTGTTACGTGACTTTCGTATATCGTTAGAATATGCTTGTATGATTTATGATGTATAATTCTCGCTACGCGATTAAATAATATTACTAGTCGCGACGGTTTTGACTTTATATTAATAAATGTGATCGTTGTCGCTACCCGATTTAATAATAACAGAGAATGAAACAATTTAGTGATATTTGATAATTGCGAGTAGCCGATAAACTTTGACTTGTAAAATAGCGATTTGATATATGTACTCTTCTCGAGATTTTACGTGTATTATATTTGTGTTTTATATTTTTGTGTGATATGTATATTAGAACTCTACTTGTAATATTTCTTTTAAAATTCATTCCTTGTCCAAAATTTTTGAAAACTATTTTATTAAACTTCTAGAATCTCATATTATTTGTGATATTAATTTCATGATTTATAGATTTGTACTTTATTTACTAAAACTCTTTCTTTTAATACTCTTTTAATCATACTTTTATTATTTATCAAATGTCTACATTACCCTTGCATGCAAACACCACCTACATTGCTTCCAAGGACAAGCTAGACATTTCCAACCCCACTAACACTTTTCTAGTCAAAAGAGGGGTCAAAGCAATCATATAGCTCCACTTGTCACACCCCCTTTCACCCACCAAAACCCTCATTTCTCTCCTCTCTCTCTCACTTCTCTCATTTCTCTCTACTCCCTCATCTCCCTCTCGGCCGAATCTCTCTCTATACCTCTCTCTACCATGGTTTTTATTCTTCATCATTTCAAGCTTTTGGAGGCCAAAACATTCATCACTCAAGCTTGTATCCTCACTTTAAGGTTAGAACTTGTGTAGCATGTTTGGAACCGAAATGGGGCCTTAGTTCTTATGAGCTTAGGGTCACCATTTTGGAGTTTCCTAAAGATGAACTTGATGTGTTTTTGGAGAGGTTTTATACCTTCATTTGGCCAAAACACACATGTTTCATCACATTCGGCCACGACCTTTAAGGGAGCCGAATGGAATGGATTTTTGGTGGTTGGTTTTGAGAATGAATTGATGTTATGCTCATGGTTTTGAAAAGATTTGATCCTTTACAATATGTTTTATAAAGTTTTAGAGCTTGCATGTTATGATTTGTACAAGAAATGTGTGAAACTGGTGATCTTATTCCATGATCTTTCGAATGGATGCTATATGTGATGATTTGGAGTTTTTAACTTGATGCATGCTATTATTCTTTTGAAATGTGGTTAGTTCTTAACATGTATGATAGTTTACAATGATAATCAGTAGCTATATTGAGAGTACCATGTTCATATATTCGAAATTTTGCTCATATATGCACCCTGAAAATTCTGCTCTGTTTTGGCTCATTATTTTGCTTCGGCATTGTATATTATTTGGATAAAAATTGTGGTATCTTGCTTGGTGAGGATAGACAGTAGATATATGTATCATATAGAGTAGGTTTGTGGCTTGGTTGCTTGATTTGTGGTGTTTGGAAGGGAGTAAAGGTGGAAGGAGTCACACACACACTTAGGCAGATTTTTACACCTTAGAAACCATGAGAAAAGAAGGTGTTATGCTTAGGCCCTCATAGTCCCAAGTCACCTGGAGTTGGGACTTGGTATATACAAGTCTCCAGTAGCCTTAAAAGTCATAAAAACAATCATTTACATAGATGCACACACACATTTCAGGGTACACCCCAGAACAGGGCACATTGTGGTCATTTGCACTTTTGAGTTTTAAAAACCTTGTCAATGATGAGGCCCTCATGGGGCCTTGATTTATATGCGTTTAGGGAAGTCTTAGGAAGCTATTTGAGTCATTGGATTGGTGTAGTGAGTGAGTTTAATGAGTTTCAACTTGGTAAGATCATGGCAGTCCCCACAGCAAGTCAAGGTGTTCTGTGCCAACTTGGCATGGAGGCCCAAGGAGGCCTGAGCAAGGCCTTAGTGTAATTACAAGTGCACAACTTAGATTTAAGTCTTAGGTATCCATAGGAGTCACAATTGCACCAAGGCACATGGTGGAAACACTTGTTTTTGCCAAAACCCCCAAGAGGTGCCAAACTGCCTAGGCAGAATGGTAACTTTAGTGCACTAGTTTTTAAGGACCCATTTAGGCAAGGCCTTTGAGTAACATCACTTCATAATGTTAGTTTAGGATTGTACCAACCTATAGAAAATTAGTTTGGAGTCAATACCTTAAGTGGAGATACCTCATTTCCACTAAAGAACACAAGTGTCACACATGGAGCCACATTCTAGTACCAACTTAGGGTGCATTGCATTTGAGTGTGTCATTAGTGAGGCCTTGACCTCATATTGAGTCCATGAGTTAGTTTTAAGTCATATTAGATAGTGCAAGTTAGTTTAAGTCAATGCACTTAGTGTAGATGCATTATTTTTACCAAGGCACCCAAGTGTCGCCAAGGTAAGCATACTAGTAAGTCACTTAGGTTGCACTTCACTTGTAAGTCTTGGGAGGTGGGGCACAAGTGTGCCCTACTAATAATTGGTTAAGTTGAGGTCAGTAGAGTATAGTTAGGAGGTATTGGTCTTAGACCTTATGTGTTACTTGATTAATTGCTTAAGTGACTTAAGTATAATTAGAGGATCATTAAGTGATATTAGTTAAGTAACAAAATGCCATGCTTTACTTGTTATGTGCATCACTTGATGATTATGTCACTTGTTTTAATTAAGTCTGAGTGTATATTTTATATATATGTATATATTTATATATATATATATATATATATATATTTATAAACGAAAGGGTAGTTAGCATTATAGTGACGAGGATACTATTAATAATAGGTGCAAATAGAAGGTCAGGCAAGGAACACCTAGAAGCATCTATACAAGAGCTCAGTAACCTTAGTCCAGGCAAGTGAAATTCTTCCTTTATACTTGCTTAATAATGGTATACCCTGTGAATGTTGAATTACTGTTTACTTAGAACTGAATTACCCCATCACCCCATATGATCAAAACCTTGGATTCCAATAATACCCTTAATACTTGAAGTACCTTTTTCATATAATATCACCCTACACCCACATGATTATACTCCAATAGTCCTTTGATGAATAGTGAGAACTTGATACCCCACATTAACCTGAATTATCTCTTTTGGAACCCTGATCTTAATAACATCCCTTACTTAGAAAGATCACTTATATTTTGAAAATACCCTTGCTTATGACTTGTCTTTGATCAAGACCCCTTTTTTTGAAAATGAATTGAATTGATATGACCTTAAAAAGGAATTGGTTAATAATTTATTAAGACTGAGGCGCCAATCAATTATTGCAGCATCAGTAGCGGGGAGCCTGATATCTGTTTATGGCCAATGTGTGCCGAGGATCCTCCCTGGTTGAATCACTTTATGTGGTTCGAAGCTTGGTGTGGGCTGATCACCCCTCAATGCTCGTAGCGCTGTGTGTTCCCAATTCCAATAAACTTGTTATCTCACTTTGCACCTTTACATGTGATTATACCTTGTGATATCTATTGTCGCTTTTGCACTTGTTTATACTGCATATTGTGAACTGTTATATATACTGCTTTCACTTGCTGAGCTTATCGCTCATATATATTGTTGTTTGTTATAACACTTCAGTGAAACCCGAGAATGGCCCGATTCAAGTAGACCGCCCGTAAGACCACCTCTGGCAATGGGATTGCATATCGCCGTATGATGGAGCAGGTTGGGAACTTGTAGTTCCCTAGTTATTATCTTTTGAACTTTTGGGGTTTAAAATTTGTAGTAATGACTTAGACTTAAATTTGGATTTTAATTTGGGTTTGTAATAACTTTAGATGTTGTTCATACTCATTCCTGGTGATTCCGGGAGTGTGGATTTAGACTTGTAGATTAATATTTTATAATTCCGTAGTTTAATTATCTTTCGTGTTATGCATGCTTTAGTCGGTTATTATAGCGGGTCCGTCACACACAACCCTGTTTCCCCCTCCTTATTCCTCCACTCCACCCCTCTGCCTCGAAACCAAGCCGCCATCAGTCTGAATCAACCCCAACCATCATCCCCAAACGCCGATTCAACATCCAAACCAACATACATCGATATATAAACATGTATATACGTAGAAACACAAATCCTCACCTGCGAATGGGATTGAATTTGATTGATTTAAATTCAAAAACCCTAGATTTCCTCCTTTTATTTTGCTTGAACGAAATTACCGTCTCTGTTTGTTGCTCTGTTTTTATCCCCTTTTTCTTTTAACTCGACTGCAACCTACAGCGTATATGATTTGTGGGTGTCTTTTCTTTTACAGGAATAAATATAAAAGAATTATATAAAACTAAAGAAAGCTACCGACTGTAGCAGGTGTGTGGTGTACGCGTACTACTATGCTGGTTATAAACAAAGATATTCATAATATCTAACAATTCAAGTATTCAATCACTAAATAAAAATTATTTTAACAATAAGATATATTTGGGGCCTCAAAATATTTATCAAATTTAAAAACAATATTTTCTAAATATTTTACAAATATCGAATACATAATATATGCAAACATAATAATTTAAAATCTTTCCTCTATTTTCACAAATAGTGCGCAAAATCATTTTTAAATTGCAAATAATTAAAATAATCATTTACAAACTTTCAAATATTTTTGAATCTCACAAAATATAAAAATACCAAAACTGAATATTTTGGTAACTTAAATCGGATAAACTATTTGGGCTCAAATAAATATAAATATTGATTTTTTTGAAATCAACAGATAATTTTGATTTATCAAAAATAAGAAATAAATCAAAATTTTAAACTACCCACTCAAATAGAAAGTAAACAGCTAAAATTGTACATTTAACATATGCCATAATTGAATCAAATAATGTCATCGAATTCAGATAATATTGCAAATAATATAATTATTCACAAAATTATATAATCACTAAAAACTCATTTTATTGGCAAATAATATAAATAAATATTTGCAAAATCTTGAACCTTTGTAATTAATCCGAAAACATAAAAATATCACCAATCAGAGATTTTATAAGTTAAATCCAAATAGAATAATTGGCACGAACGAATACCAATTAAATTCTAGGTTTAAAACATAATTTTGAATTATCTCAAATTTATAAAATCAATAATAATGCTCAAGAGAATTTAAATCTAAAAGCGCAAATAATCAAATAATGCATTTAACAATTATTCACATAATTGCAATCTCACAAAATTATTTTTAAAAATCCAACGAATTGGAATAAATATAAAAAAAAAATTCCTTCTCTTTTAGAAATTAACAAACTAATAATTAATCACAGAAAAACCCGAGTTATTACAGACTTCCCCCTTATAGGGATTCCGTCCTCGGAATTAGCGAAGAGAGAACTATAGCAGGCTATTGCTTGCAAGTCGCATCGTGATCTGCTTTAATAGTTGTTGTCTTATACGAAATCTTGAAATGCATTGGCATGATTAGCTCGTCCAAACCTAGCTAGCATACCCTCAAAATTAATTGGAGAAACAAGAATCATGAAAATCTAAAATATAACTGATTTGATATATCAAACTAATTGTCATATGTATTAGTTTCAAAAACAAAACTAATTCGAAATTAAGAATTACTGAGAGATCAATATGATCCAATAACTTAATGTTGCGCATCTAAATGAAGATACTACTAAAGGTAGTGATGGCATCCCATCAAACTTCTATCACACAGACAAATAGTCCTTGTGTCCCCTAAAGATAGGGTTGTTCATCTCAGTTAGAGTGGAAAATATGAAAGAAATTTCAAAATCAAATAAAAGATCATTGTTTGTTGACAAATTAGAATTTGATGTAGATCTTGGGTCAAAATTGAATAATTTCTAGAGGTGTTATTCCTGAGAAAAAGAATAACCATAAAGGATATTTATACACAATGGGTAGATATATGGTGATATATTGAAATCGAATCATTCACCATTTTGAGAAGAAAGAAAGAATGAAATTAGAAACGAATTTTCACAAACTCGACAGGGCTTCCACAACCTAAAAAAATAGGTATCATATTAGCTTCTGTCACAATTAAAACCCAAAATATGGGTAAAACAAGTATAGAAATACTACTCAAAAGAGAGTATATGCTTTCTAATAAACATCTTTATAAAAGAGATGTTAAAACAATTGATTGATTGGAAAAATAATCAATATAATCAACAATGAGGAAGGTATTCCCAACATTATCACAAATGTCTTCCCAATTGGTTCTTCTGATGGCCTGTTTCGATTCTTGTTAGGCCGAATAAGAACACTATATATATAAATGTATATAATGAACACAATCAATAACAGAACACAAGAATAAGAGAATAAATTAACCAAACTCTTATTCACTTTATCAAAGACAATAGCTTAAAAATATTCTTTTAATGATTTATACTTTATCACTAAGAGCTGCTAGGTTACAAGAATAATGTACTCGATTGCTTAACTCATCTAGAGTAAATCCTAAGTTGTGTTTATATACACAATTACACGATATCTACTGATTGATTCTATACTAATCTGCTTCCTAAAATAATTCAATCATTAGTTATCTTCTGCTGTCCGGATTTGCACAATATTCCGCAATCTCTATCTGCCTTGTTTATCCAGATCTTCTCCTAGAAATCAAGCGCCTACAAACTCTGAACATTGTTAAACTCTGATACAGCTTGCAGTCCTTAAACTTTGATTTCCGGCTAAACTCTTATCTTCATTTCTGCATACTAAACAAGTCAGTTAGATATGACATCATCAAATATGTAACAATCTCCCCCAACTTGTACATCAACAAAAAAATGAACAAGTTACTATATGCACTGATGATGTGTTAGGTCCCGATAGATGGTTTAATTAAGCTAGAAGGGGGGTTGAATAGCTTAATCACCAATTAAAAATATTTATGTCGTTTTAAAAAGTTTTCACCCCTTCTTTAGAACTTGTATCGAGAGTATTGGCAGTTACGTGCGGAAGTGTAAGAAAAGAAAATAAAAATATCACACGAGCGATTTTATCCTGGTTCGCGGTGGCTAACTCAACCCTTGGAGTCCACTCACCCCTAGTCCAGTCCCCGAGCTCCTCCCCGGACTCGAGATTTTCTCTACTATAAAGAACTCCTTTACAGTAGGCGGAGAAGCCTTTACAAATATATATCTTGGAGCGTAACTCTTCGTTACCTCCTCACTATAAATGTAAATAACAAGACTTGTCTCGGAACGTAACTATCCTTGTTACTTCCTCAAAGTCGTTGCACCTCCAGTGGTCTTTGTACTTCTAAACCTTTCGCCGGTCTTGGATCTTAGGTATTAGGTCTTGGGTCTTTCCTCTTCTTCACGGTGCGATGACTATCAACTCCCCGTCAATACGTCAAAGACTTGGGTCTTAGAACGAAGATCACCTCACTTCACTTCACCTCACTACAAAAGTTAGAACACAATATTCACAAACAAATATATCCTTGTTTTATAAAAGTTTTGGTTCCGCAAGTTTTAGTCCAATTTTAACCACGTTGAAATTAGTCGATTATAACGTTTTAGTATGGTGGTTAAGTCGTTGGTTCAATTTTAACAAATTATATCGCGCGGAGAAATATAAGTTGTTGATTTTAATAAGATCGAGTGATGAGTGAGTTTTAAAAAGACGGAGTCGAAGTCGAGCAAGATATATCACACACACTCTCACGAACGCAATCGAACCAAGTAGCTTGTTCGGATAACACCCCGCGATAGCGAGAAGGCCCAAACGGGGTTTACCACCGAAACAAGTAAAATCACACCCAACACACACGTTCGGAAAATAAACACGTAATACCACGTATCTTATCTCAATGATATCCCCACCGAGCACAGGGCTGAAAAATGGGTTTCTCACTAAAACAAGAAGGGTATGGGAGTGATGGGAATGGGAGCACAAATTATGAGTTAGTGAGCAAGTAAGGTTAGTGCACAATATTCCCGATAATAACTAGTGGCCAACTCGAGTATTTTGAAATCAAGAGAGCTTAAGATGAAGAGAAATTTGTTTAAAAAGCCCTTTGAAAATGGTCGATTAAGACTCGGATAATTGAAGCTAAAAGAAACCACTTACACGATTAATGCACGAAAGTTCGCCGGAGAAATTCGTCGGAGGTTCGATACGACTTTAAGCACACGAACTAATTTGGGCAGCCCTTCGGGAGGTTGAAAAGAGTGGTTTATGAAAATGCTAAGATGAGCGAGGCTTGGTTGGGTGGAACGAAGCTTCAGGGTTTAAAACCTTGTATATATCGGAATATATGAAGAATCGAAGGTTTTAAAGATGAAGTAGAAGAAGTGGGCACTTGAATAAACTTTGGGAGAGTGTTTCTTCTCTAAAATCTCAGCATATACTTGGCTATTAGCTTGGGAAATATGAATGGGTGGAGGGGTGTATTTATAGTCAAGAATGGGTGGGGTAAATGTAAGAAAAGTAGAAGTAAAAATGTAAATGGTAATTTACCAAACCTTGGCCACCACTCAACTTTGTCCCCTTGTCCTCCACACCCAAAAAGGTTTTCTTGACCAGCATCTTGGACTAAAAATTCAGTGCAATTAATGCACTAGAAGACAGACACGCTTTACGAGATACCGATAAAAACCGTTACATTTAAAACGCGATATTTCGAACGTGCGAAATAAATTACGGAAAAAATATGATAAATCTTAGAATATTAGAAAATGGCATTCTGGAAATTTTGGTAATTTTTGGTCAACCTTAGCTTGGTCAAACATTCAGCCAGTGATCGGGTCGGCAGATAGGAAACGCTCCGAAATGAAAGTTCTCGAAAAATTACGAAAATTTAACCATGCACTAAGAATAATATTTAATTGGCTAATCTCAAGTTTCAAGTCATTTTGGCAAGTGGAAGTATTTTATTCGAATTTAAAACGATAAATCAGGTTTTCGGGTTTCGAATAAAATACGATAATTCTTTTGAAATTATCAGAGAGGGATTATGGCCAAACTTAAAACTTGAATAAATACTTAAAATATATTCCCATAAAGATAAAATACTTTTGAGGGACGGGAATGATCTTAAGGTATTTAAACCGATTTTCTAAGATAAAAGCCGTTTTATGAAAAACCGAAACACTTCGTGTTTTGGAAAAACAGAGAAGGATACTTGACGAAGGTTTTGATACAAAAATACTTAGAAAAATATTGTTCATGATGAATCATGATTTTGATACGTTGAAATAACTTTCTAAGTATTGCGAATATTTTTCTCCGAAAAATACTGAATTTGAGAGACCGGGAGAAAATATTCCAGAAGAGGTATAAAACTGATATTAATATTTTTAGAGACAAATATTAATATGGAGAAAATAAATCCTTCCTTGAATAAATCTTGAGGAATGAAGAATTTAATAATTTTTTGAAAGATTTAAAATAATTTATTCCGAGAGATAATAAATGTTTAAATATGGAATAAATTACTTTTAAATATAAATTTTGTAAATAATGTAACATGAGTACTCTAGAGAATATCAAATATTGATAGTCCTTTTTCGAGATTCATGCATCAAAATGTTGCAGTAGCAAGAAAGAGATAATCGTAGACTCACGATATGTCTCAGCGCCACTATTGCGTAATCAGAAAAATTTCCTTTAAAATAAATGTATTTTGATACGAAGGAATATTTAGAGATTAAAATTACTTGCCAAAAATAACTTTCCACTTTTAATTAATCAAATAAATTTATGACCTATTTGGGAGGATTACTAGGTGAATTTAATTTTAATGTTTGTCACAAATACCGAAACAAATATATAAATAATTATATATCGAAGATATCCTTTCAATCTTCCCCTTTTTGGTATTTGTCAAACAAACACAAAATTAAATTAGTATAATCCCCTACGTGTATGCATGAGTTTAGAAAATACATTTTCTCACACGAAGCACTTAGCATATAATCCTTCCGAGATCCTGAAATAGACAAGAGATTGTTAGAAAGTGATTTTTGCATTTTATTTTGGGAAGGTCTTAAAATTTTAATTTTGTACGTTATATAATAACGTCTTCTTCCCGTTAATATTCATACGTTTTTCATACACCTTTGAAGTAAAGAATTTAAAGTTTATATAACGTATTCTCTTATTTTCCTCCCCTTTGGTAAACAATTAGTAAGTTTATATACCGTATTTATATAACGTCTTCTTCCCCTTTGGTTGATAAAAACCAAAAAGATTTCTATTTAAAGTTATTTAGGGAAGAGATAGTTTTAAATAAGTGTGATGGGAGATTAATTCCTTTCGTTCCCATATTAAAGCTTTAACAGATTGCTTTTGAATATTCTTCAGAAACGTGTGAAGTCGAGAGAATCAGATTTTAATTAACTCCGATTTTTCCTTTAATTTTATTTGTAAAATCGAAATTATCGATTTATATATATATATAGTAGCCAAGTCAGTTTTATACTTTAACTTGTAGAAAGAAATCGAATTTTAATTAATTCGAGAGCAGTATTTAAATCGTTGCTCGTTAATATTATTAATATTTATTCAAGTCGAGATTTAAATCATTCGATCGAGAATTAAATTTTATATTCGGAATATTAATTTTGAGATATTAATCTATCAAAATTAATTTCGAGAAATAAGTAAATCGTGTGTGTTCTCGTGTTTGCAGAAAAATAAACGAGACAAATGTATCCGAAATATTGTAGGTTTTATATTACAACCAAAATGTTCCTAGTAATCAGTGTGGTTCACTGATTATCTTGGAACAGAAACCCACAACAAGTTTATTTTTGTACGCCAGTAGAAACATACATTACTGGCCCCACACAAAACAACCTGAAACAACAGAAACATATCAGTTAAAAAGTCAACCGGTTCAAACAACCGGTCCAGCAGCCACGAAGCCCAAGTCAGCATTGAAATCTGTCAGATTCGGCAGATTAGCAGTCACAGAAATATCTCCAGCACACACAGTCTCAAAATCCACGTCATCAACAACATCTAAATCAATAACAGGCTTTTTCCCTTTGTCTACATGCTCAATCCCCATTTTGCCTTCTAGATCTGTAACTTTAGAAGAAGCTTCTAAGAGTTCATTTTTAAGAGCCTTAATCTCATGCAAATTATCCTCATTTTTAATCTTAAGCTCATTAACAACAACTCTTAATACTTCATTTTCTTTAGCATAATCCCGATTAGCAGATTCCATAGGTGGGGTAGGGGGACCATACTTATAAGGCACTATATCCTTAAGGGGAACTTTTTCAACAACTAAATTCTCTACCCTACAATATTCTACACGTTGAGCAAACACACGTGGGGTAGGAATTTTGAACAAGTCAAAAACAGCAGTGAGCAGTAAACCATATGGCATATAATCCAGTTGAAAAGCAAGGAACATGTTCAGTATTATCACATAAACCATGTTAAACTCGAGCCTATTTGTGACTAGTTGATACATGATTTTTAAGTCGATGAAATCGAAGTACTGATCGCCTTAGGGTTTAGGCAGCAAACCTAAGGATTATAGCTAATTGTTGGAAATTAGGCAGAAAATGCTTAAAGCTAACCCCGCAGTTTTCATGACACAACCCTGTGGGGGCCTCTGTCCCACAGAAAAATCCGATATGGATTTCAAAATCCCGTTGGTTAAACCGATATGCCTCGTATATATTAATACAAGGCTGAGGGATATGGGCCGGGTCGATCCGGAGGGCCCGAAAGATTGTGTGTACACTAACATGTATATTCTGTCCTTGAACAACACTGTCAAACTCGAAAAGGCCAGCTTGGTCTCTTTTCGTAACCAAATTACCGTAGAACTCACCCATGAGGTAAGTGTGGTAATTTTGTCCACGATAAAAGATCAAGTTGTCCCACCTAGCAGCCATAATAAACGAGTGAACATCCCCTTTTTGTTGAATAAAAACCATCATTCCCGTTTGAAAATTTTTCATCATCTTGCTCAACTTACCAACATTTGAAAGGTTGATAACTCGTGGAACCCGAGCACTTGTGGAGCTCTTCCTTCTCCTACTATAGAGAACCGGTGGGAGGGTGATAGGCGGGGAAATGGTGTTCGAGTATAGTTTGGTTTGGGTTTGGGATGGGTCAATGTTGTAGTTGGTAGCAAATGGAATCTGGTTTGGGAGATAGGGGTGATAGTAGTGTTGAGGTTTTCGAAGGAGGGAAGTGGCAGTGGTAGTGTTTTGTTTTGGTGTGTAGTATTTGAAGGAGGAAGTTTGTTGGGATTGGGCAAGTTGTTTAATCTCCATTTTATCAAGGAGATTTGGGTCAAAAGGTTGGCTGTTTGGGTCTGGGTTGGGGTTGGAGGGAAGTAGTTGGAAATTCATTTGGGTGTTATATGGTTAAGTGTTTTGGTGTAAAGGTTTGGAAAGGGACAGGAGTGTATATATATAGTAAAGCGGTTAGGATCTGTTTGGCCAGGGGAATATTGGGTGTTTTGTTGGTTTTTAGGAATAAGGAACTGATTCTCTATGCTATTAAATGGAAGAACCCCACAAGATGACATCAGATTACATGGAGTTTGAAAAACTGGATTTTTGTAAGATTTCTCCTTAAATGAGACAAGACAGCTTTTTGAAATCTGTTTTGTAGAAGACTTTTTGAAAAGTTATCAGCTGGAGTTTTAAAGATAAGTTGAGCAAAATAACTTATAAAATTGGGTCAGGTACAAATGTTTAAAACCAGGGGACAATTCACTGTTTAAAGCAACTGATTTATTTGACATTGTAATTCAAGCACAAGGAGCACATAAGCGTTACAGCTAAGCAAATAAGCATGCATGTCATACATCAGTCAAGTTTAAATCGACAAGAATTTGGAGTTTCAAGAAAACAGTACAAGTTTTAATTGTGAAAACTTCCAATTTATATAAGCAATCGAGTTTTGTCTTATTCCAAACCAAATCGATTTTAAGAATTCTGAATTTTTATGTAAAGAAATCGAGTCGAGATCGTTTCAATTCGAGTTACAAAAGATTTCATTTTTATTAAGTCTCGAAAGGTGATTAGTCCAAATTTTACAAATCGAAGTGTGAAAAAAACTTTTTAATTTAGGAACCTTCGTTTTATTTGGAAAACCAGTCGAGTGAAATCGATACATAAGCAAAGTTGAATCAAATCAGTATAGCAGATGCATCATATCAATTTTCAACCAAGCATATAAGAGACATGATCAAGCATACAAATGGCAGAGCATAAATCACAGGTAGTGTTCAACATACAGATTTTTTAAGAGAACCGAATACCTAAATATTACATCCCAGAATAAACTTTATTAAACTAAATCACACTAATAGGTAATTAAGGTGACTCCTAATTCTAAGTGGCCATTAAACACACCAGTGTCAAGATACTAGGGCTCTCAAAGGGATCCCCAGCCATGTCTTTGTGTGTGGGCAGGTGTGTGAGTGTGCCAATTTTATTAGGTATTAAGGAATTAGATTCTTATAAGGAGTCCTAATCTATCTAGAAATCCATATACTACCTAGTGCAGCATATATTTATACAACTGGCAGAATCAGAATAAGTCAAGGAAGCAATATTGTCTCACACCACACAAACAGATATATCAACTGGCATCAAATAGTTCAAGCAGACATAACAGATGCATTAATGTTACCAAGCAAGTACATGTCAGAATCCCATAGACATAGTACACATATTACAAGGATAAGAAAAAAAAATCAATCTGCAGGTCATACATATACATATACAACTGGCAGTATCAAAATAATCCAAACAAGTATGACATTGTGTTTACAAGTTGCAAATATTATTTAAGATACATGGCAGAGACAGACATAGATGGCCAAGATGATCAAATGCAAGCAATATGCAAAACACCACATAGCAGAATCACATAAGAAAACAACAAGCATGGCAGATAGTCAGTTTCAAGCAAGCAAGCCAGTTTTATCAATATGACAAGAATCAGTACACAAAATTGATAGTCAACCAATTTTATATATTTATTTAAGTCACCAGGTTTATACAGGACTACCTACAAACAATCTAAGTATTCCAGTAAAATCAATTAGACTAATATCAAGTAGTGCACAAATTTCAGTATTTCCTATCATGTTAAACCACTTAAGTTCATGGATATGCATACATAGACATTTAGCAGGTGCAGAACATGACTTTCAAGTATTTCACACAAACCAAGAGATCAGAGAGCATATATATAGATTCATGCAAATACAGGTATCAGGCATCTTCAGAAAATCCATTTTATGCAGGCAAAGTCAAGATTCCAAATATCAAGAATAAGCATATGCAGATAGCATTTAATTTCTCACATGGTACATGACAGGGGCATGCAGAGATTACAAGATAAGCATAATGACACAGTTTTTCAAGTTTCAAATATGCACATAGTCAAGGTTTCAATTTCCAAGAGTATTCATATAGACATACATCAAGAGACAGATAACCACCAATTTTTGAAAAATATATCCAAGAGATTTTAGAAACAGGTTATGCCAAACAGTTAAAATCATGAGTATATTAACTTAAAAAAAACTCCCCTTTTTTTTAAACTTTAAGGCAGGCATCAAGCAAGACAGGATATTCAGTCACAAATCACATAGCACAGAAAAACAGATTTTCCAAAGTTACCAAAGGCAAAGTTTTGACAAAATTTTGAGACAGTTTATATTACTTAGAGAGATTCAAACAAAAACAGACCATCCAAGTCCATTTTACAAAGCAGACAGATCATGTTTTAGTCACAGAAGTGCAAGTTAGCAAGTAAGTCAATTAAGCAGATTTTGATGAGAATATGGATAGATAATGCTGGCAGATAATCATTTAACATTTTAAATATGGATTTAGTTAGAATTAGCATATATATCCTATTTTCATAACTCCACTTAACCATATTTCCATTTAGCACAAAAACCTCATAATGCTATAGTTTTTTTTCAAGATTTAATACTTAGTCAGTTCAGATCAATTAACTCAATGAGGATACATACAAACATACTTTCATGATAATCATATGGCAAAATTTTAAGTACAAATAATTTCAACAACTATCCAGAGAATATTACACCAAAGGCATTTCAGCATATAGGACATGTATATATATAAATATCCATGTAACTATTTAGTTTGTTTTATAAGAAGGTTGATTATACAAACAGTTAAAAACCATCAATTTCTTAACAAATCCAACTTTTAACAAACTTTATTTTACCACAGTTTGAAACATGAATTTTTCAAAGAGCATACATACATATCCATATGGCAAGATTTCGAGCAGTTAATTTTATTCAAACCAACAATCACACTTTCATGGCATGAACTCAAATAGGTATATACATACAGTTTACCAGCTAAAATATGTATATATCACAGATTTACACTTATGTAATCAGTTACAAGCACATGTCACAAACAGAGTTTTAAGCTTGTAAAATTTAACAACGTCGAGAGCATGTCAAAGTCAGTTAATACACATATGCATATAAGTCATTTAACCACAAACACACATACCCATCTCAAATTACAAATAGACATATTATACTTTTTAGAGCGGCATAGGCCGTAGAACCCCACACCAGAGTTTCGAGGCATTGTACACTCGAAATCCTTACCTTTATCATTTACAGCGAACATAGTAAGATGGAGAATCTGGAGTCTTTAAATCAGCTAGACATGCAGAGTCATCTGAATATCTCAAATCCATCAAGATCGAGTTGAGTTTTAAAACCCCAACTCTCGATGCGATATGAATCGCACTTGAGAGGTTTGGAGACAAACAGATTAGCCCATGAATTCATCAATCAGCTCAGTAACCCTCAAAGGCGAGTTAGGGTTTTGAGGCCCTAAAAACTCAAATCGCCGAAATCACACAAATCGACTCGAAACAGTCGATTCTCCCCTAGATTCACCAATTCCTGCAAAGTTCTCAACACAATAAGTCAGTATTCGTTGTAAAACGCAAACCCTAAAATCAGGGTTTCGATAAATAAACAAAAAAATTGATTTGTCGGCTTGAATCGCCGAAGTAAGGAGTGACAGTGGTTCGTTGAGGGTGAACAACACATCGAACACATCGGAAAGTCACCGAATAACTCCGATTTGTACTGGAAACGCCATAGATCCTGCAAAATCACCTCGAAAGATGGTCAGAAATAACGATCTACGAAACCCTAAAATCAGGGTTTTGAAAAATTAAACAGAATCGAAAGAGGTTGAGATATATATGTATATATCTGTTGAATCTGGACCGATTCCCATCGTTAATTGAGATAACGATGAGCGATTTGGGGTCGCGATTCAGTTGATATAACCTTACCCATAGATTTCAATCGATTCAAACTATAACTGGCTGTTAAATCGGAAGAAGGAAAAGTGTAGTAATGTTTAGATTTTGAAAAAGAGACGAAAGATTCATCAAGAGACGAGATCGCCATGAGAGAGTCTGAGAGCTCGAGAAAGCTCGAGAGAGAGAGAGACTCAAGAGGGGTCGAGAAAGAAAACGAGTGAACAGTGTGCGGCTGAAAACCAATGCACTGTATATGTATATATATAATAGTAATGAACGGCTGCGATTGAGACTAGGGTTTTATCCGATGGCTAGGATTAAGCCAGCATGCCGGGTCGGGTCAGACATATGGGTAGGTTTTTAGATCCGCGAAAAAAAAACTGTAAGCAGATTTTTGAATTTTAATACATCCATTTTCGAAAAATATATATTAAATAGTATAAAAATCGTAAAAATAATTTTAAAAATATATATCTCCCTTAAAATATTATTGTCCAAATTATAAAAATAAATTCGAGTACATTTGGACAAAATTTTAATAAAAAGTAATTTAGGAGATAAAGATGTAATTATATTTACCAAAATTTAGGGTAAATAAATATAATCCACAAATTTGATAATTTCATGAATTTATCCAATTTTTGAGAGAAAAGGTATTTTAAAATTATATTGGATAAAATTATGTATAATTATCAAACACATAAAATAGGTGGATATTAAAATATATTATTATTAATTTTGGCAATTAAAAAGTGTTTATAATAAATAGGATTAATGCCATATACATAGTATCTTAGAAATATTTTTAAGAAAATATTCGCTCGCCTAAGAAATGTTATCAATTGTATACGAAACAAATCAGTGCTCTAACTCATAAAAGTCCGATCAATAAATTCTTATTGACAAATCTGAACTTTAAGAGTACACACAAGAAGAATTCCGTTTGATAAAATTTCTTAGACGTAAGATGACTAGTATATATGATAAAAATTCTATTTAAAATATATTTGGCCAAAATTAATCACTTTGTATATTCCAGCATTCCTAAATCCAAACGGAGTTTAACGAATCTTTCGGAACTTAAAGGCTTTGTGAATATGTCAGCGACATTATGCTCAGTTTCTACATGAGTCATATGCTTTGATCTATATGCTTTGATGTCGTATATCTATATGCTTTGATCTTGAGTGCAACACGGGATTTTTACTTAAGTCGATTGCACTCGTATTATCGCATAAAATAGATATAACATTAAAATTAATATTATAATCCGCCAATGTTTGCTTCATCCATAATATTTGTGCACAACATTTAGCAGCGGCTATATATTCAGCTTCCGTAGTGGATATGGATACAGAATTTTGTTTCTTGGAAACCACGAAACTAAACATCCACCAAGGAATTGACACGTACCACTAGTACTTTTTCTGTCTACCAAATGTCCGGCATAATCAGAATCAGAAAAACATACTAGTTCAAAAGGTACACCTTTAGGATACCAAGGCCAAGATCCATCGTGCCTTTTAAGTATCTTAATATCCGTTTTAACAGCGGATAAGTGCGATTCCTTTGGAGCAACTTGGAATCTAGCACACTTACAAACACTATATTGAATATCGGGTCTACTAGCGGTAATATATAGCAAACTACCAATCATGACACGATATTTCTTAGTGTCAACAGGAATTCCTTTCGGATCTTCTGTTAATTTGTCAGAAGTTGACATAGGAGATGATATGGGTCTAGCATTCTCCATATCAAATTTCTTGAGCATTTCCTTACAATACTTAGATTGTGAAATATGTATGCCCTCATCGGATTGCCTAATTTGCAAACCCAAAAAGAAATTTAATTCTCCCATCATACTCATTTCGAATTCCTTACTCATATTTTCAAAGAATTCTTTACATAGATCATTATTTGTTGAACCAAAAATAATGTCATCTACGTAAATTTGGACAAGTAGGATATCATCTTTTTCTTGTCGTGTGAATAGAGTTTTATCGGCCGTTCCCATCTTAAAATTATTCTCTAATAGGAACTTACTAAGCCTTCATACCAAGCTCTTGGAGCTTGTTTTAATCCGTATAAAGCCTTATATAGCTTATACACATATTCTTGATTAACTGCATCTTCAAAACCGGGAGGTTGCTTAACATAAACTTCTTCTTCCAATATCCCGTTTAAGAAGGCAGATTTCACATCCATTTGATATACTTTGAAATCTTTATGACACGCGAAAGCTAGAAACATACGAATAGACTCAATTCTAGCTACCGGTGCATAAGTTTCATCAAAATCAATTCCTTCCATTTGAGTATATCCTTGAGCAACTAACCTTGCTTTATTACGAACAACCGTTCCATTCTTATCTAATTTATTTCTAAACACCCATTTAGTTCCAATAATGGAAGTATCTTTGGGTGAGGAACGAGTTCCTAAACTTTGCTACGAGTGAATTGTGTTAATTCATCTTGCATTGCGGATATCCAATCCTCGTCTAGCAAAGCCTCTTTAGCAGTTTTAGGCTCGATTTGCGAAAGAAAACTTAGATGATTTACTACATTTTGAACTTGTGACCGGGTTTGAACTCCTTTCGTCAAATCCCCTAAAACATTATCTAAGGGATGACTTCTTATCAATGGAATCTCTTTAGGAAGTTCATCTTCGGTTTGCAACAATTCTAATGGATTATTAGGAGGGGAAATACCCATATCCATATTTTCGAATTGTCGAATAACATCTTCGACACCATCCGTTTCGGCGTCTTCTTTATCAACAAGATCAATATACTTCGAGGGTGGTTTTGATTCATCAAAAGCAACATTCATAGATTCTTCCACCACAAGAGTTTTAAGATTAAATACACGATATGCTTTACTATTGGTCGAATAACCAAGGAATATACCTTCACTTGACTTAGGATCAAATTTAGTAAGGTAATCCTTCGAATTTAAGATAAAGCATTTACTCCCGAAAACTTTAAAATAACTAACCTTAGGAGTTTTTCCAAAATAAATCTCATAGGGAGTCTTTTGTGTCATAGGACGTAATAAGACTCGATTTAGAATATGACAAGCAGTAGACATAGCTTCGGCCCAAAAATATTTAGGACGACGATATTCATTAAGCATAGTACTTGCCATTTCTTGTAAAGTCCTATTTTTCCTTTCTACAACTCCATTAGACTGAGGTGTGTATGGAGCCGAGAAATTGTGAGTTATTCCATTATCCTCACAAAACGTAGTGAAACTAGAATTCTCAAATTCCTTACCATGGTCAGTCCTTATATAGACAATGGTATTGTTTTGTTGATTTTGAATCTTCTTACATAAAGAAGCAAATGATTCAAAAGCATCACTTTTAGTTTTGAGAAATTCCGTCCACGTATATCGTGAAAAATCATCAACAATGACCAATGTATAGGAACAACCTCCGAGACTTAGTACCGGAACCGGTCCGATTAAATCCATGTGTAATAACTCGAGAGGTCTAGAGGTTGATACCATAAACTTAGCTTTGTGAGAAGCTCGTATTTGCTTTCCAATTTCACAAGCTTCACACGTATGATCTTTTGATAGTTTAACTTTGGTATCCCCCTAACATGATCATTCATTGAGATATTCTTTATTAATTTCATATTCGCATGTCCTAATCTACGATGCCATAACCAAGGGTCATCTTGTGTAGTAATTAAGCATACATTAGAATGTTTACTAATATCGCATGTGTACACATTTTTGCTACGAGGACAAGTAAGCATTAATTTTCCATCCTTATTTAAGATAGAACAATGAGTAGGATAGAAAATCACCTTATATCCATTGTCGCAAAGTTGACTAATGGAGAGAAGATTATACTTAAGTCCCGTAACTAGTTGTACATTAGCAATCTTGAAATGTTCATTCCCGATATCGCCAATACCAATGATACTCCCCTTGCTACTATCTCCAAACGTGACACTTCCAGCGGTGACCTTTCTAATGCTTTTCAAGAGTGACTTATTACCGGTCATATGTCTCGAACAACCACTATCAAGATACCACATGTCTCGTTTAGTAACAAGGCACACCTACAAAACAAATCAATAGAATTTATAGGTACCCTTTTGTCTTGAGGGTCCTCGGGTTAGAGTATCATGATAAACATTTGCATTATAGAAACTGGGCATGGTATAAGCATGAGTAGGCACATAGGAGTTTCTAGATGCATTGTTCCTAGAATAATCATAGTATCTTGGTTTTTGATAATTGCCACCTTGATACATGTTGTTTCTATCATTTGAA
This sequence comes from Daucus carota subsp. sativus, assembly GCF_001625215.2. NCBI lineage: Eukaryota > Viridiplantae > Streptophyta > Magnoliopsida > Apiales > Apiaceae > Daucus > Daucus carota. The sequence continues at coordinate 1,247,011 of NC_030384.2, read as the reverse complement.
TAATACATGGTATTTTGAGGATAGATCGATGACTAGGAACAAAATGACTTCTAGACGATTGACCATTAGTATATGCCTTATACCCCGAATTTCTATTTTGATAAGCAATGGGTTTTTGAACATAACTAAACTTTGGTTTTCTTTGAGTGCCATCAACATAGTTATTTGGTACAAAACGATCAACCTTTGTATATGGCTTAGTTCCTTTACGAACCCACATATACTTCCCCTTAATCTCACCATTCTTTATCTTGCAATATTCAACCGTATGTCCATCTTTATTGCAATAAGAGCATTTGTACTTTGGTGTAGCGGGGACAAAAGTAGTTTGTTTCTTTCCTTGTACAAACTTCTTAGGTTGAACATTTTTATCATATCCTAAACCTTCATGGTTATATGATATTTTCGAATGTACCATTTTATCTAACAACTCATTCCCTTTGTGAACTTTTGAATTGTTCTCTCAAGATCATCTGTTTCTTTGCTCAAATATTAATTTTGTCGTTAAGAATCCTTTCTTGATCCATAACTTGAGCTAAGATCTTGGAGTGTTCATCTTTAAGCCTTTGAGTTTCCAACTCGAATATTTCATCTTTTTCACTTAAGGCATGAACCAATTCATCATTATCCTTTTGAACAACCGAATTTGACTTACCTTGAGCCAATGACTCATTTTGAATTTTTAAGTTTAGTAAGTCAACATGAAGCATACGAGTGTTTTCATTTAATTGTAACTTCTCGTTTTCTAATTCTTCGGTGTTCAACACTAAGGATATATTTTCGATTTCTAGCTTTGTAACAACATCCTTATACTTGTTGTTTTCATTTTCAAGAAATCGTTTTGTTCACATAAAGATGAGACTTCCTCCTCGTGTTTAAGATTTAATTCACTAATCCGAGAGAGGGTATGTTGATTTACACTATTATTTCTTTCATTCATTTCAACCAACAAATCAATCAAATCACTTTTACTCATATCTAGCAAGTTTAACGAAGAGTCATTAAAAAGATGCATATTATGTAAAAGTTTAGTACGAGAGCTTACCTCATCATTTGAAGTGGAGATGTCCGATGACGAAGAATCATCCTCGAGAGCCATTAAACACAAGTTAACCACTTCTTCCGTAGCTTCCGAAGTTTCTTCATCTTCACTTAAATCCCAACCATTTTCGGCCACGAGAATTCGTCCCTTAGAGAGCTTAGGACATTCCCGTTTAAAGTGACCGGGTTGCTTACACTCAAAACACACATTAGGTGTTTCCTCCGGATTTTGTTCTTTTGGCTTAGGAGGAGTGTAAGTACCATTGTTATTGGCATTATTATAACCATTGGGACTTTGATTGATTTTGCCCTTGTTATAGCCCGTGGTAGGATAACTACTCTTATTGTTAGGAGTATAATTTTGAGAGTAATTTGGCCTTCCATTAGAGTTAAAAACTCTTTGTTGATTGTTCGATTTAAGGAAGCCTTTTCCATACCTTTGAGCTTTACTTTGAAGTACACGACGGAGTTGTCTCGTTAATAGAGCTATCTCACTTTCGTCGAGATTTGGAGTTCTTCGTTCAACTCGGAGTTCTTCGTTCAACTCTTCGTCGTTTTCATCTTCATCGATTAAGATGGACTTCAAAGCCATATTTTTCTTTTTGTCTTCCACTTTAGGAATGACCTTATCCGGAACATTATCTTCTTCGTAGGCACGAAGGTTCCCGAATAAGTTATCGATGTGGTAATCATTGAGATTGTGCATCTCTTTGATCGTAGTACTTTAACTTTCCAACTCGGAGGCAAAGATTTAAGAACCCGACGATTCTTTTCGTTTTGAGTATAGTTCTTTCCGAGTTGAGTTAATTCATCGATTATACGCATAAATCTTGTTTCCATATCGATGATATTTTCTCCATCTTGGAGTTTAAAGTTCTCGTATTCTGGATCAAAGTATCCATTTGAGAATCTTTTATGTCGGTAGTTCCTTCATAGGTAACTACTAACTTGTTCCACATTTCTTGTGCGGACTTGCAATTGTTTACTCGTTTATACTCTTTTTCTGCAAGTGCACTTGTGAGAACCATTTCCGTTTTAGCGGCGATATTCATTCTATCTTCTTCATCGTGAGTATATTCACTCACTTTCTTTTCGATGATAATATCGTCGACTATTTTAGTCGGAAGTATTGTACCATCTTCTATGGCCATCCAAACTTTGACACCTTGACTTCTAGCATAAATGCGAAATCTAGTTTTCCATGTGGCAAAGTTTGTGCCATCAAACAAAGGAGGTCTAGAATTGAGAGACCTTCACTACAACCGATAGCATTAATAAAGGCCATATCGGATCTACTTTACAGAGTGCTTTATAACCGTAGCACTTAAAAAAGTAACTGCTCTGATACCAACTGTTAGGTCCCGATAGATGGTTTAATTAAGCTAGAAGGGGGGTTGAATAGCTTAATCACCAATTAAAAATATTTATGTCGTTTTAAAAAGTTTTCACCCCTTCTTTAGAACTTGTATCGAGAGTATTGGCAGTTACGTGCGGAAGTGTAAGAAAAGAAAAGGAAAATATCACACGAGCAATTTTATCCTGGTTCGCGGTGGCTAACTCAACCCTTGGAGTCCACTCACCCCTAGTCCAGTCCCCGAGCTCCTCCCCGGACTCGAGATTTCTCTACTATAAAGAACTCCTTTACAGTAGGCGGAGAAGCCTTTACAAATATATCTTGGAGCGTAACTCTTCGTTACCTCCTCACTATAAATGTAAATAACAAGACTTGTCTCGGAACGTATCTATCCTTGTTACTTCCTCAAAGTCGTTGCACCTCCAGTGGTCTTTGTACTTCTAAACCTTTCGCCGGTCTTGGATCTTAGGTATTAGGTCTTGGTCTTTCCTCTTCTTCACGGTGCGATGACTATCAACTCCCCGTCAATACGTCAAAGACTTGGGTCTTAGAACGAAGATCACCTCACTTCACTTCACCTCACTACAAAATTAGAAACACAATATTCACAAACAATATATCCTTGTTTTATAAAAGTTTTGGTTCCGCAAGTTTTAGTCCACTTTTAACCACGTTGAAATTAGTCGATTATAACGTTTTAGTATGGTGGTTAAGTCGTTGGTTCAATTTTAACAATTATATCGCGCGGAGAAATATAAGTGTTGATTTTAATAAGATCGAGTGATGAGTGAGTTTGAAAAGACGGAGTCGAAGTCGAGCAAGATATATCACATGTCTCACGAACGCAATCGAACCAAGTAGCTTGTTCGGATAACACCCCGCGATAGCGAGAAGGCCCAAACGGGGTTTACCACCGAAACAGTAAAATCACACCCAACACACACGTTCGGAAAAATAAACACGTAATACCACGTATCTTATCTCAATGATATCCCCACCGAGCACAGGCTGAAAAATGGGTTTCTCACTAAAACAAGAAGGGTATGGGAGTGATGGGAATGGGAGCACAAATTATGAGTTAGTGAGCAAGTAAGGTTAGTGCACAATATTCCCGATAATAACGAGTGGCCAACTCGAGTATTTTGAAATCAAGAGAGCTTAAGATGAAGAGAAATTTGTTTAAAAAGCCCTTTGAAAATGGTCGATTAAGACTCGGATAATTGAAGCTAAAAGAAACCACTTACACGATTAATGCACGAAAGTTCGCCGGAGAAATTCGTCGGAGGTTCGATACGACTTTAAGCACACGAACGAATTTGGGCAGCCCTTCGGGAGGTTGAAATATATCGAATATATGAAGAATCGAAGTTTTAAAGATGAAGTAGAAGAAGTGGGCACTTGAATAAACTTTGGGAGAGTGTTTCTTCTCTAAAATCTCAGCATATACTTGGCTATTAGCTTGGGAAATATGAATGGGTGGAGGGGTGTATTTATAGGCAAGAATGGGTGGGGTAAATGTAAGAAAAGTAGAAGTAAAAATGCAAATGGTAATTTACCAAACCTTGGCCACCACTCAACTTTGTCCCCTTGTCCCCCACACCTAAAAAGGTGTTCTTGACCAGCATCTTGGACTAAAAATTCAGTGGCAATTAATGCACTAGAAGACAGACACGCTTTACGAGATACCGATAAAAACCGTTACATTAAAAACGCGATATTTCGAACGTGCGAAATAAATTACGGAAAAAATATGATAAATCTTAGAATATTAGAAAATGGCATTCTGGAAATTTTGGTAATTTTTGGTCAACCCTAGCTTGGTCAAACGTTCAGCCAGTGATCGGGTCGGCAGACAGGAAACGCTCCGAAATGAAAGTTCTCGAAAAATTACGAAAATTTAACCATGCACTAAGAATAATATTTAATTGGCTAATCTCAAGTTTCAAGTCATTTTGGCAAGTGGAAGTATTTTATTCGAATTTAAAACGATAAATCAGGTTTTCGGGTTTCGAATAAAATACGATAATTCTTTTGAAATTATCAGAGAGGGATTATGGCCAAACTTAAAACTTGAATAAATACTTAAAATATATTCCCATAAAGATAAAATACTTTTGAGGGACGGGAATGATCTTAAGGTATTTAAACCGATTTTCTAAGATAAAAGCCGTTTTATGAAAACCGAAACACTTCGTGTTTTGGAAAAATAGAGAAGGATACTTGACGAAGGTTTTGATACAAAATACTTAGAAAAATATTGTTCATGATAATCATGATTTTGATACGTTGAAATAACTTTCTAAGTATTGCGAATATTTTTCTCCGAAAAATACTGAATTTGAGAGACCGGGAGAAAATATTCCAGAAGAGGTATAAAACTGATATTAATATTTTTAGAGACAAATATTAATATGGAGAAAATAAATCCTTCCTTGAATAAATCTTGAGGAATGAAGAATTTAATAATTTTTTGAAAGATTTAAAATAATTTATTCCGAGAGATAATAAATGTTTTAAATATTATTTAAATACATGGCAGAGACAGACAGAGATGGCCAAGATGATCAAATGCAAGCCGATATGCAACACCCAAGCGAATCACATAAGAAAAACAACAAGCTGGCAGATAGTCAAGTTTCAAGCAAGCAAGCAGTTTTTATCAATATGACAAGAAGCATACACAAAATTAAGTCCAAACCATTTTGATATATTTTATTAGTCACCAGGTTTAATAAAGGACTACACGACAAACAATCTAAGTATTTCCAGTAAAATTCAATTAGACTAATATCAAGTAGTGGCACAATTCAGTATTTCCTACAGTGTTAAACACTTAAGTCATGGATAGCATACATAGACATTTAGCAGGTGAGACATGACTTTCAAGTATTTCACACAACCAAGAGATCAGAGAGCAGTATAGATAATTTCATGCAAATGACAAGGTATCAGGCACTCGTCGAAAATCCTTTTAATTAGCAGGCAAAGCAAGATTCCAAATATCAAGAATAAGCATATGCAAGACATTTAATTTCTCAACATGGTACAGAAGGGGCATGCAGAGATTACAGATAGCATAATGAAACACAAGTTTTTTTCAAGTTCAATATGCACATAGTCAAGGTTTACAAGTTTCCAAGGTATGTCATATAGACCAAAATACATCAGAGAACAGATAACCACCAATTTTTGTGAAAAATAGATATCCAAGAAGATTGTTAGAAACAGGTTATGCCAAACATTGTAAAATCATGAGTATATGGTACCTTAAACAAAACTCCCCGTTTTTTAAACTTAAGCAGGCATCAAGCAAGACAGGATTATCAGTCACACATCACATAGCACAGAAAAAACAGATTTTCGCAAAGTTACCAAAGGCAAAGTATTTGACAAAATTTTTGAGACATGTTAGTATTACTTAGAGAGATTCCAAACAAAAACAGACCATCCAAGTCCATTGTACAAGCAGACAGATCATGGTTTTAGTTACACAGAAGTGCAAGTTAGCAAGTAGTCAAATTAAGTCAGATTTTATGAGAATATGGATAGATAATGCTGGCAGATAAGCATTTTAACATTTTAAATATGGATTGAGTTAGAATTAGCATATATATCGCTATTTTCATAACTGCCAGCTTAACCCTATTGTCCATTAGCAACAAACCTCATAATGCTATAGTTTTTTTTCAAGATTTAATACTAGTTCAGTTCAGATCAATTAACTCAATGAGATACATACAAACATACTTTCCATGATAATCATATGCAAAAATTTAATTACAAATAATTCACAAACAACTATCCAGAGAGATTTACACCAAAGCTTCAGCATATAGGACATGTATATAATATAATATCCATGATACATTTAGTTTGTTTTAATAAGAAGGTTTGATTTACAACAGTTAAAAACATCAATTTCTTAACAAATCCAACTTTAACAACTTATTTGTACCCAACAGTTTGAAACATGAATTTTTTTCAAAGAGCATACCACATAGTCCATGGCAAAAGATTCGAGCAGTTAATTTTTATTCAAACCAACACACAACTCGTCATGACGATGAACTCAAATAGTATTACATACAGTTACCCAGCAAAATATGATATACACAGATTTTACACTTATGGAAAAGTTACAAGCACATGTCACAACAGAGTTTTTAAGCTTGTAAATTACAACGTCAGAGCATGTCAAAATGTCAGTAAACACATAGCATATAAGTCATTTAACACCACAACACACATCGACCCGATCTCAAATGCAAAATAGACATATATCTTTTTAGAGCGGCATAGGCCGTAGAAACCCACACCAGAGGTTTCGAGGCATTGTACACTCGAAATCCTTCCTTTAATCATTTACAAACGAAACATAGTAAGATGGAGAATCTGGAGTCTTTAAATCAGCATAGACTGCAAGTCATCTGAATATCTCAAATCCATCAAGACGATTGAGTTTTAAATAAAACCCCAACTCCTTCGATGCGATATGAATCGCGCGTAGAGAGTTTTGGAGACCAAAGATGTAGCCCCATGAATTCATCAATCAGCTCAGTCACCTGCAAAGGGATGTTAAGGGTTGTTGAGGAGCCTAAAAACTCAAATGCCGAAATCACACAAATCGAACGTCGAAACAGTCGATTCTGCCCACTAGATTCATCTCACCATTCCGGCAAGTTCTCAACACAATAAGTCAGTATTTCGTTGTAAAACGCAACCCTAAAATCAGGGTTTCGATAAATAAAACAAAAAAATTGAATTGTCGGCTTGAATCGCCGAAGTAAAGGAGTGACATGGTTCGGTTGAGGGAACAACACATCGAACACATCGAAAGTTCACCGATAACTCCGATTTGTGACTGGAAACCGCCATAATCCTGCAAAATCACCGTCGAAAGATGGTCAGAAATAACGATCCTAACGAACCGCTGAAAATCAGGGTTTTGAAAATTAACAGAATCGAAAGAGTTGAGATTAGATGTAATATATCTGTTGAATCTGGACCGATTTCCATCGTATTGAGATAAAGATGAGCGATATTGGGGTCGCGATTCAGTTGATTTATAACCCTTACCCAGAGATTTCAATCGATCAACTATAACTAACGCTTGAGATCGAAGAAGGAAAAGTGTAGTGATGTTTAGATGTTGAAAAGAGCAGAAAGATTCATGCAAGAGACGGATCGGCCATGAGAGAGTCTGAGACTCGAGAAAGCTCGAGAGAGAGAGAGACTCAAGAGGGGTCGAGAAAGAAACGAGTGAACAGTGTCGGCTGAAAACCAATGCACGTATATGTATGATATATCAATGTAATGAACGGCGCGATTGAGACTAGGGTTTATCCGATGGCTAGGATGTAAGCCAGCATGCCGGGTCGGGTCAGACATATGGGTAGGTTTTTAGAATCCGCAAAAAAAAAGCTGTAAGAATTTTGAATTTTAATACATCCATTTTCGAAAATATATATTAAAATATAAAATCTAAAAAATTATTGGAAAATATATAGCTCCGTAAAATAGTTATTTTCCAAAATTATAAAATAAATTCGAGTACATTGTGGACAAAATTTATATAAAAGTAATTTTAGGAGAGAAAGATGTAATGATATTTACCAAAAGTAAGGGTAAATAAATATAATCCACAAATTTGAATAATTGCATGAATTGTATCCAATTTTGAGAGAAAAGGTATTTTAAAATTATATTGGAATAAATTAGTTATAATTAATCAAACACAATAAATAGGTGGATATAAATATATTATTATTAATTTTGGCAATTAAAAAGTGTTTATAATAAATAGGAATGTAATGCCATATACAAAGGAAAAAGTTCTTAGAAATATTTTTAAGAATATTCGCTCGCCCTAAGAAATGTTATCATTGTAATACGAAACAAATCAGTGCTCGAACATCATAAAGATCCGATCAAATAAATTCTTATTGACAATCGGTAACTTTAAAGAGACAACAGAAGAAAATTCCGTTTGAGTAAAAGTCTTTAGACGTGAAGAGATAGTATATATGAAAAAAGTCCTATTTAAAATATATTTGGCCGAAAATTAATCACTTTGTAGTTCCCAGCATTCCTAAATCCAAACGGAGTTTAACGAATCTTTCGGAACTTAAAGGCTTTTTTGAATATGTCAGCGACATTATGCTAGTTTCTACATGAGTACATAATCGTTGATCTATAGCTTGATCGTACTATATCGTTGTTGATCTTGGTGCAACACGGGATTTTTACGTAAGTCGATTGACACTCGTATTATCGCATAAATAGATATAACATTAAAATTAAAATATTTAATCCGCCAAGTTGCTTCATCCAATATATTTGTTGCAAACATTTTGCCCCCCAAGCGGCTGATAGTATCAGACTTCCTAGTGGATATGGATACAGAATTTTTGGTGTCTTGAAAACCACGAACGAAAATCCACAAGGAATTGAACGTACCAGATACTTTTTCTGTCTCCAATGTCCGGCATAATCAGAATCAAGAAAAACATCTAGTTCAAAAGGAACACTTTAGTGATACCAGGCCAAGATCCATCGTGCCTTTGAAGTAATCTTATATCCGTTTAACAGCGATGAAGTGCGATTCGCTGGGAGCAACTTGGAATCTAGCACACTTACAAACACGAGTATGAAATATCGGGTCTACTAGGCGTAATAATAGCAAACTCCAGCATGCAGACGATTTTCTTAGTGTCAACAGAATCCTTTCCGGATCTGTCTGTTATTGTCAAGAAGTGAAAGAGGAAGAGGATATGGGTTCGAGCATTCTCCGTATCAAATTTCGTTGAGCATTTCTGACATACGGTAGATTGGAAATATTATGCCCTCATCGGATGTGCCTAATTTGCAAACCCAAAAAGAAATTTATATTCTCCCATCCGATCTCATTTCGAATGCCTTACCATATTTTCAAAGAATCTTTACATAGAGCATTATTTGTTGAACCAAATAATGTCATTACGTAACATTGGACAAGGTAGGATATCATCTTTTGTTCTTGTCGTGTGAATAGAGGTTTATACGGCCGTTTCCATCATAATTATTCCTAAATAGGAACTATACTAAGCCTTTCATACCAAGCTCTGAGCTGTTTTAATTCGTATAAAGCCTTATATAGCTTTATACACTATCTGTGATTACTGCATCTTCAAACCGGGAGTTGCGTTAACAAAACTTCTTCTTCCAATACCCGTTTTAGAAGAAGGCAGATTACATCCATTTGATATACTTTGAAATCTTTATACACGCGAAAGCTAGAAACCCAAAAATACGAAATAGACTCAATGTTCAGCTACCGGTGCATAAGTTTCATCAAAAAAGCAATTCCTTTCCCTTCCATTTGATATATCTTGAGCAACTAAACGTGCTTTATTTACGAACAACCGTTCCATTCTTATCTATTTGGTCTGGAAACCCATTTAGTTCCAATAAGGGAAAGTATCTTTGGGTGAGAACGAGTTCCCTAAACTTTGCTACGATTGGGAATTGTGTAATTCCATCTTGCAGTGCGGATATCCGATCTCGTCAGCAAACCGCTCTTAGCAGAGTTTTAGGGCCGATTTTGCGAAAGAAAACTTAGATGATTTACTACATTTTGAACGTTGTGACCGAGGTTTGAACCCTTTCGTCAAATCCCTAAACATATCTAAGGGATGACTCGTCTTATCAATGGGAATCTCTTGTAGGAAGTTCATCTTCGTTTGCAACAATTCTAATGGATTATTAGGAGGGGAATACCCATATCCATATTTTCGAATTGTCGAATAACATCTTCGACACCACCGTTGTCGGCGTCTCGTTGATCAAACAAGACAAGATAACTTTCGAGGGTGGTTTTGATTCATCAAAGCAACATTCATAGATTCTTCCAAGATTCTCCACTCCAACCGAGTTTAGATTAAATACACGATATGCGTTACTATTGGTTGCGAATAACCCAGAAATATACCTTCACGTGACTTAGGAATCAAATTAGAGTAAGGGAATCCTTCGAATTTAAGATAAAGCATACTACTCTACTCTCACCGAAAACTTAAAATACTACAACTTAGAGTTTTTCCAAATAAATCGCCATAGGGAGTCGTTTGTGTCATAGGACTATAAGACTCGATTTAGAAATGAAGGCAGTAGACATAGCTGTCGGCCCAAAAATATTAGGAGACGACCGATATCATTAAGCAATGTAATTGTGCCATTTCTTGTAAAGGTCCCTATTGTTTGCCTTTCACAAACTCCATTAGACTGAGTGTGTATGGAGCCGAGAATGTGAGTTATTCCATGTTAATCCCCCTCACAAAACGTAGTGAAACTAGAAATTCTCAAATTCCTTAACCATGGTCCAGTGCCTTAATAGAACAAGGGTATTGTTTTGTTGATTTGAATCTCTCTTACATAAAGAGCAAAGAGATTCAAAAGCATCACTTTAGGTTGTTGAGAAATTCCGTCCACGTATATCGTGAAAATCATCAACAAGACGCAATGTAATAGGAACAACCTCCAGAACTTAGTAACCGGAACCCGTCCGATTAAATCCATGTGTAATGAACTCGGAGGTCTAGAGGGTTGATAACAATAACTTAGCTTGTGAGAAGCTCGTATTTGCTGTCCAATTTCACAAGCTCACACGTATGACTCTGGTTTGATAGTTTAACTTTGGTAATCCCCCTAACATGATCATATTCATTGAGATATTCTTTATTAATTTCAATTCCGCATGTCCTAATCTACGATTGCATAACAAGGGTCATCTTGGGTAGTAATTAAGCATACATTAGAATTTTACTAATCGGCATGTGTACACATTTTTTGCTACGAGACAAGTAAGCATAATTTTCCATCCCTTATTAAGATAGAACAATGAAGTAGGATAGAAAATCACCGTTATCATGTCCGCAAAAGTGACTAATGAGAGAAGAGAGGATTATACTTAGTCCCGTACGAGGTTGTACATTAGCAATCTTGAAATGTTCATTCCGAAAATCGCAATACCAATGAATACTCCCTTGCGACTTCGCCAAACTGGACACGTCAGCGGTGAACTTCTAATGCGTTTCAAGAGTGACTTATTACCGGTCCAGATGTCCTCGACAACCACTATCAAGATACGCACAGGGTCGCTTTAGTACAAGGCACCCTACAAAACAAATCAAAGAATTTATAGGTACCTTTTGTCTTGAGGGCCCTCGGTTGTTAGAGTATCATGATAAACAGTTTGCATTATAGAAACTGGGCAGGGTAAAGCATGAGTAGGCACATAGGAGTTCTAGATGCCATGTTCCGAGAATAATCATAGGATCTTGGTTTTTTGATAATTGCCCCTATACATGTTGTGTTTCTATCATTTAATAATACATGGTATGTTTGAGATAGATCGATGACCAGGAACAAATGATATTAGACGAGTTGACCATTAGTAGTAGGGCCGTTACCCCCGAATTCTATATTGATAAGCAATGGGTTTTGGAACATAACGATACTAACTTTGGTTTTCTTTTGAGTGCCATCAACAAGTATTGGTACAAACGCAACCTTTGTAGGGCTTTAGTTCCTTTACGAACCCACATATCACATTCCCCTTAATCTCACCATCTTTACTGTGCATATTCAACCGTATGTCCATCGTTATTGGGCAATAAGAGGCATTTGTACTTTGGTGTAGCGGGGGACCAAAAGTAGTTGTTTCTTTCCTTGTACAACTTCTAGGTTGAAACTTTTTATCATATCCCTAAACGTTCATGGTTTATATGATATTTTCGACGATGTACCATTGTATCCAAAACTCAATTCCCTTTTGTTGAACTCTTTGAATGTTCCTCAAGACATCTGTTTCTTTGCCAAAATAGTGAAGTTGTCGTAAGAATCCTTTCTTGATTCCATAACTTGAGCCTAAGATCGTGGAGTGTTTCAACTTTAAGCCTTGAGTTTCCAACTCGAATATTTGCAATCTTTTTCACCTTTAGGCATGAACCAATTCATCATTATCCTTTTGAACAACCGAATTTTGACTTAACCATTGAGCCAATGACTCATGTTGAATTTTTAGTTTAGTAAGATCAACATGAAGATACGAGTGGTTCATTGTAATTGTAACTTTGTTTTCTAATTCTTCGGTGTTCACAACATAAGGATAATAGTTTCGATTTCTAGCTTGGTAACAACAATCAGCTAGTATCTGGTGTTTCATTTTTCAAGAAAATCCGTTTGGTTCACATAAAGTGAGACTTCCTCCATCGTGGTTTAAGATTTAATTCACTAATCCGAGAGAGGGTATGTTGATTTACAAACTATTATTGTCTTTTCATTCATTCAACCACAAATCAATCAAATTCACTTTTACTCATATCTAGCAAGTTTAAAAGAGATCATAAAAAGATGCATATTAATGTAAAGTTAGTACGGAGCTTCCTCACATTTGAAGAATGGAGAATGTCCCGATGACGAAGAATCATCCTCGAGAGCCATGAACACAAGTTGAACCAGCTTCGCCGTAGCTTCCGAAGTTTCTTCTTCATCTTCACATTAAATCCCAACGCATTTCGGCCACGAGAATTCGGTCCCTTAGAGAGCTTAGGACATTCCCCGGTTAAAGTGACCGGGTTCTACACGCAAACACACATTAGGTGTTCCTCCGGATTTTGTTTCTTTTGGCTTAGCAGGAGGTAAGTACCATTGTTATTGGCATTATATAACCATTGGACTTTGATGATTTTGGCCCTTGTTTATAGCCCGTGTAGGATAACGACTCCTTATTGTTAGAGTATAATTTTGGAGAGGAATTTGGCCTGCCATTAAGAGGTAAAAATCGTTTTGTTGATTGTCGATTAAGGAAGCCTTTTCCAGACCTTTGAGCTCGTGACTTTGAAGTACACGACGGAGTTGTCTCGTTAAGAGAGTATCTCACTTTCGTCGAGATTTTGGGAGTCTCGTTCAAATCGGAGTTCTTCGTTCAACTACTTCGTCGTTTGTCATCTTTCATCGATTAGATGGACCTTCAAAGCCATATTTTTCCTTTTTGGTTCTTCCACTTTAGGATGACGTATCCGGAACATATTCTTTACTTCGTAGCGCACAGAAGGGTTCCCGAATAATTATCGATGTGGTAATCATTGAGATTGTGGCATCTCTTTGATCGTAGTACTTTAAACTTTAACCCAACTCGGAGGCAAAGATTTAAGAACCCCGACGATTCTTTCGTTTTTGAGTATAGTTTCTTTGTTTTTCCGAGTTGAGTTAATATCATCGATTATATACGCAATAATCTTGTTTCACATATGAGTGATTTGTTCTCCATCTTGGAGTTTTAAAGTGTCGTAGTTCGTGGTCAAAGTATCCATTTGAGAATCTTTTATGTCGGTAGTTCCTCAATAGGTAACGACCTACTTGTTGCCACATTTCTGTGCGGACTTGCACTGTGTTAGACTCGTTTTATACTCTTTTCTGCAGTGCACTTGTGAGAACCATTGCCGTTTTAGCGGCGAATATTCATTCTATTTCTTCATCGTGAGTATATTCACTCACTATTGCCTTTCGATGATAATATCGTCGACAGTTAGGTCGGAAGGTATTGTACCAGTTCCTATGGCCGATCCAAACTTGTGCACCTTGACTTCTACAGAATAAATGCGAAATCGAGTGTGCCATGTGGCAAGTTTGTGCCACAAACAAAGAGGTCTAGATTTGAGAGACCTGCACGACAACCGATAGCAGTTATAAAGGCCATATCGGATCTCGACGTTACAGAGTGGCTTTATAACCTGAGCAACTTAAAAAGTAACTGCTCTGATATCAACTGTTAGGGTCACGATAGATGGTTGTCGTTGAGCAAACACACGTGGGGTAGGAATTTTGAACAAGTCAAAACAGCAGTGAGCAGTAAACCATATGGCATATAATCCAGTTGAAAAGCAAGGAACATGTTCAGTATTATCACATAAACCATGTTAAACTCGAGCCTATTTGTGACTAGTTGATACATGATTTTAAGAGTCGATGAAATCGAAGTACTGATCGCCTTAGGGTTTAGGCAGCAAACCTAAGGATTATAGCTAATTGTTGGAAATTAGGCAGAAAATGCTTAAAGCTAACCCCGCAGTTTTCATGACACAACCCTATGGGGGCCTCTGTCCCACAGAAAAATCCGATATGGATTTCAAAATCCCGTTGGTTAAACCGATATGCCTCGTATATATTAATACAAGGCTGAGGGATATGGGCCGGGTCATCCGGAGGGCCCGAAAGATTGTGTGTACACTAACATGTATATTCTGTCCTTGAACAACACTGTCAAACTCGAAAAGGCCAGCTTGGTCTCTTTTCGTAACCAAATTACCGTACCTAGAACTCACCCATGAGGTAAGTGTGGGTAATTTTGTCCACGATAAAAGATCAAGTTGTCCCACCTAGCAGCCATAATAAACGAGTGAACATCCCCTTTTTGTTGAATAAAAACCATCATTCCCGTTTGAAAATTTTTCATCATCTTGCTCAACTTACCAACATTTGAAAGGTTGATAACTCGTGGAACCCGAGCACTTGTGGAGCTCTTCCTTCTCCTACTATAGAGAACCGGTGGGAGGGTGATAGGCGGGGAAATGGTGTTCGAGTATAGTTTGGTTTGGGTTTGGGATGGGTCAATGTTGTAGTTGGTAGCAAATGGAATCTGGTTTGGGAGATAGGGGTGATAGTAGTGTTGAGGTTTTCGAAGGAGGGAAGTGGCAGTGGTAGTGTTTTGTTTTGGTGTGTAGTATTTGAAGGAGGAAGTTTGTTGGGATTGGGCAAGTTGTTTAATCTCCATTTTATCAAGGAGATTTGGGTCAAAAGGTTGGCTGTTTGGGTCTGGGTTGGGGTTGGAGGGAAGTAGTTGGAAATTCATTTGGGTGTTATATGGTTAAGTGTTTTGGTGTAAAGGTTTGGAAAGGGACAGGAGTGTATATATATAGTAAAGCGGTTAGGATCTGTTTGGCCAGGGGAATATTGGGTGTTTTGTTGGTTTTTAGGAATAAGGAACTGATTCTCTATGCTATTAAATGGAAGAACCCCACAAGATGACATCAGATTACATGGAGTTGAAAAACTGGATTTTTGTAAGATTTCTCCTTAAATGAGACAAGACAGCTTTTTGAAATCTGTTTTGTAGAAGACTTTTTGAAAAGTTATCAGCTGGAGTTTTAAAGATAAGTTGAGCAAAATAACTTATAAAATTGGGTCAGGTACAAATGTTTAAAACCAGGGGACAATTCACTGTTTAAAGCAACTGATTTATTTGACATTGTAATTCAAGCACAAGGAGCACATAAGCGTTACAGCTAAGCAAATAAGCATGCATGTCATACATCAGTCAAGTTTAAATCGACAAGAATTTGGAGTTTCAAGAAAACAGTACAAGTTTTAATTGTGAAAACTTCCAATTTATATAAGCAATCGAGTTTTGTCTTATTCCAAACCAAATCGATTTTAAGAATTCTGAATTTTTATGTAAAGAAATCGAGTCGAGATCGTTTCAATTCGAGTTACAAAAGATTTCATTTTTATTAAGTCTCGAAAGGTGATTAGTCCAAATTTTACAAATCGAAGTGTGAAAAAAACTTTTTAATTTAGGAACCTTCGTTTTATTTGGAAAACCAGTCGAGTGAAATCGATACATAAGCAAAGTTGAATCAAATCAGTATAGCAGATGCATCATATCAATTTTCAACCAAGCATATAAGAGACATGATCAAGCATACAAATGGCAGAGCATAAATCACAGGTAGTGTTCAACATACAGATTTTTTAAGAGAACCGAATACCTAAATATTACATCCCAGAATAAACTTTATTAAACTAAATCACACTAATAGGTAATTAAGGTGACTCCTAATTCTAAGTGGCCATTAAACACACCAGTGTCAAGATACTAGGGCTCTCAAAGGGATCCCCAGCCATGTCTTTGTGTGTGGGCAGGTGTGTGAGTGTGCCAATTTTATTAGGTATTAAGGAATTAGATTCTTATAAGGAGTCCTAATCTATCTAGAAATCCATATACTACCTAGTGCAGCATATATTTATACAACTGGCAGAATCAGAATAAGTCAAGGAAGCAATATTGTCTCACACCACACAAACAGATATATCAACTGGCATCAAATAGTTCAAGCAGACATAACAGATGCATTAATGTTACCAAGCAAGTACATGTCAGAATCCCATAGACATAGTACACATATTACAAGGATAAGAAAAAAAAATCAATCTGCAGGTCATACATATACATATACAACTGGCAGTATCAAAATAATCCAAACAAGTATGACATTGTGTTTACAAGTTGCAAATATTATTTAAGATACATGGCAGAGACAGACATAGATGGCCAAGATGATCAAATGCAAGCAATATGCAAAACACCACATAGCAGAATCACATAAGAAAACAACAAGCATGGCAGATAGTCAGTTTCAAGCAAGCAAGCCAGTTTTATCAATATGACAAGAATCAGTACACAAAATTGATAGTCAACCAATTTTATATATTTATTTAAGTCACCAGGTTTATACAGGACTACCTACAAACAATCTAAGTATTCCAGTAAAATCAATTAGACTAATATCAAGTAGTGCACAAATTTCAGTATTTCCTATCATGTTAAACCACTTAAGTTCATGGATATGCATACATAGACATTTAGCAGGTGCAGAACATGACTTTCAAGTATTTCACACAAACCAAGAGATCAGAGAGCATATATATAGATTCATGCAAATACAGGTATCAGGCATCTTCAGAAAATCCATTTTATGCAGGCAAAGTCAAGATTCCAAATATCAAGAATAAGCATATGCAGATAGCATTTAATTTCTCACATGGTACATGACAGGGGCATGCAGAGATTACAAGATAAGCATAATGACACAGTTTTTCAAGTTTCAAATATGCACATAGTCAAGGTTTCAATTTCCAAGAGTATTCATATAGACATACATCAAGAGACAGATAACCACCAATTTTTGAAAAATATATCCAAGAGATTTTAGAAACAGGTTATGCCAAACAGTTAAAATCATGAGTATATTAACTTAAAAAAACTCCCCTTTTTTTAAACTTTAAGGCAGGCATCAAGCAAGACAGGATATTCAGTCACAAATCACATAGCACAGAAAAACAGATTTTCCAAAGTTACCAAAGGCAAAGTTTTGACAAAATTTTGAGACAGTTTATATTACTTAGAGAGATTCAAACAAAAACAGACCATCCAAGTCCATTTTACAAAGCAGACAGATCATGTTTTAGTCACAGAAGTGCAAGTTAGCAAGTAAGTCAATTAAGCAGATTTTGATGAGAATATGGATAGATAATGCTGGCAGATAATCATTTAACATTTTAAATATGGATTTAGTTAGAATTAGCATATATATCCTATTTTCATAACTCCACTTAACCATATTTCCATTTAGCACAAAAACCTCATAATGCTATAGTTTTTTTCAAGATTTAATACTTAGTCAGTTCAGATCAATTAACTCAATGAGGATACATACAAACATACTTTCATGATAATCATATGGCAAAATTTTAAGTACAAATAATTTCAACAACTATCCAGAGAATATTACACCAAAGGCATTTCAGCATATAGGACATGTATATATATAAATATCCATGTAACTATTTAGTTTGTTTTATAAGAAGGTTGATTATACAAACAGTTAAAAACCATCAATTTCTTAACAAATCCAACTTTTAACAAACTTTATTTTACCACAGTTTGAAACATGAATTTTTCAAAGAGCATACATACATATCCATATGGCAAGATTTCGAGCAGTTAATTTTATTCAAACCAACAATCACACTTTCATGGCATGAACTCAAATAGGTATATACATACAGTTTACCAGCTAAAATATGTATATATCACAGATTTACACTTATGTAATCAGTTACAAGCACATGTCACAAACAGAGTTTTAAGCTTGTAAAATTTAACAACGTCGAGAGCATGTCAAAGTCAGTTAATACACATATGCATATAAGTCATTTAACCACAAACACACATACCCATCTCAAATTACAAATAGACATATTATACTTTTTAGAGCGGCATAGGCCGTAGAACCCCACACCAGAGTTTCGAGGCATTGTACACTCGAAATCCTTACCTTTATCATTTACAGCGAACATAGTAAGATGGAGAATCTGGAGTCTTTAAATCAGCTAGACATGCAGAGTCATCTGAATATCTCAAATCCATCAAGATCGAGTTGAGTTTTAAAACCCCAACTCTCGATGCGATATGAATCGCACTTGAGAGGTTTGGAGACAAACAGATTAGCCCATGAATTCATCAATCAGCTCAGTAACCCTCAAAGGCGAGTTAGGGTTTTGAGGCCCTAAAAACTCAAATCGCCGAAATCACACAAATCGACTCGAAACAGTCGATTCTCCCCTAGATTCACCAATTCCTGCAAAGTTCTCAACACAATAAGTCAGTATTCGTTGTAAAACGCAAACCCTAAAATCAGGGTTTCGATAAATAAACAAAAAAATTGATTTGTCGGCTTGAATCGCCGAAGTAAGGAGTGACAGTGGTTCGTTGAGGGTGAACAACACATCGAACACATCGGAAAGTCACCGAATAACTCCGATTTGTACTGGAAACGCCATAGATCCTGCAAAATCACCTCGAAAGATGGTCAGAAATAACGATCTACGAAACCCTAAAATCAGGGTTTTGAAAAATTAAACAGAATCGAAAGAGGTTGAGATATATATGTATATATCTGTTGAATCTGGACCGATTCCCATCGTTAATTGAGATAACGATGAGCGATTTGGGGTCGCGATTCAGTTGATATAACCTTACCCATAGATTTCAATCGATTCAAACTATAACTGGCTGTTAAATCGGAAGAAGGAAAAGTGTAGTAATGTTTAGATTTTGAAAAAGAGACGAAAGATTCATCAAGAGACGAGATCGCCATGAGAGAGTCTGAGAGCTCGAGAAAGCTCGAGAGAGAGAGAGACTCAAGAGGGGTCGAGAAAGAAAACGAGTGAACAGTGTGCGGCTGAAAACCAATGCACTGTATATGTATATATATAATAGTAATGAACGGCTGCGATTGAGACTAGGGTTTTATCCGATGGCTAGGATTAAGCCAGCATGCCGGGTCGGGTCAGACATATGGGTAGGTTTTTAGATCCGCGAAAAAAAAACTGTAAGCAGATTTTTGAATTTTAATACATCCATTTTCGAAAAATATATATTAAATAGTATAAAAATCGTAAAAATAATTTTAAAAATATATATCTCCCTTAAAATATTATTGTCCAAATTATAAAAATAAATTCGAGTACATTTGGACAAAATTTTAATAAAAAGTAATTTAGGAGATAAAGATGTAATTATATTTACCAAAATTTAGGGTAAATAAATATAATCCACAAATTTGATAATTTCATGAATTTATCCAATTTTTGAGAGAAAAGGTATTTTAAAATTATATTGGATAAAATTATGTATAATTATCAAACACATAAAATAGGTGGATATTAAAATATATTATTATTAATTTTGGCAATTAAAAAGTGTTTATAATAAATAGGATTAATGCCATATACATAGTATCTTAGAAATATTTTTAAGAAAATATTCGCTCGCCTAAGAAATGTTATCAATTGTATACGAAACAAATCAGTGCTCTAACTCATAAAAGTCCGATCAATAAATTCTTATTGACAAATCTGAACTTTAAGAGTACACACAAGAAGAATTCCGTTTGATAAAATTTCTTAGACGTAAGATGACTAGTATATATGATAAAAATTCTATTTAAAATATATTTGGCCAAAATTAATCACTTTGTATATTCCAGCATTCCTAAATCCAAACGGAGTTTAACGAATCTTTCGGAACTTAAAGGCTTTGTGAATATGTCAGCGACATTATGCTCAGTTTCTACATGAGTCATATGCTTTGATCTATATGCTTTGATGTCGTATATCTATATGCTTTGATCTTGAGTGCAACACGGGATTTTTACTTAAGTCGATTGCACTCGTATTATCGCATAAAATAGATATAACATTAAAATTAATATTATAATCCGCCAATGTTTGCTTCATCCATAATATTTGTGCACAACATTTAGCAGCGGCTATATATTCAGCTTCCGTAGTGGATATGGATACAGAATTTTGTTTCTTGGAAAACCACGAAACTAAACATCCACCAAGGAATTGACACGTACCACTAGTACTTTTTCTGTCTACCAAATGTCCGGCATAATCAGAATCAGAAAAACATACTAGTTCAAAAGGTACACCTTTAGGATACCAAGGCCAAGATCCATCGTGCCTTTTAAGTATCTTAATATCCGTTTTAACAGCGGATAAGTGCGATTCCTTTGGAGCAACTTGGAATCTAGCACACTTACAAACACTATATTGAATATCGGGTCTACTAGCGGTAATATATAGCAAACTACCAATCATGACACGATATTTCTTAGTGTCAACAGGAATTCCTTTCGGATCTTCTGTTAATTTGTCAGAAGTTGACATAGGAGATGATATGGGTCTAGCATTCTCCATATCAAATTTCTTGAGCATTTCCTTACAATACTTAGATTGTGAAATATGTATGCCCTCATCGGATTGCCTAATTTGCAAACCCAAAAAGAAATTTAATTCTCCCATCATACTCATTTCGAATTCCTTACTCATATTTTCAAAGAATTCTTTACATAGATCATTATTTGTTGAACCAAAAATAATGTCATCTACGTAAATTTGGACAAGTAGGATATCATCTTTTTCTTGTCGTGTGAATAGAGTTTTATCGGCCGTTCCCATCTTAAAATTATTCTCTAATAGGAACTTACTAAGCCTTTCATACCAAGCTCTTGGAGCTTGTTTTAATCCGTATAAAGCCTTATATAGCTTATACACATATTCTTGATTAACTGCATCTTCAAAACCGGGAGGTTGCTTAACATAAACTTCTTCTTCCAATATCCCGTTTAAGAAGGCAGATTTCACATCCATTTGATATACTTTGAAATCTTTATGACACGCGAAAGCTAGAAACATACGAATAGACTCAATTCTAGCTACCGGTGCATAAGTTTCATCAAAATCAATTCCTTCCATTTGAGTATATCCTTGAGCAACTAACCTTGCTTTATTACGAACAACCGTTCCATTCTTATCTAATTTATTTCTAAACACCCATTTAGTTCCAATAATGGAAGTATCTTTGGGTGAGGAACGAGTTCCTAAACTTTGCTACGAGTGAATTGTGTTAATTCATCTTGCATTGCGGATATCCAATCCTCGTCTAGCAAAGCCTCTTTAGCAGTTTTAGGCTCGATTTGCGAAAGAAAACTTAGATGATTTACTACATTTTGAACTTGTGACCGGGTTTGAACTCCTTTCGTCAAATCCCCTAAAACATTATCTAAGGGATGACTTCTTATCAATGGAATCTCTTTAGGAAGTTCATCTTCGGTTTGCAACAATTCTAATGGATTATTAGGAGGGGAAATACCCATATCCATATTTTCGAATTGTCGAATAACATCTTCGACACCATCCGTTTCGGCGTCTTCTTTATCAACAAGATCAATATACTTCGAGGGTGGTTTTGATTCATCAAAAGCAACATTCATAGATTCTTCCACCACAAGAGTTTTAAGATTAAATACACGATATGCTTTACTATTGGTCGAATAACCAAGGAATATACCTTCACTTGACTTAGGATCAAATTTAGTAAGGTAATCCTTCGAATTTAAGATAAAGCATTTACTCCCGAAAACTTTAAAATAACTAACCTTAGGAGTTTTTCCAAAATAAATCTCATAGGGAGTCTTTTGTGTCATAGGACGTAATAAGACTCGATTTAGAATATGACAAGCAGTAGACATAGCTTCGGCCCAAAAATATTTAGGACGACGATATTCATTAAGCATAGTACTTGCCATTTCTTGTAAAGTCCTATTTTTCCTTTCTACAACTCCATTAGACTGAGGTGTGTATGGAGCCGAGAAATTGTGAGTTATTCCATTATCCTCACAAAACGTAGTGAAACTAGAATTCTCAAATTCCTTACCATGGTCAGTCCTTATATAGACAATGGTATTGTTTTGTTGATTTTGAATCTTCTTACATAAAGAAGCAAATGATTCAAAAGCATCACTTTTAGTTTTGAGAAATTCCGTCCACGTATATCGTGAAAAATCATCAACAATGACCAATGTATAGGAACAACCTCCGAGACTTAGTACCGGAACCGGTCCGATTAAATCCATGTGTAATAACTCGAGAGGTCTAGAGGTTGATACCATAAACTTAGCTTTGTGAGAAGCTCGTATTTGCTTTCCAATTTCACAAGCTTCACACGTATGATCTTTTTGATAGTTTAACTTTGGTATCCCCCTAACATGATCATTCATTGAGATATTCTTTATTAATTTCATATTCGCATGTCCTAATCTACGATGCCATAACCAAGGGTCATCTTGTGTAGTAATTAAGCATACATTAGAATGTTTACTAATATCGCATGTGTACACATTTTTGCTACGAGGACAAGTAAGCATTAATTTTCCATCCTTATTTAAGATAGAACAATGAGTAGGATAGAAAATCACCTTATATCCATTGTCGCAAAGTTGACTAATGGAGAGAAGATTATACTTAAGTCCCGTAACTAGTTGTACATTAGCAATCTTGAAATGTTCATTCCCGATATCGCCAATACCAATGATACTCCCCTTGCTACTATCTCCAAACGTGACACTTCCAGCGGTGACCTTTCTAATGCTTTTCAAGAGTGACTTATTACCGGTCATATGTCTCGAACAACCACTATCAAGATACCACATGTCTCGTTTAGTAACAAGGCACACCTACAAAACAAATCAATAGAATTTATAGGTACCCTTTTGTCTTGAGGGTCCTCGGGTTAGAGTATCATGATAAACATTTGCATTATAGAAACTGGGCATGGTATAAGCATGAGTAGGCACATAGGAGTTTCTAGATGCATTGTTCCTAGAATAATCATAGTATCTTGGTTTTTGATAATTGCCACCTTGATACATGTTGTTTCTATCATTTGAATAATACATGGTATTTTGAGGATAGATCGATGACTAGGAACAAAATGACTTCTAGACGATTGACCATTAGTATATGCCTTATACCCCGAATTTCTATTTTGATAAGCAATGGGTTTTTGAACATAACTAAACTTTGGTTTTCTTTGAGTGCCATCAACATAGTTATTTGGTACAAAACGATCAACCTTTGTATATGGCTTAGTTCCTTTACGAACCCACATATACTTCCCCTTAATCTCACCATTCTTTATCTTGCAATATTCAACCGTATGTCCATCTTTATTGCAATAAGAGCATTTGTACTTTGGTGTAGCGGGGACAAAAGTAGTTTGTTTCTTTCCTTGTACAAACTTCTTAGGTTGAACATTTTTATCATATCCTAAACCTTCATGGTTATATGATATTTTCGAATGTACCATTTTATCTAACAACTCATTCCCTTTTGTGAACTTTTGAATTGTTCTCTCAAGATCATCTGTTTCTTTGCTCAAAATATTAATTTTGTCGTTAAGAATCCTTTCTTGATCCATAACTTGAGCTAAGATCTTGGAGTGTTCATCTTTAAGCCTTTGAGTTTCCAACTCGAATATTTCATCTTTTTCACTTAAGGCATGAACCAATTCATCATTATCCTTTTGAACAACCGAATTTGACTTACCTTGAGCCAATGACTCATTTTGAATTTTTAAGTTTAGTAAGTCAACATGAAGCATACGAGTGTTTTCATTTAATTGTAACTTCTCGTTTTCTAATTCTTCGGTGTTCAACACTAAGGATATATTTTCGATTTCTAGCTTTGTAACAACATCCTTATACTTGTTGTTTTCATTTTTCAAGAAATCGTTTTGTTCACATAAAGATGAGACTTCCTCCTCGTGTTTAAGATTTAATTCACTAATCCGAGAGAGGGTATGTTGATTTACACTATTATTTCTTTCATTCATTTCAACCAACAAATCAATCAAATCACTTTTACTCATATCTAGCAAGTTTAACGAAGAGTCATTAAAAAGATGCATATTATGTAAAAGTTTAGTACGAGAGCTTACCTCATCATTTGAAGTGGAGATGTCCGATGACGAAGAATCATCCTCGAGAGCCATTAAACACAAGTTAACCACTTCTTCCGTAGCTTCCGAAGTTTCTTCATCTTCACTTAAATCCCAACCATTTTCGGCCACGAGAATTCGTCCCTTAGAGAGCTTAGGACATTCCCGTTTAAAGTGACCGGGTTGCTTACACTCAAAACACACATTAGGTGTTTCCTCCGGATTTTGTTCTTTTGGCTTAGGAGGAGTGTAAGTACCATTGTTATTGGCATTATTATAACCATTGGGACTTTGATTGATTTTGCCCTTGTTATAGCCCGTGGTAGGATAACTACTCTTATTGTTAGGAGTATAATTTTGAGAGTAATTTGGCCTTCCATTAGAGTTAAAAACTCTTTGTTGATTGTTCGATTTAAGGAAGCCTTTTCCATACCTTTGAGCTTTACTTTGAAGTACACGACGGAGTTGTCTCGTTAATAGAGCTATCTCACTTTCGTCGAGATTTTGGAGTTCTTCGTTCAACTCGGAGTTCTTCGTTCAACTCTTCGTCGTTTTCATCTTCATCGATTAAGATGGACTTCAAAGCCATATTTTTCTTTTTGTCTTCCACTTTAGGAATGACCTTATCCGGAACATTATCTTCTTCGTAGGCACGAAGGTTCCCGAATAAGTTATCGATGTGGTAATCATTGAGATTGTGCATCTCTTTGATCGTAGTAACTTTAACTTTCCAACTCGGAGGCAAAGATTTAAGAACCCGACGATTCTTTTCGTTTTGAGTATAGTTCTTTCCGAGTTGAGTTAATTCATCGATTATACGCATAAATCTTGTTTCCATATCGATGATATTTTCTCCATCTTGGAGTTTAAAGTTCTCGTATTCTTGGATCAAAGTATCCATTTGAGAATCTTTTATGTCGGTAGTTCCTTCATAGGTAACTACTAACTTGTTCCACATTTCTTGTGCGGACTTGCAATTGTTTACTCGTTTATACTCTTTTTCTGCAAGTGCACTTGTGAGAACCATTTCCGTTTTAGCGGCGATATTCATTCTATCTTCTTCATCGTGAGTATATTCACTCACTTTCTTTTCGATGATAATATCGTCGACTATTTTAGTCGGAAGTATTGTACCATCTTCTATGGCCATCCAAACTTTGACACCTTGACTTCTAGCATAAATGCGAAATCTAGTTTTCCATGTGGCAAAGTTTGTGCCATCAAACAAAGGAGGTCTAGAATTTGAGAGACCTTCACTACAACCGATAGCATTAATAAAGGCCATATCGGATCTACTTTACAGAGTGCTTTATAACCGTAGCACTTAAAAAAGTAACTGCTCTGATACCAACTGTTAGGTCCCGATAGATGGTTTAATTAAGCTAGAAGGGGGGGTTGAATAGCTTAATCACCAATTAAAAATATTTATGTCGTTTTAAAAAGTTTTCACCCCTTCTTTAGAACTTGTATCGAGAGTATTGGCAGTTACGTGCGGAAGTGTAAGAAAAGAAAAGGAAAATATCACACGAGCAATTTTATCCTGGTTCGCGGTGGCTAACTCAACCCTTGGAGTCCACTCACCCCTAGTCCAGTCCCCGAGCTCCTCCCCGGACTCGAGATTTTCTCTACTATAAAGAACTCCTTTACAGTAGGCGGAGAAGCCTTTACAAATATATATCTTGGAGCGTAACTCTTCGTTACCTCCTCACTATAAATGTAAATAACAAGACTTGTCTCGGAACGTATCTATCCTTGTTACTTCCTCAAAGTCGTTGCACCTCCAGTGGTCTTTGTACTTCTAAACCTTTCGCCGGTCTTGGATCTTAGGTATTAGGTCTTGGGTCTTTCCTCTTCTTCACGGTGCGATGACTATCAACTCCCCGTCAATACGTCAAAGACTTGGGTCTTAGAACGAAGATCACCTCACTTCACTTCACCTCACTACAAAAGTTAGAACACAATATTCACAAACAAATATATCCTTGTTTTATAAAAGTTTTGGTTCCGCAAGTTTTAGTCCAATTTTAACCACGTTGAAATTAGTCGATTATAACGTTTTAGTATGGTGGTTAAGTCGTTGGTTCAATTTTAACAAATTATATCGCGCGGAGAAATATAAGTTGTTGATTTTAATAAGATCGAGTGATGAGTGAGTTTTGAAAAGACGGAGTCGAAGTCGAGCAAGATATATCACATGTTCTCACGAACGCAATCGAACCAAGTAGCTTGTTCGGATAACACCCCGCGATAGCGAGAAGGCCCAAACGGGGTTTACCACCGAAACAAGTAAAATCACACCCAACACACACGTTCGGAAAATAAACACGTAATACCACGTATCTTATCTCAATGATATCCCCACCGAGCACAGGGCTGAAAAATGGGTTTCTCACTAAAACAAGAAGGGTATGGGAGTGATGGGAATGGGAGCACAAATTATGAGTTAGTGAGCAAGTAAGGTTAGTGCACAATATTCCCGATAATAACTAGTGGCCAACTCGAGTATTTTGAAATCAAGAGAGCTTAAGATGAAGAGAAATTTGTTTAAAAAGCCCTTTGAAAATGGTCGATTAAGACTCGGATAATTGAAGCTAAAAGAAACCACTTACACGATTAATGCACGAAAGTTCGCCGGAGAAATTCGTCGGAGGTTCGATATGACTTTAAGCACACGAACTAATTTGGGCAGCCCTTCGGGAGGTTGAAATATATCGGAATATATGAAGAATCGAAGGTTTTAAAGATGAAGTAGAAGAAGTGGGCACTTGAATAAACTTTGGGAGAGTGTTTCTTCTCTAAAATCTCAGCATATACTTGGCTATTAGCTTGGGAAATATGAATGGGTGGAGGGGTGTATTTATAGGCAAGAATGGGTGGGGTAAATGTAAGAAAAGTAGAAGTAAAAATGCAAATGGTAATTTACCAAACCTTGGCCACCACTCAACTTTGACCCCTTGTCCCCCACACCCAAAAAGGTGTTCTTGACCAGCATCTTGGACTAAAAATTCAGTGCAATTAATGCACTAGAAGACAGACACGCTTTACGAGATACCGATAAAAACCGTTACATTAAAAACGCGATATTTCGAACGTGCGAAATAAATTACGGAAAAAATATGATAAATCTTAGAATATTAGAAAATGGCATTCTGGAAATTTTGGTAATTTTTGGTCAACCCTAGCTTGGTCAAACATTCAGCCAGTGATCGGGTCGGCAGATAGGAAACGCTCCGAAATGAAAGTTCTCGAAAAATTACGAAAATTTAACCATGCACTAAGAATAATATTTAATTGGCTAATCTCAAGTTTCAAGTCATTTTGGCAAGTGGAAGTATTTTATTCGAATTTAAAACGATAAATCAGGTTTTCGGGTTTCGAATAAAATACGATAATTCTTTTGAAATTATCAGAGAGGGATTATGGCCAAACTTAAAACTTGAATAAATACTTAAAATATATTCCCATAAAGATAAAATACTTTTGAGGGACGGGAATGATCTTAAGGTATTTAAACCGATTTTCTAAGATAAAAGCCGTTTTATGAAAAACCGAAACACTTCGTGTTTTGGAAAAATAGAGAAGGATACTTGACGAAGGTTTTGATACAAAAATACTTAGAAAAATATTGTTCATGATGAATCATGATTTTGATACGTTGAAATAACTTTCTAAGTATTGCGAATATTTTTCTCCGAAAAATACTGAATTTGAGAGACCGGGAGAAAATATTCCAGAAGAGGTATAAAACTGATATTAATATTTTTAGAGACAAATATTAATATGGAGAAAATAAATCCTTCCTTGAATAAATCTTGAGGAATGAAGAATTTAATAATTTTTTGAAAGATTTAAAATAATTTATTCCGAGAGATAATAAATGTTTAAATATGGAATAAATTACTTTTAAATATAAATTTTGTAAATAATGTAACATGAGTACTCTAGAGAATATCAAATATTGATAGTCCTTTTTCGAGATTCATGCATCAAAATGTTGCAGTAGCAAGAAAGAGATAATCGTAGACTCACGATATGTCTCAGCGCCACTATTGCGTAATCAGAAAAATTTCATTTAAAATAAATGTATTTTGATACGAAGGAATATTTAGAGATTAAAATTACTTGCCAAAAATAACTTTCCACTTTTAATTAATCAAATAAATTTATGACCTATTTGGGAGGATTACTATGTGAATTTAATTTTAATGTTTGTCACAAATACCGAAACAAATATATAAATAATTATATATCGAAGATATCCTTTCATGATGTCAAAACTTAATAAGGACAAATGCATAATGAAATAATTCATGTGAATAATTACAACTTACAAAACCAGCAGTTTTTGTCTATTCCATCAGCCTATACCCATAGTTATCATTGACAACCTGAGTGATCAGTTCTTCTTCAATTTCACTCAGGGTCTGTATCATTTGGGCTTTTACAGATTTAAGCTCTTCAGTATCTTCCCCAGTCTAATAAATGGCTGATCTCAAGGCACTTGCCTTGCTTCTTCTCATAACATCACCCAGCTGAATTACTCTTGGTCTGTCTGCATCATTGTTGTATCCCAAAATTCTGGTTCCAGCTATAGTCTCCATAACAGAGCTATTTTTCTTCATCTCAATTTCAGAACCATCATCTTGAGTGATCTTTGGAATGTACTCTTCACCAGACTTTACTCCATAAAATCTTCTCTTTTAAATAACAGTCTTCTGAATCAGATCAGACCATCTCCAGGTTACATCATTCTTTACCTCAAGCATATAGTGAATATGCTCAAGCTCTCTCAGAGATTTCAACAGAAGATCATTCTCTGCAATTCTGTAGACTCTTCTAGTATTGAGAAATATAGCCATTTTCTCCTTGTCACCTGTGCCATCATGGGTGTCTATCAGAATTTGTACAGAGTCAACTTTATCAAGATCTTTCTGAGAAACAATTTCTCCAACTTTGTCAGTCATAGGATATGGATCTCTGAAAGTAGTTGCTGAACTTGTTTCCAATTTTTCTTTCCTATGTCCAAGTCCAGTGGTATCATAATCTTCTTTGCCTCTGGTCCTTGAAGTCTCATCCTTGTCAGCATAGAGCTTTCTTTGTACAGACTTGTTCTGAGGCTCCAAAGCAATCTTTTCTTCTTCTTCTTCTGATCCTGTGGTCTATCAGAGCTTGATTTTAACCATGAGGCTTTTCTGTCAACTAACTCTAACTGGTCAGACTTTGGTTTTTCCTTTTGAGTCTTAACTTGAGCAGTGTCAGAGATTAAGTTCAGATCAGATGGTAATTGAGTTATCATTCCTGGTGCATTCTTCTTTCTGGTTAACCCAGTTTCTTTTTCTTCTTCTTCAGCATTACCAGACACATCAGATATAATTCTGGTAGATTTGCTTAATTGTATCAATCTTTCATAAGGAACCTCTGATGCAATCTTAATGACTAAAGTTTTCTTTAAAGTAGGAACACCATCAACAGCCTGTTTTCCCTTGCTCTTAGGCTCATTCTTAGACTTTGCTTGAGACCTTTTTCTAGGTCTGTTTATATCAGAGTAATTTATTTCTCCAATCACAATCCCCTTCTTTTGGTCTCGGTTGTTTCTGTATGGGATCAGAAATTGGCTTCTCTTTTTCATACTTTGACTTGCTGATCTTCATCTTCTCAGCAGCCAATCTTTCTTCTTCTAGTCTGATGGCTTTAATATTGACACCTGGATTCTCTCTTTTACGAATCTTTCTAGCAACTGCTTCATCAATTAACTGAAGAGATGGAGATTTGTAGAACAAAGTGGTCTCTCTTCCTTTATATCTCTGAGTTTGACAAAACTTCTGAGATTCTGGATTTCCAGCCTCAATTAATTTATCCGATTCAGAGATCATATTTTCTCCTTGTTGTTTAATCACAGGGTCAATCACAGTCAGCTCCTTTGATACTTGCTTTGACTTCCTGTCTACTTTAGATTTTCCACCCTTATTACTTCCTTCAGCTGGAGCAGATTTTTCTTTATCTCTGTGTTAGGTCCAGATGCGATTGTAGAAGGGGGGGGGGTTGAATACAATCGTCACAAAATAATCGCGGCGGAATAATCTGATTGGAGTTTAACTTGTTAATCAGATTTAAATTAATTAATATAACAATTTTTAAGTCGTTATATAATTAATATGGTTCGTTTTAATGTCCACTAGTTCGTAGAATAAATTTGACAGGAAGTATTCTAACTTAGCGGAATAAAACAACCGAGTGATCAAAGCACATAAAACTGTGGATATAACGAATAGCAAGTTACTAACAACTTGAAAGTTTACAAAGCTTTGAACATCTTCAAATGAAGGAGGTGAGGCCATATATATAGGCAACACCTTGAACTTGTATGACAAACAATGGTATGACCATGCTACAAAGATCAGAATGACAATCAGAGCTAATGTCATGCTATAATTGAATCAGTATGACAAACTGAAGCATTGTCATACTATACAATTTTCGGTATGACATGTGACTTGGAGGCAAAGGAAGAATCGGTATGACAATGCCTAGCAATGTCATACAACATGAATTCGGTATGACAATGCATAGCAATGTCATACTGATTGAATTCGGTATGACAATGCATAGCAATGTCGTACTGATTGAATTCGGTATGACAATGCATCGTATTGTCATGCCAAGTCTAATTCGGTATGACAAACTGAATAATGTCATGCCAGCTGAAATGGAACCTTCCAGGTGCGGTATGACAATCTATATGATTGTCATACCGTGCCCAAAATCAATATAAATTGATTTTTCTTTAATATAATTAATTCAATAATTATTCACTTAATTATATTAATCATATAAATTCATAAATTAAATTAATTCAAGTGTGAATCAATTTAATAAATAAATTACATAACTTATATAATTATTTTGAGATGTGAATAGATTAAAAGAATAATTATATAGAGCACAGTCTTCAGCAGCAGGTCTTCTGACTTCCTTTAAAAGATCTGATTATTTGTCTTGATTGAACGACCACCTATTGTTGATGCAGAATATTTAATTGGAGTAGCTGACACACAAATGTACTGTCTGGTTCATCTGTATCTAGCTGAATCAAATATTCTTTATCAAATAAACATTTGAGAAGTGGCTTGTTCATCGAGTCTTTGTCTTCGTAGTTCTTCTTCATAAGTAGAATAGTTTGGAATCTTCTGAATAAATAAAGTATTAAAACTTTATACCTTCTGGACTTCTGGACGTGCTACAAAATATTATTTGTACACTGAGGCTTGAACATATTAATGAACTTCTTTTAGTGGTGTGCAGCAGTATCCTGAAAATCTTTAGACATATGATTTTAATAAATCACTTGACGTTCTTCGTACGGATTCCTTCAGTAGAGCTTGCTAATTTACTTTCTTTCTTATCAGAGTTGAGTTAATACTCTTAAATACAAATAGGCTAAACATCTGCCTTTCAATCTCCCCCTATTTGTTTGTTAACATAACATGCAAATTATCGAGAGGATAACTCAACTAACTGATAAGACAAAGGATTAAACATGAATTGTAAATAGCAAAAAGTTTCTGGTATTTCATTAAACATTCACCGGAATTCAAACAAGTACATTAGATTACATAAGGATGTTCTTACTGAACATATATTACAAATTCCTTATCAAATCTAAAGATCAACTTCTCCTTCTTCGATATCAGAATCGTGAAGAATAGGAGTTGACGGTTCTTCTCTGGTTGGCACTTCTGATGTAGTGGACTCACCACGCTTCTTACGTTCCCTTGCCAGAGCCAGTTGATGTAACACTTCCATCTCTACAGGGTCTTCCCGAAAGTCTGCTGGCTGAGATTTAGTAACACCCTTCATCCTTCGAAAGTATTGAGAAACATTTCTTCGGGTGCAGTAAGACACGATCACATCATCAGCATCAGACTTGGCTTTAGAAGCGAAGCCCTTGGTTCGTAGTAGAGTGGATGCTAGAGCCAGTCGCTTAGCAGGATACTTAGGTAAAGCCTCCTCATTTAGATTGACAGTGCATAAGGGCTCCTTGTGAATGAACTTTATACTATATGGATTTTTGACAACCTGTGGACTATTGAAGACAGCACAGTCCAACAGTTTGTCACGAAGAAGTTCATTCAAGTTGGAGCATCGCTTTACCTTATTACGAAGTACCCAGAGCTCAGACACAAAGAATGATTTAAGAAATTCAACAGATAACCTAAATGAACCATTTCTCCGTGCATATACAATCAGCTCCCACTGTTCTAGCAAATTATTGACTCCAACAGTCAAGTAATCAATTTCCAAAGCAAAGGCATGCATAAAGATATCCTCGTCAGGGTTTACCTCTCGAAGATCGTAGATCAGAGATAAGAACTTTCTGTCATTGAAAGGCTCCCTTTGAGGTCCATTGAAAATCCTCTTTGCGATGTCCCAGCTTTTTCCAACCTTCCTTTTGACATCAAGATTCTTCTGCTTGCACGCAGCATCATAGATTTTCTGCTTTCCAATCTTGATTTGATCCTCATTGATCAGCTTGTCCTCTAGAAGCTTTTGGTAATCACGAAGCTTACGCTTTCTAGCTTCATTCTCAGCTTTAAACTTCCGGACATTTTCTTCATGTTCCAAGTCAACAGGTTCTTCATCTTGAAACAGATAGCTCTCCTCAAATTTGCCTTCTTCCTCTGCTTGACGGTAAGTAGCATCGAAGACGTCATCATCATCCATGTCTTGTGGAAAGTCATCATAATTATCAGAATTGAAGACATTCTCAGATTGATGTAACGGCTCTTTGCCTTTTGACTTTTCAGAATTGTCAGGAGCAGATTCAGAAGTATTCCCTTTGTTACTTTGATTCGAACTATTGCCCCTGTCACCTTTGTCTGCTCTATCTCTTTAATTCTCCCCCTTAGTTGAGGGATCCTCTCTGGAGGTATCAGCATCTGACTTTGAGTTCCTAAGGAGTTGATCCAGTTTACTGTCGATATCATCAAATTTAGCCATATACAGAGCATGGTTAGATCTCATTTCGACAGTCAACTCATGAATTTCATCTTTAAGCTCATCCCTGGAAGAACTGGATGGCCTTTCATCAGCTTTCTTCTCTAAGGTCACCAATTGTGCACCCTTCAATTTCTCATTCTCTGCTATCATCCGGGCTAATTCAGCTTTCAGCTTAGCCATTTGTTCCTCCAACAGAGCTGTGTTAGTGTGTGCACTCACCTCACGTACACTCAAAGCTGTTTCACTAGCCTCACGTGCATGTGTATCGCTCGGTGTTTGCCTTTCTTCACTCATTGATTGCACTCTTCCAGCTGTACCTGAATAAACTACCAATGTCCCCTGAGATGGGTTCAAAGGTAGTGGAGGAACAAATTGTCCTCCGGATGCCTGTGAGGGCAGATTTACTTGCACGCTGCCAAGTACCTCCTGATCATAAAAGAAAGTGCGATCAGCAAAGTTTTCATACATATTAACAGGGTTTTGAAAATCTGTGCAATCAGTAAACATAGTAACCTGTGTATCTGTTTGGTCTTGCACTAGCGTGAGTGCTAGCGCAGTGCTTGACTCTGTACAGGGTACCGTGGCAGGGCGGTCAACTTCAATGGCATCATTCTGTTGGGAGAATGAGTCCAGAGACTGTTTCATTGTCTGTTCCAAGTCCAAGCCTTTTTGGGAAGGCAAGGATGAGGCTGCAGATGTCTCCAGGGCTTCCAACCTAGGCTTCTTGATGGAAGACAGAGCTGCGGGTTGACTCGACAAACTGCTAGTGCTTCTCTTTCTGGCAATCTTACGAATCGGTTGAGAAGTAGTGTTGATTGTTGTGTTTGCCGAAGAAAGAGTTGGTTGAATGAGGTCATCAGCTTGGTTATGAACCTGTGTGTTGTCAGGTTCATTGCTGGTAGTCTGGAAAACAAAATCAAGGTCACAAACATAATCTGACATATCAACAGTAAAGTTAGAAGAGAAGTCAGAAAGTACCTGAGCTACCTGTATTTCCTGTCAAAATGACTGCAACTCTGGATTGGAGGTTGAGTCAGCAGGTAGAGGTTGTGAGGTTGATTGTGTTTGAGAGAAATAGTGGGTGTGTTGTTGTTGTGGTAGTGGTTCAGATGAAGACGGTTGAGCTTCGAAGAAGTTGAATTCCTGACATTCGTCTTCAACTGAGTGTGTAAGATGTAGAGGGGAATGATGTGGTGATTGGTATGGTGATTGGTATGGAGATTGATGTGGTGATTGATGTTGGTCAGGTTGTTGAGGTTGTGGGTGTTCTGGTTGTGGTTGAGGTTGTTGCTGTTGATCTTGTGCCACTTGAAACTGATTCAGTTGAGGTTGAGCATTGAACTGTTCCAACAAGTATGGAGTTACGACAAGGGGAACATTTTCATGTTTTCTCTTGTTGGTCAGAGATTTCATCAGTTTAGTACAGACACGCGGAGTTGATGCAATTGGAGAATTGAAATAGGAGTTCTTCTCCGCGTCTGTCATCTTGTCATTCAGAAAAAGCATCAAGAACCGAGGGAAAAAGCATACTACTTTGGCATTCTGTGCAACTGATCGGCTGCTGAGTGGTCCCAACTTCTTGAGAATCGACTGAAGAAGCAACTTGCCAAAGTTGATTGGTCGATTATAAACAATACAGAATCCAATGATCTGAAGAAGGGAAGATATGACGTTGTAGTTGCTTCGAGTGGTAGGTGAAAAGACTTTCGCCAGCGTATCGAAGAACAAGTCCCATTCAGGTTTCAGATTCCCTTTCAGCATTCTAGGTAGATGAATCTCTCCTTGATAATGAATGGTCTGAAAGAATTGGACAATCTCATCATCTGTAGGAATCTCAGCAAAGTTGTCTCGTGGAAATCCCAGAATCCTATTTATATCATCCACAGATATGGTGATACTTCGTCCACCAGCAATATTTCCCGAGACTCTGAAGCTTTCTAGCAGTGTAGTGTTGATGGCAGAGGAGTAAAAGTCCTGGAGTGGTCTAATCTGCAAATCAGCAGCTGCAGTGATCGCCGTGCTGACTAAGCTTTGACTGTTCAGGAATCTCACCCAAGGTCTGAATCTTACTAAACTGATATCAGGGTCTAAGTACCCATTGTAGTTCGTCTCCCCGATCACAAATTGGCCAGCCATTTTTATAATTAAGAATTGAATTAAGCGAGAATTTTTCAAATAAAATGTTAATTCTCAAATATCTCGCAAATTTCAATTAATAATTAATTAACAATTAACCAATTAATTAATAATTCGAATTAAAAGATTAAACTCGAATTAAAAATTAATTAAATTGTAAATGGTCAATTTTAATTCCACACAATTCAACAAAGTGCCAATAATCTCCCAGAATCCAAACAAGTCCCGAAAACCACCTAAAACCCCTCAAAATTCGAACATCAATTCGAATTAATTTGAAAAACCCCAAACTTCCAAATCAAGCAAAAGCTTCGAAATGTGATTGGGAACCCACGGAGAAGATCACAGCAGTGAATAATCGTTCAAAAGTGAGCAAAATCCGTGGGATAGCAGTTCACAAAAACGCGAATGAGGGTTTGAAAAACACGAAAATCGGGCAGAGTAACGGCTTGATTTCTTGAGAATAACAGTAACCAGCAAGCGATTTGATGCTAAATTCAAGTTTCCAGCAAGTTTTTACACAAAAAACTTGAAAAAAGTCGAAGAGGATCAATGGAGTTCGTGTGTATATGCGGCAGTTGTATATATATGTATGACAAAGGCGAGTATGACAATGTTAGGTTATGTCATACGGGTTTTAAACTTCGGTATGACAATTGTCATACCGAGGTTTGAAAAGACGCGGTAGGTGGAAACAGAGCTCGGTATGACAATTGTTATAATTGTCATACCGAGGTTTCAACAAGACTTGTATGACAAACTACAATTGTCATACCTCAAAGATTAAAACCGGTATACAAACTCGGTATGACAATCGTTTATATTGTCATGCCGAGTTAATTAAAATTAAAAACGGAAATGTATATAAATAACATGATTTATGATTTTCTTAGAAATAAAACATTTTCACACATAAAATCAAAAATCTAATACAAATAATATATAAACTAATACAAATAATATATAATATATTACACAAATATTTTGTAAGATTCAATTTTAATTAAATATAAATATTTATGAATTTAACTTTAATTCATTAAAATGAATTAACTTAAAATCTAATATTTATGCTTAATTAATTTTGAAAAATACAAAGTAGACACAAATAATTATCTAAATGCTTGACAAATAATACAGGGGAGTGTGCAGCACTTAGAAAATTAACAGAGAAATATATGAACATGCATAATTACACAGAAAATTATCAGATAATTTACAAACAATTATATAAAATCTAATAATATATATATAATTACACAGAAAATTCACAAAAATATATAATAATATATAAAACAAATATATAATATATACAAAGAGAATCATGGCATATTTAACATCCCTAGCTCACAAACCAACTTAGAGAAAGTGGATTCATCAAGTGGTTTAGTGAAGATGTCAGCAATTTGATCAGCCGTGGGTACAAAATGTAACACCACAGTACCATTCATGACATGTTCTCGAATGAAATGATACCTGATATCTATGTGCTTGGTCCGGGAGTGTTGCACTGGATTGTTTGAAATGGCTATGGCACTGGTGTTGTCACAAAATATAGGAATTTTGTTAACATCAATACCATAATTATTTAATTGATTCCTGATCCAGAGAATCTGAGCACAGCAACTGCCAGCAGCAATATACTCAGCTTCAGCAGTAGAAGTGGACACAGAGTGTTGTTTCTTGCTGTACCAGGAAACCAACCGACGTCCTAGAAATTGACAGCTTCCAGAAGTACTCTTTCTATCAATCCTGCAACCTGCATAATCAGAATCTGTATAGCCGGTTAAGTCAAAACCAGTATTCTTAGGGTACCAAATACCTAAACCAGGTTTACCCTTAAGATATCTAAAGATTCTTTTGACGGCTATAAGATGTGATTCCTTAGGATCAGCCTGAAACCTAGCACATAAACATGTTGCAAACATGATATCTGGTCTACTTGCAGTAAGATAAAGTAAAGAGCCAATCATACCTCGATAGCTTGTGATATCAACTTTCTTACCAGATTTATCCTGGTCAAGCTTTGTGGCAGTGGCCATGGGTGTCTTTGCCGGAGAAGAGTCTTCTAGATTGTACTTTCGCAGAAGATCTCTGACATATTTGGATTGGCAAATGAATATTCCATCTTCCTTTTGGCTTACTTGAAGACCAAGGAAGTAGGACAGTTCACCAATCATACTCATCTCATAATTACTCTGCATTAACTTAGCAAACCTCTTGCACAAGTCATCGTTAGTAGAACCAAATATAATATCATCAACATATATTTGAACAAATATCATACCATTATCATGCAATTTGTAAAAGAGAGTTTTGTCTATGACACTTCTAGTAAAATTGTTTTCAATTAAAAACTCAGAGAGAGTGTCATACCATGTCCTTGGTGACTGCTTGAGCCCATAGACAGTTTTGAATAAGAAGTACACAAAATCAGCAAACTCTGGATTTTCAAAGCCAGGGGGCTGTTCCAGATATACTTCCTCTTCTAGCTTTCCATTCAGAAATGGACTTTTCACATCCATCTGATAAACCTTGAAGTTGGAGCGTGCAGCAAATGCAAGAAATATTCTGATGGCTTCAAGACGAGCAACTGGAGCATAGGAATTACACAGAAAATTATCAGATAATTTACAAACAATTATATAAAATCTAATAATATATATATAATTACACAGAAAATTCACAAAAATATATAATAATATATAAAACAAATATATAATATATACAAAGAGAATCATGGCATATTTAACATCCCTAGCTCACAAACCAACTTAGAGAAAGTGGATTCATCAAGTGGTTTAGTGAAGATGTCTGCAATTTGATCAGCCGTGGGTACAAAATGTAACACCACAGTACCATTCATGACATGTTCTCGAATGAAATGATACCTGATATCTATGTGCTTGGTCCGGGAGTGTTGCACTGGAATGTTTGAAATGGCTATGGCACTGGTGTTGTCACAAAATATAGGAATTTTGTTAACATCAATACCATAATTATTTAATTGATTCCTGATCCAGAGAATCTGAGCACAGCAACTGCCAGCAGCAATGTACTCAGCTTCAGCAGTAGAAGTGGACACAGAGTGTTGCTTCTTGCTGTACCAGGAAACCAACCGACGTCCTAGAAATTGACAGCTTCCAGACGTACTCTTTCTATCAATCCTGCAACCTGCATAATCAGAATCTGTATAGCCGGTTAAGTCAAAACCAGTATTCTTAGGGTACCAAATACCTAAACCAGGTGTACCCTTAAGATATCTAAAGATTCTTTTGACGGCTATAAGATGTGATTCCTTAGGATCAGCCTGAAACCTAGCACATAAACATGTTGCAAACATGATATCTGGTCTACTTGCAGTAAGATAAAGTAAAGAGCCAATCATACCTCGATAGCTTGTGATATCAACTTTCTTACCAGATTTATCCTGGTCAAGCTTTGTGGCAGTGGCCATGGGTGTCTTTGCCGGAGAAGAGTCTTCTAGATTGTACTTTCGCAGAAGATCTCTGACATATTTGGATTGGCAAATGAATATTCCATCTTCCTTTTGGCTTACTTGAAGACCAAGAAAGTAGGACAGTTCACCCATCATACTCATCTCATAATTACTCTGCATTAACTTAGCAAACCTCTTGCACAAGTCATCGTTAGTAGAACCAAATATAATATCATCAACATATATTTGAACAAATATCATACCATTATCATGCAATTTGTAAAAGAGAGTTTTGTCTATGACACCTCTAGTAAAATTGTTTTCAATTAAAAACTCAGAGAGAGTGTCATACCATGTCCTTGGTGACTGCTTGAGCCCATAGACAGCTTTGAATAAGAAGTACACAAAATCAGCAAACTCTGGATTTTCAAAGCCAGGGGGCTGTTCCAGATATACTTCCTCTTCTAGCTTTCCATTCAGAAATGCACTTTTCACATCCATCTGATAAACCTTGAAGTTGGAGTGTGCAGCAAATGCAAGAAATATTCTGATGGCTTCAAGACGAGCAACTGGAGCATAGGTTTCATCGTAGTCAATTCCTTCTTCCTGAGAATAACCTTTTGCAACCAGTCTGGCTTTGTTTCTTACAACAATGCCATCACCATCTAACTTGTTACGGAAGACCCATCAAGCTCCAATTGTAGACTTTCCTTTTGGTCTTGGAACCAGGGCCCAGACTTCTTGTCTCTCAAATTGATTGAGTTCTTCTTGCATGGCAAGAACCCAATCAGGATCAGCAAGTGCTTCATCTATTTTCTTTGGGTCTAGTTGAGATAGAAAACCAGAGAATAGACATTCATTTGTCGTAGCACTTCTAGTCCTTACACCAGCATCAGGATCACCAATAATAAGATCAAAGGGATGATCTCTGCTCCAAATCCTTTCCCTTGGAAGTTGTGTCCTTGATGATTCAGCTGTATTGTCAGTAAGCTGATGTGTATGACTAGTTGATCCACCAGCTCCCCCTGAGTTGTTGCCAGGTTGACTTGATGATCCACCACTAGCATCAGTGGAATCTCCAGCATTATTGCCATTTCCTCCACCATTGCCTGGATCATCACCATCATTGTTGTCATCTCCTGTTGCAACCTCAGGTGGTACATCATCATCTGAATCAGAATCTGGATAGTTGTCAAACTTCAGAGATTCAGATGGATCAACGGATTGTAAACTTGGGAGTTTAGTGTCATTAAATGTAACATTTACACTAACTTTCATTGACAGAGTATTAATTACAAAAACTCTATAAGCACTTATTGTATAGCCAACAAAAATTGCTTCAGATGCCTTTGGCTCAAACTTGTTCAAGTTCTCTTCACCATCCTTGAGAACAAAACACTTGGCTCCAAAGACATGAAGATATTTGACATATGGTTTCTTGTCTTTATACAAATGAAATGGAGTTTTCATATGATCCTTGTTGATCAAAGTTCTATTCTGGGTATAGCAGGCAGTAGACACAGCTTCAGCCCAAAAGTACAGAGGAAGCTTTGCTTCAGCAATCATAGTCCTTGCAGCTTCGATCAGTGTACGATTCTTTCTTTCGACGACTCCATTCTGCTGAGGAGTCCTTGGTGCTGAATACTGCCTTCTAATTCCCTTTTCAGAGTAAAAGTTGATTAGAGTTTGATTCTTGAATTTTGTGCCATTGTCTGACCTTACAGCTTTGACTGGCACACCTTTATCCAATTCAACTAACTTTATATGATCAATCACTGTCATTGGGGTTTCATCCTTGGAAGCCAGGAAGTAAACCCAAGTAAATTTCGGGAAGTCATCCACAATGACTAAGGCATATCTTCCTCCATCAATTGATGCAACATTCACGGGACCAAACAAATCCATATGCAGTAAATGAAGTGGATTTGTAATGGTATTGATGGTCT
Source organism: Daucus carota subsp. sativus (assembly GCF_001625215.2). Classification (NCBI taxonomy): domain Eukaryota; kingdom Viridiplantae; phylum Streptophyta; class Magnoliopsida; order Apiales; family Apiaceae; genus Daucus; species Daucus carota. Next base: position 1,205,933 of record NC_030384.2, on the reverse strand, counting down.
TGCCTTTGTGAGATGCTCTCTTCGCTTTTCCTTTCTGACAAGCTTCACAGAGATCATCAGATGAGAATTCCAGGGAAGGCAAACCTCTCACTAGATCTCTCTTGACTAGAGAGTTCATGGTTTTGAAGTTGAGGTGTGAGAGCTTTTTATGCCATAACCAACTATCTTCAGCAGACGCTTTGGCGTAGAAACAGTGAACTTCGTTTCCAGATCCTGAAGACAAATCAGCTACGAATATATTGCCTTTCCTTATGCCACATAGTGAAGGACGTTTATCCTTGATATGTTTAATGATACATATCTCCTTTTCAAAATGAACATAATATCCCTTGTCACAAAACTGACTAACACTCAGGAGATTATGTTGAAGTCCTTCAACTATAGCAATTTCTTCTATGATGATCTTTCCAATTTTGTACTTGCCATATCCCACAATACGACCTTTGCTATTATCAGCAAAACTGACTGTTGGGCCAGCTCCTTCTCTTATGTCTTCCAGCAGGGATCCATTGCCATTCATGTGCATTGACGCTCCACTATCAAGCACCCAGGTAACACGAACAACTCCACTGGCACCCTGCAAAAGACAACTTGATTAAACATTCTTTGGGACCCACACTTGATTGGGTCCAGCAAACTTAAAGAACTGATTTCTATCAGGTGTAACAACAGAGCCTCTTGGACTGATACTTGGTTCTGATTTGACTGAACTTACTTCCTTAACAACAGCCTTATAAACCTTGGTTTTAGACTTTGGAACATAAGTCTCCTTCCTAACACGAGGAGGACTAGCAGTCTTTGATCTAGCATGCTTGTTGTTTGTGTGTTGTCTAGGTGATGTGTTTTCACTTTTAGCATGCAAATTTTTAAAATAAGCAGACATCAAATTGAAAGCACAAGTCATACAATTATCAACACTACAGGATTTATGACATGCATCAAAAGCAGGAACAACAGGAGTATCAGTCATAGTAGTAGGAACATCAATAGATTCTACTCTAACCTTGTTATCAGATTTAAAGTTTTCAGTAGAATGACATCTATTGTTCTTGTTCTTACTATTCACAAAATTATTAGGCTTGTTGAATTTAGTTCTCTCAGAGTTGACACCTAAACCAGCTTTAGGCAACCTAACATTGCCTTTCACTTTGATTGGTTTCAGTGATGTCAGGATCTCATCTCTCTTCTCATTACTCTCTTTCAATTTAAGGTCTTCCTGTTTGAGTTCATATCTAATGACAACAGGAGTCTCTAATAGAGGTTCAGCTTCTGAGGTTTTAAACAAAGGTTTAGGAGAATCTTTCAAAACAAAAGGAATCCCTCTCTCCTCAGCACTCTTCTTAAAGGGAGTAATGTTACTAGCCTTACCTACAGATTTGTTATAGTCAAAACCTATTCCAACAGTTCTCTTGATCTCTTGTTTATCATTAAGTTCATTGACTATCATAGAGGCATCCTTAAAGGCTTTACATTTCACTTTCTCTTCGTCTAGCTGAAGTCTTAAAGCAATCTCACCTTTCTCTAGAACTTTGACTTTAGCACATTGCAATCCTAAATCCATAGTCAATTGTTCTATTTTAGGTTTTAATACTTTCATCTCATTCATCTTATAAACATGAATTTCTAAGACTAATATATCAATTTTAAGATTGGCAGCTTTCATCTTTTTAATAGCATCATCTCTTTCAAGTCCTAATTGCATAAAAAGTTTAGGGCATGTAGGATCTACCTGAAAGCTTCCAGCAGGAGGAGGTGAAGATGATCCAGCATTAGCCATGAGAGCAACATTCCCTATCTGCTCTTCTTCATCACTGTCTGTATCATCCCAGCTTTTTCCTTCTGCCAGATAAGACTTGCTTTTGAAACTCTGACTTCCAGAAGTACCCTGATGCTTTCTCACTAGTGCATCATACTTCTGCTTCAGCTCATCGTACGAATCTTTTCTCTTTCCTTGAACCTTGGGCTGTTTGCATTCAGTTGCAAAGTGTCCAGGTTCACCACAGTTGATGCATTTGAACTTGCTTCTATCCACCATCCCAGTCTTGTATCCTCCTTTGCTTGTAGAAGATGAATAACCTCCTTTTTGAAACCTGTTGACAGTAGGTTTGTACTTGTAGGAGGGGTTCTTCCTGAATCTCATGTTTCCAAACTTCTTGTCAAACAGTGATAGAGATTGATCTTCTAACTGTTCAAGCTCTTCCATTGTATAGAACTCTTCGTCACCACTGGAAGAAGCAGTCTGACCCATCTCAGGTACAACAAATTCCTGAGTAGTCTTAGAAGGAACAACAACATCCTTCTTTTCTTCCGGTACAGGTGACTCAACCACTAGAGCTCTTGAATGGTTCTGTGTTTTACCCCAGCCATATCTCTGTTTACTTTGAACTTGCTACAGTTCATAAGTTTTCAAAACTCCGTAGAGTCTTTCCAGAGAAATCTCATTCAGATCTCTGCTTTCCCTGATGGCAGTGATCCCGTGTTCCAGACGTTCGGGAAGTGTTAAGAGAAACTTCATGTTGACCTCTTTCTTGTCATAGAATTTCCCATTCAGATTTAAATTATTTATCAAATTATTAAGTCTGATAAACACTTCTGAAATCCCTTCACTGGGATTGGAACCAAACTGTTCATACTGAGCCATCAGTATTTCCTTCTTGTTTTCCCTAACTTCTTCTGAGCCTTCATTGATAATCTCTAACGTATCCCAGATTTGCTTGGCGTTCGTACAATTTACAACAGCATTGTACATCACTGGATCTAGAGATTCAACCAATATTAGTTGAAGAGCGTCATCTAAGTTCATCTGTTCACTCTCTTCATCTGTGTACTCAGAAAGTTCTTTCGGAATTGTCAGATGAGGTATTAACACACCATCTTCTTCGTGTGCTAATATGACATTCATCGGAGTAGAAACACCCTTGTTTAATATCCCGATATATTTTCTGTTGGCGGTGCGGAGGAACAATAACATATGCCTCTTCCATAGGCCAAAGTGTTCCTTGCTGAATGGTGGGATTTTAATGCTACTGATCTTTTGCGTACTCATATTTAAGGATTTAAAGTGAATAGTGTTTGGATGAGATTTGGATTTTTGAAAGAAAAATATTTTAAATCAAAATTAATTTTTGGAATAAAATTAATTCGAATAAAAAATATTTGGATGTTACAGAGTGTGTATAGGCTCTGATACGGAAAATGGTATCAACCGCTCTGATGCCAATTGTTAGGTCCAGATACGATTGTAGAAGGGGGGGGGTTGAATACAATCGTCACAAAATAATCGCGGCGGAATAATCTGATTGGAGTTTAACTTGTTAATCAGATTTAAATTAATTAATATAACAATTTTTAAGTCGTTATATAATTAATATGGTTCGTTTTAATGTCCACTAGTTCGTAGAATAAATTTGACAGGAAGTATTCTAACTTAGCGGAATAAAACAACCGAGTGATCAAAGCACTGGAAACTGTGGATATAACGAATAGCAAGTTACTAACAACTTGAAAGTTTACAAAGCTTTGAACATCTTCAAATGAAGGAGGTGAGGCCATATATATAGGCAACACGTTGAACTTGTATGACAAACAATGGTATGACCATGCTACAAAGATCAGAATGACAATCAGAGCTAATGTCATGCTATAATTGAATCAGTATGACAAACTGAAGCATTGTCATACTATACAATTTTTGGTATGACATGTGACTTGGAGGCAAAGGAAGAATCGGTATGACAATGCCTAGCAATGTCATACAACATGAATTCGGTATGACAATGCATAGCAATGTCATACTGATTGAATTCGGTATGACAATGCATAGCAATGTCATACTGATTGAATTCGGTATGACAATGCATGGTATTGTCATGCCAAGTCTAATTCGGTATGACAAACAGAATAATGTCATGCCAGCTGAAATGGAACCTTCCAGGTGCGGTATGACAATCTATATGATTGTCATACCGTGCCCAAAATCAATATAAATTGATTTTTCTTTAATATAATTAATTCAGTAATTATTCACTTAATTATATTAATCATATAAATTCATAAATTAAATTAATTCAAGTGTGAATCAATTTAATAAATAAATTACATAACTTATATAATTATTTTGAGATGTGAATAGATTAAAAGAATAATTATATAGAGCACAGTCTTCAGCAGCAGGTCTTCTGACTTCCTTTAAAAGATCTGATTCTTTGTCTTGATTGAACGACCACCTATTGTTGATGCAGAATATTTAATTGGAGTAGCTGACACACAAATGTACTGTCTGGTTCATCTGTATCTAGCTGAATCAAATATTCTTTATCAAATAAACATTTGAGAAGTGCTTGTTCATCGAGTCTTTGTCTTCGTAGTTCTTCTTCATAAGTAGAAATAGTTTGGAATCTTCTGAATAAATAAAGTATTAAAACTTTATACCTTCTGGACTTCTGGACGTGCTACAAAATATTATTTGTACACTGAGGCTTGAACATATTAATGAACTTCTTTCAGTGGTGTGCAGCAGTATCCTGAAAATCTTTAGACATATGATTTTAATAAATCACTTGACGTTCTTCGTACGGATTCCTTCAGTAGAGCTTGCTAATTTACTTTCTTTCTTATCAGAGTTGAGTTAATACTCTTAAATACAAATAGGCTAAACATCTGCCTTTCACTCTGATTTTTAAAACAATATGCTTTTTAGTAGTTTCATCTCCAGCTCCCTTGCCATCCTTATCATCATCTGGCTTCTTCTTTTTCAGATGTTGATCTACAGAGCATTTATCTTTTGATACTTTCTCCCCCTTTTTGACATCAGCAGAGGTGAGAAAAGCAACTAGCTGTGCAACATAAGAACTTAGCTCAGATAAGGTATTGAGCATGGAGTACCGAGTGGCTTCAATACCAGCAACCCTGGTTTCAAGAGATGGAGGCACATCTCAGCACATGCCCTGATTGTATCTGACTTTATGGTATTCTTAAAACTTATGAGCTTGATATACAGCAAGATGAAGAACTAGAAAAGAACTCCAAAAAGGAGAAAACTGTGGCCCTTGTAGCTGAAAAGGAAGAAGAAGAAGAGAAGGCATTAACATCTGTAACTAAAACCTCAAGCAACAACATTGGTGAAGGAAAGAATGAAGCTGGAAAGAATAAAGGAAAAATCATTGAAGAAAACGAAGAACCCTCAGCCCAAGATGAGCTAGATGATCTTGATAAGCATTTAGCCTTTCTTGCCAGAAAATTCTCTAAACTCAAGTTCAAAAGAAATGCTGCCATTTCTAGACCATTCAGCAGAGGAAATCAATCCAAACCATCTGGTATGGTTGATAGGTCTAAGTTCAAATGCTTCAATTGTGGTCTACCTGGACATTTCTCCAATGAATGCAGAAGGCCTGCCTCTGGGAAGAAAGGATCTTCTTCTGAAAATGTTGACTATAGAAGAAAATATTTTGATCTACTCAAGCAGAATAAGGAAAAGGCATTCATAACTGAGGATGGTGACTGGGCTGCTGATGAAGGTGATTCTGATAATGAGGAGCATGTCAATCTTGCCTTAATGGCAATTGGAGATGAAGTTGATTCTTCCATCACTAGTAGTGGACAGGTAAAAACCACAAACACATCTGATCTTACTAAGTCTGAATGCAAACAAATCATTGATGATATGTCTAATGAAATCTATAATCTTAGAGTTTCTCTTAAATCTCTAACAAAAGAAAATGTTAGAATTAAAGGGACTAATGATTTGCTTGCTGAAAGAAATGGAAAGCTAGAAACTGAATTAATCCAATTGGATAAATTCAAAAAGTCTTCTGAGCTTGCTAAGGATGAGTTGTTGACTGTTCTGAAAAGAGAAGAAATTCTTAAGAAGCAATTGGAAAGAGAATAAGAGATTATAGCTAAATGGAAATATTCCAGAAATGTTCTTGAAAACATGTGTTCTACTCATGGTCTTGAAGAATCTTGCAAGAATTCCTGGAAGAAGAGCAAAAAGTTGTTTGAAGAATTGGATGTCTTATTGGATAGTGATCACCCATTGATTGACATTCCATCAACGGGTGAGAACTATCCACCAAAGAATCAGACAGCAGTTGATGAAGTCAAACTCAAAAAGCTTGACAAGAAATATGGGCCCATCAACAAAAACTTTGTGAAGGAATCTGGTAGTTCCAAAAAGATTGAGAAAGAAGGAATTGGTCATAGTGCAGAGAAGATGGAGGCTGGGAAAGAAAAGAAAAAGAGCTCTAGGAATGGAAAAGTTGGGATTAATAAAAGGAATGATTACACACCTGATAAATATGCTGTTACAAAAACTTGTTCTAAATGTGGTAGTGTTAATCATCTTGCTATTAACTGCAAAAATGCTTTATCCAATCATTGCATGCCTAATGCTATGATAAATGATCATTTGCCTTACATGCCTATGTTTCAAAATACCCCCATTCATTATGTTAACAGGCAATTCATGCCTAATCCTTATTTTGGTGCATTTAACATGCCTGCTATGCCTGCTCATCATGATAATATGAATCATGCTTTTATCAATCAAGTTTCTGGAAATTCTACCAATGTTGGTTCCTCTAATTCTACTGTGATACCTAAAGTTAAGAAGTCTGTTTATGAGGATGAGGTTGTTTCCAAACCTTCTAAATCCAAAGAAAGCAAACCCTCTAAGCCAAAGGTGGTGTCTAACAAAACTGGACCCAAGACTGCTTGGGTACCAAAGTCAATTTAAAATGTTTTTGAACTGTGCAGGGAAGTAGAAAGAATCTTTGGTACCTTGATAGTGGATGTTCAAGGCACATGACTGGAGATTCTACCCTGCTCAGCAAGTTTGAGGAAAGAGCTGGCCCAAGTATCACCTTTGGAGATGACAGCAAAGGATTTACTCAGGGATATGGCTTGATTTCAAAAGGGAATGTCATCATTGACAATGTTGCTTTAGTCAAAGGCCTCAAGCATAATTTGCTTAGCATCAGCCAACTTTGTGATAGAGGACATCAAGTTTGGTTCTCTACAGAATCCTGTGTTATCTCTGACAAGAAAGATAACAAAGTGGTTCTTACTGGAAATAGGAAGGGAAATGTCTACATAGCTGACTTCAATTCTTTCAGTGCAGATTCTCTCACTTGCTTGTTCAGCAAAGCAAGTTTGGATGATAGTTGGCTATGGCATAAGAAATTGTCTCATCTCAATTTTAAGGCAATGAATGATCTTGTACGAAAAGATCTCGTTAGAGGGCTACCAAAATTGGAATTTTCTAACGATGGTCTCTGTGATGCTTGCCAAATTGGAAAGCAAAGAAAGTCCTCTTTCAAAAGCAAATTGAAATATTCAATTGATAGACCTCTACAGCTTCTACATATGGATTTGTTTGGACCAGTTAATATCATGTCCATTTCAAAGAAGAAATACTGTCTTGTGATTGTAGATGATTTTACAAGATTTACTTGGACTTATTTTCTTCATGCCAAGGATGAAGCAAGTGAAATCATCATTTATCACATCAAGATAGTTGACAACATTGATCCAATCAAGAAAGTTTCAAGGATCAGGAGTGACAATGGAACTGAGTTCAAGAATTCCACAATGAAAGAATTCTGTGAAGAAAAAGGCATTCGCCATGAGTTCTCTGCTGCAAGAACTCCTCAACAAAATGGTGTGGTTGAAAGAAAGAACAGAACTCTTATTGAAGCTGCTAGAACAATGCTTGAAGAATCAAAATTACCAACTTACTTTTGGGCTGAAGTTGTTAACACAACATGTTACACTCAAAATATCTCTTTGATAAATAAAGCACAAGGAATGACGCCCTGTCAATTGTTTAAAGGGAAGAAGCCAACCTTGAACTTTCTACATGTCTTTGGATGCAAGTGTTTTGTGTTAAAAAATCAAGGTGAAAATCTTGGTAAATTTGAAGTAAAGGCAGATGAAGGAATATTTTGTAGGATATGCTGCTGGAAAAGCCTATAGAGTCTATAACCTAAGATTAAACATTGTTATGGAATCTGTCCATGTGATGTTTGATGACAAGAAAATTGGCTTAGATGATGAAGGATTACATGATGTTCTCCAATTTGAAAATGAAACAGAAGGAGTGATAGAACTAGAAAGTGATGATGATGACTGTGCTGAAAATATGAATTCCGGTGCAGTTCCTTCATCAACTGGTAATAATATATCCAATGCTAGAACAGCAGTTGATGTAACTCAGTCTACATCAATGGCTAATGATCTATCCAGTACTAGTCCATCAATGGCTAGTAGTTCTAGGTCCATACACTTAGGGGGAGCTTCTCAAAATGAACCTGACTTTACAAATGAAGCCAGTTCATCCAGGTCAAATCTTCCTCCACAAAGAAAATGGACAAGGGATCACCCCTTTAAGCTCATAATTGGAGATGCAGCTGCTGGTGTAAAAATAAGAAGAGAAACCATGGATGAATGTCTGTATAGTAGTTTTCTATCACAGGAAGAACCTAAAAAGGCTGAAGAAGATCTTTTTGATCCTAACTGGAATCTAGCTATGCAAGAAGAGCTAAATCAGTTTGAAAGGAACAAAGTTTGGAAGCTGGCGCCTAAGCCAAAAGATAGAGCTATTGTTGGCACTAAATGGGTATTCAGAAACAAGATGGATGAAAATGGTGTTGTAACAAGGAACAAAGAAAGATTGGTTGCCAAGGGCTACTCTCAAGAAGAAGGAATAGATTATGATGAGACATTCGCTCCTGTAGCTAGACTTGAAGCAATTAGAATCTTTCTTGCTTATGCTGCACATGCCAATTTTAAAGTCTATCAAATGGATGTCAAGAGTGCCTTTCTAAATGGTGAGGTAGAGGAAGAAGTCTATGTTTGTCAGCCACCTGGTTTTGAAGATCCAAATTTTCCAGAATTTGTTTATCTTCTTTTGAAAGCTCTCTATGAACTGAAGCAAGCACCTAGAGCCTGGTATGATACTTTATCACAGTTTCTTCTTGAGAATCACTTCACAAGAGGTACTGTTGATAAAACTTTATTCTATAGAAATGTTAATGGCTCTAGTATACTTGTTCAAATTTATGTAGATGACATTATATTTGGCTCTACTGATGAGAAACTTTGTAAAAAGTTTGCCAAGCTTATGCAAAGTAAATATGAAATGAGCATGATGGGAGAGTTAACATACTTTCTTGGTTTGCAAGTCAAGCAAGTTAGTGATGGCATTTTTATTAGTCAAATTAAGTATGTCTATGACTTATTGAAAAAGTTTGATCTAGTAAATTGCTCAACTGCCAAAACTCCCATGGCCACTGCTACTAAACTTGAGTTGAATACTATGGAAAAGAAAGTGGACATCTCAAGTTATAGAGGCATGGTTGGATCACTTTTGTATTTAACTGCCAGTATACCTGATATAAGGTTTGCTACCTGTTTTTGTGCTAGATTCCATGCTGATCCTAGTGAATCTCATTTGATTGCAATTAAAAGGATTTTCAGATATCTCAAGGGTACTCCAAATCTTGGCATTTGGTATCCTAGAGATTCTGGTTTTGATTTAATTGGTTTTTCAGATTCTGACTATGCAGGGTGTAGAATTGATAGAAAAAGTACAACTGGCACCTGTCAATTTCTAGGAAATAAACTAGATTCTTGGTTTAGCAAAAAGCAAAATTCAGTGTCCACATCAACTGCAGAAGCTGAATACATTGCAGCTGGAAGCTGTTGTGCACAGATCCTATGGATGAGAAATCAATTAGTGGACTATGGCTTAAAACTATCCAAAATTATTATCTTCTGTGACAACACAAGTGCAATTGCCATAACTGAGAATCCAGTACAACATTCAAGAACAAAGCACATTGACATCATGTATCATTTTATTAGGGAACATGTGATGAATGGAACAATTGAGCTTCACTTTGTTCCTAGTGAAAAACAACTAGCTGATATTTTCACCAAGCCACTTGATGAATCCACATTCTCAAGATTAGTAAGTGAACTTGGTATGTTCAATTTCTCTAGTTAATTATTTGTGTCCTGTGATATGTGACAAATTTGGTTCAATTTTGTCTAAGTCAAAATTGCTACTATCAACTGCTATTTTAGTAAGTGATAGTGTGTTACATATCACTGGATAAATGAAGTACACTTAGTACATCAATGGCTAATTCTTTTCTTAAAACAATCCCATTGATATACTACAGTTTTAACCGCTAGTGTCCATTAACTTTACCGATCGAAATATACACACACATATGTATATATCGATTGGTGACGCTTGGGTACTTTTTGAACGGCTACTTCATTTACTTTTACTGAGAGTATAAATAGTTTGCCTTTAATTCATTTCATTTTTCACCTGCATTTGCAAACTCCTAACTCTCTCTCTCTCTTATACAAAAACTCTCTCAAGCCCTAATCTTCCTTTCAAGTTCTCTCATCAATGGCGCATGTAGTAAAAATTCCAAGTGCAACTGGGTTCATCTACGAGCAGAATAATCATGTGGCGTATGTCGACAAGAAGGGCAACAAGACTGAAGCTTTTCACACTATAATGGATTTCATTAAAGAGTGCAAGTTCTCTTATGCCATGCTTCATGCTCCAACAATCTACTGTGAGATTGTAGAGCAAATGTGGACATCCGCCAAGTATGACTCTGCATCCAAGACTCTGTCTGTTGTAATCAATGATGCTATCTATAATATTGATGGTGAGACTGTTAGGGTTTCTGTAAAATTGCCTAGGAATTCTACTGATAGAGTACCCAATGACAATGAAATTGTTAGAATGCTTAGAGATATGCATTATAATGGTGACTTGTCTAACTTAGGACGGATTCTTAGACGTCATATGCGCAAAGAATGGAATTTTCTTTGTGATTCTTTTATTAAGGTATTTTCTGGTAAAGTGTCTAATTATGATGCTTTCACAATGTCTATGCAAACTATGTTCCATATGCTTTTAACTGATGAGTATTTTAATATTGGTGACTTAGTTTTGTATGAGATTGTTGCTAAGCTAGGTCCTCATGAGGACAGACCCAGAATTATCTATTTTGCTAGGTTCTTGATGATTATTGATAACCATCTTATCAAGAATTTAGTAATAGCATAGCCAGACAACAAGCTGGATTGCTGGGTGCAAAGCAAGAGGGTATGTAGTGATTTGATGAGGATACTTGCAAATGATCAAGTACCCTTGTCATTACCATCACTTATGCAGGTACCTTCTATTCCTGTTACTTCTTCCGACCCTCAAATTTCTTTTACTTCTAGTGCAGCAATGGAAGTTGAACACCCCCAACTTCCTACTCAAGCTGCCAAACCAAAGAAAATCTCAAAATCCAAATCAAAGAAATCCACCTCTGGTGTCTCCCTAAAGGCACCAGTTGTAACAACAACCACACAACCTGAGGGGAGTGTGAAGGAGGTTAGTGGCGAGGGGAGGGGTGAACATCAAAGAAGCCTCCAGAATAAGGAAGGAGAGATGAGTGCAAACCTGCCAAGCCATCCCACATCTTCCCAAAAAGATGTGGTGATTAATATGGAATTAAACACATCTCTGGTGACATCTTCCCAAAAGGATGTCACTATTGAAAAGAGCACCCCTCCAAGAGCACAGAACAAAATGGGAAGGGACACAGACCAAACACCACCTAAAACCTTTTCTAGGAGAACCAAGAAAAGGGCACTTGATGCACACACTTCTGTACAGTCCAAAATTACAGATTTTGTGACAATACAAACCTCTTCTCAAATTCAGTTTGATGTGACTTCAGCAAATATGGAGTCACAACCCCCTCAATTTGAAACAATATTTCCAAGCACAGATTTCCAAATGGAGGAGGTTGATTTACTATACAACTTCCCCCACCCAAATTCTCCAACTCTGCACTTGGAGAAGCCAATTTCTGAAATTGATGATCATCCTTCACAGGATTTGTTGGGTCATCAATCTGTTCTTTCAAAGACAACTAGTGAAGTTGTGGAAATACCAAATCTCTCACTCTTCACAGATTCTCTAGTTGTCACAACAAATGTATCAACTGCTAATCTATTCACATCATCGATCGGTATTTCTCACCAATCGGTAAGTGCAGTTTTGTCAACGGGTGTGCTTAACAGCAATCAGCCGTTGATGAGTGACAATGTACCATCAATGGCTCTTTCTCAGCCATTGATAGAAGAAGTTCCACTAGCAGACAACTCTCAACTTGAACATCTTGCTGTCACAAGAGCTGCTAGTGAAGAATTCATTATTGTTACTGCACTTCTAGGTCTGAGAGATGGTGAGTTAGAGAAGAGGCCGTCTTGTGGACAGGCAAAAGGAGAGGCTGTGAGTGAGGGGCTGGGAATTTCTTCCTCCCAAGCAAAAGGAGAGCTTGTAAGTTTCACCTTAGAAGGTGAAGGTGAGTGTTTGGTGAGCCAGGGTGAGACCCTGATGCAAGAAAATAGAGATCAAGAGAGAAATGCAGGTACTGGAGATATAAGGATGGAACCTCCTGTGGACCAATTGGATGCTTTTCAATTTGCACACCCTATACCAGCCTATCAAGTTATGGCTGGTCAATCCAGTGTCCAAGCAGAGGAGACTTTGGGATTGCTTCACACATCTGAAGCATTGGAGAGAGCACAACTTGCACATGCTGTTGTTCCTAAGGGCATGCTCTCTACTCAGGGTGATTCAAAATATGATGATTCCCTTGCTGATGAGGATGATGTTGAAGAAGATGAAGTAGCTGGTCCTTCTGAGATGCCAGATTGGGTGTTCAGCCAAAGCATCAACTTTGGTGACACCATGATGGAGATATTGAGACAGTACAAGAGAGCAATGGAGTGGGGAAGCAGATGAAGATCCTATCAAGAAAACTCTTTCTATATTTGTGAAGGATAATTTGAGACTTCACAGATCTCTTCTTACTCAACTCAGGCAAGAAATTGGAGGTCTTCATCATGTTGTCTTTGAAGTCAAGGATGATAACAAAAAGAATTTGGAGGCCAGAATCTCTTATGACACCATGGCAAACATCAGATCTAGACTTCATCAAGAGTCTCCCATGGCGGCCTCTATTAATGCTCTAGACAAGAGAGTCTCAGATGTTGAATGTCAGCTCAATCAAGTGCTTATCAATCAAAACAATCAACAAAAGTTACTTCTCACTCTCCTCCAAGCTCAAAACATTCCAATTCCTGATGATCTGCTTGCTGATTACAAAAAGGGGGAGAAGTCTACAAGAGCTACTGCTATAACCTCTACTACTATAGCTACAACATCTACCTCAACTTCTACAGGAGCCATTTTACCTCAAGTCTCTACAGAACTCACTACACTATCCACAACTGCCATTGCCACTTCTACAGCTCTACCAACCATTCCTGAAATTTCTACAAAACAAGTGCCTACAACTGAGGGGGAGACACCATCTAAGGGGGAGCAACTTGCTCTAGTTTCAAAATCTAAGGCTCCTCCAGCTTCAAAGAAAAGACAGCCACCTAAGAAGAACGCAAAAATTGTCATAGTCAAAAGCATAAAATGTCAAGGTGAGCCATCTGATGTTAATGAGTTTAGGCCTTGTCTAATTGATCCTCCATCTCCAAGGAAGCCACATGGTAAGAACAAGTTAGCAGAAGATTTTCCAATGCCAAAATCTGCCAAATCTAAGTTACTTGGTCTTGCCATTCATATGGGTAAATTTGGCAAGAAATGGGATGAAACTGAGGAAGAAAAGAAAGAACGAGAGAAGGCTGAAAAGGAAAGAGCTGAGCAAGAGGCTACGGACATTGCAGAGGGAAAGCCTATAAAGCCAAAGCTGATTGTTGGCAGATTAGATCAAGACTCTATTTGGAGATCTAAATTTGCTTACATTACAAGGAATAATGAAACTATTTGTGTGCCTCCTGGACACCCCTTGTATGCTAAGGCCAAAGTAGAACAAGAAAGAATCCAAGGGCCTTCTGCAAATGAAGATGCAGACATTGAGAAATTTGCTGCTCAGCTCCTAGAAGAACTTGATGAGGGGTTGGGTGATTTGGCTGATGATGAATCCAACATTGCTATTCAGCAACAAATCCTGGATGAAGCCAAGAAGAATTTGGAGAAGAAGGCTAAGAAGAAGTCTAGGGCTGGTGTGAAGAAAAAGGTATCAAATCTGACTGTGGATTATGAAGAAGAAACAGTCAAGTCTCCAAGACAAGATCCACCTCCTACTTCTACTGTTAAACCAGAAACTATCATCCAGAAGAGCTCAAGGAAGAGCCAGTAGAGTTTGACATCTCATCCATGAACTTTCCAAAAATCTTTGTAATTAAAGAGGATGAGCTGGCAGATTCTTTGAGGCCAAAGAAAAGCAAAACTGGAAGCAAGATCAAACATATGCCTGGTCATATCAAAAAAAAAGAGGAAATCCTAAAAGATATGATCCAGTTGGACCTGTTCAGGTCAAGTATCTCTCAAGAGAAGTGGTGGTCCCTCTTGTCCCAGAGATTGTCAAGGTCCCTAAATCAACTTATGCATATGTAGGAACAATCGGACCTTGGCCTGCGTTTTATGATACTAATTAAAAGTTCGAAAAGAATATTAACCTTAATCGCTATGGCGCAAGCGATTCAAATCCACGTCTTCTACTGTATTCCCTGATTCTCCTTGGACGAAGTGTCGCCTTCGCTCTCCCAAGGTGTGCCTCTCCTTAAAGCTCCGAAAAACCCAAAACCCTAGCTGTCTCCTTGAGAAAAACGTCTGCCTCTTGCCTCTCTCAAACTCTTGAATGAATTCGTTTTGGTGTGTCTTTCAGCTTTAAGAGAACGAGAATATATATAGGCTACAGTAGGATCATGGACCATTAGGTCAGTCCTTCTAATGACATTCCGGGCCAGGCCCAATATCATTAAATATCAATTCAATACACTAAAGAATTAATATTTGCACTACCTTTCCTAATTCCGTAAATTAATTATTTAATTCGGCTCCCATATTAATTGCTTATAAATTCCCCATGTTTAAGATATCGCATGTCCATTAATTAAATTAATTTCTGACAATTAATTTAATCAATATCTTATATCCTCGATCATCCACTCAATCTTATAATTATGCAAGAACAAATGTGCCTGCAGAACTAAAGCATAATTATCTTTATGAGCTTTCAAGAGGACATCATCACCCAAATATATTTTTCGGACACGGTTTCCTTTTATAGTTAATATTCCACTTTGTATATAATGTCATTCCCCAATACATAAATTCGTAATTTAAAATAAATTACTTAACTTATGAGTCAATGTATGTGCATTAAATACAAGTGTCAATCACTATATCCGGAATAAGAACCTAAGCAATAATAACATCATAGAATCTTAGTTCTTTATTGTCAGAGTAAAAGAAACAATTATTCTACTATTTTGATCCCGTTCAATATACACAAAGTATATAAGTATTATTTAATAGTCAAGATAAATATTTCCAAATAATACTTCAGTCGTTCCAATGGTTTGTCTAACACCATCTAAACTGTGAACCTTTATTATATTATATAAGGAGTTCGACAATCTAATCTTCTGCTATCCCGTTTGATACTAGATTGTCTACAATATATAATATACAGACAATGTGAAAACATGCATTCAAGATTCTCAAATAATTGTTATATACTTCAAACGAATATTTCAGTATAACCCTAACAATCTCCCACTTATACTCAAGATATTCTTTAAGTATATCAGCGTTTATTACAAGCAATCTACTACCAACTATAACAACTATGTGACCAAGTATCTGACTCCTATCGCTTCCACGTGCTCCTGAAAAGCCTTAGTTGGTAAGCTTTTCGTGAAAGGATCTGCCCGGTTATCCTTCGATGCTATGTTAGCCACAATGATATCTCCTCGCTTAACGAACTGACGTAAGAGGTTATACTGACGCTCTATGTGTTTCGCTGCCTTATGGGCCCGTGGTTCCTTGGTATTTGCCACAGCACCAGTGTTATCACAATAAATCGTGATTTGTTGTGGCAGATTAGGAACCACATCCAAATCCAGCAGAAAGTTTCGGAACCATATAGCCTTTTTGGCTGCCTCAGAGGCTGCCACATATTCGGCTTCCATGGTTGAGTCTGCGATGCATTTCTGCTTCACACTCCTCCATATTACAGCTCCACCTCCCAAAGTAAAAACACATCCCGAGGTGGACTTTCTCTTATCCTTATCTGTCTGGAAATCCGAATCGGTATATCCCAGAGGCAATAAATCAGAGGACTTGTAAACTAGCATATACTCCTTAGTCCTTCGCAGGTACTTGAGTATTGCTTTTACGGCACTCCAATGTTCCTGTCTTGGGTTTGACTGCTATCTGCTAACCATGCCCACGGCAAACCAGATATCAGGCCTCGTACATAACATTGCATACATTAGGCTTCCACATGCCGAAGCATAAGGAATTGCCTTCATGTTCTCTATCTCCTTAGGTGTCAAAGGACACTGGCTCTTTGATAGAGTAAGTCCATGTCTGAAGGGTAAATTACCCTTCTTGGAGTCATGCATGTTAAAACGAGCTAATACGTCATCTATGTAGGGCTCTTGAGATAAAGCTAACATCATTTTCTTGCGATCCCCTTATAAGTTTGATCCCAAGGATGTATGCTGCTTCACCTAAGTCCTTGATTTCAAATTGTTTGAACAACCATGCCTTTATTGAAGACAACATCTTAACATTGTTTACAATGAGTAAAATGTCATCAACATAAAGCACTAGAAAAACCACTGCATTTCCCTCGCATCTCTTATACACGCATGCTTCGCTTGGACATTGATCAAATCCATACGACTGGACTGCTTGATCAAAGCGAATGTTCCAATACCTAGAAGCTTGTTTAAGTCCATAAATAGACCTCTTCAGCTTACATACAAGATGATCTTGGCCTTCTTTAATGAATCCTTCTGGTTGCTGCATATAGATGGTTTCCTCAAGATTTCCATTAAGGAAAGCTGTCTTGACATCCATTTGCCAAATCTCATAATCAAGATGAGCTGCTATAGATAAAATAATACAGATTGACTTAAGAATGACTACCGGCGAAAAGGTTTCCTCATAATCGATACCTTCTTTCTGAGTATACCCTTTCGCAACAAGTCTTGCTTTCCAGGCTTTCACATTTTTGTCTGATCCCCTCTTTTTCTTGTAGACCCACTTACATCCAACAGGTTTTACACCTTTGGGTGGTTCCACGAGCTCCCAGACCTGATTAGAATACATTGATTCCATCTTAGAATCCATTGCCTTTTGCCAAAGACTTGCATCTTTGTCTTGTATTGCCTCTTCGTATGTCCTGGGATCATCATCATGTTCACCAGAGACCAAGTCCGATGACTCTCCCAAAAACATGAATCTGTCAGGCTGTCGAACAACCCTCCCACTACGACGAGGAAGTGGTGCGGTATTAGTGACCGGTTGCACAGTCTGGTGTGGTTGTTCTACTTGTACTACAGGTTCATTATTCGTCCCTCCCACTAGTTCCTCTAAAACGATACTACTCATGGGTTTGTGATTCATTATATAGTCTTCCTCTATGAATCTTGCATTGGTGCTAACAGTGACATCCCGATTCTTAGGACTATAAAATAAATAACCTTTTGTTCCCATGGGGTAGCCTACAAACAGCTTTACTTCTGTACAAGATTCTAGCTTAGTCGCGTTCTTGTTCAGCACATGTGCTGGACAACCCCATATCCGAATATGTCTCAGACTCGGTTTGTCCCCGGTCCACAATTCTAAAGGGGTTTCAGGAACCGACTTAGAAGGTACTAAGTTCAGAAGATAAGATGTTGTCTCTAAGGCATGTCCCCAAAACGACTTGGGTAAATCCGAATAACTCATCATCGATCTAACACTCTCTAAAAGAGTCTGGTTCCTTCTCTCTGCTACACCGTTCTGATGGGGTGTGCCTGGTGCCGTCAACTGAGATTCTATCCCACTCTCTGATAAATATTCTGAATTCGCCACCACGATCTGATCGTAGTGTCTTGATACTTTTATTATGTCGGTTCTCCGATTTAGCTTTGTACTCTTTGAACTTATCAAAGCACTCAGACTTACGGCGCAACAAATAGACGTACCCATATCTAGAATAATCGTCAATGACAGTGACGAAATACTCATAACCACCTCTTGCTTGGATATTCATGGGTCCACATAAATCAGAGTGAACCAATCCTAACACTTCTTTGGCTCTATTCCCCTTTGCCTTGAAAGGCCTATTGGTCATTTTACCTTCCAAGCAGGATTCACAAATTGGAAATGGCTCCACTGCCAATGAGCCTAAAGGCCCGTCTACTACCAGTCTTTGAATCCTCCTCAAGTTAATATGACCTAATCTCAAGTGCCAAAGATATGTTTGGTTCAAACTAGAAGGTTCCTTTCTTTTATTAGAGGTAGAAGATGTGTTGTTCAATACCCTATGTTGTAGTTGCAGTGCAGGTTGACTAGGATTAATTATATACAAATTGTCTTGCAATGTACCAGAACATATAATCTGTTTATTCATCATAATAGAAACAATACGATCCAAACAAACATTATAACCATCCATAGCAAGTTTAGAAACTGAAATCAAATTCCTTCTAAAAGAAGGTACATAAAGACAATTGTTAAAAACCAAAATCCTAGCAGAACCAAAAGATAAATGAATAACTCCTATTGCAACTACTGCTACTTTCGTAGCATCTCCATGAACACGTATATCTCGCCATCTCTAAGCATTCTGGATTGCTGGAACCCCTGCATAGAGTTACAAACATGATCAGTGGCCCGACTGCTTGCACCGGTAGCACTTCCCCTTAGGCTTTTTCACACCACCTTGAACTCCCACTGCCTTCACAGCTTTTTGTGTCGGAGCCTTTTTCTTCTTCTTATTTCCTTTCGTCTTAGAAGAAGAACCTTTCTCAGCCACATTCACTTGAACACTCTGCCGAAATAATCCTTCAGCTGCCTGAAGTTCTGTCAGCAGTTCCGCAAGACTCTACTGCCTCTTGTTCATGTTGTAATTCAAGCGGAACTGCTCAAAACTCTTGGGCAAGCTCATAACGATAATGTCAATCTGGGTTTCCCCATCAAGCTCAGCACCAAGGATCTCTATCTTATTCAGATGTGACATCATTTTGAGAACATGATCCCTTACAGGTGTACCTTCAGCCATCTGAGTGTTCATTAAAGCCTTCATGGCTACTCTCCTAGCAACCCTATTCTGATCTCCAAAAAGTTCCATAAGATTAAAGAGCATATCCGAAGCAGTGGCCATAGCCTGATGCTGATGCTGCAAAACACCCGACATTGCTGCCAGAATGTAACATCGCGACATCTCATCAGCCTTTGTCCACCGCTTATAATACTCCTTATCCTCATCAGGAGCATCAGCAGCAGGCTGCTCAGGCTTGGGTTCATAAGTGCAAAACTTGTACTCCTCAACAGTCAACACAATGTCCAAATTACGTTTCCATTCAATATAGTTAGATCCGGTAAGTTTGTTATCCGTAATTATGGTGAACAGCGGATTAAAGCCCATTATATCCTGAGAATCATGCATGAAAAAAAATCACATTAAACATAAAGAAGGGTGCATTAAAAATTAAGACCTATTGGTTCCTCTAACAATTATTAAAATTAAATGCACTAACGTTTAAACACAATAAGTTTCTGGTACGTCACGATGGGTTACATGTATACCACCTAAATTTGTTTAAACGTTACTTCGGTCCTATTACTAAACAACAAGCCACGTTGGGGTGGTCTATATTATTTTTCATAGCTAAGTGTATACCATCATCAAATCTTAAATTATCCGAAACCTATGAAACATGGTACGCCATGATGGGTGGCATGTATACCTTCCAATATTCTTTGAATAGAATACTTCAATTCAATATTCGTCAATGGTTTGATTTTTAGGCAGTGGAGGAGTTACATCGGTCTCACTTAATACCCATAATCCTTAGAAATCGCCCCAAATCAGAGAAAAAAAATTTTGTATCTATTCGTATTGATTTATGAATTTGTTCCAGTAATATCTATAACATTCTAGACACCATAAATTACATGCCACGATGGGTGACGTATATATAATTTATATTCGTCTTATGTTAAATTACATACAAACAATGATGGAGACCATGGGATTTAATATCATATTAATTCCTTATCCCACTTAGAATTTACTTTGAGGATTTTAATTTAGAAGCATCGCCCTATGTTATTTCTTCGAAGTCCACATGCATACTATCATGGTCATAGCAACATAAAGAACACTTAACATGGCAGCATACTATCATGATTAAAGCATTAATGAAAAACATCCCTATGTCCATGTCATTCTGCATTGCGAAGAGTTAGTATCACATGGCATAACAACACAAACAAGAAACACATAATAAAAATAATCAAGAATTATGTAAATCGTAATAAAACACATCCACTATTATGGCCCCGAAAAATGAGCTTCGAATTCATCCTTTGATAAATTCCAGAAAACTTTGAGAGCCCGTTTGGAGGCCTAAACGGCCTCAGAATGCCTCGGAAAATTCCAAAATACAGCTTTGAAATTGAACATCGTACGCAAAAGTTACGGCCAAACCAGCGAACCACCCCCGAAAACAGATCGCAGCAGCGGAAGATCTCTGTTTCTTGCAGCCCCGTTGATCAAACAATTACATACAAATTGTACAGATGAACCAACCTATTCTATTACATCAGATCATAATCTAAAAAAATTACAAATTGAATTACAAGATTAAACTATCACAATCAACCCTCGTGATTTACAACAGCCACGATAAACCACGTGGAATCCAAACATAACAGAATTAAAACACGGCCATAATAGTGGATAACAACCTGCATCACAGAACCACTATATACATGCATATATAATCATGACATGGACTACATATCATAAATCGCAGAACCGCAACCTCGCTCCGATGCCATTGTAGGAACAATCGGACCGTGACCCTGCGTTTTATGATACAAATTAAAAGTTCGAACAGAATATTAACCTTAATCGCTACGGCGCAACCGATTCAATTCCACGTCTTCTACTGTATTCCCTGATTCTCCTTGGACGAAGTGTGGCCTTCGATCTCCCAAGGTGTGCCTGTAACACCCGTGAAATTCACAAGTATGATTATTTAAGGACTATTTTATTAGTCTCGGATTTAATAAGATTTATAGTGCGGGAAATATCAAGGTCGTAGTTGTAAGAATTCAAGAAAACGAGAAATAGTTATTGGTGTGGACCGGTCTTTTAATTTAAATATGTAATTTAACGCGAGAGCTGCGTTTATAAGAAAATATAGTATACGCGACTATTTATTTATTTACCGACTCGTGGATAAATATTACATTTTAGCCGAGATGATTAATTTATGGTTGCTATTTTATAAATTTGGGGATTGGTCAGAGAATATTAAAATAGTTGATAATATATTTAATTATTTTGTACGATATTTAATTATTTAAAAATCCGCGATTAGTCAAAAACCGATACGAGAATAACCGAGCCGAGCGGGAGTTAATTATTTCAAACGTAGCGGGACTTGAGGCCCAAGTTTCGAAACTTGGAGCCCAAGACAATTGTGTAGAGCCCAAGTAAATAGTTAATTAAAAATATTTTATTAAGTCATTAGTGAATAATTATGATTAGCAAATCGCCTATAAAACCCAAACAAAACAGAGCATCTATTTTCTAGTATACTCTTGCACGGAAATAGAAGGAAAGCGGAGGGGGTTAACCAGTGAAGTTGGGGAAAATGGTTTCTGTAACATCAAATTGCAACAAGGTAACTATTCTCCCTTAAATCCATATGATAATTATACCATAACCATAGCTTTTAAATAGTAAAAATATATATATATATATATATATATATATATATATATATTTATTTATGACAGGGTTTTATTTTTCTCTCTCCATCACTATTTTACCAACATGATGGTGGTTAAGAATATACACATCAGTATACACTCACTTTTCTGTTAAGCGGAGCCTTATTTCTCTATAAAGTATAATGGTGAAATTAAGTATAGGGTTTATGTGTACAATTAGGGCTTTTGTTTAATTGTTGATTGATTCTTGATGGTTGGGGAAGGTGAAGGGCTGTGGAGGTTTGGTGAGGGAGATGGAGGCTGCAGTTGGCCGCAGCACTACCGCCGGCGGCGACTCGCGGCGGGGTAGTAGTAGAGAGAGAGAGATGGTTTACGGAGGAGCCGCCGGAGACAACTCCGTAAGGCGACAGTGGTGGTACTGGGTGTGGAGGAGGGAGAGAGGAGAGATAAGGAGAAGAGAGAGTTGGAGGAGATGAGGGTAGTTAGTAACTTAATGGGTTCTAATACATAATTCGCTAGGTTATAATTTGATGTCGGAATGTAAAATAAAATTCATATTTGAATTCCTTGTGAAAAAATAGATGGAATGGACTCTAAAATCACATGATTTGGATGAAAAATGAGGGAGTAATGCTTGGTCAAAGTTTGGCCATGGGTGTTGACTTCGGGGAAAGAGAAAGTAGATGGGTGTGTTGGAGAAGATGATGATGTGGCAGCTTGTGATTGGCTGGAATATTAAAGACTAGTATTTAATTAATTTGAGGGACTAAATGATGGAATTAATAAAAGTGTAAAACATGAAAGTTTAAGTAAATAATATTTCATATTTAATGGTGAAGCCTAATTTTGGGTTCGAGATATATTAAATAAATTTATATTATGGTTGATTTAATAAATAGCTAGTTAAATTGATGGATTTAGTTAATAATCGAATAAAAGGAATAGTTTTGAAAAAATGAGACTTTTGGGATAGTAACATGAGTTAGTAAGGAATATTTTACTTAAATCAATAATAAGAAAAGAATAAATGAGAAACGATCTAAGTAGTATTAAATAAGGAATTATAAGTAGATTTACGAGATGGTCATTTTAAGATAAGATTCTAAATTTATTATTTTGTGACATAGAAGATTGATTATCTGGAAGGCGGGCTTGATTATTCAACTTAAATTGGAACGTGGTGCACTGTAAGTATATACTATACCCTTCACTGTGATATTTTGTGATGTTTCGGTGAACATTTTATTGATGGTTTTCTGATGAGAAATGAGTATTCTTGCATTGATACTTGATGAACTGATGATGATGCTTCCTTTTTGGAAGTAAAGCTAAACCGATTGTTTAGCTGGCCGGGATCCCAACTTGATGAATTGATGAACTTATCGTGCTTGAATACTCATACTCATACTCATCTTGATATGTGAAACTGTTTTGATGACTCTGATGAAATATTGATTTGGTTCACCAAGTTTTGTGAATAAAACTCAGTTGAATCGTACGTATATGCTTACTGAGCTTTATGAGCTCATCCTTTTTTATGTACTGACCTTACAGGGAAGAATTCTGGAGAAGCATATTCAGGCAAAGGTAGAAGTGTGATGAACCGAAGTGCTAGACTTGGTTGGATTTGCGAGTAGAAGTTTAGTAGAAGTATTTATGTAATCGAAAGAAAAAAATATTTGTGAACTTTTAGAAGAGTGATGTAAGACTCTGATGTAAGGTAAAATATACCTTTAAGTTATACTAAATTTGCGATTATGAAGATATAGTTCGGTATGTCTAGTAAAATGACATCCCCGGGCTGGGTTGTTGAGGTCATCCCGGGTCGGGGGCGTCACAGGTGGTATCAGAGCTGTAGGTTCGAGAATCGGCGAAAGTAGGATTGAGACTTTAGACTAGTGTGATTTTAAGTTAGAAAAGAAGTCTAGGGGATATATGGATCTTAGTTGTGAAGGTGGGAAATAAACTATGTGTTAGTACTTACTATAGTTGGAACCCTCAGAGAAAAAGGGACTGTAGATCCCATTGAAGCCAAGATATGGCTAAAAGAAATAAAGAAGACTTTTTAAATAGTTGGTGCAGAAGAGAATATGAAAACTATATTTGATGCTTATATACTTAATGGAGAGGTTAATTATTGATGGGAAGCTAAGCAAGGTATAGAAGAGTCTATTGTGATATAGAAATAGATGACAAGAAAGTAATTATAGTAGATCAAGTTGTCCAAGTTGTGAGATAACCGTTCAAAAGAAAATCTTTGAGAAAAATCTTATTTCCTTGATATTTTTCAATCCGATTGGGATGAACAACCCTAATCAAAGGGGACACAAGGTATACCTGTCTGTGTGATAGGAGTTGGATGGGACGCCATCACTTGTGTGTGTTGTGATTACAAGAAGGTTAACAACCTTTAGTAGTGTCTTAATTTAGACACGCAACACTTAGTTCACTTGATCATAATAATTGATCTCCCAGTCATCCTTTTATTTCAAATAAAAGCTATTTTGAAAACTCATTGATCAGTAATTACCATTGTGAAAGACTTCTATATATCCAAGACAGTTTTAAAATTCTTATTTCCTCTAAGTTCTTTTCAAAATACTCAGATTTCAAATCATTTGATTTTGTTCTTTTCAAAATGCAGTTGCTTTGAAAAAGTGTTTTAAGAAGGTGTTGTATAGTGACGTTAAATCGAGACCCCGGATTTGAAGGATGCCGCATCGATTACTGAAAGTTATATAATATAACCCTTACCTAAGGTTGTTGATTTGTTTGATCGATTGAAAAGAACATGTTACTTTTCTGAGATAGACTTGAGATCTGAATAACATCCATTAAGGATCAGACCTAAAAATGTACCTAAGACGGCATTTACGACCCGACATGAACATTGTGAGTTCTTAAGAGATGCCTTTCGGATTGCACCTATAACATTTATGGATCTTATGAATAGGGTATTTAAGAAATATCCGGATAACGTTGTTATTATATTTATCCAGAATATTTTCATCCTTTGACCAAGTTGATTAGGAAAGAAGAGAAGTTTGATGGACTAAGTGCGAGTAGAGTTTTTAGGAATCAAAGAAGCGGCTACAATGGCCGTCGTGTTAATCTTACCTGACGAGACATGAACTTTTGTGATTTATAGTGATTCATCTCACAAGGGACTGGGATGTGTTCTTATGCAATATGGAAAAGTGATAGTATATGATTTAAGACAATTTAAGAATTTTAAGTTGAGATATCCTACCCATGATCTAGAATTAACTACTATAGTATCTGCTTTAAAGATTTGGCGACCTTATTCGCATGGTGAGAAGTGTGAGATATTTACATATCATAAGAATTTAAATTGCTTGTTTACTCAAAAAGGAGTTAAATATGAGACAAATGAGATGGTTAGAATTATTAAAGGACTATGACTGTACGATTAACTATCATCTAGGGAAGCAAATGTAATTGCTGATGCATTAAATAGAAAAGAAAGAGTTAATGTTATACCGTTACTAAAGAAATTGATTAAGAAAATGAAAAAGTTTGGATTAAAGATTACGAATTCAGAGCATAAGGAGGGAAGAATTTATGGAGAGGTTAGTTCAACCAGAGTTAATAAAAAGAAGTTACGTAGGAATTAGAAGATGTAATGAGAAAAAGCTACCCGTAGTTGTTAAGTACCAATCGGGATTCCGAGGACGGAATCCTATAAGGAGGGAAGAATGTAACACCCGTGAAATTCACAAGTATGATTATTTAAGGACTATTTTATTAGTCTCGGATTTAATAAGATTTATAGTGCGGGAAATATCAAGGTCGTAGTTGTAAGAATTCAAGAAAACGAGAAATAGTTATTGGTGTGGACCGGTCTTTTAATTTAAATATGTAATTTAACGCGAGAGCTGCGTTTATAAGAAAATATAGTATACGCGACTATTTATTTATTTACCGACTCGTGGATAAATATTACATTTTAGCCGAGATGATTAATTTATGGTTGCTATTTTATAAATTTGGGGATTGGTCAGAGAATATTAAAATAGTTGATAATATATTTAATTATTTTGTACGATATTTAATTATTTAAAAATCCGCGATTAGTCAAAAACCGATACGAGAATAACCGAGCCGAGCGGGAGTTAATTATTTCAAACGTAGCGGGACTTGAGGCCCAAGTTTCGAAACTTGGAGCCCAAGACAATTGTGTAGAGCCCAAGTAAATAGTTAATTAAAAATATTTTATTAAGTCATTAGTGAATAATTATGATTAGCAAATCGCCTATAAAACCCAAACAAAACAGAGCATCTATTTTCTAGTATACTCTTGCACGGAAATAGAAGGAAAGCGGAGGGGGTTAACCAGTGAAGTTGGGGAAAATGGTTTCTGTAACATCAAATTGCAACAAGGTAACTATTCTCCCTTAAATCCATATGATAATTATACCATAACCATAGCTTTTAAATAGTAAAAATATATATATATATATATATATATATATATATATTTATTTATGACAGGGTTTTATTTTTCTCTCTCCATCACTATTTTACCAACATGATGGTGGTTAAGAATATACACATCAGTATACACTCACTTTTCTGTTAAGCGGAGCCTTATTTCTCTATAAAGTATAATGGTGAAATTAAGTATAGGGTTTATGTGTACAATTAGGGCTTTTGTTTAATTGTTGATTGATTCTTGATGGTTGGGGAAGGTGAAGGGCTGTGGAGGTTTGGTGAGGGAGATGGAGGCTGCAGTTGGCCGCAGCACTACCGCCGGCGGCGACTCGCGGCGGGGTAGTAGTAGAGAGAGAGAGATGGTTTACGGAGGAGCCGCCGGAGACAACTCCGTAAGGCGACAGTGGTGGTACTGGGTGTGGAGGAGGGAGAGAGGAGAGATAAGGAGAAGAGAGAGTTGGAGGAGATGAGGGTAGTTAGTAACTTAATGGGTTCTAATACATAATTCGCTAGGTTATAATTTGATGTCGGAATGTAAAATAAAATTCATATTTGAATTCCTTGTGAAAAAATAGATGGAATGGACTCTAAAATCACATGATTTGGATGAAAAATGAGGGAGTAATGCTTGGTCAAAGTTTGGCCATGGGTGTTGACTTCGGGGAAAGAGAAAGTAGATGGGTGTGTTGGAGAAGATGATGATGTGGCAGCTTGTGATTGGCTGGAATATTAAAGACTAGTATTTAATTAATTTGAGGGACTAAATGATGGAATTAATAAAAGTGTAAAACATGAAAGTTTAAGTAAATAATATTTCATATTTAATGGTGAAGCCTAATTTTGGGTTCGAGATATATTAAATAAATTTATATTATGGTTGATTTAATAAATAGCTAGTTAAATTGATGGATTTAGTTAATAATCGAATAAAAGGAATAGTTTTGAAAAAATGAGACTTTTGGGATAGTAACATGAGTTAGTAAGGAATATTTTACTTAAATCAATAATAAGAAAAGAATAAATGAGAAACGATCTAAGTAGTATTAAATAAGGAATTATAAGTAGATTTACGAGATGGTCATTTTAAGATAAGATTCTAAATTTATTATTTTGTGACATAGAAGATTGATTATCTGGAAGGCGGGCTTGATTATTCAACTTAAATTGGAACGTGGTGCACTGTAAGTATATACTATACCCTTCACTGTGATATTTTGTGATGTTTCGGTGAACATTTTATTGATGGTTTTCTGATGAGAAATGAGTATTCTTGCATTGATACTTGATGAACTGATGATGATGCTTCCTTTTTGGAAGTAAAGCTAAACCGATTGTTTAGCTGGCCGGGATCCCAACTTGATGAATTGATGAACTTATCGTGCTTGAATACTCATACTCATACTCATCTTGATATGTGAAACTGTTTTGATGACTCTGATGAAATATTGATTTGGTTCACCAAGTTTTGTGAATAAAACTCAGTTGAATCGTACGTATATGCTTACTGAGCTTTATGAGCTCATCCTTTTTTATGTACTGACCTTACAGGGAAGAATTCTGGAGAAGCATATTCAGGCAAAGGTAGAAGTGTGATGAACCGAAGTGCTAGACTTGGTTGGATTTGCGAGTAGAAGTTTAGTAGAAGTATTTATGTAATCGAAAGAAAAAAATATTTGTGAACTTTTAGAAGAGTGATGTAAGACTCTGATGTAAGGTAAAATATACCTTTAAGTTATACTAAATTTGCGATTATGAAGATATAGTTCGGTATGTCTAGTAAAATGACATCCCCGGGCTGGGTTGTTGAGGTCATCCCGGGTCGGGGGCGTCACAGTGCCACTCCTTAAAGCTCCAAAAACCCAAAACCCTAGCTGTCTCCTTGAGAAAAATGTCTGCCTCTCTCAAACTCAAGGATGAATTTGTTTTTGTGTGTCTTTCAGCTTTAGGAGAACGAGAATATATATCAACTACAATAGGGATCATGGACCATTAGGTCAGGCCTTCTAATGACATTTCGGGCCAAGCCCAATGTCTTTAAATATTAATTCAATCCACTAAAGAATTAATATTTGCACTACCTTTCCTAATTCCGTAAATTAATTATTTAAATCGGTTCCCATATTAATTGCTTATAAATTCCCCATGTTTAAGATATCGCATGTCCATTAATTAAATTAATTTCTGACAATTAATTTAATCAATATCTTTTATCCTTGATCATCCACTCAACCTTATAATTATGCAAACAAATCTGCCTGCAGGACTAAAGTATAATTATCTTTATGAGCTTTCAAAAGGATATCATCACCCGAATATATTTTTCGGACATGGTTTCCTTTTATAGTCAATATCCCACTCTGTATATAATGTCATTGCCCAATACATAAATTCGTAATTTAAAATAAATTACTTAACTTATGAGTCAAGGCATGTGCATTAAATACAAGTGTCAATCACTATATTCGGATTAAGAACTTAAGCATTAATAACATCATAGAATCTTAGTTATTTATTGTCAGAATTAAAGAAACAATTATTCTACTATTTTGATCCCGTTCAATATACACAAAATATATAAGTATTATTCAATAGTCAAGATAAACTATTTCCAAATAATACTTCAGCCGTTCCAATGGTTTGTCTAACACCATTTAGACTGTGAACCTTTATTATATTATATAATGAGTTCGACAATCTAATCTTCTGCTATCCCATTTGATACTAGATTGTCTATATATAATATTCAGACAATGTGAAAACATGCATTCAAGATTCTCACAAAATTGTTATATACTTCAAACGAATATTTCAGTATATCCCTAACAGAATCATGCATGAAAAAATCACATTACACATAAAGAAGGTTGCATTAAAATTAAGACCTATTGTTTCTTCTAAAAATTATTTAAATTAAATGCACTAACATTTAAACACCATAAGTTTCTGGTACGTCACGATGGGTGACATGTATACCACCTAAATTTGTTTAAACGTTACTTCGGTCCTATTACTAAACAACAAGCCAAATTGGGGTGGTCTATATTATTTTTCATAGCTAAGTGTATACCATCATCAAATCTTAAATTATCCGAAACCTATGGAACTTGGTACGCCACGATGGGCGGCATGTATACCTTCCAATATTCTTTGAATAGAATACTTCAATTCAATATTCGTCAATGGTTTGATTTTTAGGCAGTTGAGGAGTCACATCGGTCTCATTTATTACCCATAAGCCTTAGAAATCGCCCCAAATCAGTGATAAAGAAAATTCGTATCTATTCGTATTAATTTATGAAGTTTGTTCCAGTAATATCTATAACATTCTAGACACCATAAATTACATGCCACGATGGGTGACGTATATATAATTTATATTCGTCTTATGTTAAATTACATACAAACAATGATGGAGACCATGGGATTTAATATCATATTAATTCCCTCTCCCACTTAGAATTTACTTTGAGGATTTTAATCTAGATGCATCGCCCTATGTTATTTCTTCGAAGTCCACATGCATACTATAATGGTCATAGCAACATAAAGAACACATAACATGGCAGCATACTATCATGATTAAAGCATTAATGAAAAACATCCCTATGTCCATGTCAATCTAGCATGCGAAGAGTTAGTATCACATGGCATAGCAACACAAACAAGAAACACATAATAACAATAATCAAGAATTATGTAAATCATAATAAAACACATCCACTATTATGGCCCCGAAAAATCAGCTTCGAATTCATCCTTTGAAAAATTCCAGAAAACTTCGAGAGCCCGTTTGGAGGCCTAAACGGCCTCAGAATGCCTCGGAAAATTCCAAAATACAGCTTCGAAATGGAACATCGTATGCAAAAGTTACGGCCAAACCAGGGAACCACCCCCGAAAAAAGATCGCAGCATCGGTAGATCTCTGTTTCTTGCAGCCCCATTGATCAAACAATTACATACAAATTGTACAGATGAACCAGCCTATTCTATTACATCAGATCATAATCTAAAACAATTACAAATTGAATTACAAGATTAAACTATCACGATCAACCCTCGTGATTTACAACAGCCACGATAAACCACGTGGAATCCAAACATAACAGAATTAAAACACGGCCATAATAGTGGATAACAACCTGCATCACAGAACCACTATATACATGCATATATAATCATGACATGGACTACATATCATAAATCGCAGAACCGCAACCTCGCTCTGATGCCATTGTAGGAACAATCGAACCTTGGCCCTGCGTTTTATGATACAAATTAAAAGTTCGAACAGAATATTAACCTTAATCGCTACGGCGCAAGCGATTCAAATCCTCGTCTTCTACTGTATTCCCTGATTCTCCTTGGACGAAGTGTGTCCTTCGATCTCCCAAGGTGTGCCACTCCTTAAAGCTCCGAAAAGCAAAAACCGTAGCTTTCTCCTTGAGAACAACGTCTGCCTCTCTCAAACTCTAGGATGAATTCGTTTTTGTGTATTTTTCAGCTTTAGGAGAACGAGAATATATATAGGCTACAGTAGGGATCATGGACCATTAGGCCAGGCCTTCTAATGACATTCTCGAGCCAGGCCCAATGTCATTAAATATTAATTCAATCCACTAAAGAATTAATATTTGCACTACCTTTCCTAATTCCGTAAATTAATTATTTAATTCGGTTCCTATATTAATTGCTTATAAATTCCCCATGTTTACGATATCGCATGTCCATCAATTAAATTAATTTCTGACAATTAATTTAATCAATATCTTTTATCCTTGATCATCCACTCAACGTTATAATTATGCAAGAACAAATCTGCCTGCAGGACTAAAGCATAATTATCTTTATGAGCTTTCAAGAGGACATCATCACCCAAATATATTTTTCAGGCACGGTTTATAGTTAATATCCCACTATGTATATAATGTCATTGCCCAATACATAAATTTGTAATTTAAAATAAATTACTTAACTTATGAGTCAAGGCATGTGCATTAAATACAAATGTCAATCACTATATCCGGATTAAGAACCTAAGCAATAATAACATCATAGAATCTTAGTTCTTTATTGTCAAAGTAAAAGAAACAATTATTCTACTATTTTGATCCCGTTCAATATACACAAAGTATATAAGTATTATTTAATAGTCAAGATAAACTATTTCCAAATAATACTTCAGTCGTTCCAGTGGTTTGTCTAACACCATCTAAAATGTGACCCTTTATTATATTATATAAGGAGTTTAACAATCTAATATTCTGCTATCCCATTTGATACTAGATTGTCTACAATATATAATATACAGAAAATGTGAAAATATGCATTCAAGATTCTCAAATAATTGTTATATACTTCAGACGAATATTTCAGTATAACCCTAACAGCATATGCATTTCATATCAGTGAACAGCCTCCAATTGAGCTGTATCTGAATGAATTGTTAAGTGTAAAGGCCTTGTCAAGGACTAAGAAACTTCCAGAAAGGTTGGAATTCCACTACTCCTCAAACAAGAATTACATGGCCTCTAGAGAGGATCTTGGATCAGGATTACAATGCCCTGAAAACTAGGTACTTGAAATTAGACAACAGGACCTCATACTCACAAGGAGTCAAAAGTGAAATTCTCGAAAAGATTGAAGATATAAGAAAGAAATGGAATGAACCTTCTGATCCCCCTTTAAGGTTGTTGTTATGGATCAAAAATCGAGGGGTGAGCTTCGTGCTTTTTGACTGATCTCGCGAGTCGAAACTCAGACGGGTCCTCACGAGGTGCCTACGTATCTTCAGCGGGGTGAAGAATCAAGTCAAAAAACGTAGTTCTATTTTGGAGGGGTAGAGCCCTTTATATAGATGTCTCATGGTTAGAGACTGATTAGAAGTAGGATCCCTGGTGTTAGAGTCCTAGTAGAAATAGGTATTTGAGTTAGAGATAGGATAGGACTGATCTCTGATCCTTATCTTGAGCTACTGGAGGTTATCTAGGACTCTAGATAGTTATCCACGAAATTCAGAGTTCTTGTAGGACTCTCGGAGTCCTGGACTCGTCAGTCAGACTCCTAGTAGGACTAGGATTCGAGTTCTGGGCCCTGACCGGGCTGGGGGCTCGTGCCTTGAGTTTGGGCAGCCCATGTTTCTCAAACATGGATGCCCAACGAGCTTTTTATAACCTCAATCTGCTAGCCACGAATTTTGGATGATAAACCCAGAATCCGGGCCTTACATTCTGGCCTTTAATCAGACCCGGGCTCAAAATAACCCAATAATTTTTAGGGCCAATTCCAGACCCATATCATTTGCCCCCCAACTTTGGATAAGTTTCGTAGAAACTTTTCTAAAGTTTTAGGGCATTTTAGACTACTTCTCGAGCCTACTACGAGTAAAGTCAACCACCTGGGCCGATTCTGGACTTTCCTCAGTCGATCCGAGGCATTTTGGGGAACATCAAGTGTTCGGGGGCGCTTTCCGAGCGTTTAAGGGGCACTTCTAAGGCGCTCGACCTCGCCCAGGTCGATTTAGGGCGCATTGGGCGCCCAGGTCGACGCTGGCGCGCACCTCGGGCGCTCCTCGGGCGCTCATGGGCGTTCGACCTCGCCCAGGTCGATTAAGAGCGTTTTGGGTGCCCAGGTCTACCGCTGGCGCGCACCTCGGGCGCTCTCGGGCGTTTGGTGTTTTTTGACACCGATATTGATTTTCGACCTCACCCAGGTCGATTTAGTGTGTCTTAGGTGCCCAGGTCGACGCTGGTAAGGTGCTCAAGCGCTCTTCGGGCGTTCTTGGCGCTCTTGGCGCTCCTGGGGCGCTCCTCGGGCGCTATCGAGCGTCGGGCGTTTTTTAACACCCAAGTTTATTTTCGACCTCACCCAGGTCGATTTAGGGCGTCTTCGGTGCCCAGGTCGACACTGGTGAGGTCCTCAGGCGCACCTCGAGCGCGTTTGGCGCTCCTGGGGCGCTCATAGGGCGCTTTAAGGGCGCTCTCGAGCGTTGGGTGTTTTTTAACACCCAAGTTTATTTTTGACCTCACCCAGGTCGATTTAGGGCGCATTGGGACGCTGGTGAGGTCCTCAGGCGCACCTCGGGCGCTCTTGGCGCTCTTGGCGCTCTTGGGGCGTTCAAAGGGCGCTCTTGGGGCGCTTCTAGGACGCTCTTGAGCGTTGGGTGTTTTGTAGCACCCAAGTCAATTTTCGACCTCACCCAGGTCGATTTAGGGCGTCCTTGGTGCCCAGGTCGACACTGGTGAGCTCCTCAGGCGCACCTCGGGCGCTCTCGGGGCTCCTGGTCGGGCGCTCATAGGGCGCTCTCAGGGCGCTTCTAGGGCGCTCTCGAGCGTTGGGGGTTTTTTAACACCCAAGTTAATTGTCGACCTCACCCAGGTCGATTTAGAGAGTTTTGGGTGCCCAGGTTGACGGTGGTGAGGTCCTCAAGCGCACATCAGGCGCTCTCGGGGCTCCTGGGGCGCTCATAGGGCGCTCTCAGGGCTCTTTTTGGGCGCTCTCGAGTGTTGGGGGTTTCTTAACACCCAAGTTAATTTTCGACTTCACCTAGGTCGATTTAGGGCATCTTGGGTGCCCAAGTTGACGGTGGTGAGGTCCTCACGCGCTCCACGGGCGATCTCGGGACTCCTGGGGCGCTCCTAGGGCTCTTCTTGGGCGCTCTCGAGCGTTGGGGGTTTTTTAACACCCAAGTTAATTTTCGACCTCACCTAGGTCGATTTAGGGCATCTTGGGTGCCCAGGTCGACGGTGGTGAGGTCCTCAGGCGCACCTAGGGCGCTCTTGGCGCTCCTGGGGTGCTCATAGGGCACTCCTGGGGCGCTTCTAGGGCGCTCTCGAGCGTTGGGTGTTTTTTAACACCCATGTTTATTTTCGACCTCACCCGGGTCGATTTAGGGCGTTTTAGGTGCCCAGGTCGACCATGGTGAGGTTCTCAAGCGCTTCTCGGGCATTCTTGGAGCTCCTGGGGCGCTCATAGGGCGCTCCCCAGGCTCTTCTAGGGCGCTCTCGGGCGTAATCATGTTTGATTATGATGGACCTAGTTCAGGTTGATTTAAGAGTTTAGAAGGCTTTTAAAGCCAAGACTCGCTGTGTGGAGTTAGCTTATTGTCTAATCGAGACTAGTCTTTTATTTGTTAAGTCAAACAATAATCACTCAGGCATATCATAGGTCAATCTCTTAGCTAAGACTGAGCCACGACATGTGTTTTAGGGCCCTTTCTAGGCTTATTCTATAATGGGGTTGTATTAGGCTTTCTCAGGCTAAAGCTTGGAAGGATCAAGCTGAGGGCCACAGAAAGACCATAGAACCTCTGTTTCGAGTTGATTAATTCGTTGTAGATAAACAAATACTCAAGGAAAACATTGAAACATTAGATAAGGAACAATCCTAGAGAAATTTTATTGAAACTATAGTAGAAGAGATAAATAATTGAAATCAACAAAGTTTAAAACTAAATGAAAATGGTCTATCAGACTTTATTCAATAGCTATCTACTTACTAAGACAATCAAACATAATAAATCTTCAAGTTGGTGGCGTGCCAACTCCTTGGAACCTTGATTCCATCCAGGGTCTGAAAGTTGTACGAGTCGCGACTAGTGACACCACTGCTTTGGCTCCATAAGCTAACTGAAAGACTTCCAGTCTTAAGTCTCCACAGACTTCTAAGTTCTTGATTCTCAGAGTTCTAGCTAGTCCAAGGCACGCCAATAAGGCTTCACATTCAGCCTCGTTATTTATGGCCGGGAAATCTTGCTTTGTAGAAAACTCAATGACGAACCCATCAGGGGTTTGGAGCACAAGCCCTGCACCATTTGTTTTTGAAACTTCGTCAAAAAGCTCATTAAGTTTCTCATCTTCTTTGGGTTCCTCTACCCTACTCTCCTGCCCCCCGACTTCCTGGTTATCAACGGTACATTTAACTAGGAAGTCAGCCAGAGCTTGAGCTTTGATTGCCACCCGTGGCTTGTATCGAATGTCGAAAATTTCAAGCTCTACTGCCCACTTAATCAATCTTCCACTAGCCTTCGGGCTATGCATTATGATCCTAAGGGGTTGGTCAGTCAAGACTTCGATCTTATTTGTCCTCAGGACTCTGAAAGCCTCTCTCAGGCGCTCAAGGTGACCAGCTTTCTTCAAGCTCTTTACTAGCATATCATTGACATAGACCTCCACGGTCTTCTCATTTGGATGGTTAAACATCTTATTAGCTAAGCGCCAATAAGTGGCTCTTGCATTCTTAAGATCAAACGCCATAACCTTTTCTGGTTTACCTCGGTACAAGGAGATGGGAACCAATTCCTTAATTGATAGAACCTGCCCCCCGACTCCCCCGGGTTTCAAGGCTGCAACATAACAACTCCTGGCCATTTTCTGGTCTCCTTTTTCTTCTCCTACCCCGTTTCTTGTGGGGAACTTGATTTTCAAGTGATATGTGGATGCTATGGCTTTAAAAGCATGCATCCCTGTCCTTCCTAGGATAGCGTTGTAGGTTGATGAGGCCTTAATGACCATAAAGTTCAACATATAAGTGGCCTGTCGTGGCTCCGCTCCCATGGTCACTGGTAATTGGATCATTCCTTCAATCTTGGATTCTACTCCGTTGAAACCATAGATCGGCATGTTGGACGGTGTCAACTGTGAATCAGCATACCCCATCTTTTGATAAGCATCATAGAAGCAGATGTCTACAGAAGCTCCATTATCAACAAGAACCCTCTTAATAGATGAGTTTCCAATAACGGGAGTTATGACCAACGGGTCGTCATGGGGGAACTTCACCCCTTCTAGATCAGAATCATCAAAGGTTAACGCAATCTCGGTCTTGGCCCTCTTCGGGGGTTCTCCAACGATACACATCACTTCACGAGCATAAGCTTTTCGTGAGTTATTAGACAAGCCTGCTTCAGTCGGTCCTCCAGAGATCATATTGATCACGGGCCCTCGAGGCTCGGTTCTCCTATCATGATCATCATTGTCCCTATCGCGACTATCATTGTCAGGGGGATTCCTATCTGCATCCCTAATATACCTGGACAACTTGCCTTTCCGAATCAAAAACTCAATCTCATCCTTCAACTGCCGACAATCATCGGTCTTATGTCCTGTATCCTTATGAAACCTGCAATACAAGTCCTTGTTTCTTTTTTCGGGGTCAGTCCTAATTGGCTTCGGCCATCGAATTCCTCCCTCTTTCTCAATTTCCATCAGAATCTGACTCCTGGGGGCATTCAGCCTTGCATACTCAGTGAACCTCGATCCTGATTGCTTCTTGGTGGGTGACTTTTCACCATCTTCCCTTTTCAAATACTTGTTATCAGCATCATATTCAGTAGGGGTGTGCACGGGTCGGTTCGGTTCGGTTTTTACCAAAAACCGTTACCAAACCGTGTATGTCGGTTCGGTTCGGTTTTTAGGTAGTAACCGTAACCGAACCGTTCGGAACGGTTTTTCTCGGTTCGGTTAACCGTTTGTCGGTTTCGGTTTTTTTCGGTTTTCGAATTTAATAATTTATTCTCTTTAATATCGTGCTAATAAAAAATTATAAAAATCATATTAACATTGCGATAAAAATTATTAAAATCATATTAACAATGCAAAAATTAATTAAAGGCAGTGGACATATTGATATTAGAGCATTAAAAGGATGGCAAAATTGAACAAAATTTTTCTTGTAAAACTTCATAACCAGTAATCACTAATGCACTGATCATCTATCAAATAAAATATAAATGTATATAGTCAGTAGCACATAAATCTGTATAGAATAAATATATATATATATATATATATATATATATATATATATATATATATATATATTAAATATTTTAAAATAATATTAGCGGTTCGGTTTTTCGGTTCGGTTATAGGGGTAAAACCGTAACCGTCGGTTCGGTTAACCGTCGGTTCGGTTAAGCTACGGTTTTTTTCGGTTTTTGTCGGTTTCGGTTTTTTTCGGTGTGGTTTTTCGGTTTTTCGGCTCGGTTTCGGTTTTTCGGTTTTTTTTGCTCACCCCTAATATTCAGTATCGTTCCCACGCTTCTTAGAGTCCGTGGTTGGTCCCTGGTTATTCTGGGATTTTCTCATGCTTTCCTCCGCCTTAATATACTTCCCGGCTCTCTCTTGGAGCTCATTCATGTTGTCAGGGGCCCTCTTGGCTAGTGAGCGGCGGAAATTATCATCCGTGGTTCCTTGTTGAAGGGCGATCATCGCTACCTTTTGGTCCAAATCCGGGACTTTGAGCGCCTCCTTGGTGAACCTATTCATATAGTCTCGAAGGGATTCGTTCCTGCCTTGGTGAAGGTTCATCAACGAGGTTGAACTCTTAGCATGGGTCTTACTCCCAATAAACTGGCCTATGAAAGCTCGGCTCAAATCTCCAAACGAGGATATAGAGTTAGGGGGTAGTCGACTATACCAGTGCTGTGCCATCCCGCTCAAGGTTTGGGGGAAGGCTCGACACTTGATGGCCTCCGTGACTGGTTGCAACAGCAATGCATTCATGAAGGTTCGTACATGATTCGCGGGGTCACCCGTTCCATCATATGCCTTAATAGTGGGCAATTTGAACTTTCGAGAAATCCTTGCTGCCATGATTTCCTCGGTGAATGGGGGGATCGGGTTCTCTGGATCACCTGCAGCCAACAAGTGAATTCTATTCATACCTGAGTTCTGAGGGTTTTCAGTCCTTTGTCGAGGTTCGGGCGGTGGCTGCCTGGCCTGTTGTGCCGCCCTGTCTCTTTTCAATTGAGCTATCTCCTGTTCATAAGCTCGAATCCTAGCTTCATACTCCTGGTCCGTGGGTCGACGGGACTCGGGGTTATTCGGCCTAATGTTGTGCTGGGAGCCTCAGCTCTGATTTCCATCTCTCCTTCTTCGTGGGGGAATATCGTAGTCCCTCTCTGAATCTTCAGAAGAGTCGTCCGTATAAACTACATACTCATCTGTTGGTCCTCTTGTGGTTGTCACAACGGTAGAGTAATGAGTCCCATGATCAGTGGCTGTGGCCACAACATTAGTCATAGGGGGCAGCGTGCCAAAAATCATAGGAATCGAGGTTTGAGCAGCGGTGGTTGTGCCACTGCTAGCAAGGGTCAACGTGACTGGTGGTGTGGTGGCGACGGGATTCGAGGTTCCAGCGGTGACCTGAGACAAGGGTGGATCCTGGGTTGCGGTGTTGTCTCCGTTTGAAGGTGCATGAATTTCTGAGCGTAATCTGGTGGACACCATGGTTGTTGTCTTCGTCCCACAGACGGCGCCAAATGTTATGGATCAAAAATCGAGGGGTGAGCTTCGTGCTTTTTGACTGATCTCGCGAGTCGGAACTCAGACGGGTCCTCACGAGGTGCCTACGTATCTTCAGCGGGGTGAAGAATCAAGTCAAAAAACGTAGTTCTATTTTGGAGGGGTAGAGCCCTTTATATAGATGTCTCATGGTTAGAGACTGATTAGAAGTAGGATCCCTGGTGTTAGAGTCCTAGTAGAAATAGGTATTTGAGTTAGAGATAGGATAGGACTGATCTTTGATCCTTATCTTGAGCTACTAGAGGTTATCTAGGACTCTAGATAGTTATCCACGAAATTCAGAGTTCTTGTAGGACTCTCGGAGTCCTGGACTCGTCAGTCACACTCCTAGTAGGACTAGGATTCGAGTTCTGGGCCCTGACCGGGCTGGGGGCTCGTGCCTTGAGTTTGGGCAGCCCATGTTTCTCAAACATGGATGCCCAACGGGCTTTTTATAACCTCAATCTGCTAGCCACGAATTTTGGGTGATAAACCCAGAATCCGGGCCTTATATTCTGGCCTTTAATCAGACCCGGGCTCAAAATAACCCAATAATTTTTAGGGCCAATTCCAGACCCATATCAGTTGTCTCTTCCTAATACTGGTAGTTGCATTCACAATCAACCCTCAAGATTAATGACCTTCAGAGATGATCAAGACATTAAGAGATTCTTTAGATTGAAGGATCATGCTAGAAATGCAGATGTAGACATCTTGAGGGCTATGCGGAAAAAGCTTAATTCCAAGATCACAGAAGAAGCTAAATTTATTGAAGATCTAGAGAGGGAGATAAACAAGAAACTGGCCAGACAAAAGAAAAAGCAACCATGAACATCTGCTCAATCTAGAGGAGCAAAAATCCAATCATTGTAAAACTCTTATCTTTCAGCAATTAAAATTTCCTTCTTAATGCAAAGATATATGTTTTCTTTATTGTGTGTTTTGTAATCATCAAGCACCTCAAATTTATATCTGAAATTCCTAAGATATAAATAGGGGGAGATTGTTAGGAATATGTGATGCTTGATGATACAAAGTATTTTATTCTTACTTAGAATAAAATTGCATGTAGCTGATTAATTGATAGCATGCCAAGGCAGTATTAATTAATCAGATTAACCCATCAACGGCTGATGAGGTACTGTAACAAAGCTGGAGTATCTTAGCGATTGATGTAATAATAATGAATACTTTTAGATTAGCAGTTGATCTATCAATGGATGTTTAGATAGGGTGACATAATTGTAAATATGAGAAGTCATGTAATCTATCCAAGTGAAGTGAAGATCGGTCGCTAATCATGAAGTATCAATGGCTAATTTGAGAGAGCTTATCAACCGTTACATCAACACCATTATCCAATAATTTAAGAAAGACTTGTTAGGGTTATACTGAAATATTCGTTTGAAGTATATAACAATTATTTGAGAATCTCCAATGCATGTTTTCACATTGTCTGTATATTATATATTGTAGACAATCTAGTATCAAATGGGATAGCAGAAGATTAGATTGTCAGACTCCTTATATAATATAATAAGGGTTCACAGTCGAGGTGGTGTTAGACAAACCACTGGAATGGCTGAAGTATTATTTGGAAATAGTTTATCTTGACTATTGAATAATACTTATATACTTTGTGTATATTGAACGGGATCAAAATAGTAGAATAATTGTCTCTTTAATTCTGACAATAAAGAACTAAGATTCTATGATGTTATTAATGCTTAAGTTCTTAATCCGGATATAGTGATTGACACTTGTATTTAATGCACATGCCTTGACTCATAAATTAAGTAATTTATTTTAAATTACGAATTTATTTATTGGGCAATGACATTATATACAGAGTGGGATATTGACTATAAAAGGAAACCGTGTCCGAAAAATATATTTGGGTGATGATGTCCTCTTGAAAGCTCATAAAGATAATTATGCTTTAGTCCTGCAGGCAGATTTGTTCTTGCATAATTATAAGGTTGAGTGGATGATCAAGAATAAAAGATATTAATTAAATTAATTGTCAGAAATTAATTTAATTAATGGACATGCGATATCTTAAACATGGGGAATTTATAAGCAATTAATATGGGAGCTGAATTAAATAATTAATTTACGGAATTAGGAAAGGTAGTGCAAATATTAGTTCTTTAGTGGATAGAATTAATATTTAATGACATTGGGCCTGGACCGGAATGTCATTAGAAGGCCTGACCTAATGATCCATGATCCCTGCTGTAGCCTATATATATTCTCGTTCTCCTAAAGCTGAAAGACACACAAAAAACGAATTAATCCTAGAGTCAGAGAGAGGCAGACGTTTTTCTCAAGGAGATAGCTAGGGTTTTGGGTTTTCGGAGCTTTAAGGAGAGGCACACCTTGGGAGATCGAAGGCCACACTTCGTCCAAGGAGAATCAAGGAATACAGTAGAAGACGTGGATTTGAATCGCTTGCGCCGTAGCGATTAAGGTTAATATTCTTTTCGAACTTTTAATTAGTATCATAAAACGCAGGCCATGGTCCGATTGTTTCTACAATGGCATCAGAGCGAGGTTGCGGTTCTGCGATTTATGATATGCAGTCCATGTCATGATTATATATGCATGTATATAGTGTTTCTGTGATGCAGGTCGTTGTCCACTATTATGGCCGTGTTTTAATTATTCTGTTATGTTTGGATTCCACGTGGTTTATCGTGGCTGTTGTAAATCACGAGGGTTGATCGTGATAGTTTAATCTTGTAATTCAATTTGTAATTGTTTTAGATTATGATCTGATGTAATAGAATAGGCTGGTTCGCCTGTACAATTTGTATGTAATTGTTTGATCAACGGGGCTGCAAGAAACAGAGATCTTCCGCTGCTGCGATCTGTTGCCGCTGCTATTTAGGGTAACTTTTGCATACGATGTCCGATTTGGGCGCATAATACCTTTTCGGGGACGTAGTCCATTTGGTGCAGTTTTTCAGGGCGTTCTGAGGCTGTTTAGGCCTCCAAACGGGCTCTCGAAGATTTTCGTAATTTTTCGAAGGATGATTTCGAAGCTATTTTTCCGGGGCCATAATAGTGGATGTGTTTCATTATGTTTTACATAATTTCTGCCTTTTCTTGATTATTGCTACTATGTGTTTCTTGTCTGTGTTGTTATGCCATGTGATACTAACCCTTCGCATGCTAGAATGACATGGACATAGGGATGTTTTTAATTAATGCTTTAATCATGCTAGTATGCTGCCATGTTATGTGTTCTTTATGTGTTCTTTATGTTGCTATAACCATGATAGTATGCATGTGGACTTCGAAGAAATAACATAGGGCGATGCATATAGATTAAAATCCTCAAAGTAAATTCTAAGTGGGAGAGGGAGTTAATATGGTATTAAATCCCATGGTCTCCATCATTGTTTGTATGTAATTTAACATATAAGGCGAATATAAATTATGTATACGTCACCCATCGTGGCATGTAATTTATGGTGCCTAGAATGTTATAGATATTACTGGAACAAACTTCTTGAATTAATACGAATAGATACGAATTTTCTTTATCTCTGATTTGGGGCGATTTCTAAGGCTTATGGGTATTAAGTGAGACCGATGTGACTCCTCCACTGCCTAGAAGTCAAACCAGACACGAATATTGAATTGAAGTATTCTATTCGAGAAATATTGGAAGGTATACATGCCGCCCATCGTGGCGTACCAAGTTCCATAGGTTTCGGGTAATTTGAGATTTGATGATGGTATACACTTAGCTATGAAAAATAATATAGACCACCCCAACGTGGCTTATTGTTTAGTAATAGGACCGAAGTAACGTTTAAACAAATTTAGGTGGTATACATGTCACCCATCGTGACGTACCAGAAACTTATGGTGTTTAAACGTTAGTGCATTTAATTTTAATAATTGTTAGAGGAACCAATAGGACTTAATTTTTTATGCACCCTTCTTTATGTGTAATGTGATTTTTTCATGAATGATTCTCAGGATATAATGGGGTTTAATCCACTGTTCACCATACTTAAGGATAACAAACTTACCGGACCTAACTATATTGAATGGAAACGTAATTTGGACATTGTGTTGACTGCTGAGGAGTACAAGTTTTGCACTTATGAACCCAAGCCTGAGCAGCCCGCTGCTGATGCTCCTGATGAGGAGAAAGAGTATTATAAGCGGTGGACAAAGGCTGATGAGATGTCGCGATGTTACATTCTGGCAGCAATGTCGGGTGTTTTGCAGCATCAGCATCAGGCTATGGCCACTGCTTCGGATATGCTCTTTAATCTCAAGGAACTTTTTGGAGATCAGAATAGGGTTGCTAGGCAAGTAGCCATGAAGGCTTTAATGAACACTCAGATGGCTGAAGGTACACCTGTAAGGGATCATGTTCTCAAGATGATGTCACATCTGAATGAGATAGAGATCCTTGGTGCAGAGCTTGACGGGGAAACCCAGATTGACATTGTCCTTATGAGCTTGCCCAAGAGTTTTTAGCAGTTCCGCTTGAATTACAACATGAACAAGAGTCAGTATAGTCTTGCGGAACTGCTGACAGAACTTCAGGCAGCTGAAGGATTATTTCGCCAGAGTGTTCAAGTGAATGTGGCTGAGAAAGGTTCTTCCTCTAAGCCGAAAGGCAATAAGAAGAAGAAAAAGGCTCAGACACAGCAAGCTGTGAAGGCAGTGGGGGTTCAAGGTGGTGTGAAAAAGCCTAAGGGGAAGTGCTACCGGTGCAAGCAGTCGGGTCACTGGAAAAAGGATTGTCCTCTTCCTAAGAAGACAAACAATACTGGTATGTCTCTTTCTCTAGTTACAGAAACATTTATAGCGGCTATATCTACGAGCACTTGGTGTGTAGATACTGGAGCCACTGATCATGTTTGTAACTCTATGCAGGGGTTCCAGCAATCCAGAATGCTTAGAGATGGCGAGATATACGTGTTCATGGGAGATGCTACGAAAGTAGCAGTAGTTGCAGTAGGAGTTATTCATTTATCTTTTGGTTCTGATAGGATTTTGGTTTTGAACAATTGTCTTTATGTACCTTCTTTTAGAAGGAATTTGATTTCGGTTTCTAAACTTGCTATGGATGGTTATAATGTTTGTTTGAATCGTAATGTTTCTATTATGATGAATAAACGGATTATATGTTCTGGTACATTGCAAGACAATTTGTATATAATTAATCCTAGTCAACCCGCACTGCAACTACAACATAGGGTATTGAACAACACATCTTCTACCTCTAATAAAAGAAAGGAACCTTCTAGTTTG
This sequence comes from Daucus carota subsp. sativus, assembly GCF_001625215.2. NCBI lineage: Eukaryota > Viridiplantae > Streptophyta > Magnoliopsida > Apiales > Apiaceae > Daucus > Daucus carota. The sequence continues at coordinate 1,162,073 of NC_030384.2, read as the reverse complement.
AACCAAACATATCTTTGGCACTTGAGATTAGGTCATATTAACTTGAGGAGGATTCAAAGACTGGTAGTAGACGGGCCTTTAGGCTCATTGGCAGTGGAGCCATTTCCAGTTTGTGAATCCTGCTTGGAAGGTAAAATGACCAAAAGGCCTTTTAAGGCAAAGGGGAATAGAGCCAAAGAAGTGTTAGGATTGGTTCACTCTGATTTATGTGGACCTATGAATATCCAAGCAAGAGGTGGTTATGAGTATTTCGTCACTTTTATTGACGATTATTCTAGATATGGATACGTTTATTTGTTGCACCGTAAGTCTGAGTGCTTTGAGAAATTCAAAGAGTACAAAGCTAAAACGGAGAAGCGACATAATAAAAGTATCAAGTCACTACGATCTGATCGTGGTGGCGAATACTTGCTTGGGGAATTCAGGGAATATTTATCAGAGAATGGGATAGAATCCCAGTTGACTGCACCAGGCACACCCCAGCAGAACGGTGTAGCAGAGAGAAGGAACCGGACTCTTTTAGAGAGTGTTAGATCGATGATGAGTTATTCGGATTTACCCAAGTCCTTTTGGGGACATGCCTTCGAGACAGCAGCTTATCTTCTGAACTTAGTACCTTCTAAGTCGGTTCCTAAAACCCCTTTAGAATTATGGACCGGGGACAAACCGAGTCTGAGACACATTCGGATATGGGGTTGTCCAGCACATGTGCTGAACAAGAACGCGACTAAGCTAGAATCTCGTACAGAAGTAAAGCTGTTTATAGGCTACCCCTTGGGAACAAAAGGTTATTTATTTTATAGTCCTAAGGATCGGGATGTCACTGTTAGCACCAATGCAAGATTCTTAGAGGAAGACTATATAATAAATCACAAACCCATGAGTAGTATCGTTTTAGAGGAATTAGTGGGAGGGACGAATAATGAACATGTAGTACAAGTAGAACAACCACAGCAGACTGTGCAACCGGTCACTAATACCGCACCAGTTCCTCGTCGTAGTGGGAGGGTTGTTCGACAGCCCGACAGATTCATGTTTTTGGGAGAGTCTTCGGACTTGGTCTCTGGTGAACATGATGATGATCCCCGGACATACGAAGAGGCAATACAGGACAAAGATGCAAGTCTTTGGCAAAAGGCAATGGATTCTGAGATGGAATCAATGTATTCTAATCAGGTCTGGGAGCTCGTGGAACCACCCAAAGGTGTAAAACCTATTGGATGTAAGTGGGTCTACAAGAAAAAGAGGGGATCAGACAAAAAGGTGAAAGCCTGGAAAGCAAGACTTGTTGCGAAAGGGTATACTCAGAAAGAAGGTATCGATTATGAGGAAACCTTTTCGCCAGTAGTCATGCTTAAGTCAATCCGTATTCTTTTATCTATAGCAGCTCATCTCGATTATGAGATTTGGCAAATGGATGTCAAGACAGCTTTCCTTAATGGAAATCTTGAGGAAACCATCTATATGCAGCAACCAGAGGGATTCATTAAAGAAGGCCAAGAGCATCTTGTTTGTAAACTGAAGAGGTCCATTTATGGACTTAAACAAGCTTCTAGGTATTGGAACATTCGATTTGATCAGGCAGTCCAGTCATATGGATTTGATCAATGTCCAAGCGAAGCATGCGTGTATAAGAGATGTGAGGGAAATGCAGTGGTTTTTCTAGTGCTTTATGTTGATGACATTTTACTCATTGGAAACAATGTTAAGATGTTGTCTTCAATAAAGGCATGGTTGTTCAAACAATTTGAAATGAAGGACTTAGGTGAAGCAGCATACATCCTTGGGATCAAACTTATAAGGGATCGCAAGAAAAGGATGTTGGCTTTATCTCAGGAGCCCTACATAGATGACATATTAGCTCGTTTTAACATGCAGGACTCCAAGAAGGGTAATATACCCTTCAGACATGGAGTTACTCTATCAAAGAGGCAATGTCCTTCGACACCTAAGGAGATAGAGAACATGAAGGCAGTTCCTTATGCTTCGGCATGTGGGAGCCTAATGTATGCAATGTTATGTACGAGGCCTGATATCTGCTTTGCCGTGGGCATGGTTAGCAGATACCAGTCAAACCCAGGACAAGAACATTGGAGTGCTGTAAAAGCAATACTCAAGTACCTGCGAAGGACTAAGGAGTATATGCTGTTTTACAAGTCCTCTGATTTATTGCCTCTGGGATATACTGATTCGGATTTCCAGACAGATAAGGATAAGAGAAAGTCCACCTCGGGATGTGTTTTTACTTTGGGAGGTGGAGCCGTAATATGGAGGAGTGTGAAGCAGAAACGCATCGCGGACTCAACCATGGAAGCCGAATATGTGGCAGCCTCGGAGGCAGCCAAAGAGGCTATATGGTTCCGAAACTTCCTGCTAGATTTGGATGTGGTTCCTAATCTGCCACAGTAAATCACGATTTATTGTGATAACACTGGTGCTGTGGCGAATACCAAGGAACCACGGGCCCATAAGGCAGCGAAACACATAGAGCGTAAGTATCACCTCATACGACAGTTCGTTAAGCGAGGAGATATCATTGTGGCTGATATAGCATCAAAGGATAACCGGGCAGATCCTTTCACGAAGAGCTTACCAGCTAAGGCTTTTCAGGAGCACGTGGAAGCGATAGGAGTCAGATACTTTGTCACATAGTTATATATAGTTGGTAGTGGATTGCTTGTAATAGACACTGATATACTCAAAGAATATCTTGAGTATAAGTGGGAGATTGTTAGGGTTATACTGAAATATTCGTTTGAAGTATATAACAATTATTTGAGAATCTTCAATGCATGTTTTCACATTGTCTGTATATTATATATTGTAGACAATCTAGTATCAAATGGGATAGCAGAAGATTAGATTGTCAGACTCCTTATATAATATAATAAGGGTTCACAGTCGAGGTGGTGTTAGACAAACCACTGGAATGGCTGAAGTATTATTTGGAAATAGGTTATCTTGACTATTGAATAATACTTATATACTTTGTGTATATTGAACGGGATCAAAATAGTAGAATAATTGTCTCTTTAATTCTGACAATAAAGAACTAAGATTCTATGATGTTATTAATGCTTAAGTTCTTAATCCGGATATAGTGATTGACACTTGTATTTAATGCACATGCCTTGACTCATAAATTAAGTAATTTATTTTAAATTACGAATTTATGTATTGGGCAATGACATTATATACAGAGTGGGATATTGACTATAAAAGGAAACCGTGTCCGAAAAATATATTCGGGTGATGATGTCCTCTTGAAAGCTCATAAAGATAATTATGCTTTAGTCCTGCAGGCAGATTTGTTCTTGCATAATTATAAGGTTGAGTGGATGATCAAGGATAAAAGATATTAATTAAATTAATTGTCAGAAATTAATTTAATTAATGGACATGCGATATCTTAAACATGGGGAATTTATAAGCAATTAATATGGGAGCCGAATTAATTAATTAATTTACGGAATTAGGAAAGGTAGTGCAAATATTAGTTCTTTAGTGGATAGAATTAATATTTAATGACATTGGGCCTGGACCGGAATGTCATTAGAAGGCCTGACCTAATGATCCATGATCCCTGCTGTAGCCTATATATATTCTCGTTCTCCTAAAGCTGAAAGACACACAAAAAACGAATTAATCCTAGAGTCAGAGAGAGGCAGACGTTTTTCTCAAGGAGACAGCTAGGGTTTTGGGTTTTCGGAGCTTTAAGGAGAGGCACACCTTGGGAGATCGAAGGCCACACTTCGTCCAAGGAGAATCAAGGAATACAGTAGAAGACGTGGATTTGAATCGCTTGCGCCGTAGCGATTAAGGTTAATATTCTTTTCGAACTTTTAATTAGTATCATAAAACGCAGGCCAAGGTCCGATTGTTCCTACAAGACTATCAACCGCTAATTAAGAATAGTATCAACTAGTAATATTAGCAGTTGATAGTTAGCAGCCGACAGCAACAAGTTAAGAAAAAGACAAAGAGCACATGGGTTGATGTGACAGATACTGCACCAGTTTTGGAAGCTAAACAAAAGTAGTTTAGTCAAATATTGAGAACCTCGAAGCCTACTATTTCTGGCAAAGCAACAAGGATTTCAAGCTTCCAAATGATGTATCAAGTCCAAGAAATTCTATATTTGGATTAGCTAGAAATTGAGTAGGAAAACGCTTTTACAGACTAGTTTTGTTTGTAGTAGTATATATTCACTTTGTAATTTACATTTCAAAGTATCAAAAACACCAAGAACTGAAGAGCGAAGCACTAGAGAAAGTTAGCAAGATTTTGTAAGCTTCTGTTCTTCGTTCTTTGTAAGCAGCCAAGTAGTTTTACTTGGAAGGTTCTTAATATAAAAATCTTTCAGGTGGATCAAACAATCCACCTGATATTTTTAAGATCCTTATTCTTCAAATTTCTGTTTTATTTTTTACGTTCTCTTGTAATTTGAATATAATCTGTTGTGCAAGAGTTTATTGAAATTTTTGTAGATTATATTCAACCCCCTCTTCTATAATCTAACTTATTGTTTGCATTGTCTAAATAACAATATTTTACATCGCAGGATAAAAATTACGAATGCTTGTGGGAACTACAAGTCATGTATAGATAGGAACTTGCATTATTATAAGAGGGAGTTGAAATACTTGCCTCTGATAGAAACACAATTGACAACACAGTCACTCCTTCGAGATTCCCATACTGGCCTCAACTCTGCTACTCTGCACTCACTACATTTTAGTTGACTATCTAACGATACAACCTGCCTTATTAACTATTTCTGACTTGACTTGCAATACTATTCGCTTGAGTCTGAAAGTCGATGATGCATACTCCTCGATAAACTATATATACAACAAAGCAATACTTCAGTTGGCGAACAATCCAGAGTGTCATCTTGAATCGCAGAATCGAAATTATATTACTACCCATCGCATATATACAGATAATATATATAAGTAGTATATACACAAAGTGTCAAACAGTTAAGAAAGTATTTACACCAACATATAACGGATAATTTAAATGCTTTATTATAAATATAATTATAATCTAATGAATCATAGTATATAATCTTATATCTGATTATATATGAATACTAACACATTGTTTTAAATTTTATCTAAACATAAAATACTAAAACAATAAAATTCGGAAATCATGTTCCTTAGAAATTGAGGATTCCCAACAACAACAACAATCCTTTGTTTCAAATAACATACTTTATTGATATACTATTCAAGGATCTCGAAGAAACACCACCAGATATAATACACTCCACTATAATCCAAGTCCCAGTTACAATATTCGCACATTTCTGATTTAACATGCAATTCAACTTGATTGTATGTAATAATTTTTATTTCATCCGAGAAACATGGTTTTAAAATAAAGACTGCAATTCCACACTTCAAATTAACCATTTTCATTAAGAATCAAAGAAACTATTTAAAATTATTGTACTATCACAAAACTCCGTCAATCCCAAAATACCCCCACCGGCCGGAACTATCACTACCACCTCCGATTGGCTATGCTGCCGTTGTCACCAGTTCACCGGATTTCGGCGTCTCTCTCTCTCTCCGCGCGGCTGTCGCCGCCTCCTTCCCCGACCAACGCGGCTGAGCCGCCTCGCCGCAGCTGTTATGGCCGTTGTTGTAGGCCCTTCTCGAACCGATCCGCGAAACCCCTACACAACTCTTTTTCCCCCTCCTTATTCCTCCACTCCACCCCTCTACCTCGAAACCAAGCAGCCATCAGTCTGAATCAACCCCAACCTTCATCCCCAAACGCCGATTCAACATCCAAACCAACATACATCGATATATAAACACGTATATACGTAGAATCACAAATCCTCACCTGCGATTGGGATTGAATTTGATTGATTTAAATTTCAAAACCTCAGATTTCCTCCTTTTATTTCGCTTGAACGAAACCACCGTCTCTGTTTGTTGCTCAGTTTTTATCCCCTTTTTCTTTTAACTCGAGTGCAAGCTATTGCGTACATGACTTGTGGGTGTCTTTTCTTTTACAGGAATATATATAAAAGAACTATATAAAACTAAAGAAAGCTACCGACTGCAGCAGGTGTGTGGTGTACGCGTACTACTATGCTGGTTATAAACAAAGCTATTCATAATATCTAACAATTCAAGTACTCAATCACTAAATAAAAATTATTTTAACAATAAGATATATTTGGGGCCTCAAAATATTTATCAAATTTTAAAAAAAAATTCTAAATATTTTACAAATACCGAATACATATTATATGCAAACATAATAATTTAAAAACTTTTCTCTATTTTTACAAATAATACGCAAAATTATTTTTAGATTGCAAATAATTAAAATAATCATTTACAAACTTACAAATATTTTTGAATCTCACAAAATATAAAAATACCAAAACTGACTATTTTGGTAACTTAAATCGGATAAACTATTTGGGCTCAAATATATATATAAATATTGATTTTTTTGAAATCAATAGATAATTTTGATTTATAAAAAATAATAAATAAATCAAAATTTTAAACTACCCGCTCAGATAGATAGTAAACAGATAAAATTGCACATTTAATATGTACCATAATTGAATCAAATAATGGCATCGAATTCAAATAATATTGCAAATAATATAATTATTCACAAAATTATATAATCACTAAAACTCATTTTATTGGCAGATAATATAAATATATATTTGCAGAATCTTGAACCTTTGTAAATAATCCGAAAACATAAAAATATCACTAATTAGAGATTTTATAAGTTAAATCCAAATAGAATAATTGGAATGAACTAATACCAATTATATTCTAGGTTTAAAACATAATTTTGAATTATCTCATATTTTGAATTAACAAACTAATAATTAAACACTGAAAAACCCGAGTTATTACATTTTATCTCCTTTGTCTATATAAAACACTAGAGACCTCACACACATGTCAACACTTAACTCACTTTTCCGATACCTCCTAGAAAGAAAATGTATAGCAGACCTCACACACATGTCAACACTTAACTCACTTTTCCCATATTTCCTTGGAAGCTTACTCACTCAGTGGTTCACGGGTACAAGGTGAACATGGGTAAGATGATCATGGCTCAACTTCGTTCTGCCATAATCAGAAAAGTACAAATCTACCCTCGCTTTGTCACTATGTTTTTGAATGATGTTTGTGGTATTGCTGCAAATGCTTCCAACACCAAGAAGTGTTTTGTTTTGAAAAAGAATACACACACTGCACTCATTAATTCAAATCCACACGATGACATGAGGCTGCACTACCCAAAGCACATGAATGATCAAGTGTCCAACCTTGGTTCCTCATAACCCCGTTATCTTTTCTCTCGAGGATGAAGCTGGAGTAGACCTAACTCAAGCTAACCCGCATTCTACCCCATACACTCTACCCAGAATGTCAAGCCTACCTAAATCCATTCAAAAGGCCCAAACAGTTCCTCAGAATAGAACCATAGAAGCCGGAGAAGTGGATAGTAAGAGTGTAGAGGGAGAAACTGCACAAGATGCAGCAAATAAGGATGGCAATATCATAGAACCCAAAGTAACTCCTTCTGAGCCTAAGGCGAAGAGATCTAGGAAGACAAAAGTTACTGTCATCCATGCTGCAACCTCCCAAAAGGTTGTAGACATTACACAGGAAGAAAACTTGTCTCTGGGTGTCTCTTCTCAGCAAGAGTCATCTATCGAAGTTGGCATGTCTCCCAAGGCACCCGTAAAGAGTCTGCACAAACTCAGAAACAGACTTCTGAGAAGCCTACGCTTGAAGAATCACACATAGGTCTTGGGCACAGTGAGATATCCTCTCCTATGACTATTGATGAGTACATTTGTGACTCAGCCCCCAATCATCTCTGAGATTTTATCATCTACTTGTCCTACATCACATGTTTCTTCTTTAACATCTAGAGCAGAGGACAGACCAAACCTCTCAAATGTTGATCTTCCATTTCAAATCATGGAAGAGCCCCCATCAAGTGGTCCACAAGAACCCATTGCTCAAAGTGTAATGGACACCACACCTCTAAACACTAAGTTTAATCAAGGTAGAATCCAGTAAGAAAATGAAACAGCCACTGCTTTGGTTACTCTCCCCTCTACAACTTTTCCCATAAAAGTTGCTGTCATAGCCTCTGTAGCTGTTAATGACTCCGCAGGTACAACAGCCACTCTTGCTGTCGACTCCATACCTGGTGTCAGGACTTCACTAGATGTCACAAGCACCACTGCTGGCAAAGCTCATACTACTGTCTTCACACAGACTGACAGTGTTGTATCTACATAGCCTGTTGTCACTCAAATGCAACATCCTTCTGTATTCCTTGTTTAGGATGATTTCGACGATGACAATGTTCTCATCTTATCTTTTATCAAAGGTACACCTAAACCTTCCTCTTCAATGCATTTCAGTACTGCTCATACTCATTCATTTAGGATGAGAGTGGGGGAGAAAAAGAAAAGAGCGATAAAAGAACAGAGAGTCAGTAAACAAAATGAGAGGCATCCAAATGTGTTGGCAAAAGGAGAGGGACTTGAGCATGTCCAGAGTGAACCTGAGGGAGCCACAATTTTAAAGGCACTAGGCCTTGTGAGTTCAACTGTGACAAGTGATGAGATCACTTTAAAACACCCTGAGAGTGGTATCAGCAGGCCCCAGTGTCTTCCTTCCATTCCTAAAAGGTTCAGAACTAGTGTCCCTACTATTCAAGCATCCGACAGATTATCTTCTTTGGAAGAGAAAGTAGCTGTCATGAATGACAATTTGAACAGTCTTTCTCAGACTATTGCTACTGGTTTCTCCAACATTCAAGTTGCACTTGCTTCCTTATCCAGATTTATTCATGTTGCCAACTTACCTAAGGGGGAGAAAAGTGATAGATTAGATGAAAGAGAGTTAGATGATGAACCAGTATAAGGCAATCAACCTGGTGACTCAGTCCAACCTCAAGATCAACCCTCTAAGGAGAGTCAAGGCAATACAGGTCAGAATGAGATAGGGGGAGCTAGTGGGACAAGCAAAGGAGAACAAGGAGCATATGCTCAGGGGGAGCAAGGTGAAGCAACAAAGCAGGATCTGAATAAGGAAATGTTAGGTCCAGATACGATTGTAGAAGGGGGGTTGAATACAATCGATACCAAATAATCGCGGAAGTGAATCTGATTGGAATAAGACTTGTTAATCAGATTACAATTAATTAATATAACAATGTTCTAAGTCGTTATATAATTAATATGGTTCAGTTTTAATGTCCACTAATGTTCGTAGAATAAATTTGACAGGGTATATTCTAGATTAGTGACTAAAACAACCGAGTTATCAAAGCACAGGAAACTATGGATATAACGAACATGCAAGTTACGAACAACTTGAAAGCTTTACAAATGCTTTGATTTACAAAGTGATGAACACTTGAAAATGAAGAAACTAAGCCATATTTATCAGCAAAGCAATGAACTAGTAAGACAATGCAAAGGAAAGGCAATTACAAGCTTTCCAAGACAAAAACAAGAAGGGCAAGACAATTTAAGCTTGGGCAAGACAAAACAAGGCAAGGTAGGACAATTTAGATTGCCTACAAAGCCTTATTTAAACGGCAGTAAGACAATTAAGTGAAGGGCAAGACAAAACTAAAGGGGGCAAGACAATCAAGGACAAGGTAGGACAATCTTGATTGCCTATCAAGCCTTATCAAACGGCAGTAAGACAATGAAATTGTCTTGGCCACTTAATAATTTCGGTAGGACAATTATGAGGAATTGTCTTGCTGTTCCTTACTTCATTTCGGCAGGAAAATTGGCAACAATTGTCTTGCTTGTCTTCTCATCAATTCGGTAGGACAATCTCAGGAGATTGTCTTGCTGTGGCTACTTCACTTCGGCAGGACAATCCAAAGAGATTGTCTTGCTGAGCTTGTTTTGATGATTTAAATGTAATTTTGTAGTTTATATTTAATAGAAAATTATTCACTTAATTAAGTTATTCATAAAAATTCATAAATTAAATTAATTCGAGAGTGAATTAATTTAACAAAAAAATTACACAATTAATATAATTATTTGAGAAGTGAAATAATAGTCTATAAAATATTTAATCACCCAATCTTCAGTAGAACAGCTTCCTGTCTTCTTTAAACTTTAATAACTTCGTCTTGATTTGTCGATCGACCGAACTACCACTTCTCCTTGATTCCGAATATTTCATTTGAGTAACTGATACACAGATGTACTGTCTGGTTCATCTGTATCTAGTTAAATCAAATATTCTTCGTCAAATAAACAATACAGATTTGGCTTGTTCGTCGAGTCTTAATCTTGTAAGTTCTTCTTCATTAAATGGAATCCTCTGAATAAATAAAGTATAGAAACTTTATACCTTCTGAACTCCTGGACGTGCCACCAAAGATTATTTGTGCACTGAGGCTTGAACATATTAATGAACTTCTTTCAGTGGTGTACATCAGCATTCTGGAATTCTTCTGACATATAATTTCCATAAGTCATTTGACGTTATTCGTACGGATTCCGATAACTTGCTATTTACTGAGCTTTCATATCTGAGATGAGTTGTACCTCTTAAATACAAATAGGATGAACATATGCCTATCAATCTCCCCCTATTTGTTTGTTAACATAACATGAAACTTTCCTAGAGGATAACTCAACTAACAGATAAGACAAAGAATTAAACAAAGGAATGTAAATAGAAAAAGTTTATGGCTTTACATTAGACAATAAACCATGATCATTGATAGATTACAAAAGGATGTTCTTTGAACATATATAAGAAATATCCTAATCAATCTATTCACTCAGAACGAGTGACTTCTCCTTCTTTAGTATCTAAACAGTGAATAATAGGAGTAGAAGGCTCATTCTGAACAGGCTCTTCAGCTGCAGTGGATTCTCCACGCTTCTTCCTTTCACGAGCCAAAGATAACTGAAATTGAACCTCTATGTCCACAGGGTCTTCGATAAAGTCTGCTGGCTGAGTTGGGTTAATATACTTCATCTTTCTGAAGAAGTGATATATATTTCTCCTTGTGCAGTAAGCCACAATCTCAGCATCAACATCAGCTTTGGCTTTCGAAGCGAAGCCCTTGGTACGTTGAATTGTCGATACAAGAACCATCTGATTAACATCATACTTTCGAAGACGTTGATGATCCAAGGAGAAGGTTCCAAACTTGCTCTCATGAATGAACTTTACACAGTAAGGATTTCTGACGACTTGTGGACTATTATGAACAGCATGTTCCATAAGTCTGTCACGAAGGAGTTCATTCAGATTTGAGCTGCGTCGAGTCTTGTTATGAATCACCCATATTTTAGTAAGAGATAAGAACTTGAATAGATCAACTGAAACCCGGAATGTTCCATTCCTCTGAGTAGGAATAATGATCTCCCAAAGATCGAGGAGATTCTCGACACCGATAGTTATGTATTCTAACTCGAGAGTAAGAGCACGCATAAACATATCGTCATTAGGATTAGCCTCTCTCAGGTAATAAATGAAAGATTTAAACTTACCATCCTCGAAAGGTTCCCTTTGAGGTCCAGAAAAAATCTGTCTTGCAATATCCCAGCTTTCACCAACTTTCCTGGATATATCTTCTCTTTTCTCCTTGCATTTAGCATCACACAGCTTCTGTTTCTCCAGCTTGACCAACTCATCAGTGATCCTCTTCTCATCCACCAAATTCTGCAACTCCTGAAGCTTATCTTTGCTAGCTTCATGTTCAGCTTTAAATTTTTTGACCCTTTCCAAGTGCTCAGGGTCAACAGACTCATCTTCAATGAATAACTAGCTTTCATCGAAATGCCCTTCTTCTTCAGCTTCAAAGTAGGCAGCATCAAATGCATCATCATCATTAACATCTTCAGGAATGTTATCATAATCCTGATTAGTGAAGATGTTCTCAAACTCAGGCATTTTGCCTTTTGACTTGTCATAATCTTTATCAGCTGTAGAAGAATCTTTTCCACTTGCCCCTTCTCCACCCTTATCACTTCCCTTATCACTACCATCAACATTGTTTCCACTATTTTCTCCACCCTTATCATCACCATCTTTGTCTTCCTTATCCTTCTCCCCCTTAGTTGAGGGATCCTCTGGAGTTGACTGAGTTGTAGACTTAGGAATCTTAAAATGTTCAACAACTTGGGCCAATGTCTGCTCCAAGCTAGCAAGCTTTGTCATACAGAGCTCATGGTTGTTGTTAATCCAAGAGTAAATATCCTTGACATGTTCGTCCATTTTCTTTTGCAGAGAAGTAAATGAAGTATCAGCAACTTTATCATGTAGAGTCACCAGCTCTCCACTTTTGAATCTGGCATTCTCAGCATTTAACCTTTCACATTCAGCTCTCAGATTTGTCATTTGTTCCTGTAACAGATATGTGTTGGTGTGTGCACTCACCTCACGAACTCTCTCAAAGATTTTTCACTATCCTCTCGTGCATGTGTTTCGCTCAGTGTTTGCCTGATTTCACTCTTGTTTGTCACATCGTCAGTAGTACCTGTATAAAATACCATAGTTCCCTGAGATGGAACTGTAGGTAGTGAAGGAACAAATTGTCCTTCTGATGCCTGTGAAGGCAGATTTACTTGCAAGCTGCCAAGTAGATCCTGATCCAAAAAAAAAGAGTGATCAGAAAAGTTTTCATACGACATGTTTTGAAAATCTGTGCTCTTTCTAAGTGAAGAAACATAAGAAACAGGTTCAGTGTTTACTAGCGTGAGTGTTAGTTGTGCGCTTGACTCTTTACACAATACCGCGGTAGGACGGCCAATTTCAATAAACGCATTCTGTGGAGAGACTGAATCTAGAGACTGTATATTTACCATTTCAGTGTCCAAATCCTTTTGGGAGGAAATAGATGCAGCTGCAGTTGTCTCTGGTTCTGCCACCCTTTGCTTCTTATTTGGAGACAGAGATGCGCGTTATCGTAACATTGCACTCCCACTCTGTTTCCGGGCTACCTTTCTAACAACTGGTGTAGTAGTGGTGTTGGTTGATGTGTTTGATGAAGAATCAGTTGTTGAAATAGAAACATCAGCTTGGTTATGAACCTGGGTGTTTTCAGGTTTAATGCTGGAAGTCTAAGCTACCTGTAAGTCAGTTTGAATATGCTATAGCTCCGGGTTAATTGCTGAATCAGATGGCAGAGGTCGGGAGGTAGATTGTGTTTGGGGAATGTATTGTGTAAGGACAGGTGAAGGTATAGGTTCATATTGAGAGGGAAATATAGAGGATTGTTGTTCAGGGAAGAAGTTATATTGAAGTGGTTATGCGTCAGGTTGAGGTGAAGAATGATGTAGAGGGGATTGGTGTTGGGATTGGTGAGGAGAGTTGTAAGGTGATTGGTGAGGTGATTGATATGGTGAGTTGTATGGAGGGTTTTAGGGTGAGTGATGTGAGGATTGGCTAGATGATTGGTAGTCTTGGATGAGGCGTAGTGGTTGGATGTCTTGGTGAGGAGTTGTTGTTGTTCTGGTTGATTCTGTTGGTGTTGTTGCTGTTGTTCTGGTGGCATTTGCTGTAGTGGTTCAGGAAATTGAACAGGCTGAAGTGGAGCACTAAACTGCTCCAGCATAAAAGGTGTCACAACAAGAGGCACATTCTCATGCTTCTTCTGGTTGACCAGCCTAGTCTGGATCTTAGAACTTGTCCTCTGAATAAGAACCACTGGAGAGATGACGTACAAATTCTTTTCAGCTTCATTCATTTTGTCATTTAGAAACAGCATCAGGAATCTTGGATAATAACATTCAACTTTGGCATTCCTGAGTAGAGATCGTGAAGTAACTGACCCCATCTTCCTTACTATCTCCCTTAGCAATATCTTCCCGAAATTGATTCGACGAATATAAACTGCACAAAATCCAAAGATTTGCAGCATAGAAGATATATTGCCAATATTCTTCCTCGTTGTCAGAGCAAATACCTTAGCCAATGTGTCGAAGAATACATCCCATTCAGCCTTCAATTTTCCCTTAAACATTTTAGGGAGAAAGATCTGTCCCTGATAGTGAATGTCTTGAAAGAATTGAGTAATCTCATCATTTGTAGGGACCTCTTGTCCCTTGGAAATCATAGGATTATATTAACATCATCAACAGTGATGACAATCCTCTTTCCATTAGGCAGATCACCTATCAGCTTGTAGTTCTCGAGAGTTTTAGAGTTGACGGCATTGGAGTAGAAGTCGTACAGAGGTTGCATTTGGATTGGAGTATCAGCTGTAAGTGCAGTACTGACTAGACATTGCCTAGTAAGGAATTTAACCCATCTCTTCAATCTATCGGCACATAATTCTGGATCCAAGTTTGCATAGTAGTTGGTCTCAGCGATAACAAACTCTCCGACCATTTTTAATAATTCAAAATTGAATTAAGCGAGAATTTTTCAAATAAAATGTTAATTCTCAAATTTCTCGCAAATTTCAACTAATAATTAATTAACACTTTATTAGTTAATTAATAATTCAAATTAATTGATAAAATCCGAATTAAAAGTTAATTAATTTAAATGGCCCTTAAGTCACAATTAGTTCCACAAACTAGATATCCAAACAAGTCCTTAGCTCCAAAAAAAATTTTAAGTACCAAATTGAAGCTTAGCCAAACAACTCCTTAATCTCAAGTCCCCAATTAATCAAATTAAAGCACCAAACACGCCCTTAGTGGAAGAACCCCAATTCACAATTAACCCAATCGACCTCGATTTCAAGGATGACACAACAACAATCGGTAATGATTCAACTGGTAGTTTGAACTCGTTGTGAAACCCAGCAAAAAACACGAATTCAGAGGCTCGATTTTGACGAAAATCGGGCAGAGTTTCACCCCAAAAAGAACGAATTAAACGTAACAAAGCAAGCAACTAAGGCTTGAGAACGAAACCGAGCAAGTTTTTAACTCTAAAACTTGAAAAACGAGGTCGAAAATCGCGTGAAAATGTGTGATCGAGTGTGTGTCTATTGCGTGTATATGCAAGGGAGAAGATGAAGTGAGGCAAGGCAATTCAATTGTCTTAAGGGGAGTATATAAGTTAGTAAGACAAAAGAGGGTTTTATGGACTCGGGGCGACAATTTTAAATTGTCTTGCCGAGGTAGAATCCTGACTCAGGCAAGACAATTACGGATGTCGCGCCGAGTCGAGGCTGTTAAGACAAAGAAAATGTCTTACCGAGGGATTGCCGTAAGCCAATTAAAATAGAGTATATGCAGCGGTCCAGTAAGACAAAGGATTGTCTTACCGAGACTAACTGACTCGAAAGTCTGTAAGACAAAGACTTTGTCTTGCCGAAAATCAGTAAATTATAATAAAAATAATATGATTTTTGATTGTCTTTCAAGATAAAACATTTTAGCAATTAAAATCAAAAATCTATAATAAAAACAATAATATATATAACACAAATGTTTTGTAAATTCCAACTTTAATTAAATATAAATATTTATGAATTTAACTTTAATCAATAACATGAATTAACTATAAATCAAATATTTATGCTTGATTAATTTTGAAAATACAAAATAAATACAAATAATTAAATAAATGCCTAGAAAATATTACAGAGGATTACAGGAGAACTTAGAAAATTACTGATTAATATACAAGCATGCATAATTACTCAAAATATTATCATATAATATACAAACAATCATATAAAATTTAATAATACAAATATAATTACACAAAAAATTCACAAAAATAAATAAAAACATATAATGCATATTAAAAATATATAAAAGAGAACTATGTCATATTTAACATCCCTAACTCACAAATCAGCTTAGACAAAGTGGATTCATCTAGTGGTTTAGTGAAGATGTCAGCAATTTGCTTAGTCGTGGGTACAAAATGTAACACCACTGTACTATTCATGACATGTTCTCGAATGAAATGATACCTGATATCAATGTGCTTCGTTCTTGAATGTTGAACCGGATTGTTGGAAATGGCTATGGCACTTGTATTATCACAAAATATGGGAATTTTGTTTACTACAACTCCATAGTCATTCAATTGATTCCTGATCCACAAGATCTGAGCACAGCAGCTTCCAGCAGCTATATACTCAGCTTCAGCAGTAGAAATAGACACAGAGTGCTGCTTCTTGCTATACCAAGAAACCAATCGACGTCCTAGAAATTGACAGCTTCCAGACGTACTCTTCCGATCAATCCTGCATCCTGCATAATCATAATCTGTATAGCCGGTTAAGTCAAAACCATTATTCTTAGGGTACCAAATACCTAAACCAGGTGTACCCTTAAGATATCTAAAGATTCCTTTGACGGCTATAAGATGTGATTCCTTAGGATCAGCTTGGAACCTAGCACACAAACATGTTGCAAACATGATTTCTGGTCTACTTGCAGTACGATAAAGTAAAGAGCCAATCATACCTCGATAGCTTGTGATATCAACTATCTTACCAGATTTATCCTGGTCAAGCTTTGTGGCAGTGGCAATGGGTGTCTTTGCCGGTGAAGAGTATTCTAGATTGTACTTTCGAAGAAGATCTCTAACATACTTGGATTGGGAAATGAATATACCATCTTTCTTTTGGCTTACTTGAAGACCAAGGAAGTAGGATAGCTCACCCATCATACTCATCTTATAATTACTCTGCATTAACTTAGCAAACCTCTTGCACAAGTTATCGTTAGTAGAACCAAATATAATATCATCAACATATATTTGAACAAATATCATATCATTATCATGCAATTTGTAAATGAGAGTTTTGTCTATGACACCTCTAGTAAAATCATTTTCAATTAAAAACTCAGAGAGAGTGTCATACCATGTTCTTGGTGACTGCTTGAGTCCATAGACAGTTTCAAAGCCAGGGGCTGTTCCAGATATACTTCTTCTTCTAGCTTTCCATTCATAAATCCACTTTTCACATCCATTTGATAAACCTTGAAGTTGGAGTGTGCAGCAAATGCAAGAAATATTATGATGGCTTCAAGACGAGCAACTGGAGCACAGGTTTCATCGTAATCAATTCCTTCTTCTAGTGAATAACCTTTTGTGACTAGTCTGGCTTTGTTTCTCCCAACAATGCCATCACCATCTAACTTGTTCCGGTAGACCCATCTAGTTCCAATTATAGATTTACCCTTAGGCCTTGGAACTAGGGCCCAGACTTCTTGTCTCTCAAATTGATTGAGCTCTTCTTGCATGGCAAGAACCCAATCAGTATCAGCAAGTGCTTCATCTATTTTCTTTGGTTCCAGTTGAGATAGAAAACCAGAAAATAAACATTCGTTAGACGTAGCACTTCTAGTCTTGACACCAGCATTAGGATCACCAATTATCAAATCAAAGGGATGATGTCTGCTTCAAATCCTTTCCCTTGGAAGATGTGTCCTTGATGATTCAGTAGTATTATCAGTAAGCTGAAGTATATGACTAGTTGACCACTAGCTCCCCCTGAGTTTTTGCCAAGTTGACTTGATGATCCACCACTATTATTAGTGGAATCTCTAGTGTTTCCACCATTTCCTCCACCATTGCCTGGATCATCACCATCATTGTTGTCATCTCCTGTTGCAACCTCAGGTGGCATATCATCATCTGAATCAGAATTTGGATAGTTGTCAAAGATGGATTAGCGGATTGTAGACTTGGAAGTTTAGTGTCATCAAATGTAACATTGACACTAACTTGAACTGACAATGTGTCAATCACAAAAACTCTATAAGCTATATTGGTATAACCAACAAAGATTGCTTCATATGCCTTTGGTTCAAACTTACTCAAATTCTCTTCACCATCTTTAAGAACAAAGCATTTGGCTCCAAAGACATGAAGATGTTTGATATATGGTTTCTTGTTGTTATACAAATGAAAGGGAGTTTTTATGTGATCCTTATTGATCAAAGTTCTATTCTGGGTGTAACAAGCAGTGCTCACAGCTTCAGCCCAAAAGTACAGAGGAAGCTTTGCTTCAGCAATCATTGTTCTAGCAGCTTCAATCAGTGTATGATTCTTTCTTTCGATGACTCCATTCTGTTGTGGAGTCCTTGGTGCTGAGTACTGTCTGTTGATTCCCTTTTCAGAGTAAAAGTTGACTAAGATTTGATTCTTGAACTCAGTTCCATTATCTGACCTTATAGCTTTTACGGGAACACCCTTTTCCAGTTCAACTTTCTTGATATGATCAATTACTGTCAGTAAAGTTTCATCCTTGGAAGCGAGGAAGCAAACCTAAGTAAATTTTGAGAAGTCATCCACAATGACCAAAGCATATCTTCCTCCATCAATTGACATAATATTCACTGGGCCAAATAAATCCATATGCAAAAGCTGCAATGGGTCAGTGACACTATTGATGGTCTTTCTTTTGTGAGATGCTCTCTTCGCTTTTCCTTTCTGACAAGCTTCACAGAGACCATCAGATGTAAATTCCAGGGAAAGCAAACCTCTCACCAAATCTCTCTTGACCAGAGAGTTCATAGTTTTGAAGTTGAGGTGTGAGAGTTTCTTATGCCATAAACGACTATCTTCAGCAAATGTTTTTGCATAGAAACAGTGAAATTTATTTCCTGGTCCAGAAGATAAATCAGCTATGAATATGTTGTCTTTCCTAATGCCACATAGTGAAGGACGTTTATCTTTGATATGTTTAATTATACATATTTCCTTTTCAAAGTGAACATAATAACCCTTATCACAAAAGTGGCTGACACTAAGGAGATTATGTTGTAGTCCTTCAACTATTGCAATATCTTCAATGATGATCCTTCCAACTTTGTACTTGCCATATCCAACAGTACGACACTTGCTATTATCAGCAAAAGTAACCGAAGGTCCAGTTGCCTCTCTTACTTCTGTCAGCAGGGATCTAAAGCCCAAACAACTCGAACAATTCCACTGGCACCCTGCAAAAAACAACTTGATTAAACGTTCTTTGAGACCCATACTTTATTGGGTCCAGCAAACTTAAAGAACTGATTTCTATCAGGTACAACAACAGATCCTTTTGGACTGATACTTGGTTCAGACTTGACTGAACTTACTTCCTTAACAACAGCCTTGTAAACCTTAGTTTTAGGCTTTGGAACATAAGTCTCCTTCCTAACGCGAGGAGGACTAGCAGTCTTTTCCCTAGCATACTTTTTGTTTATGTGTTGTCTTGGTGACATGTTTTCATTTTTAGCATGCAAATTCTTAAAATAAACAGACATAGTATTGAAAGCATAAAGCATACAATTATCAACACCACAAAATTGATGGCATGCATCAAATATAGGAGCAACAGGAATATCAGTCACAATAGTAGGAACATCGACAGATTCTACTCAAACATTATTAACAGTTTTAAAGTTCTCAGTAGAATGACATCTATTGTCTCTGTTCTTACTATTCACAAAGTTATTAGGCTTGTTGAACTTAGTCCTTTCTGAGTTGACACCTAAACCAGCTTTACGCAACCTAACATCGCCTTTCACTTTGATTGGTTTCAGGTTTGTCAATCTCATATCTCTTCTCATTACTCTCTTTCATTTTAAGGTCTTCCTGTTTGAGTTCATATTTAATGACAACAGGTGTTTCTAAAAGAGGTTCAGCTTCTGAGGATTTAAACAATGGTTGAGGGGAATCTTTCAAAACAAAAGGAATCCCTCTCTCCTCAGCACTCTTCTTAAAGGGAGTAATGTTACTAGCCTTACCTACAAATTTGTTATAGTCAAAGCCTATTCCAACAGTTCTCTTGATCTCCTGTTTATCAGTCAATTCTTTGACTATAGTGGAAACATCCTTAAAGGCTTTACACTTAACTTTCTCTTCGTCTAGCTGAAATCTTAAAGCAATCTCACTCTTCTCTAGAACTCTGACCTTAGCAAATTGTAATTCTAAATCCTTAGTCAGTTGTTCAATTTTAGGCTTTAATACTTTCATCTCATTCATTTTATAATCATGAATATCTAAGACTAAAGCATTATTCTTAAGAGTGGCAGCTTTCAACTTTCTTATAACATCATCTCATTCAAGTCCTAATTGCATAAACATTTTAGGGCATATAGGATCTACCTGAATGCTTCCAGCAGGAGGAGGTGAAGATGATACAGCATTAGCCATGAAAGCAACATTCCCTAGCTGCTCCTCTCCATCACTATCTGTATCATCCCAGCTTTTCCCTTCTGCCAGATATGATTTTCTTTTGAAACTTTGACCTCCAGAATTACCCTGATGCTTTCTCACTAAGGCATCATACTTCTGCTTCAGCTCGTCGTATGAATCCTTTCTTTTTCCTTGAACCTTGGGCTGTTTGCATTCAGTTGCAAAGTGTTTCGGTTCACCACAGTTGAAACATTTAAACTTGCTTCGATCCACCATCTCAATCTTGTATCCTCCTTTGCTTGTAGAAGATGAATAACCTCCCTTATGAAACTTACTAGCAGTAGGTTTGTATTTGTAAGAAGGGTTTTTCCTGAATCTCATGTTTCCAAACTTTTTGGCAAACAGTGATAGAGATTGATCTTCTAACAGTTCCAGCTCTTCCATTATATAGACCTCATCATCTCCACTGGAAGAAGCAGTCTGACCCATCTCAGGTACAACAACTAGAGCTCTCAAGTGGTTCAGTGTTTTACCCCAGCCATATCTCTGCTTAGACTGAACTTATTCCAGTTCATAAGTTTTCAGAACTCCGTAGAGTTTTTCCAGAGATATCTCATTTAGATCTCTGCTTTCCCTGATTCTAGTGATTCTGTGTTCCAGATGTTCAGGAAGTGTTAAGAGAAACTTCATGTTGACCTCTTTCTTGTCGTAGTATTTCCCATTCAGATTTAAATTATTTATCAAATTATTAAGTCTGATAAACACTTCTGAAATCCCTTCTCCGGGATTGGAACAAAACTGTTCATACTGAGCCATCAGTATCTCTTTCTTGTTTTCTCTGACTTCTTCTGAGCCTTCGTTTATGATTTCTAGAGTATCCCAGATTTGCTTTGCGTTCGTACAATTAACAACACCATTGTACATAACCGGATCTAGAGATTCAACTAATATTAGTTGAAGAGCGTCATCTAAGTTCATCGGTTCACTCTCTTCATCTATGTACTCAGAAAGTCCTTTCGGAACAGTTTTATGAGGTATTAGCACACCATCCTCTTCGTGTGCTAGTATGAGTTTCATCGGAGTAGAAACACCCTTGTTCTAGATCCTGATGTATTTTCTATTGGCAGTGCAGAGGAATAGTAACATGTGCCTCTTCCATAGGCCAAAGTGTTATTTGCTGAACGGTGGGATTTTAATGCTACTAATCTTTTGTGTGCTCATATTTAAGTATTTAAAGTGAATAGTGTTTGGATGAGATTTGGATCACTGAAAGAAACATATTTTAAATCAGAATTAATTTTTGGAATAAAATTAATTCGAATAAAAAATATTTGAAACGTTACATAGTGTGTATAGGATCTAATACGGTGTATTCGTATCAACCGCTCTGATACCAATTGTTAGGTCCAGATACGATTTTAGAAGGGGGGTTGAATACAATCGATACCAAATAATCGCGGAAGTGAATCTGATTGGAATATGACTGGCTAATCAGATTATAATTAATTAATATAACAATATTTTAAGTCGTTATATAATTAATATGGTTCAGTTTTAATGTCCACCAATGTTCATAGAATAAATTCGACAGGGTATATTCTAGATTAGTTATTAAAACAACCGAGTTATCAAAGCACAGAAAACTGTGGATATAACGAACAAGCAAGTTACGAACAACTTGAAAGCTTTACAAATGCTTTGATTTACAAAGTGATGAACACTTGAAAATGAAGAAACTAAGCCATATTTATCGTCAAAGCAATGAACTAGTAAGACAATGCAAAGGAAAGATAATTACAAGCTTGCAAAGACAAAAACAAGAAGGGCAAGACAATTTAAGCTTGGGCAAGACAAAACAAGGCAAGGTAGGACAATTTAGATTGCCTACAAAGCCTTATTTAAACGGCAGTAAGACAATTAAGTGAAGGGTAAAACAAAACTAAAGGGGGCAAGACAATCAAGGACAAGGAAGGACAATCTTGATTGCCTACCAAGCCTTATCAAACGGCAGTAAGACAATGAAATTGTCTTGGCCACTTAATAATTTCGGTAGGACAATTATGAGGAATTGTCTTGCTGTTCCTTACTTCATTTCGGCAGGACAATTGGCAACAACTGTCTTGCTTGTCTTCTCATCAATTCGGTAGGACAATCTCAGGAGATTGTCTTGCTGTGGCTACTTCACTTCGGTTAGGACAATCCAAAGATATTGTCTTGCTGAGCTTGTTTTGATGATTTAAATGTAATTTTGTAGTTTATATTTAATAGAAAATTATTCACTTAATTAAGTTAATCATATAAATTTATAAATTAAATTAATTCGAGAGTGAATTAATTTAACAAATAAATTACACAATTAATATAATTATTTGAGAAGTGAAATAATAGTCTATAAAATATTTAATTACCCAATCTTCAGTAGAACAGCTTCATGTCTTCTTTAAACTTTAATAACT
Source organism: Daucus carota subsp. sativus (assembly GCF_001625215.2). Classification (NCBI taxonomy): domain Eukaryota; kingdom Viridiplantae; phylum Streptophyta; class Magnoliopsida; order Apiales; family Apiaceae; genus Daucus; species Daucus carota. The sequence continues at coordinate 1,139,509 of NC_030384.2, read as the reverse complement.
TCGTCTTGATTTGTCGATCGACCGAACTACCACTTCTGCTTGACTTTGAATATTTAATTTGAGTAACTGATACACAGATGTACTGTCTGGTTCATCTGTATCTAGTTAAATCAAATATTCTTTGTCAAATAAACAATATAGATTTGGCTTGTTCGTCGAGTCTTGGTCTTGTAAGTTCTTCTTCATTAAATGGAATCTTCTGAATAAATAAAGTATAGAAACTTTATACCTTCTGAACTCCTGGACGTGTCACAAAAGATTATTTGTGCACTGAGGTTTGAACATATTAATGAACTTCTTTCAGTGCTGTGCAGCAGCATCCTGGAATTCTTCTGACATATAATTTCCATAATTCATTTGACTTTCTTCGTACGGATTCCGATAACTTGCTATTTACTGAGCTTTCTTATCTGAGATGAGTTGTACCTCTTACATTCAAATAGGCTGAACATATGCTTTTCAGGAAAGATCTAGGGAACATGAAGTATCTACTCATGGGGAGTATGGTGAAGCAACTCAGGGGGAGCCCGGTACAGTTGAAATGATGATTGATTGTGAAAGGGTGTTGGTAAGTGAATCCCTGGATGAAGAATTAAACAGAAGTGAAGATGCAAGAAGGAATGTATCTGTAAGCAAAACAGTCTTGCCTCCACTCAGAATAAGGGAACCTACATCTGGAAGCTCTGTCTTGGAAATAAGTTTTAGGTGGAGAGAAGAAGAAATTGCTAAAGGAAAGGGAAAGGAAAAACTTGCTGAGTATGCTGATGAAGTTCATCACTACACAGATGGTGGAGAATTTGAATCGGAGCAAGCTGCCGTCATCATGACTAGTAACAGAGAAAGTGTTATGTTTCATCAAGATGAACAGTTTGAGAATCTCATTCTGGACGCAAGAACTGGAAGTGAAAACAGATTGATGAACTGTTCTGACAATATCATGGAACAAATTGCAAAGTTCTGTGTCAAGATCAATGAAAAGCACAGATGGTCTGTATACATTTGCTTGAAGTCTTTACACACATTGTACGTCACAATGGAATGTCTTCAACAACAGCCAGTCATTGTTTAGTTCACTCAAATTTCTTTGATGAAGAGAAAGGAGATTCAAGTCAATCAAATCTTAAGAGAATATCTCTTGCATCTCGTCAATGAGAAAGCTCCTAAAGTTCACATGAATCCATTCAATGTATTCTACAGAACGAAATTTGCAGAGAACTCAAACAAGTTTGGCACCATAAACTTGAACAAAACAAGTACGGGTGTTCCTGGACTTAAATTCATCCTGAAGCAGATTCTCTCTTCACCCAAAAGTCAAGAAAGAATTGCAGCAGTACAGAAACTCCATGTTATCATTGTCCATAAAGAAAGATCTCGGGACATGCATGTGAGAATATGGATAAGTCTAGCTAATGTTTCAAGGGTAGAAAGAGGAGGAAGCCTAATCTACTTAGCTTTTGATGAAAATGTTAGGGAAGCTATAGTAGTGGGACAAGAAGCTGGTGAGACAGGAGGAGAAAATGAAAGTGAAACAGAAGATACAGTCAATACTTCTGTCACTGAAGCTACTGTCAACAACCCAGAAGTTATTGTCAGTGAAGCTGTTGTAAGCAGAACAAAAGATACTATCATGGAACCTACTGTCAATGAAGCTGCTGTCGCAACTGGTGGAACTGATAACCGTGAAACTGAACCTATGGAAGTAGAAGTTACTATCAATACAAAAGCTACTATCAACGAAGGAATCCCTACGGAAACAGAAGCTATTGTTAATCAAACTACTCCTTTTAGAACAGAATCTACTGTCGAGTCTACTCTCTCATCTGAAGAAGAACTAAGGAAAACTGAAGATGAAGTACCATCTATAGTCATGAAGTCAAGAAGAAAAACCTTCAGAGAATTAATTCAAGAGAAAGGGGCTCATAGGATAGAAAGAATGAAAATCTTCAGAACAAAAAGGAAGCCCAAGGTTCTATCGAAATATGTTCATACCAAAATTGATGCTAAGTCAATTCAAGGAATATTTGAAAACAGTTTTGATAGTATGAAAGAGCACATGATTGCACAAATTCGTGAGGTTGGGATTGAGTATGACAATGATGGAAACTTCCTAGGTTATACACTGCATCATCCTACCATTGATGGTCATGTGAATCAAACCAAGTTTGATAAGAATTTCAAAAATCACAGAGGTAATCACACTCGTTCGATTTATTTCTTTGAACTCTTGAGGATGATTGAAATTCTTGAAGATGATGACTTTGTCACACTTGAATTGCTGGAGCCCATCTATGAGTATTATAATCTAAGGGAAAGGCAACATAGAGAAGTATATGGATATTGGAGATATCATGATGATGATGGTTATCTTAGTCCTGCTAATGAAGATCAAGCCGAGGATACACCTGATGAAGTAATTGACTCGACTACTGATGATGAAAATGATCAACTGAGTCACTCTACACAGGGAAACACCTCTGAAGCTCAAAAGCAAAGATATTCAACATCAAGTTATCAAGATCAACAAAATCAGTTACTCAATCTCTACATAAAGGTAAACAAAGATTTCTCTAGTAGACCTGGTTATATTCCTCGTGTCGTTGATAATCCTCTCAGATATCAAGGCATGGATGAAGAAACTCACTTCAAAAGTCTACTAAAGCTAAAGACTAGCGTTGTGAGAGGAATATACATCAGGGTGATTGGATCTTTATGTAGGAACAATCGGACCTTGGCCCTGCGTTTTATGATACTAATTAAAAGTTCGAACAGAATATTAACCTTAATCGCTACGGCGCAAGCGATTCTCCTTGGACGAAGTGTGGCCTTCGATCTCCCAAGGTGTGCCTCTCCTTAAAGCCCCGAAAACCCAAAACCCTAGCTGGCTCCTTGAGAAAAACGTCTGCCTCCCTCAAACCCTAGGAAGAATTCGTTTTTGGTGTGTCTTTCAGCTTTAGGAGAACGAGAATATATATAGGCTACAGTAGGGATCATGGACCAGTAGGTTAGGCCTTCCAATGACATTCCGGGCCAGGCCCAATCTCATTAAATATTAATTCAATCCACTAAAGAATTAATATTTGGACTACCTTTCCTAATTCTGTAAATTAATTATTTAATTCGGCTCCAATATTAATTGCTTATAAATTCCCCATGTTTAAGATATTGCATGTCCATTAATTAAATTAATTTCTGACAATTAATTTAATCAATGTCTTTTATCCTTGATCATCCATTCAACCTTATAATTATGCAAGAACAAATCTGCCTGCAGGACTAAAGCATAATTATCTTTATGAGCTTTCAAGACGACATCATCACCCGGATATATTTTCCGGACATGGTTTCCTTTTATAGTCAATATCCCACTATGTATATAATGTCATTGCCCAATACATAAATTCGTAATTTAAAATAAATTTCTTAACTTATGAGTCAAGGCATGTGCATTAAATACAAGTGTCAATCACTATATCCGGATTAAGAACCTAAGCAATAATAACGTCATAGAATCTTAGTTCTTTATTGTCTGAATAAAAGAAACAATTATTCTACTATTTTGATCCCGTTCAATATACACAAAGTATATAAGTATTACTCAATAGTCAAGATAAACTATTTCCAAATAATACTTCAGTCGTTCCAATGGTTTGTCTAACACCATTTAGACTGTGAACCTTTATTATATTATATAAGGAGTTCGACAATCTAATATTCTGCTATCCCATTTGATACTAGATTGTCTACAATATATAATATTCAGACAATGTGAAAATATGCATTCAAGATTCTCAAATAATTGTTATATACTTCAAACGAATATTTCAGTATATCCCTAACAATCTCCCACTTATACTCAAGATATTCTTTGAGTATATCAGCGTTTATTACAAGCAATCCACTACCAACTATAACAACTATGTGACCAAGTATCTGACTCCTATCGCTTCTACGTGCTCTTGAAAAGCCTTAGCTGCTAAGCTCTTCGTGAAAGGATCTTCCCGGTTATCCTTCGATGCTATGTCAGCCACAATGATATCTCTTCGCTTAACGAACTGTCGTGTGAGGTGATACTTACGCTCTATGTGTTTCGCTGCCTTATGGCCCCGTGGTTCCTTGGTATTTACCACAACACCAGTGTTATCACAATAAATCGTGATTTGCTGTGGCAGATTAGGAACCACATCCAAATCCAGCAGAAAGTTTCGGAACCATATAGCCTTTTTGGCTGCCTCAGAGGCTGCCACATATTCGGCTTCCATGGTTGAGTCTGCGATGCATTTCTGCTTCACACTCCTCCATATTACGGCTCCACCTCCCAAAGTAAAAACACATCCCGAGGTGGACTTTCTCTTATCCTTATCTGTCTGGAAATCCGAATCGGTATATCCCAGAGGCAATAAATCAGAGGACTTGTAAACTAGCATATACTCCTTAGTCCTTCGCAGGTACATGAGTATTGCTTTTACGGCACTCCAATGTTCCTGTCCTGGGTTTGACTAGTATCTGCTAACCATGCCCAGGGCAAAGCAGATATGAGGCCTCGTACATAACATTGCATACATTAGGCTTCCATATGCCGAATCATAAGGAACTGCCTTCATGTTCTCTATCTCCTTAGGTGTCGCAGGACACTGGCTCTTTGATAGAGTAACTCCATGTCTGAAGGGTAAATTATCCTTCTTGGAGTCCTGCATGTTAAAACGAGCTAATACGTCATCTATGTAGGGCTCCTGAGATAAAGCTAACATCTTTTTTTTGCGATCCCTTATAAGTTTGATCCCAAGGATGTATGCTGCTTCACCTAAGTCATTCATTTCAAATTGTTTGAACAACCATGCCTTTATTGAAGACAACATCTTAACATTGTTTCCAATGAGTAAAATGTCATCAACATAAAGCACTAGAAAAACCACTGCATTTCCCTCACATCTCTTATACACGCATGCTTCGCTTGGACATTGATCAAATCCATACGACTGGACTCCCTGATCAAAGCAAATGTTCCAATACCTAGAAGCTTGTTTAAGTCCATAAATAAACCTCTTCAGCTTACATACAAGATGCTTTTGGCCTTCTTTAATGAATCCCTCTGGTTGCTGCATATAGATGGTTTCCTCAAGATTTCCATTAAGGAAAGCTGTCTTGACATCCATTTGCCAAATCTCATAATCGAGATGAGCTGCTATAGATAAAAGAATACGGATTGACTTAAGCATGACTACCGGCGAAAAGGTTTCCTCATAATCGATACCTTCTTTCTGAGTATACCCTTTCGCAACAAGTCTTTGCTTTCCAGGCTTTCACCTTTTTGTCTGATCCCCTCTTTTTCTTGTAGACCCACTTACATCCAATAGGTTTTACACCTTTGGGTGGTTCCATGAGCTCCCATACCTGATTAGAATACATTGATTCCATCTCAGAATCCATTGCATTTTGCCAAAGACTTGCATCTTTGTCTTGTATTGCCTCTTCGTATGTCCGGGGATCATCATCATGTTCACCAGAGACCAAGTCCGAAGACTCTCCCAAAAACATGAATCTATCGGGTGTCGAACAACCCTCCCACTACGACGAGGAACTGGTGCGGTATTAGTGACCGATTGCACAGTCTGCTGTGGTTGTTCTACTTGTACTACAGGTTCATTATTCGTCCCTCCCACTAGTTCCTCTAAAACGATACTACTCATGGGTTTGTGATTCATTATATAGTATTCCTCTACGAATCTTGCATTGGTGCTAACAGTGACATCCCGATTCTTAGGACTATAAAATAAATAATCTATTGTTCCGAATGTGTCTCAGACTCGGTTTGTCCCCGGTCCACAATTCTAAAGGGGTTTTAGGAACCGACTTAGAAGGTATTAAGTTCAGAGGATAAGCTGTTGTCTCTAAGGCATGTCCCCAAAACGACTTGGGTAAATCCGAATAACTCATCATCGATCTAACACTCTCTAAAAGAGTCTGGTTCCTTCTCTTTTCTACACCATTCTGCTGGGGTGTGCCTAGTGCAGTCAACTGGGATTCTATCCCAGTCTCTGATAAATATTCCCTGAATTCCCCAAGCAAGTATTCGCCACCACGATCTGATCGTAGTGACATGATACTTTTATTATGTCGCTTCTCCGTTTTAGCTTTGTACTCTTTGAACTTATCAAAGCACTTAGACTTACGGCGCAACAAATAAACGTACCCATATCTAGAATAATCGTCAATGAAAGTGACGAAATACTCATAACCACCTCTTGCTTGGATATTCATGGGTCCACATAAATCAGAGTGAACCAATCCCAACACTTCTTTGGCTCTATTCCCCTTTGCCTTGAAAGGCCTATTGGTCATTTTACCTTCCAAGCAGGATTCACAAACTGGAAATGGCTCCACTGCCAATGAGCTTAAAGGCCCGTCTACTACCAGTCTTTGAATCCTCCTCAAGTTAATATGACCTAATCTCAAGTGCCAAAGATATGTTTGGGTCAAACTAGAAGGTTCCTTTCTTTTATTAGAGGTAGAAGATGTGTTGTTCAATACCCTATGTTGTAGTTGCAGTGCAGGTTGACTAGGATTAATTATATACAAATTGTCTTGCAATGTACTAGAACATATAATCCGTTTATTCATCATAATAGAAACATTACGATCCAAACAAAAATTATAACCATCCATAGCAAGTTTAGAAACCGAAATCAAATTCCTTCTAAAAGAAGGTACATAAAGACAATTGTTCAAAACCAAAATCCTATCAGAACCAAAAGATAAATGAATAACTCCTACTGCAACTACTGCTACTCTCGTAGCATCTCCCAAGAACATGTATATCTCGCCATCTCTAAGCATTCTGGATTGCTGACAAACATGATCAGTGGCTCCAGTATCTACACACCAAGTGCTCGTAGATATAGCCGCTATAAATGTTTTTGTAACTAGAGAAAGAGACATACCAGTATTGTTTGTCTTCTTAGGAAGTGACAATCCTGTTTCCAGTGACCTGACTGCTTGCACCGGTAGCACTTTCCCTTAGGCTTTTTCACACCACCTTGAACTCCCACTGCCTTCACAGCTTTCTATGTCTGAGCCTTTTTCTTCTTCTTATTGCCTTTCGGCTTAGCGGAAGAACCTTTCTCAGCCACATTCACTTGAACACTCTGGCGAAATAATCCTTCAGTTGCCTGAAGTTCTATCAGCTGTTCCGCAAGACTATACTGCCTCTTGTTCATGTTGTAATTCAAACGGAACTGCTCAAAACTCTTGGGCAAGCTCATAAGGATAATGTCAATCTGGGTTTCCCCATCAAGCTCAGTACCAAGGTTCTCTATCTCATTCAGATGTGACATCATCTTCAGAACATGATCCCTTACAGGTGTACCTTCAGCCATCTGAGTGTTCATTAAAGCCTTCATGGCTACTTGCCTAGAAACCCTATTCTGATCTCCAAAAAGTTCCTTGAGATTAAAGAGCATATCCGAAGCAGTGGCCATAGCCTGATGCTGATGCTGCAAAACACCCGACATTGCTGCCAGAATGTAACATCGCGACATCTCATCAGCCTTTGTCCACCGCTTATAATACTCTTTCTCCTCATCAGGAGCATCAGCAGCGGGCTGCTCAGGCTTGGGTTCATAAGTGCAAAACTTGTACTCCTCCGCAGTCAACACAATGTCCAAATTACGTTTCCATTCAATATAGTTAGGTCCGGTAAGTTTGTTATCCTTAAGTATGGTGAACAGTGGATTCAAGCCCATTTTATCCTGAGAATGATATATGAAAAAAATCACATTACACATAAAGAAGGGTGCATTAAAAATTAAGACCTATTGGTTCCTCTAACAATTATTAAAATTAAATGCACTAACGTTTAAACACCATAAGTTTCTAGTACGTCACGATGGGTGACATGTATACTACCTAAATTTGTTTAAACGTTACTTCGATCCTATTACTAAACAATAAGCCACGTTGGGGAGGTCTATATTATTTTTCATAGCTAAGTGTATACCATCATCAAATCTTAAATTATCTGAAACCTATGGAACTTGGTACGCCACGATGGGCGGCATGTATACCTTCCAATATTCTTTGAATCACATCGGTCTCACTTAATACCCATAAGCCTTAGAAATCGCCCCAAATCAGAGATAATGAAAATTCGTATTTATTCGTATTAATTTAAGAAGTTTGTTCCAGTAATATCCATAACATTCTAGACACCATAAATTACATGCCACGATGGGTGACGTATACATAATTTATATTCGTCCTTATGTTAAATTACATACAAACAATGATGGAGACCATGGGATTTAATATCATATTAACTCCCTCCCACTTAGAATTTACTTTGAGGATTTTAATCTAGATGCATCGCCCTATGTTAGTTCTTCGAAGTCCACATGCATACTATCATGATTACAGCAACACAAAGAACACATAACATGGCAGCATACTATAATGATTAAAGCATTAATTAAAACATCCCTATGTCCATGTCATTCTAGCATGCGAAGGGTTAGTATCACATGGCATAACAACATAGACAAGAAACACATAGTAGCAATAATCAAGAAAAGGCAGAAATTATGTAAAACATAATGAAACACATCCTTATGGCCCCGGAAAAATAGCTTCGAAATCATCCTTCGAAAAATTCCAAAAATCTTCGAGACCCCGTTTGGAGGCCTAAACAGCCGCAAAACGCCCTGAAAAATTGCGCCAGATGGATTGCAACTATAAATATCCTGTCCGTCTCGTTCTGCCATTTCTGAAAAGGTATTATGCGCCTAAATCGGACATCGTATGCAAAAGTTACCCTAAATAGCAGCGGCAACAGATCGCAACAGCGGAAAGTCTCTGTTTCTTGCTCCGTTGATCAAACAATTACATACAAAATTTGTACAGACGAACCAGCCTATTCTATCACATCAGATCATAATCTAAAACAATTACAAATTGATTACAAGATTAAACTATCACGATCAACCCTCGTGATTTACAACAGCCACGATAAACCACGTGGAATCCAAACATAACAGAATAATTAAAACACGGCCATAATAGTGGATAACAACCTGCATCAAAGAACCACTATATACATGCATATATAATCATGACATGGACTACATATCATAAATCGCAGAACCGCAACCTGGCTCTGATGCCATTGTAGGAACAATTGGACCTTGGCCCTGCGTTTTATGATACTAATTAAAAGTTCAAACAGAATATTAACCTTAATCGCTACGGCGCAAGAGATTCAAATCCACGTCTTCTACTGTATTCTCTGATTCTCCTTGGACGAAGTGTGGTCTTCGATCTCCCAAGGTGTGCCTCTCCTTAAAGCTCCGAAAACCCAAAACCCTAGCTGGCTCCTTGAAAAAACGTCTGCCTCTCTCAAACCCTAGGGAGAATTCATTTTTGGTGTGTCTTTCAGCTTTAGGAGAACGAGAATATATATAGGCTACAGTAGGGATCATGGACCATTAGATCAGGTCTTCCAATGACATTCCAGGCCAGGCCCAATGTAATTAAATATTAATTTAATCCAATAATATTTGCACTACCTTTCCTAATTCCGTAAATTAATTATTTAATTCGGCTCCCATATTAATTGATTATAAATTCCCCATGTTCTAGATATCACATGTCCATTAACTAAATTAATTTCTGACAATTAATTTAATCAATATCTTTTATCCTTGATCATCCACTCAACCTTATAATTATGGAGGAACAAATCTGCCTGCAGGACTAAAGCATAATTATCTTTATGAGCTTTCAACAGGACATCATCACCCGAATATATTTTCCGGACATGGTTTCCTTTTATAGTCAATATCCCACTCTGTATATAATGTCATTGCCCAATACATAAATTCGTAATTTATAATAAATTACTTAACTTATGAGTCAAGGCATGTGCATTAAATACAAGTGTCAATCACTATATCCGGATTTAGAACTTAAGCATAGAATCTTAGTTCTTTATTGTCAGAATTAAAGAAACAATTATTCTACTATTTTAATCCCGTTCAATATACACAAAGTATATAAGTATTATTCAATAGTCAAGATAAACTATTTCCAAATAATACTTCAGTCGTTCCAATGGTTTGTCTAACACCATTTAGACTGTCAACCTTTATTATATTATATAAGAAGTTCGACAATCTAATCTTATGCTATCCCATTTAATACTAGATTGTCTAAAATATATAATATTCAGACAATGTGAAAACATGCATTCATGTTAGGTCCAATCAGACGTAGAAGGGGGGGTTGAATACGTCTATACCAATTTCTTCGATTTAATTTAATTGCGGAATAATTTTGTTTAAGTCCAGTTTAAATCTGTAACGCCTGTAATATTTGACTTATATATATTACAGTATTTCATTTTGGTGATATATAAAATTTCGTGTTTTAATTGCCAAACTATGTGATTTGACTCGTTTATCGTTACATGACTTTCGTATGTCGTTATAATGTACTTATATGACTTTTGGCGAATAATTCTCGCTACGCGATTAAATAATATTACTAGTTGCGACGGTTTTGACTTTACATTAATAAATGTGATCGTTGCCGTTACCCGATTAAATAATAGTTGAGATATATGCGATTTAGTGATATTTGAAAAATTGCGAGTAGCCGATAAGCTTTAACTTGTAAAATAGCGTTTCATTGTATATATTCTTCTCGAGATTTTACGTGTATTATATTCATGTTTTATATTATGTGAAATGTGACTATTAGAGCTCTACTTGTAATATTTCTTTTAAAATTCATTTCTTGTCCAAAATTTGTGAAAACTATTTTATTAAACTTCTGAAATCTCATATTATTTGTGATATTAATTTCATGATTTATAGATTTGTACTTTATTTATTAAAACTCTTCCTTTTAATACTCTTTTAATCACACTTTTATTAATTATCAAAAGTCTAGTCTACCCTTGCATGCATTTTACACTAACACTAGCTAGAAGGATTGATTGGTCATTTCTACATTCCACTACCACATCTTGGTCAAGTCAAATGGTCAAGAATGCTTGAACACTCCACCACACTCCACTCATTCTCACACACCAACCAAATCAAAACCCTCTTCTCTCATCTCTCTCTTCTCTCTCCCTCATCTCTCTCTCTCTCGGCCGAACCATATACACCACCATTCTCCACCATTTTTATTCATTTTCTTTAACATTTCAAGCTTGTCAAGTCAAGAACTCCACCATTCAAGCTTGCATCTTCATTTTGAGGTTAGACCTTTGGTTGCATGTTGAGTTTGGAGCCGAAATAGGGCCTTGGTTCTTATGAGCTTAGGGTCTCTATTTTGGTGGCTCCTAAAGATGAACTTGAGATGATCTTGGATGGGTTTATACCTCTATTTGACCAAGGCATCCTCTTGATTCATCACATTTGGCAATGACTCTCAAGAGGAGCCGAATGTATATATGTATGTGATGATCTTGAAACTTCATGATTTTGAGTTTGGTTTCTTGTATATTCGAAAGGTATAATGATTTGCTGAGTTTTTGGTGTGATTTCAGCCCTTGCATGTTAGTATTTTGATGTTATATGATGAGATAAAGCTATGTAAAAGAAACTCTAGTGATGCATGTTGAGTTATTTGAAAACCGAGTGTTAAGCTTCGAAATTGAGTTTTGTATGTGATTTTTGAGTAATGCATGCCATGTTCTAAGTGTTAAAATGATGGTTTATGGTGTGTATGATGATATCTAGTAGTAATCAGTAGCTATTATGTGAATACCATGTTGATATACTCGAAAATTTGCTCATATATGCTCCCTGAAATTCTGCTCTGTTTTTGCTCTACAAATGCCTCGGTTTTATGCTTATATGAGGTTGGATTTTGTGATATCTTGCTTGGAGTAGCTAGTCAGTAGGTGCATGTATATTGTAAGTTAGGTTTTGTGGATTGGTTTGTTGGTTTGAGGAGTTTTGAAGGGTGTTAAGGTGGAAGGAGTCACACACACACCATGGCAGATTTTTGCACCTTAGAAACCATGAGAAATAGGTGTGTCATGCTTAGGCCCTCATAGGCCCAAGTCTCCTGGAGTTGGGACTTGATGTATACAAGTCTCCAGTAGCCATAAAAGTCATAAAAACAATCATTTACATAGATGCACACACAAATTTCAGAGTACACCCCAGAACAGGGCACTTTGAGATTAAATGTGTCCTTAAGTGGTTAACACCTTGTCAATGAGGAGGCCCTCATGGGGCCTTGATTTAGATGAGCTTAGGGAAGTATTAGGAAGCTATTTGAATCACTGGATTGGTGTAGTGAGTGAGTTTAGTGAGTTTCAAGTTGGTAAGTTCATGGCAGTCCCCACAGCAGGGCAGGGTGCTCTGTGCCAACTTTGCTTAGAGGCCCAAGGAGGCCTGAGCAAGGCCTTAGTGTCATTCCAAGTGCACAACTTATATTTAAGTCTTAAGTACCCAGTAGAGTCACAATTTCACCAAGGCACATAGTGTAAACACTTGTTTTTGCCTAAACCCCCAAGAGGTGCCAAACTGCCAAGGCAGAATGGTTACTTTAGTGCATTAAATTTTAAGGACCCATATAGGCAATACCTTTGAGTCATACCACTTCATAATGTTAGTTTAAGATTGTGTCAACCTTTAGAAATTGGTTTGGAGTCAATACCCTAAGTGGAGATGCCTCATTTCCACTAAAGAACACAAGTGTCACACATGGAGTCACATTCTAGTACCAACTTAGGGTGCATTGCATTTGAGTGTGTCATCAGTGAGGCCTTGACCTCATATTGAGTCCATGAGTTAGTTTTAAGTCATATTAGAGAGTGCAAGTTAGTTTAAGTCAATTCACTTAGTGTAGATGCATTCTTTACCAAGGCACCCAAGTGTCGCCAAGGTAAGCATACTAGTGAGTCACTTAGGTTGCACTTCACTTGTAAGTCTTGGGAGGTGAGGCACAAGTGTGCCTTACTATTAATTTGTTAATTTGAGGTCATTAGAGTATGGTTAGGAGGTATTGGTCTTAGACCTTATGTGCTACTTGATTAAATGCTTAATTGATATAGGAATAATTAGAGATATTAAGTAATATAAGTTAAGTAACTAAATGCCATGCTTTACTTGTTATGTGCATTACTTGATGATTATGTTACTTGTTTTAATTAAGTTTAAGTGTATATTGTATATATATGTATATATTATATATATATATATATGTATATTTATACGCGAAAGGGTAGTTAGTGACGAGGATACTACTAATTATAGGTGCAAGTAGGAGGCCAGGCAAGGAACCCCTAGAAGCATCTATACAAGAGTGCAGTAAGCTTTATCCAGGCAAGTGAAACTCTTCCTTTATACTTGCTTTATAATTGTAAACCCTGTGAATATTGAATTACTGTTTATTTAGGATTGAATTACCTCATTACCCCTTGTGATCATGACTTTGGATTCCAATAATACCCTTAATACTTGAATTACCTTTTTCATGTGATATTACCCTACACCCACATGATTATACTCCAATAGTCCTTGATGAATAATGAGAACTTGATACCCCACATTAACCTGAATTATCTCATTTGGAACCCTGATCTTAATAACATCCTTTACTTTTGAAAGATCACTTGTATTTTGAAAACACCCTTGCTTATAACTTGTCTTTGATCAAGACCCCTTTTCTGAAAATGATTTGAATTGAAATGACCTTAAAAAGGAATTGGATAATAATTTATTAAGACTGAGGCGCCAGTCAATTATTGCAGCATCAGTAGCGGGGAGCCTGATGTCTGTTTATGGCCAATGTGTGCCGAGGATCCTCCCTGGTTGAATCACTTTATGTGGTTCGGAGCTTGGTGTGGGCTGATCACCCCCCAATGCTCGTAGCGCTGTGTGTTTCCAATTCCAATAAATTGATATCCCACATTGCACCTTTACTTGTGTTTATACCTTGTGATATCTGTTGATGCTTTTGCACTTGATTATATTGCAAATTGTGAACTGTTTTATTACTGCTTTCACTTGCTGAGCGTTATGCTCATTTATATTGTTGTTGTTATAACCCTTCAGTGAAACCCGAGAATGGCCCGTTTCAAGCAGACCGCACGTAAATCCACCTCAGGCAACGGGATTGCTTTCCGCCGTATGATGGGACAGGTTGGGAACTCGTAGTTCCCTAGTTAATTTCTTTTGAACTTTTGGGATTTAAAACTTGTAGTAATGACTTAGTTTTAATTTGGATTTCTATTTGGGTTGTAATAACTTTAGTTGTTGTTCATACTCATTCCTGGTGATTCCGGGAGTGTGGATTTAGACTTGTAGATTAATATTTATAACTCTGTAGTTTAATTATATTTATCGATATGCATGCTTTAGTCGGTTATTTAAGTTGGGTCCGTCACAGTTGGTATCAGAGCGACAGGTTTGAGTCACTAAACAACATAGGATAAATGAATATAAGATAGGATTTAGAGGTTAAGATGAACTTAGATCATGTGGGACTTGGGGCGTTAGAATCTTTTAAGTTTTCTCACCCTTTTGACTATAACCGCGTATATATATATATATATATAACTGTTGGCAGGCATTGTCATCTTCTAGTCCCGGATTCCCGACTACTGTTCCGTTCCCGCTTTACGAACAGATGGTGAGGCTTACTGACCGACTCGAGGGCCAGAACACGATTCTCCAGCACCGGATTGACCAGCTGTACCGTGAGGACTTTGATGATGAGGGCAACCGTCCCCGTTTGATTGCTAGGGTCGAGGAGATCATTCGCATGGCCGAGGACCGTTTGGCAGCTATTCCACCCTACCGCGAGCGTGAGAGCCGTATCACTTTGACCGCCATTACTGACGAGCTCCGCCGTGTGATTAGCAGTCTCCGTGAGCCAGTTGCCAGTCCATCAGCTTCACCAGCATCATCACCATCCCCCTAGACTATTCCTTAGTCTATTTATCTTTATTATCATGCTATCCGTACTTTGACTTTCCATTCGTACTTTGTACCCCCGGATTGTTTCGGGAAGACTTTTATTTGCACTTTATTCCGTCCGTACTGTTCCGTACTTATCATTTGAACTAACGTTTAATCTCGCACTTTGACTATTTATCTCATTTTGTCATTTCACGTGTACCATGCCTAGATAGAAATTGCCATGTTAAACCTTTAGAACTTGATCATGTTTAAACTTTCCAATATACCATGATATGACTTTGACCGAATAATTATACCTTTGCAATGTGATACCTTAGACTCTAATAATACACACATACCATGATGCCATAATAATTACCATAAACCGTTACCATGTGAATAACTCTTGAATAATACCTTTGTACCCAATATTCCCTTTGATATAACTTGTATGCATATATTGAACTGTGAATAAGCTTTTCTTGTCTACATTCAGAATCATGCCTCCTCGAAGAACCCGCAACACCACCAATGAAAATACCGAAGAACCACCACCAACCTTGGCTCAACTTATGCAACTTCTTCACCAACAATCTGTTACCCTTGCTCAACAACAACAATTACTTCAACAACAACTCCAGCAACAACAACAAGCACCACCACCACCTACTACTTTCAAATCTTTTCAAGCTGTGAAACCACCCGAGTTCCGAGGAACTCAAGACCCTGTTGAAGCTCAATCCTGGCTAAAGGAGATGGAGAAGGCTTTCACTTTGGCTGTTGTAACCGATGATAAGAAAGTTGAATATGCCTCCTATTTTCTGAAAGATGAAGCAAATTACTGGTGGGAATCAGCCCGTGCTTTAGAAGAAGGTGAGGTTATTGCTTGGGATAGATTCAAGAGGATATTTCTAGACAAGTATTTTCCAAGGTATATGCAAACTCAGATGGAGTTGAAGTTCTTTGAATTGAAGCAAGAGGGAATGACTGTTGGGGAATATGAAAAGAAGTTTACAGAATTTGCAAGGTTCGTGGGAGATTATGTGGACACGGATGAGAAAAGAGCGAAGAGATTTCAACAAGGATTGAAGCCTTGGCTACGAAGCAGAGTGGCTGCTTTTGAATTGGCCACATATGCTGAAGTGGTCCAGAAGGCAATGGTGATAGAAGGAGAAAGTGATCAGAACCAGAAGGAGAAGGATAACAAGAAGAGAAAGTTTGGGAATAATGGTGAAGGTTCGGCTCAAGGGAGCCAAAAAGGGAAGAATTTCAAGAAGTTTGGAGTTCAGAATCAAGGAGGTCCCCGAGGTTTCAAGAAGGGAGATAATAGAAATGTGAAGAAGATTCAAGGACCGAGTGGTCAAAGGAGTCAACAAGCAAATTCAGAATGCAAGTTCTGCAACAAGAAGCACACTGGAAATTGTAATAAGGCTGATATTGTCTGTTTCAAGTGCAACTCGAAGGGTCATTATGCAAACGAGTGCCAGAATTCGAAGCCTTCTGTTACATGTTTCAAGTGTGGAAAGACCGGTCACATGTCAAGGGATTGTAAAGCTCCTGGAACCAACAAGTTGATGCAATTGGCAGCTACCTCTTACAATCAAGGAATGACATCTTCTGCTCCGATTCTGCAACTACCTTCTACTCAAGTCTTTGAGTCTGCAACTCCTGTTTACCATCCCTCTTATCCGGCTCAAGGAAGGACATTCAACATGAATATCAAAGATGCTATTCAGAGTTCTGAGGTTGTGGCAGGTACGCTTTCTGTCAACAACAACCATGCTAAAGTGCTATTTGATTCTGGAGCTACTAGATCTTTCATATCTGAATCTTTTGTTGGCAAGTTGAATTGTGCAATTGAACCATTAGTTGAACCCTTATCTATCATTGTTGCTAATCAAGAACAAGTATCTATTAGAAGTATTTGCCCCCGATGTACTATAGAGATTTCTGGCTTTAGTTTTCCTGCTTCTCTTATACCTTTTCGATTAGGAGAGTTTGATGTTATATTAGGTATGGATTGGTTAGCAGAAAATGGTGCTCAAATAGACTGTAAGAAGAAGAAGATAATCCTTAAGTCTCCTCAAGGCAAGAAAGTAGAGTTTAAAGGGCAGAAACAAGCTAAGACATTCTTGACGATAATTGAAGCTAAGAAGTTGTTAAGGCAAGGTTGTGAAGGTTATTTGGCTCATGTAATTGATAGATCTAAAGAGACGCCGAACATAGAAAGCATTCCGATAGTTAATGAATTTCTTGATGTATTTCCTGACGATCTTCCTGGATTGCCTCCCGACCGTCAAATTGAGTTTTCTATCGACTTAGCACCCGACACGGAACCAGTTTCAAAGCAACCGTATCGAATGGCGCCAGCAGAAATGAAGGAGTTGGCCAAGCAATTGCAAGAATTGTTAGACAAAGGAGTTATAAGGCCGAGTGTATCCCCGTGGGGAGCTCCAGTTCTTTTTGTGAAGAAAAAGGACGGAAGCATGAGATTGTGCATCGACTATAGAGAATTGAACAAGCTGACAATCAAGAATAGGTATCCTTTGCCTCGAATCGACGACTTATTTGATCAACTCAAAGGAGCAACTTACTTTTCGAAGATTGACTTGCGTTCGGGATATCACCAATTGAAGATTAAGCCGGAAGACATTCCAAAGACCGCTTTTAGAACTCGGTATGGGCATTACGAGTTTCTAGTTATGGCATTCGGATTGACAAACGCACCAGCCGCCTTCATGGATTTGATGAACCGTGTATTCAAGAAGTATTTAGACAAGTTCGTCATTGTATTCATCGACGATATTCTCATATACTCGAAATCTGAAGAGGAACACGCTGAACACCTGAGGATAGCTTTGGAAACATTAAGAAAGGAGAAGTTGTATGCAAAGTTCTCAAAATGTGAATTTTGGCTACGAGAAGTGCAGTTTTTAGGGCATATTGTTGGAAGTGAAGGTATTCGAGTGGATCCAGCAAAGATAGAAGCTGTGATGAATTGGGAGAGGCCAAAGACCCCAACTGAAGTTAGAAGTTTCATGGGATTGGCCGGATATTATCGAAGGTTCGTGAAAGATTTCTCGAAGATTGCAGTACCGTTGACAAGATTGACTCGGAAGAATGAAAAGTTTGAATGGACCGACAAATGTGAAAAGAGCTTTCAAGAGTTGAAACAGAAGTTAGTCACCGCTCCAGTTCTAGCTTTGCCAGATGATCAAGGAGATTTTGTTATCTACAGTGATGCGTCGTACAAAGGACTAGGTTGTGTTTTAATGCAACACGGGAAAGTGATAGCCTACGCGTCAAGACAACTCAAGCCACACGAACAAAGATATCCGACTCATGACTTGGAATTGGCAGCAATTGTGTTTGCTTTAAAGCTTTGGAGACACTATCTTTATGGCGAGAAGTGTGAAATATTCACGGATCACAAAAGCTTGAAGTACATTTTCACGCAAAAAGAGTTGAACATGAGGCAGCGAAGATGGTTGGAATTGATTAAGGACTACGACTGCACGATTAACTATCATCCCGGAAAGGCGAACGTAGTAGCCGATGCGTTAAGTCGCAAAGAAAGGTTGAATATGTTGACCATGGCTCAAGAACTATCACAGGAATTTGAGAAGATGGGAATTGAAATCCGAGCTCCTAGTGCACCTACAGAAATGATTTGTACCATGACCTTTCAGCCTGAATTGATGGAGAAGATAAAAAAGTGCCAAGAAGAAGTGATGAATGAAAAGATGAATGAGTTAACCGGAGAAGAAATTTGTACACAGAAAGATAACCAAGGAATCTTGAGGTTTTCATCAAGAATTTGGATACCAAATGTGGAGGAATTGAAGAATGAAATTTTGAAGGATGCTCACAATTCAGAATTTTCTATTCACCCCGGAAGCACAAAAATGTACCAAGACTTGAAGCAAAACTTTTGGTGGCCAGATATGAAGAAGGAAATTGCTCAATGGATTAGTAAATGCTACACTTGTCAAAGGGTAAAAGCTGAACATCAGAAGCCAAGTGGATTGATACAGCCGTTAGAAATACCAGAATGGAAGTGGGAGCACATTGCAATGGACTTTATAGTCGGATTGCCAAGGACGAAATCTAATCATGATGTTATTTGGGTAATCATTGATCGATTGACCAAGTCGGCTCATTTTCTGCCAATTAACGAGAGATTTTCAATGGACAAGCTAATTCACATGTATTTGAAAGAGATTGTTACTCGTCATGGAGTTCCAGTATCTATTGTGTCAGATCGAGACCCTCGTTTTAATTCGAGATTTTGGAAGCAATTTCAAGAACATGTGGGAACCCGACTCAAGATGAGTACTGCCTATCATCCACAAACGGACGGACAAAGCGAGCGTACAATTCAAACTATCGAAGACATGTTAAGGTCTTGCGCTTTAGACTTCAAAGGAAATTGGGACGAGCATTTGCCTTTGGTTGAGTTTTCGTATAATAACAGTTATCATGCTAGCATTGGAATGCCCCCGTACGAAGCTCTTTATGGAAGGAAGTGTAGATCTCCGATATATTGGGATGAAGTTGGAGAAAGAAAAGTAATTGGTCCAGAATTGATCCAGCAAACAAAAGAAGCAGTAGAGGTGATTCGAAGAAGATTGATTGCAGCTCAAGATAGACAACGAAAGTATGCTGACCCGCACAGAAAAGATGTTGAGTTTGAAATTGGAGAAGCCGTTCTGTTGAAAGTGTCACCATGGAAAGGAATAGCAAGATTTGGAAAGAAAGGAAAATTGAGTCCAAGATTTATTGGTCCTTTTGAAATTCTAAGCAGAATTGGGAAAGTGGCGTACGAACTAGCCTTACCGCCTCAAATGCAGCACGTTCACAATGTTTTCCATGTCTCATTGCTTAAGAAGTTCAACCCCGACACCAAGTGCACCATAGAGAATGAACCAGTTGAGATAGAGCTCGATTTGTCTTATATCGAGCAACCGGTTAGCATTCTAGATAGAAAGGATAAAGTGTTAAGGAATAAGACAGTTCCTTTAGTTAGAGTTTTGTGGAGGAATCCCAAAGTTGAAGAATCAACGTGGGAATTAGAAAGTGATATGTTAGATAAGTATCCTCATTTGTTTACTTAGATTCTGGGGTCAGAATCCTTTTAAGGGGGGAAGGATGTAACGCCTGTAATATTTGACTTATATATATTACAGTATTTCATTTTGGTGATATATAAAATTTCGTGTTTTAATTGCCAAACTATGTGATTTGACTCGTTTATCGTTACATGACTTTCGTATGTCGTTATAATGTACTTATATGACTTTTGGCGAATAATTCTCGCTACGCGATTAAATAATATTACTAGTTGCGACGGTTTTGACTTTACATTAATAAATGTGATCGTTGCCGTTACCCGATTAAATAATAGTTGAGATATATGCGATTTAGTGATATTTGAAAAATTGCGAGTAGCCGATAAGCTTTAACTTGTAAAATAGCGTTTCATTGTATATATTCTTCTCGAGATTTTACGTGTATTATATTCGTGTTTTATATTATGTGAAATGTGACTATTAGAGCTCTACTTGTAATATTTCTTTTAAAATTCATTTCTTGTCCAAAATTTGTGAAAACTATTTTATTAAACTTCTGAAATCTCATATTATTTGTGATATTAATTTCATGATTTATAGATTTGTACTTTATTTATTAAAACTCTTCCTTTTAATACTCTTTTAATCACACTTTTATTAATTATCAAAAGTCTAGTCTACCCTTGCATGCATTTTACACTAACACTAGCTAGAAGGATTGATTGGTCATTTCTACATTCCACTACCACATCTTGGTCAAGTCAAATGGTCAAGAATGCTTGAACACTCCACCACACTCCACTCATTCTCACACACCAACCAAATCAAAACCCTCTTCTCTCATCTCTCTCTTCTCTCTCCCTCATCTCTCTCTCTCTCGGCCGAACCATATACACCACCATTCTCCACCATTTTTATTCATTTTCTTTAACATTTCAAGCTTGTCAAGTCAAGAACTCCACCATTCAAGCTTGCATCTTCATTTTGAGGTTAGACCTTTGGTTGCATGTTGAGTTTGGAGCCGAAATAGGGCCTTGGTTCTTATGAGCTTAGGGTCTCTATTTTGGTGGCTCCTAAAGATGAACTTGAGATGATCTTGGATGGGTTTATACCTCTATTTGACCAAGGCATCCTCTTGATTCATCACATTTGGCAATGACTCTCAAGAGGAGCCGAATGTATATATGTATGTGATGATCTTGAAACTTCATGATTTTGAGTTTGGTTTCTTGTATATTCGAAAGGTATAATGATTTGCTGAGTTTTTGGTGTGATTTCAGCCCTTGCATGTTAGTATTTTGATGTTATATGATGAGATAAAGCTATGTAAAAGAAACTCTAGTGATGCATGTTGAGTTATTTGAAAACCGAGTGTTAAGCTTCGAAATTGAGTTTTGTATGTGATTTTTGAGTAATGCATGCCATGTTCTAAGTGTTAAAATGATGGTTTATGGTGTGTATGATGATATCTAGTAGTAATCAGTAGCTATTATGTGAATACCATGTTGATATACTCGAAAATTTGCTCATATATGCTCCCTGAAATTCTGCTCTGTTTTTGCTCTACAAATGCCTCGGTTTTATGCTTATATGAGGTTGGATTTTGTGATATCTTGCTTGGAGTAGCTAGTCAGTAGGTGCATGTATATTGTAAGTTAGGTTTTGTGGATTGGTTTGTTGGTTTGAGGAGTTTTGAAGGGTGTTAAGGTGGAAGGAGTCACACACACACCATGGCAGATTTTTGCACCTTAGAAACCATGAGAAATAGGTGTGTCATGCTTAGGCCCTCATAGGCCCAAGTCTCCTGGAGTTGGGACTTGATGTATACAAGTCTCCAGTAGCCATAAAAGTCATAAAAACAATCATTTACATAGATGCACACACAAATTTCAGAGTACACCCCAGAACAGGGCACTTTGAGATTAAATGTGTCCTTAAGTGGTTAACACCTTGTCAATGAGGAGGCCCTCATGGGGCCTTGATTTAGATGAGCTTAGGGAAGTATTAGGAAGCTATTTGAATCACTGGATTGGTGTAGTGAGTGAGTTTAGTGAGTTTCAAGTTGGTAAGTTCATGGCAGTCCCCACAGCAGGGCAGGGTGCTCTGTGCCAACTTTGCTTAGAGGCCCAAGGAGGCCTGAGCAAGGCCTTAGTGTCATTCCAAGTGCACAACTTATATTTAAGTCTTAAGTACCCAGTAGAGTCACAATTTCACCAAGGCACATAGTGTAAACACTTGTTTTTGCCTAAACCCCCAAGAGGTGCCAAACTGCCAAGGCAGAATGGTTACTTTAGTGCATTAAATTTTAAGGACCCATATAGGCAATACCTTTGAGTCATACCACTTCATAATGTTAGTTTAAGATTGTGTCAACCTTTAGAAATTGGTTTGGAGTCAATACCCTAAGTGGAGATGCCTCATTTCCACTAAAGAACACAAGTGTCACACATGGAGTCACATTCTAGTACCAACTTAGGGTGCATTGCATTTGAGTGTGTCATCAGTGAGGCCTTGACCTCATATTGAGTCCATGAGTTAGTTTTAAGTCATATTAGAGAGTGCAAGTTAGTTTAAGTCAATTCACTTAGTGTAGATGCATTCTTTACCAAGGCACCCAAGTGTCGCCAAGGTAAGCATACTAGTGAGTCACTTAGGTTGCACTTCACTTGTAAGTCTTGGGAGGTGAGGCACAAGTGTGCCTTACTATTAATTTGTTAATTTGAGGTCATTAGAGTATGGTTAGGAGGTATTGGTCTTAGACCTTATGTGCTACTTGATTAAATGCTTAATTGATATAGGAATAATTAGAGATATTAAGTAATATAAGTTAAGTAACTAAATGCCATGCTTTACTTGTTATGTGCATTACTTGATGATTATGTTACTTGTTTTAATTAAGTTTAAGTGTATATTGTATATATATGTATATATTATATATATATATATATGTATATTTATACGCGAAAGGGTAGTTAGTGACGAGGATACTACTAATTATAGGTGCAAGTAGGAGGCCAGGCAAGGAACCCCTAGAAGCATCTATACAAGAGTGCAGTAAGCTTTATCCAGGCAAGTGAAACTCTTCCTTTATACTTGCTTTATAATTGTAAACCCTGTGAATATTGAATTACTGTTTATTTAGGATTGAATTACCTCATTACCCCTTGTGATCATGACTTTGGATTCCAATAATACCCTTAATACTTGAATTACCTTTTTCATGTGATATTACCCTACACCCACATGATTATACTCCAATAGTCCTTGATGAATAATGAGAACTTGATACCCCACATTAACCTGAATTATCTCATTTGGAACCCTGATCTTAATAACATCCTTTACTTTTGAAAGATCACTTGTATTTTGAAAACACCCTTGCTTATAACTTGTCTTTGATCAAGACCCCTTTTCTGAAAATGATTTGAATTGAAATGACCTTAAAAAGGAATTGGATAATAATTTATTAAGACTGAGGCGCCAGTCAATTATTGCAGCATCAGTAGCGGGGAGCCAGATGTCTGTTTATGGCCAATGTGTGCCGAGGATCCTCCCTGGTTGAATCACTTTATGTGGTTCGGAGCTTGGTGTGGGCTGATCACCCCCCAATGCTCGTAGCGCTGTGTGTTTCCAATTCCAATAAATTGATATCCCACATTGCACCTTTACTTGTGTTTATACCTTGTGATATCTGTTGATGCTTTTGCACTTGATTATATTGCAAATTGTGAACTGTTTTATTACTGCTTTCTCTTGCTGAGCGTTATGCTCATTTATATTGTTGTTGTTATAACCCTTCAGTGAAACCCGAGAATGGCCCGTTTCAAGCAGACCGCACGTAAATCCACCTCAGGCAACGGGATTGCTTTCCGCCGTATGATGGGACAGGTTGGGAACTCGTAGTTCCCTAGTTAATTTCTTTTGAACTTTTGGGATTTAAAACTTGTAGTAATGACTTAGTTTTAATTTGGATTTCTATTTGGGTTGTAATAACTTTAGTTGTTGTTCATACTCATTCCTGGTGATTCCGGGAGTGTGGATTTAGACTTGTAGATTAATATTTATAACTCTGTAGTTTAATTATATTTATCGATATGCATGCTTTAGTCGGTTATTTAAGTTGGGTCCGTCACAAAATCAATCGTAATCAAACAACTCTAGCAAGTCGGGGAATATTCTTATATTAAAATAATCCTCAGGTGCTACAAATTCCAACACGAATGTCGGCTGCAGAGACTACAATCACTCTAATACAAACTCTCGATTAAATCGATATTCTAACTATGTGCACTTACATAGTGTGTGCACTTACAAAGTGTGTAGTTGTTTTCAAATGAAAACACAAAGCTCTATTTATAGGCTTCCAACATCTAACCATGGTTAACGAGTTCGTCCTGGACGAATTGAGTTCGTCCTGGACGAATTGAGTTCGTCCTGGACGAATTCAATTTAACTGTAGTTAAATTGAATTTTCCAAAATAAAACTAACTCCAAAGTTGAACTTGCGCTAAATGAATACTCCATGGGAAAGTCAAAGTTAGCGCTTGGTCAAACCTTGCGCCAACACTCTGTCCAGTGTTGCACTGCACTTAGAAAATTTCTGAGTGGTTGAACTTGTTTTGACTCAGTCAATTGTTTCACTCCAATTGGTCAACAGTTGCGCCATTTCTTCACAATGGAGTATTCACATGACTTAGAATTATTCTAAGTATGAGAACGAAGTTGCGCCAAGGCATGTTAGTCAGAGGCGCAACATTTGACCAGGTCAAATGTTGCGCTTGACCAATTGTTGCGCCTCAACAGTGGTACAATGAAGAGCCATCCTTAGCCATTTTCCAGAGATGGAAACTAGCGCAGGGTTTGACTAAGTCAAACTTTGCGCCTTGAATCATTCTTCCGTGTTGCAGTGTACCAGTGTTACACTTAGAAAATTTCTAAGTGAATTAGCACTGTATTTATACATACAGGCGCAAGTTTGACTAAAGTCAAACATTTACTTGTAATTTATATTTGTTAGATATGTATATATATATATATATATATATATATATATATCATTAATTGTTTTATGAATTTACTTGAATTATTAAGGTTTCAAGTAAATTTCACTTAATAATATATATATATATATATATATATATATATATATATATATATATTTAATTCTTTGTTGATGCAGCACAGATAGACTTGATCAAATAATTCGTTGATCGAATCCACTGAATACTTTCGTATGTCCTGACGTCCTGTGCACTGGTCTGGTTCACGAACGACTAGAGATGAAATAATTCCTTGAATCCTTTTGCTTGATAATATACTTGATCAGTCATTCCGGGTTTGATGTTGCTTCGATAAATTTGATTATAAATAATCAAAATAGATATACTGGAATCTTTTGGTCTTTGATACTTGATCTTCAGGCAATCTTGATAGCAGAAACTGATTGAGCTTTATTCATTACTGAGGGTTGAACATATTAATGAACTTCTTCCAGTGGACGGATGTTCGTCTCAGATATCTTGATTGTCTTTGTCTATTCGTATCGGATCTCCAGCCTGTAGATTCCTGTATTATACTTACGTATTGTTTCCTGTCTGTTGTTGTGTTGAGTTATCGTAATTACATTTATGTTACATTATGCTTTACAATCTCCCCCTATTTGTTTGTTAGAGTTCGACAAGCAAATCCTTTAAGAGGATAACTCAACTGACACAATGACGCACACTAATTTAAAACAGGAAATAATACTAAGTACAGTCTGGATTATATCTTACAATTTCCAGAATTCAAAAGTAAATACAAGTAGCCATTGTTCCTCTAGCCTGAACTAATCTTTCCTTGATTTCTTGGCTCTTGCATTGATCAGATACTGCTCAGCTCTTCTTTTTGCAGCATCCTCCTTTTTCTTCTGAGTGAGTTTGTTTTCTATGTCTTCAATCCTGGCAGTTATAGTGCTCAGTGCCACTTGCTCCAATGTATTCTCAGGTGGTGGTTGCTCTAGATTCTTCTTCATCTTCTCTAAAGTTTGTAGATGAACCATCTTCTTCAATTTCTTGAAAGTGATATTAAGCTCCATTCCTTCAATTTTCATGATGACCCTTGATGGATGAGCCCGAACTCTTGAAGTGTTGTGAACAGTCTCTACAGCTTTCCTTATCTCCAGAAGATCAATCAGTTTCTTGAGCACATTCTTATCTTCCTTGACCACAGACCACTTAACACCACCAACTGCTCGAGTAATTCTCTTTGATGAGAATTTTCCAATATCTTCCAGTGGTATAGCTGTAGCCTCAGAATCTTTCTTCTTCTTGAATATAATGGAGGTTGGATTGTAAGTGACAACAGGTTCATTTGGATTTTCAGGAACTTCAAGGTTGAGTGGAGGCAGTGGATATGGTTGCCGACGATTGATTGCAGATTATTCCAAGTCTCTAATAGCAGCAAAGTTCAGACTTAGCATATAAGAATTCAGCAGTTAGTCTTCCCTTGCTGGTCCTAGATCACTTCTCTCTCACTTGAGCTTCTAGATATTTCAGTATTCTAGGAGAGTAAGTTGATAATGCTTCATCAGTGAGTCCAATACTCTGAATCATACCATCCTTGAAATACTTGATAACTGAAGGCTTGTCATGAATTTCAACGCCAATGTCAGTGATCCATTCTTCCACCCTGTCCCTGAATACTTCATTGTGTTTTCTGTCAGTTGAGATGATCTTGTTTCTTACCACAAACAATTCAGTTAGACAGAGATCTCTGAGAAACTGACTTGACACATGCTTGAGTCCATGGCCTTCTCTTTTCAGCTCAAATGATATGTTTACCATCCATCCTCTCCTAGGAAGAACAGCAACAGATACAGTGGAAATGATATCATTCAACACCTCATGGTAGTCATGTAGATCCTTGTAGTTGTTCCTGAAGGAATCAAAGATATCTTTCACCTCTGCATCATCATTATCTTGATAGACCTCTGGAAAGTCAAACATAGCTCCGGCAGCATCCCATTCTTCTCCTTCCTTATGCAAGTTGGCAAGACTCCTTTCCCTTCGAATCCGTCCCTGATTTTCTAACTTTTCCCTTTCTCTCCTTTGCCCAGCATGATCTCTAGATACATCAGCGATGTCCTAAGGATTTGCAATTTCATACTCTTCAGGAAGGAAAATGTCATTGTGATATGCAAGTTCATCAGCAAAGACTTCATTCTGAGGGATTTCTCCTTCCTCTAGATCATCATCAGCTCCAACCATCCTGATCACTCTGTCAGTGTCAACAAACTCTGGAATGTATTCATCATGATCATAGCTAGATTGCCCTCTAAGAGCAGAGTCAATCAGCTCTTCTGACACTCCAATGATCACCCGCTTTCCTCGTGCTTTTTCTGCTGCTCTCTCCCCCTCAGTTGAGTAATCCTCTCTTGATAGTTGAGATGCCTGATAAGTGGATTTTATATCCACTTGCAATGCCTTCGTTTCGACTTAAATTAATGATTTGGCCTCAAGTATATGGTATTTTTGATGTGTTTTTGTGTTGATGTGTGTAGAGAACCTAGATGGAGGGAGGATGGACTTTTCCAGGCTTATACGGTGAATTGGAAGTCGAGAAATGAAGTGAAAAGAAAAGAAAATCACCAGCGCCCTAAAGCGGCTGAGCTGCGCCCTGGGGGCGTCCTGCAGCGCGCCTGCGCCCTGAAGCGCCCTGGTAGCGCCCGGGGTCTGCCCTTGTGGCGCGCCTGCGCCCTGGAGCGCGCGCCTGCGCCCTGGGGGAGCCCTGGCAGCGCGCCTGCGCCCTGGGGGCAGCCTTGTGGAGCGCCTGCGCCCTGGAGCGCGCGCCTGCGCCCTGGGGGCAGCCTTGGAGCGCGCCCGAGCTCTCTCGAAGGTGGAAAATTCAGTTTTTGAAGCCCGTTTGGATTAGCTGCTGACTCGGTCAACTTAGGGCACTTAAATACAAAATATAAAAGGAAGAAAAAGCCCGGAGCAATAACCTAGAAACATTCTAAGGGGCACGTGACGGCTACGGAGAAGATCAAGATCGAGACTCATAGTTTTTCTTTTGTCTTCTTCCAATTAGGCGATACTTTTGGATGCTCATTCGGATTTGTTTCGAAACTCTTGTTTTACTCTTTTAATATTGTTTAGACTATTTAGTACCATGTTTACTCTTATTCCCATGATGATGAGAAGTTCGATTATGAACTAATCATTATCGTGGGATTCTATCGGATTTATATATGGATTTCAGTAGTTGATTTGCCTTAATTATTTGTGTGATGAATGTTGATTTCTTCGTATTGGTTGTGCTTATTCGTCTTGGATGCGTAGCTAACATCTCAGATTGTTTGTTAATCTTTATTGAAGCGACAGTGGATATATTGATTTAGAACTTGCCATGCGAACATAGGATTATGTATTCGATATACATGATTAGTGGTGTGATTTTAACCATCTTGCATCGCCCTATGTAATCTTGATAGATAACTTGTTCTTCAACCGTTATGCTTTCAAATTCTATAGACATATAGGGTCTAAGCATAATTGGTGTCTGTTTACCTTCTATCTTAATCGTGGATGTGTTGCAGTATGGTGCACGTATAACGACAGTTAGCGTGTATCAGTTTCGTGTTATCTGGTTAGTTATCAACCATCACATATCGATAAGGCATAACTCTGAATAAAGTATATGATGAAGTTAGAATCCCATGTTTTTATTCTCATTAGTAACTCGTTATTCTCTTAGTTTTTAATTCTTAGCTTCATAAGTCGAATCGATTTAGTTAATTTAGATAAAACCAACCAATTTGTTATTTGTCCAAGCATTGAATAATAATCATACATTGGTGCATAAGTGCATATTTCTGAATACACCAGTCTCTGTGGGAACGAACTGAATTTGATTCTTTACTACTTGTGACCACGTACGCTTGCGTGATTTTGTGCGAACAAGTTTTTGGCGCCGCTGCCGGGGACTCGGTGTTTTATTTTAGTTTATGTGCTTGTCATTAGTGGTCGTTAAAGTTCAGTGACTTGGATTCTTTTCTCACTTGTATTTCGTTTGTGTGTGTTTCAGGTACTTGAGTGACGTGTATGCGAACACGTTCTCAGGCCCGTAAAGAAGCATTGGCAAAAGCAGAAACGAAAGTGAACACTACAATGGGTGATCGACCACCAGTTGTGAATGATACTAAGGCTCTTAAGGCTTTCTCTGAGCCTAAAATCAATGATATTCAGTCGAGCATTGTCAGGCCAGCAATTCAGGCCACCACTTTTGAGATCAAACCGAGCACTATTCGGATGGTACAGAACTCAGTGCAGTTTGGGGGTTCTCCGACAGAGGATCCTAATATGCATATTCGGGACTTCATTGAGATCTGCGACACTTTCAAGTTCAATGGTGTTACTGACGATGCCATCAAGTTGAGGTTGTTCCCATTCTCTCTGAGGGATAAAGCTAAAGGATGGTTGCATTCTCTTCCTGCAGGATCTATTACGACATGGGAGGATCTGGCTCAAAAATTTCTTACTAAGTTCTTCCCTATGGCCAAAACAGCTGCAATCAGGAATGCTATCACTCAATTCTCTCAGCTGTCTGGTGAAACTTTAAGTGAAGCTTGGGAACGCTACAAGGAGATGCTTCGAAAATGCCCACATCATGGGATGCCTGATTGGATGGTGATTAATTGCTTCTATAATGGCTTGGGACCTCAATCGAGACCAATGCTCGATGCAGCATCAGGTGGAGCTCTATGGGCTAAGAGCTATGATGAAGCTTATGAGTTGATTGAGATGATGGCCGCGAATGAATATCAGAATCCTAATCAGCGTCTTCATCAGGTCAAGGCAGCAGGTGTTCTAGATGTTGATGCTACTACAGCCTTGACTGCTCAAATTAAGGCTCTTACTATGAAGATAGATTCCTTAGCTAACTTGGGAGTTCAACCACCACCTAATATTTGCGAGCTTTGTGCGGGTGCACATTCTTCGGATCAGTGTGCTATATCTAGCGTATCCGCTCAGTTTGTGAGCAACTTCCAGAGGTCTCAACAGCCAGCACCAGCCACTTATCATCCTAATAACCGGAATCATCCGAATTTCAGCTGGAGCAACAATCAAAATTTCATGCAACAACCGCAGCAACAGTTTCAGCAGCAAGGAGCTGGACCTTTCAACCCTTCTGGTTTTCAACAACAATTTGCACCGAGGCAGCAATTCCAACACCCTGGATTCCAGCAACAAAATCATGGGGTGGCTGGACAGTCTTCCAACGAAAGATCAGAATTGGAAGAATTAAGACTTATGGTTAAAAGCCAATCGGTGTCAATCAAGACTTTGGAGAATCAGATTGGGCAAATTGCTAATGCGTTGATTAATAGACCACAAGGAACTCTTCCTAGTGATACTGAGGCCAATCCGGGTAGGAAAGAGGTGAAGGAACAGGTACAAGCTATCACCTTGAGGTCCGGAAAGGTTACGAAGGATAATGAATCAGCAACAGAGCGAAACAAGGAAGAGAGTGATCAACAGGTTGAAACACCCGTGCTCTCATCTGAGTCTAATAGTGGAAAAACTGTTGTTGAAGCTAATAAGAATGAAATCAGCGAGGAAGCAAGCAAGGAATCAGCCGAGAAGTCTAGTCCAAAAGCTGATGTTGGGGTCAAGCAAGTGTATCCACCTCCCCCATTTCCGAAGAGACTTCAGAAGCATAAGCTCGACAAACAATTCGCTAAATTTCTAGAGGTTTTCAAGAAATTACAAATCAACATACCTTTTGCGGAGGCTCTAGAACAAATGCCGAGTTATGCTAAATTTATGAAAGGTATTCTATCTCGGAAACTTAAACTTGAGGAGTTGGAGACTGTGGCGTTGACCGAGGAGTGCAGTGCGGTGTTACAGCAGAAATTGCCTCCGAAACTTAAAGATCCCGGAAGTTTCACAATACCATGTACTATTGGCAAGTTATCTTTCGACAAGTGTTTGTGTGACTTGGGAGCTAGTATCAATCTGACGCCGTTGTCTGTCTTCAAGAAACTTGGTCTGCCGGAGCCGAAACCTACAAACATGCACTTACAACTGGCTGATCGGTCCATCACATACCCGAGAGGTATAGTGGAAGACGTCTTGGTTAAGGTCGATAAGCTCATTTTCCCTACTGACTTTGTCATTCTAGACTTCGAGGAGGATAAGAAGATTCCCATTATCTTGGGAAGGCCGTTCTTAGCTACAGGTCAAACTTTAATCGATGTGCAAAAAGGGGAGCTTACAATGAGAGTTCAAGATCAGAGAGTCACTTTTAAGGTGTTCAACGCAATGAAATTTCCAACCGACGAAGAAGAATGCTTTAAGGTGGAGCCACTAGAAGCTGTTGAAAAGTCTAAGATGGAGGAAAAGCCAAGGCCATGTACCTTAGAGAGCGTCTTAACAAGGGTTTCTGATTTCGAAGATGAAGGAGTAGAAGAGCTTAGAAATTTTCAGGAGCATCTTAAACCATCTATTGAAGAAGCTCCCATAATCGAACTCAAACTACCACCAGATCTCTTAAGTGATGTGCAGTTTAGAAGGTTGTCACGGCGCATAGATGACATGCATGACATTCACCGCCGTTTTGCAAAGGATTTGACTCAAACTCTTGGGAGTGCTTTTCGAGCTATTGGTGTGGAGGTTGATTGGCCAGTGTTTGGAGATGGCATGGTATATTCACCACCTGATCCTCCACCCGAGGAGGGTGATCCTCCCGACTTCTAGGTACATTCGATCCTTTTTATCACCTTCAATGAGGACATTGAATATTTTAAGTTTGGGGGTGGTAATCTAAGGACTAGTAGTAGTGTGTGTTCATATATGTTGCATGTTGCATATAGTTTAGCATATTATCTCATAATATTTGCATATTAGTTCGTTTTCATTTTTTATATATATGCTTGTGTTTAGTATGTGTTAGTAGTTCATATATTCACATAGTTGCATTTGCATGAATCTTGAAGTTGTTTCCCAAGTTGATGTCCTATGATAAGTTTATGTGCATAATTTCTTGGCTAGCAGTCTTGATTATATGTGATGCCTTGTGCCTGAAAACTGCTTGTGTGGAAATTGTAATTACACTATGCTCTAGAGATAAGACTTAGACTAACTTATTTCTTGAGTCCTTGTGTTGAGTCGGGCGTAGAATTTGGATTATTCCCTTTTTGAACATAGAGTTTGTAAATCTTAAGTTTGGGGGAGTTAAGGGATGAATATGTCTTTCTAAAAAAAAAGAAAAAAAAGAATAAAAATTATCAAGTACTCCTTTGAGATCAATGGGTAGAATGCAATGTCATGTGAAAGGGACGATCCATGTACTTGTGCTGGTATTAAGTGCAAATGTATTAGAATAAGAAAATTCTTGGTGACTTTTCACAACCCTTGATTACTGGAGAAATACTTGATTTAAAAAAAAAAGAGAATAAGCGAAGTCG
Organism: Daucus carota subsp. sativus; assembly: GCF_001625215.2. Taxonomy (NCBI): domain Eukaryota; kingdom Viridiplantae; phylum Streptophyta; class Magnoliopsida; order Apiales; family Apiaceae; genus Daucus; species Daucus carota. Next base: position 1,107,086 of record NC_030384.2, on the reverse strand, counting down.
AATGGCGGTCGTGACTCACTTACACTGCGGAGCGTCCCAACCTTAGACTTAGCAAGAAAAAGAAGAAGAAAAAAAAAAAGAGAGGCATAGGATTTCTTTAGTGACTCTAAACTGTAGTTGACTCTTTAGTAAAGAAGTGTTTAACCCTTGTTCTTATTAACGGCTCATGTTGAGGACTCTGTTGAAGTTTGATAGTCTTTGTCTTGTTTCGCTAGAGAGCATGCTAGCACACACGATGCACTTCACACTTGTAGTGGAAGAGAACATGGCTAATGTGTGAAAGAGATGAATGCCGAGAATGTTGCATATTTTGAGGATTATAAGTTTACAAGGATTACACTTCATGATTCCATAGATGTAGGCATTTAGTTGCATTCATGCATTGCATTAGTAGTATTTGTGTGTGTGTCTATGCTTGAGGACAAGCATCAGTTTAAGTTTGGGGGTGTGATAAGTGGATTTTATATCCACTTGCAATGCCTTCGTTTCGACTTAAATTAATGATTTGGCCTCAAGTATATGGTATTTTTGATGTGTTTTTGTGTTGATGTGTGTAGAGAACCTAGATGGAGGGAGGATGGACTTTTCCAGGCTTATACGGTGAATTGGAAGTCGAGAAATGAAGTGAAAAGAAAGAAAAATCACCAGCGCCCTAAAGCGGCTGAGCTGCGCCCAGGGGGCGTCCTGCAGCGCGCCTGCGCCCTGAAGCGCCCTGGTAGCGCCCGGGGTCTGCCCTTGTGGCGCGCCTGCGCCCTGGAGCGCGCGCCTGCGCCCTGGGGGAGCCCTGGCAGCGCGCCTGCGCCCTGGAGCGCGCGCCTGCGCCCTGGGGGCAGCCTTGTGGAGCGCCTGCGCCCTGGAGCGCGCGCCTGCGCCCTGGGGGCAGCCTTGGAGCGCGCCCGAGCTCTCCCGAAGGTGGAAAATTCAGTTTTTGAAACCCGTTTGGATTAGCTGCTGACTCGGTCAACTTAGGGCACTTAAATACAAAATATACAAGGAAGAAAAAGCCCGGAGCAATAACCTAGAAACATTCTAAGGGGCACGTGACGGCTACGGAGAAGATCAAGATCGAGACTCATAGTTTTTCTTTTGTCTTCTTCCAATTGGGCGATACTTTTGGATGCTCATTCGGATTTGTTTGGAAACTCTTGTTTTACTCTTTTAATATTGTTTAGACTATTTAGTACCATGTTTACTCTTATTCCCATGATGATGAGAAGTTCGATTATGAACTAATCATTATCGTGGGATTCTAGCGGATTTATATATGGATTTCAGTAGTTGATTTGCCTTAATTATTTGTGTGATGAATGTTGATTTCTTCGTATTGGTTGTGCTTATTCGTCTTGGATGCGTAGCTAACATCTCAGATTGTTTGTTAATCTTTATTGAAGCGACAGTGGATATATTGATTTAGAACTTACCATGCGAACATAGGATTATGTATTCGATATACATGATTAGTGGTGTGATTTTAACCATCTTGCATCTCCCTATGTAATCTTGATAGATAACTTGTTCTTCAACCGTTATGCTTTCAAATTCTATAGACATATAGGGTTTAAGCATAATTGGTGTCTGTTTACCTTCTATCTTAATTGTGGATGTGTAGCAGTATGGTGCACGTATAACGACAGTTAGCGTGTATCAGTTTCGTGTTATCTGGTTAGTTATCAACCATCACATATCGATAAGGCATAACTCTGAATAAAGTATATGATGAAGTTAGAATCCCATGTTTTTATTCTCATTAGTAACTCGTTATTCTCTTAGTTTTTAATTCTTAGCTTCATAAGTCGAATCGATTTAGTTAATTTAGATAAAACCAACCAATTTGTTATTTGTCCAAGCATTGAATAATAATCATACATTGGTGCATAAGTGCATATTTCTGAATACACCAGTCTCTGTGGGAACGAACTGAATTTGATTCTTTACTACTTGTGACCACGTACGCTTGCGTGATTTTGTGCGAACAAGTTTTTGGCGCCGCTGCCGGGGATCGAACCCGGGTCACCCGCGTGACAGGCGGGTGATTTTGTACGAACAATGCCAGTAGCTTAGCCTCGAGTGCAGGCAACCTTTGCTCCATTGTAGACTTTATTTCCACTAATTCCTCCCATAGAACAAGATTTTCAGCTTCTAAATGTTGAACTTTGAATTTCAGAGCTTCAAATTCTGTCACAAAATACAGTTGGAATAGTTGATTCAATTGTAGGTTGAGCTGTGGGGTTCTCACTTGATCGTTCTGCAGGTGTTTCTCTCGTTTCACTCATAGACTGAACACTCAGTGGGTTAGAGGGTTTTCGTATATCAAGTTCTGTTGGTGTTTCCCTCTCACTCAAAGAAGTGCCAACATCCATAGAAGTTGTACCTGCAGAAGAAATCTTCTTAGCCTCTTCTAGAGAGGTCACAGAAGGTGCAATGAGGGTTCGTGAGCCCTCGTCATCAGTTTCTTCGTCAGATGAATCTGATTCATAGGAAACAAGTTGCCAACTACTCAAAGGTAGTGAGTCCTTAATTGGATCCTGAGTTGGAATCTCAGGGTGGGTAGACACAGGGCTCGAAGAATGTGATCCTTGAATTGGCGAAGCACCCTGGTTTCCCACAACTGCCTTTGACGGCGAAAGACTTTGTGACAAGTCCTCTGTAACTGGCACACTTCCTGATATGAAGGGCTCAGAAACAGATTGCCGTTCACCTTCGAGAGGTGAAGAGTCCCTTAAGGGATCTGGGAATGTTCCTCCCAGGGGGGTAGACGAGGGTGGAGATTGTGGCAAATCACCCAAGTTTCCCCCAGAAGCCTGTGAAGGCACTTGACCCTGAATAGGATCAGAAACAACGGTGTCTATCCCTGACATGGACGACAAAGTGTTAGCAACCGTCAATTCTTCAATTGTGTGTGCAACCTCACTGTGCATTGGAATATTATGTGGTTGAGGTGGTGAAGAAATAGACATGTCTGCAGATGCCTCAGGCTCTATTCTCCTTTCTTGACTACGAGACAGAGCTGCAGAATCAGAAACAGTCTCCTTGTGTGGTGCACTTAAGGCACTTTCTCCCTCGCGCTCAGAAATATCAATTGGTTGGCTAAGGGGTTGAGATGTTTCTACAACAATAGTTTGTGTATAGGTGCCTGGGTTATGAATTTGTGGGATTTCAAATTCACTGGCACGCGCAAGAGGTGGAGATAGTGGATTGAGATCCAGGAAGTTCTGAACCCAATCTTCAGGTGCACTAAATGACAAATTATCAGGATCAGAAGTAGGCATACCTGATTGAAGTACTGGATTGTACGTATTAGTGAAGAGCTCATCAATATCCAGCATTTCATTGTCATTGGTTGCAGCTACAGTGGTTTGGATTGGAGTATCCACTTCATCTTCAGAATCAGTGGTATTGTCCTGCAAAGAATCCTCTCCTTCGTCAGATGGAACTTCATGTTCAGAGGAATCTTCAGCAACATCCTCCACTATCACTTCCTCTTCCTCAACTTGAACATTCTGAGCCTCAGGAATATCTGCTTGAATAATTGGCTCAGGTTCTGGCTCAGGTTGCTGCATAGGAACCTATTCAGCAACCACTGGAATAGCAACAGGTTGAACAGGTGGTGGAGGCACGTTCTGATTTAGAAATGCTTGCATGGCCTCAGGGATCACCACTTGCTCATTGTTGGTGTAGTTCTGATGATTCTCCAGCATTAAAATCACCCTTGTTGTCATGAAGCAAGAAATGATGTTGTCCATATTTGGATAGACAGCACGCTCAGCAGGGGTCAGCATCTGATTCAACACAATCTGGAAAAATCGAGGATATAATAGTACATTTCTAGCTTTTCTCAAAGAATCTTGAAATGCTCCCATAATCAAATGTCCTAAATTGATACTTGTATTCTGAGCAATAGCTATTCCAATTTCCTGATTGAAAGATGTAATTCCATGAAATCCACCAGTCTTGGGATTAAACACATGGGAGATGGAATTAAAGAAGAAATTCCATTCTCTAGGCAAATGCTTGACATACAGCTTCGATGGAAGTTCACCATTTGGCTCCCTCTGGCAGTGGATGACATAGAAAAAATTGATCCTTTCAGCTTGTCAGGTACTGCTTCAAAGTCCTCCGTTGGTAACTGAAGTGCAGTGTTCATGGTATTTTCTGTGATAGATAGCGTACGTCCCTGAATGACACAAGTAAGACCAAGTACCTGTCCTACATTCACAACAGAAATAGAAGACAAGAAATCTCGAAGCAGAGACTTGTTAAACATCACAGGCTCAGTTAAAGCAAATCTTGCAAAATAAAACTCAGACATATATCGAACCCAGCGTCGATAATTTGCTTGCGTAATTAAATTATTAATTTCAACAATTGTGAAATTTGTCTTCGGAATATCAAATTTGCAGCCATTTTTAATTAAAATTAAAAATGATTAGAAATTTCGTTTCACGAATAATAATGGACAAATAACCACTTATGTTACGAAAATAATTAGTTAAATACGCTCCGTAAAAACCCTAAATTCAAGAATTTTGGATTTCGATGAAATTCAAGTATGTTGTTCTTCTCGAAATTCTAAGAATTATGGTATCGGTCTCGCAAATTTTCGACACTAAAATCACGTAGAAATCTGGCCTAGAATTTGAAAAGTTTCAAAAACCCTCTTCGAGAAATAACGACGGATCGTTAATTTTTTGGTATGAATAGAAAGCTCTTGACTCAGGGATTCTAAAACTAGTCTCACAATCAAAACTGGGCAAGATTTTGACGGTGAAAAAGGGATTTAAAAACTCGATTACTCGGAAATTTTGAACAGTGGTGAAGAGTTCTTGCGTGTGTGTGTATCTGCATATGTATATGTGGATGAATAAAAGTGTTATGGAATTGAAAACAAAGGGCGTGAGCGATTCGTGCTTTGGACTGGTCTCGGTGCGAGATGCCTACGTATCTTCTGTTAGGAGAAGAATCAAGTCCAAAACGTAGTTCTAGTTATGAGGGGTAGAGCCCTTTATATAGGCGCTTCGGAGTCAGAAGTTGGATGGAAGTATGATTCCACGTTCCAGACTTCGTATCGAAGTACGCTTCGGAGTAACAGATAAGACAGAACTCTTATCTCACCAAGAACTCCGGGACGTTTATCCACGAGAGTTAGTTGTATCGTAGGACTTAGCTTCATAGCTGGACCTTTGTATGGGCCTCGAGCCCATCTAAGTCTTCCTTACGGCCCATACATATCTGGTTCGGAGCGCCATTGGGCCAAAGCGGAATTCCTCATGATTAAACCGGCTACACGGGACTTTATTGGATCGGGTCGTAATACTTAATGAACCTAATCCCTATCATTTGCCCCCCAACTTTCGACAAATATCGTAGTAATTTATCAAAAGTTTATAGAGGTTTTAATATCATGTATTTTGCCGTATCCTCTACCGAGATGAGGTCTTGGGGCGCTCTTGTGTTTTTCGAGGCTAAATTCTATTTTATTGGAAATTTTGGGATTAAATTCCAATTTTTAGAATTTTTTGAGCCTTTTAATAACTTTCAAAATAATTTTTGAGAATTAAATGTCAACTTTCTTTATTCCTTCAGATTTTTTGGAATTTATTCCAATTTTTTAGAATTTCCAGAATATGATTAAAGAATTATTTAATTCTTTAATTCGATCAATCCTTGAATGAAAAGTGTCTCCTGGGCGTGCCTTGCCACGTCGAGGAGGCATGTATGGTGCCACGCCTAGGAGGCATGTATGGTGCCACGCCTAGGAGACATGTCTCCTGGCGTGGTTGCATTAAGCCAGCCAGGCTGGTTTGTGTGGTGCTTCCTTGGCGTGCCTTGCCACGCCAAGGAGGCATGTTACCTGCCACGGCTGGGAGACGTGTCTCCTGGGCGTGGATGAGTTAGGACAACCGTGGTTGATTGTTTAGTTGCTTCCTTGGCGTGCCTTGCCACGCCAAGGAGCATGTTATCCACCACGCCTAGGAGACGTGTCTCCTGGGCGTGGATGAGTTAAGCCAGTCATGGCTGAAGTTTTTGATGCTTCCTTGGCGTGCATAGCCACGCCAAGGAGGCATGTTATCCACCACGCCTAGGAGACATGTATCCTGGGCGTGGGTAGATTAGGCCAGTCATGGCTGATCGAGATGATGTTTCCTTGGCGTGCATTGCACGCCAAGGAGGCATGCTGTTTACCAGGCTAGGAAACATGTCTCCTGGGCGTGGATAAGTGTAGCCTGTCACAGGTTGAATAAGTTGTTGCTCCTAGGCGTGCTATGCCTGGCCTAGGAACATAGTTTTTAACCACGCCAACCATACATAGTCACTTTATTACTTTAATGAAATTATCATTTATTTTTAAATAAACGATGTTTTTGCTCAACAAGTGAATGTGCCCGGGTGTTGCATGCCCCGCCACGAAGACATGGTGTGTACCACGCGTAGAAGATGTCTTTCTGAGAGCCAAGTAGTGTTATAGTTTGTGGGCCTTAGTCTATAACTTGTCAGGCCTATATAGCTTATTTTTCTTTTAATTTTTCGAATGCCCCCAGAATTCTCGAGATCCTTCTAGAAAGGGTTTAATTTTTCAAATTCGTGGGCTTCCGCCTCTGACACGGCTTAATGACCGGCCCCAGGCCCATTTACGTGTTGTAGCCAGTTCGTTTAGGGTTTACCGGTAAGTAAACCGGTTGTAGATTGCCTATATAATGAGTGACTGAGAGTTCATTTCTCATTTCACCCAAATAATTTTCAAGTTTAAGAGCTAGAAATCCTCCCAAACACTCTCAAACATTCTCTAGTTTTTTCGGCGAGTTTTAGGCGCATCTCCGGCTATCTTCAAGTTTTTCCAGATTCCGGCCGATATGCAAGAACCTTTTCAGTTTCCGGGCGATCTTTAAAGATTTCCCAGATTCTGATCAATCTTCATCCTCCTTCATCACTTTCTGGGTTTCATCAGCCTTCATTTTTTGAAGATCGATGGCGGATTCTTCTTCATCTCAAGCAATCTCAGTTATCTCAGCCTTCTGCGGCCAAGCCCAGGGCCAATCGAGGTAAAAATCTCTCGTTCATGCAAGCGTTTTTTTCTTCGCGATCTGCTTTCTGAGTTTTGCCAAGCTTTTCCGAATTTACTCCATTTAGATGCATACAAATTCCCTTCCAAATACGATCAAAAGGACGTTGATGCCATAGCCTATTTGTTTGGCATCAACGGGCCTTATAGGGCCGAGGCCCCAGGCCCAAATGATCGAGCCTGTTACCCAAAACCTGGGGCCATTCGTATTTATAAAGAGACTTTTTATGCGGGCTTCATGTTACCTCCACCTGAATTCGTTTTTAGACTCTTGGCTAGGCCCGAGTTTGTCCGACCCAACTCCAGCCCAATGGATGGAAATTTATTTATTGTTTCTTGGTTCAGTGCAAAAAGCATGGTATTGAGCCCAGTGTCTCCGTTTTTAGATACCTTTTTAAGTTTGTCAACGCGCCCAATGACGAGGGTTGGGTCAGATCCAGTATAGGAACCTTGGCCCGTAGCATTTTTGTTTCGGGCACTGCCCCTGATTCACTTCCCCACTGGAAAAAACAGTGGTTTTATCTTTACTTAAATGAGGGGAACTGGGCCGATTATTTTTATTCAGACTTAGTAGGGCCGAAGACGGGCCTGTTAGATCTTTAAAATTGGGGGTGAGGAAGAAGCTGCAATAAAAATTTTAATTAACCGGGGATTGCCATCCACCACTGCTCCTTTCTCGTTTCTGAAGCCTCGCTCCAGGAACACGGGCTTAGCGATTTGGGCCAGAGGGTACTTTACTTTACCTTTACTTCTTTTGGGCCTTATCTATTTACCATGTGTTCTAACCATTTCATAATTTATGTTTGCAAGCCTTGGATAGATTAAACACCATTTTTTGCGAAGAGGGAGCAGGCCGCTGAAAAAGTGGTGCCGGCCGAAGTCCAACGGGTCAAGAGGCCCAGGAAGAGCGAGGCCCAAGAAGTCATGGAGAAAGTCCCAGCTTTTTTTGGCTCCAAGACCCAAAGCTGTGGATGAGGACCAGTCCTTACGTGGTCAATGGGGCCTTTGAATAAGGATACTATCGTGGGCGATGCCCGGGCCGCCGCTGAGCGGTCTAAGAACGTCGTGACTCCGCGCGACCGGGCTCACGTGGTCGAGTCCTCCGACGATCTACAGATCGAGATGTTCGGGGCCCAAGCGGTTGCCACGGTAAGGCCCAAATACCCTTTTTCCGATATTTGATGATTTTTCCTTTCCGTACTTGGAAATATTTTTCACCCCCTTTTTTACTTAGGTGTTTTCTGACTTAGTAATTCTCCGTTTATTTTGTGCAGATGAACACCTACCTTCAAGCCGCCGCCGTGCATAATTTGAAGGCGGTGAGGGCGGAGAAGGCGATTGCGGAACGCGACCGTGATCGTTACTTCGAAACCTCGGCCGCCAACTTTGAGCAATTTAGGAAGGTCGAGGCGGAGCTCGTGGCGGAGCAGGAGAAAGTCCGCACCCTGGAGGCGGAGTTGGCGCGGGTCAGAGCGGAGGCCGTTGAAGATTTCAAGAAATCCCAGAGTACGAGGATCTCCTGATGGCGGAGTACGATGCAAGCTTCCCTAAGACGTTCAAGTCTTGTTGGGTTAAGATTATCGAGGAGCTCGGTTCCCAAATTGAGGGAGTTACCCTGGAACGATTCCCAGTTCCAGACCTTCAAGGGAAAGAAATTTCCTCTCCCACGGAGGTCGAGAATCTTGGGGACTCGCACCCAGTTGACTCCCAAGATGGGGAAATTCCGACCGAGGAACTCGAGGTCGAAGAGCGATGAGACTGGGGCGAATCTCGGGGAAAAAGCTCAAGACGTTGAAGCCCAGGATGAGACTCCTCTTGGGGAGGCCCAAGACGCGGCCCAACTCCAGGGGAAGGAACAGGACGAGGAGGCTTTCGATGACGGGCTCCCCTAGACTAGGCCTATTTCAGCCCTGCGTGGCTTATCCTTGTATTTATTTAACTTATTCGGATATTTATACCCTTCGGGGTTTTAACTTATTTATTTAAGTTACTTTTGTTTCATATTTTGCATATCGTGCATTTAATATTCTTTACTTAGAATATTTTAGATTAACTCTCGTAAGATTTGTTAATTCAAATCTCGAAATAGTCACCGGAACTTTAACTTTCATGAATCGGGATTAATTCAAAGTAATTCTCACTTAGAATTTCAAAACTCCAAATCGTCTTCCAATGATTAGGTTGGGCTTACAGCTTGGATTCTCGTAATCATTTTTTAGTGATTGTGATAGCCCATCAGGGTCGGTTGACTTTTAACCGACATATTTGGGCTTGGAATTTACTTAGTATCTTTTCTCAGCTTCAAGCCTTTATCCATTTTCAGGATGTTTTATTCGAAGGTAAACATAAATAAGTTCATAACACTTTAACAAAAACAAGGCTAAAAATCCTCGGGACTTTCATTAATATCATAGTAAAAGAGATAAACTATTCTTGAATTCAGCTACATGGCAGTGGTCGAAATGACCTTATTCTTGTGATAACTATTAATATCTACTATCATAGGATATGTATCAAACATAATATATCTTCAAGTTGGTCGCGTGCCAACTTCTTGGGACTTCAATTCCTTCAAGGGTCTGAAGCTTGTATGAGCCATGGCCCGTAACAGCCTTAATTTGATATGGGCCTTCCCAGTTAGGAGCCATCTTGCCCTTGGGGCCCACCCCAGAGGCTTCAACCTTTCTAAGTACTAGATCTCCTTCTCGAAAGTATCGTTCTTTAACTCGTAGGTTGTAATAGTAGGAAGCTCGCTTCTGGTTTTCCACAATCTTAGCATGAGCTTCATCACGGATTTCATCAATCATGTCGAGTGCAAGTCTCATGCCTTCCTCATTGGCTTCCGGCTCATATTGCTGGACCCTTAAGGAAGTATGTGTGATTTCTAGGGGTACGACTGCCTCAGCTCCATAAGCTAACTGGAATGGGGTTGTTCCGGTAGAGACTTTACAAGTTGTTCGATACGCCCAAAGTATTGGAAGCAGTTCCTCGGCCCATGACCCGTGGGCCTTCTCAACCCTCTTTTTCAGTCCATCAAGGATTATCCTATTAGCCACCTCAGCTTGTCCGTTAGCTTGAGGATGAGCAATCGAGGTGAAGCGCAGTTCAATTGAATAATCTTCAGAATAACTCTTAAACTCAGCATTGTTGAACTGGGTCCCATTGTCTGTCACCATGATTCGTGGTATTCCATACCTGCAGATAATATTTTCCCATACAAACTGAGCAACCTGTTTGGTGGTTATCTTGGCCAGTGGTTTGGCCTCAATCCACTTGGTAAAGTAATCAATTGCTACCAATAGGAACTTCCTTTGTGCACTAGCAAGTGGAAACGGTCCAAGGATATCCATTCCCCACATGGCAAAAGGGATAGGAGTATTGATAGATGTCAACATCTCAGGGGGGCTGTCGCACTATTGGCGCGAACCTTTGACATCGATCGCACCTCTTCACATATTCTTGGGCATGCTTTAGCATGTCAGGCCAATAAAATCCTAGACGGGTGACTTTGTGAGCCAATGCCCTTCCTCCAAGATGTTGGCCACACACCCCTTCATGAACTTCCCTAAGAGCCTCTCGTGCCTCATCAGGCCTTAGGCACCTCAAGTAGGGGATGACAAACGACTTCCGATATAAGATCCCCTCAATGAGCACGTACTTAAGGGCCCTTACCTGCAACTTTCGTGTTTCATCAGCATTGGTTGGTAGATGGCCATTTTCAAGGTACAATTTGATTTCATCCATCCAGGTGGCTCCCGTATCAATCGGAGCAACCAATTTTGCATCGATGCTTGGGGTTCTCATAACCTGATAATAAACACTTCCCGAGCATACCTCATCATCAGAGGATGCAAATTGGGACAAGGCATCAGCCTTAGTGTTCTCCTCTCTTGGCAAATATTCTACAATACATTCTTCGAACAATGCCATTTGAGTCTTTACAATCCTCAGATATCTAAGCATTGTGTCTTCCCGAGCTTCAAACTCACCATTCACTTGGAAAACCACCAGCTTCGAGTCACCACAGACCTTCAAGTTCCTTACCCTCAGGGTCCTGGCTAATCCAAGCCCATCTATCAAAGCCTCATATTCGGCTTCGTTGTTAGTAGTTGGGAAGTCCAGCTTAATGGCGTATTCCACAGTAAAGCCATCGGGGCTTTGGAGCACAAGTCCTGCACCACTACCTTTTGTTTTTGAAGCCCCGTCAAAAAATAGTAACCAATATTCTTTAGGTTGCTTGGGTACTTCACCCTTGTTTTCAACCTTGTCCTCAATCTTTTCCTCTTGCCCCCCGACTTCCCCGTTGTTAATGGTACATTCAACGAGGAAGTCAGCTAAAGTTTGAGCCTTAATCGCTGTTCGCGGTTTGTATCGGATATCGAACTCCCCGAGCTCAATTGCCCACTTGATTAATCTTCCACTAGCCTTCGGGCTATGTATGACAAGACTTCTATTTTATGAGATTGAAAATAGGGTCTTAGCTTCCTTCAGGCCGTAATCATGGCCAAAGCAAATTTTTCGATCACGGAGTAATTGAGCTCTGCCCCATGCAAAACCTTGCTCACGTAGTACACCGGTTTTTGAACTTTCAACTCCTCTCGAACTAATACAGCACTCAGTGCTTGTTCTGAAACAGCCAGGTATACATACAAGGTCTCTCCATCAATGGGTTTCGATAGGAGAGGTGGCTCTGCCATGTACTTCTTTAGTTCCTCAAAAGCTACTTGGCTCTCTTCTGTCCACTCGAAATTCTTAACCTTCTTCAAAGCTTTGAAGAAAGGTAAGCATTTGTCTCCTGACTTGGATACAAATCTTCCCAGGGCTTGCGATCCTACCTGTTAACTTTTGTACATCCCTTATACTTTTGGGCGGTTCCATGTCGAGGATAGCTTTTATTTTGTCAGGGTTGGCCTCAATACCACGTTTGGAGACCATTAGACCAAGGAATTTCCCGGAACCAACCCCAAAGGCACACTTGGCTGGGTTCAACATCATCTTATTATGCGTCCTCAGGACCTCAAAAGCTTCTTTCAAATGCTCTAGGTGATCCGCTTTATTCAAGCTTTTCACTAGCATCTCATCAACATCAACGTATACTTCCATAGTTTTACCTATCAGATGCTTGACATCTTGTTTTCCAGGCGTTGGTATGTGGCTCCTGCATTCTTAAGCCCAAATGCCATAACCAAATAACAGAATACACCAAAGTCAGTAATGAATGATACCTTAGGGACGTCGTCTTTGTCCATCCGGATCTGATTATATCCACTGAATCCGTCCATGAAGCTTAACATCTCATGGCCAGCAGTGGCGTCTATCAGCGTGTCTATCCTTGGAAGAGGGAAACAATCCTTAGGGCAAGCATCATTCAGATCGGTGAAGTCTACACACATCCTCCACTTTCCATTTGCCTTCTTGACCATGACAGGGTTAGCTAACCATTCTGGAAATTGAATTTCCTCAATAAACCCGGCTTCCAACAACTTATCTACCTCCTATTTAATGGCTTCCTGCCTTTCGGGAGCGAAATTCCTCTTCTTTTGCTTAATCGGTTTCCTATCAGGATTCACATTCAACTTGTGAGTCATGAATAAAGGATCAATACCTGGCATGTCAGCCGCTGTCCAAGAAAAAACATCGCGATTGGTCCTCAAGAACCTCACAAGCTCTTGCTTCAAGTCTTCCTGGAGTAATGCTCCAACATAAGTGACCTTTTCGGATTCCTCAGTATACAATGGGACTGGAACCAAATCTTCGGCAGGCTTGCCTCTTCTTTCTTCTTCTTCCCGAACATCGAGATATTCTATGGGTAGCACTTGCCCCCCCCCCCAGCTCCTCCGGATCTTAATGCTCCAATATAACAACTTCGGCGGGCCATTTTCTGGTCTCCCAGTTCTTCTCCAATTCCATTCCAAGTCGGGAATTTAATCTTCATGTGATAAGTGGACGGGATTGCCTTAAAAGCATATATTCCAGTCCTCCCAAGGATGGCATTATAGGTTGATGAGGCTTTAACGACCAGGAAATTTACCATACACGTGGCTTGTCTAGGTTCGGTACCCATGGTTACAGGAAGTTGGATCATGCCTTCAATCTTGGTTTCCACATTATTGAAGCCATATATAGGCATATCCGAGGGTGTTAGTTGAGTATCGGAGTATCCCATCTTTTCATAGGCATCATAGAACAAGATATCCACCGAGGCTCCATTATCAACCAGCACTCTCTTTACAGACGAGTTTCCAATGACTGGAGTGATTACTAAGGGGTCATCATGGGGGAATTTCACCTTCTCAAGGTCAATATTATCGAATGCCATTGTATAGTCAATTTTTGCCCGTTTCGGGGGTTCTCTCCAACTATATTCATCACTTCTCTTGCATAAGCTTTTCTTGAATTACTCGAAGTGCCTGCAGCCGTAGGCCCTCCGGAGATTACGTTAATCACAGGCCCTCGAGGCTGAGTTCTCTTATCATCATTGTCTCTTCCACGACTGTCATTGTCCCGATAATTCTTGTCTCCATCCTTGGTAAATTTAGACAACTTGCCTCTTCGGATCAAGAATTCGATTTCGTCCTTCAGTTGTCGACAATCATCGGTCTTATGCCCCGTGTCTTTGTGGAATCGACAATACAAATCTTTGTTTCGTTTCTCTAGGTCGGTCCTTATGGGCTTCGGCCATCGAACACTCTCATCCTTTTCGATCTCCATTAGGATCTGACTTCTTGGGGCGTTGAGCCTAGCATATTCTGTGAACCTTGGTCCTACCTTCTTTTTAGCAGGCGACTTCTCATCATCATCCTTTTTGGCATATTTGTTCTCAGCGTTATACTCGACATCGTTTCCACGTTTCTTAAAATTGGTGTTCAGCCCTTGGTTACTCTGGGATTTCCTTAGGCTTTCTTCTTCCGCCTTAATGTACTTCCCGGCTCTTTCTTGCAAGTCGTTCATTATTCGGGGGCCCTCTTGGCTAGAGACTGGCGAAAGTTGTCATCAGTGGTACCTTGCTGGAGTGCAATCATGGCTACCTTCTGATCTAGGTCCGGGACCTTCAAGGCTTCTTTGGTAAAACGATTCATATATTCCCGGAGTGATTCATTCTTACCTTGATGCAAATTCATTAGAGAGGCAGAGCTCTTAACATGCGTTTTGCTTCCAACAAATTGCCCTATGAAAGCCCTGCTCAAGTCAGCAAAACAAGAGATAGAATTAGGGGGAGGGCGACTATACCAATGTTGCGCCATCCCACTCAAGGTTTGAGGAAAAGTGCGGCACTTGATTGCTTCAGTGACGGGTTGGAGCAACAGAGCGTTCATGAAGGCCCGAACATGATTAGCGGGATCACCCGTGCCATCGTAAGCTTTAATGGTTGGGAGCTTGAATTTTCAGGATATTCTTGCACCCATGATTTCTTGCGTAAAAGGGGGAACGGGGTTATCAGGATCGCCTGCTGGTAACAAGTGAATTTGATTCATGACGGTCTGACGAGGGTTTTCGTCCCTTGGTTCCGGAGGCGGTAATCTGGCCTGATCCCTTTTTAATCGTGCGATCTCCTCCTCATAAGCACGGACTCGATCCTCATAGGCTTGGTTCGTTGCTCCTCGGGGCTCATTGGCTTCTTGCCTATGGCGACGCTGACGGTGTCGAGTAGGGTCAGCATCTCTCCTCCTTCGAGGGGGGGTATCATGCTCCTGCGCCGATTCAGAGGAGTCGTAGTCAGTTACATTCACATAGTCGTCTCCCATGCCTCCACGAGTGGTTGTTGTGACCGTTGAGTAATGTGTGCCGGCGTCACTAATGGTTGAAATTACTCGAGTCATAGGGGGCAGCGTGCCAAAAGTCAGTGGAAGAGTAGTTTGAGCAGCAGTGGTCCCAAGCGGGATGGAGGCGGTGATGGGAATTGACTCGGTAGAGATTCCGGTGGTATTTCTATTACGGGGAACGTGGATTTCGGAACGTGGCCCGGTCGGGTTTGTCATGGTTGTTGTCTTCTTTCGATAGACGGCGCCAAATGTTATGGAATTGAAAACAAAGGGCGTGAGCGATTCGTGCTTTGGACTGGTCTAGGTGCGAGATGCCTACGTATCTTCTGTTAGGAGAAGAATCAAGTCCAAAACGTAGTTCTAGTTATGAGGGGTAGAACCCTTTATATAGGCGCTTCGGAGTCAGAAGTTGGATGGAAGTATGATTCCACGTTCCAGACTTCGTATCGAAGTACGCTTCGGAGTAACAGATAAGACAGAACTCTAATCTCACCAAGAACTCCGGGACGTTTATCCACGAGAGTTAGTTGTATCGTAGGACTTAGCTTCGTAGCTGGACCTTTGTATGGGCCTCGAGCCCATCCAAGTCTTCCTTACGGCCCATATATATCTGGTTCGGAGCGCCATTGGGCCAAAGCGGAATTCCTCATGATTAAACCGGCTACACGGGCCTTTATTGGATCGGGTCGTAATACTTAATGAACCTAATCCCTATCAAAAAGAAAACGAAGTAGAAGAGTATACATATACTCACAGATATGGGTGAGGCGCAACTTGGTTAATTACCAAGTTGCCCTCCATACATCACACAGAGAATGTGGCTGAGTGCAAGTATTGAAATGACAGGACTGCCCCTTATACACATACAGTGTATAAGTGGCGCAACTATGAGGGACTTAGACAAAATCTAAGTCGCAAACACTACACAGCCAACCCACAGTGTGGAGGCGTAACATTTGACTTTGAAAAAGTCAAAGTTTGCGCCGAAGCTCAACCTTATGCAGTACTTAGAATTTTTCGAGTTTAACTCCAAAAACGCATAAATACCAAGTGTATCAAATTTATTCTACTTAAGAACAAAACAATTTGATACAATAAAAATCACAATTAAATCAAATAAAGTTTTAACTAAATTAATTTCAGTCAAACAATATTTAATTAATTATGCTGCAAGTATTTTAATTAAAATCTAATTAATGGATAACTTTAAATAATTTGAATTGCTTCAAATCCATTAATCAAATATATTTAAAATATGAATCAAATAAAGACTAATATTCATTAATTGAATATAAGTACTTAAATAATTCAAGAAAATTAATTCTAAATATCTAACACATAGCAAATAATCACATAATCATTTAAAGATCATGCAAATCATATAAATCATGGTAAATAGTTAAAACTAATTATCAGATAAATATGTAAAATACTTGATGCTCTTTGTAAATTCAGAAGTCCTGAAAATATTGACATTTTAAAACTTGTGAACTAACGAACGAATTGCAGTTATTTCTTGTCTAATTCATTAGACATATTTAATATCCCAAGTTCACCAACCAGACTAGAGAAAGTGGATTCGTCTAGTGGTTTAGTGAAGATGTCTGCAATTTGTTGATCAGTAGGTACAAAGTGTAACTCTACTGTTCCATTCATGACATGCTCGCGAAGGAAATGATACATGATATCAATATGCTTTGTCCTGGTGTGTTGAACAGGATTGTTGGCAATGGCAATGGCACTCGTGTTATCACACAGAATCGGAATTTTATCCAACATGAGTCCATAATCTTGTAGTTGATTCCTCATCCACAAGATTTGAGCGTAGCAACTTCTAGCAGCTATGTATTCAGCTTCTACTGTAGCCGTAGACACAGAGTTTTGCTTCTTACTATGCCATGACACCAACCTTCGTCCAAGAAACTGACAGCTTCCTGAAGTACTTTTCCTATCAATCTTACATCCTGCAAAGTTAGAATCTGTATAGCCAATCAGATTAAAACCTGTATCTTTAGGGTACCATATCCCTAGATTGGGGGTTCCCTTAAGATACCTAAAAATACGCTTAACAGTTATAAGGTGAGACTCTTTAGGATCATCCTGGAATCTAGCACATAAACAAGTTGCGAACATGATATCTGGCCTACTAGTAGTTAAGTACAAGAGAGAGCCAATCATACCTCGATACTTTGTGATGTCAACTGACTTACCAGATTTGTCCTGATCAAGTTTGACAGCAGTTGGCATGGGAGTTTTGGCAGGAGATGCTTCTTCCATTCCATATTTCTTCAGAAGATCCTTGATGTATTTAGATTGACAGATAAAAATACCGTCAGGCTTCTGAATAACTTGAAGTCCTAGAAAGAAAGATAATTCTCCCATCATGCTCATCTCGTACTTGCTCTGCATAAGCTTAGCAAATCTCTCGCACAAAAGATCATTAGTAGAACCAAATATAATGTCCTCGACATATACTTGTACAAGAATTATATCATCCTTATGCTTTTTATGGAAAAGAGTTTTATCGATGATACCTCTGATGAAACCATTTTCAAGTAGGAACTTGGAAAAAGTGTCATACCAGGTTCGAGGGCTTGCTTCAGGCCATAGAGTGCTTTGAAGAGAAAGTATACAAAGTCTTCAAATTCCTTGTCTTCAAACCAGGGGGTTGTTCAACATAGACTTCCTCTTCTAGATCACCATTCAGGAATGCACTTTTCACATCCATCTGATATACTTTGAAGTTGGAGTGTGCAGCAAATGCTAAGAACATCCTGATTGCTTCAAGCCTAGCAACTGAAGCATAGGTTTCATCATAGTCAATTGCTTCTTCTTGCGAATAACCCTTTGCTACCAGTCTTGCCTTATTCCTCGTAACAATACCATCTTCATTCAGTTTTTTTCTAAAAAACCATCTGGTGCCAATTATAGATTTTCCTTTAGGTCTTGGCACCAGCTTCCAAACTTTCTGCCTTTCAAATTGATTGAGTTCTTCCTGCATTGCAGATACTCAATCTGGATCACTTAGAGCCTCTTCAACTTTCTTTGGTTATGTCTGAGACAAGAATCTAGCAAAGTTGCATTCATTTTGAGTTGCTCTTCTAGTCTGCACTCTTGTGTCTGGATCACCAATGATTTGTTCAACATGATGAGCTCTACTCCATACCCTTTGTCTTGGCAGATTCAATCTTGATGATTCACCATAATCATAGTTGTGTTGAGTGTGATGACTAGTAGATCCACTAATGTGACTTGCTCCCCCTGAACTGATGCTAATTCTATTTGATGATCCTCCACTTTGACCACTGTGATCATGATGATCATTTGTATTGTTGCAAATACTTCCTCTAGATGGTTCAGGATCAGCAGTTCCTTCATTTGCATTAGGTTCCCTAGTATCAGTTTCAGGTTCATCTTCTCGTATATAGATGTCTTCTAAATTCTCAAATTCTAGAGAATCAGATTCATTTTCTTTTTGAAGACTTGGGAGCTTGGTATCATCAAATCTTACATTGATGCTTTCAATCAGCTTGTCGTCATTGATCAGATAAACCCTGTAGGTCTTAGACTCTAAAGAATAACCCAGAAAAATGTCTTCTTCAGCTTTGCATCAAACTTTCCCAGATGCTCTTCCTTTAGACCATAGCATTTTGCACCAAATACATGAAAGTAACTCAGTGATGGTTTCTGTTGGCCATTACTTCATAAGGAGTCTTATCCAAATCTTTGTTAACCAGGGTACGATTTTGAGTGTAGCAAGCAGTACTCACAGCTTCAGCCCAGAAATAGATTAGAAGTCTTGATTGACTAATCATTGTCCTTGCTGCTTCAATCAAGGTCCTGTTCTTACTTTCTACGACACCATTTGGTTGTGGAGTCCTTGGAGCTGAATACTGATGAGAGATACCCTTATCAGTACAGAATTCATTAAGAACAGCATTACGAAATTCTGTTCCATTATCTGATCTGATTGCCCTTACTGGCAAATTTGCTTCGTTTTCAATCTTCTTGATATGATCAATGATGACATGTGCTGCTTCATCCTTTGTATGTAAGAATAATAACCATTTGTACTTTGAGTAGTCATCGACGATCACAAGAGCATATCTTTTCCTTGACATAGAGGGGATGTTGACTGGTCCAAATAGATCCATAGAATCAGTTGATGGGGTGAACCAATGTCAGTCATTCCTTTGCTCACGTGCGATGCTTTCTTTGACTTCCCTTTTTCACATGCATCACAGAGTCCTTCTTGACAAAATTCTTTCTGTGGAAGTCCTCTCACAAGTTCACTTTTGACTAAAGAATTTCATAGTCTTAAAGTTCAAGTGTGAGAGCTTCCGATGCCATAACCAACTATCATCAACAGAGGCCTTGCTATAGAAACACTTGACCTCCCCCCTTACTTGCTGAATTTATGTCAGCTTTACAAACTTGATTTTCTTACACCACGGAGTGTAAGATCCTTGTTCTTCCGGTTCTGGATCAATCAAAACTTCCTTCTGAAAGATTACATCGTAACCTTTGTCACAGAACTGACTGATACTCAGTAAATTGTGCTTGAGTCCTTCCACCAGAGAGATATCTTCAATGATGACATTTTCAACTTTCAGCTTACCATATCCCGTTGTGAATCCTTTGCTGTCATCTCCAAAGACTACAATCGGGCCGGTTCTCATCACCACATCTGTGAGCAGGGACTTTTCTCCAGTCATGTGTCTTGAACAACCACTATCAAGAACCCACACAATTTTGCTTTTCTTTCTTGTGCCCTGCATTCACAAATGGATTAAACTTTCTTTGGTACCCAGACGTTCTTGGGTCCAGGTGGTTTAGTAGAAACAGGAGTATCAACAGAATCTGTTTAAACATGTGCTTGTTCAGGGGTGACTGGACTCTTCTCCTTTTTAGTCTTAGAAGAAGTGCTTTTAGACTTGGAGTTTGGAGTCTCCTTCTTCTTAGAAGAACTAGCAGTCTTTGCCACAGGGGCAACAGAAGGTGCAGGCATATTCATATTCATAGCAGGTGATGCAGAAAAAGATGCATTTAACATGGTAAAACATGCATACATCATATTCATTGCACATTGCATGCAACCTACTCTACCACATGGCAATGAACACATTCATGTTAACAGTATTAGGCATGCTAGTAACAGGAGTATCTACTTTAGTCATTTTACATGCATGAGTAAGATGATTAGTAGAATTTCAATTGTTACAAACCTTTCTAGCACTAGGAGTCCCAGAGTTGGTTTTCTTAGCATCTAGCTTACCATTTCTGTGGTTCTTCTTTTTGTTGGAACTAGTACTTCCTAATCCAGTTTTATCAGAATCTTCTCTAACTTGGGGATAGAAGGTACGTCTTGTGTTTCCTGTTTTACTTTGAGGCTTAACAACTTCCTCATTTTTCAACTCTTCCTTAATGGCAAGGTCTTCTTCTATCAGAGGTTCCGTTTGTGCCTTTCTAAAGATAGTGGTCTTGGTGTTCTTTAGAATCTTAGGTACATTGTTCCTTCAGGAGCATTCTCAATTCCTGATGAAACAAATATACCTTCATTTTCTTTTTTTCTCTTCTTCTTTTAGAACTTTCTAAAGAACTATAGTCAAGGCCAATAGCAACCTTCTTATCGACCCTTTGACTATCCAAGATCTCTTTCTATAGAAAAGCAGAATTCTGATAGGCCTTAAGCTTAGTTTCTAGATCAGCTATTTGGGACCTAAGGGATTCCTCGATTTATGCATTACACTTCTCCTTATTCTCTAGATATTCAATTCTATCTTTAAGGTTAGTGTTCATGAGTTTTTCTCTAAAGCTAACTCGTCTATCCGTTCTTCAAGTTTAGCTATCTTTAGAGATAGACTACAGTTATCTGATTCTGAAGCTAATAACTAGTGTGCAAGTTATACATCTCTTGACCTAGTTCATTAATAGTCTTTTTATAATCAGCAGTATCATGTCATCAACAGAAATTTCAGGAGATACCTGAGATGGAGATTCCTCGACAGTGTCAGCCATTAATGCAAATGCATAGTTGCTCTGAACAGGTTCATCATCAGAATCCGTGTCATCCCAGCTTTTTCCCTCAGCAATGTATGCCCTTCCTTTATGCTTGGCAACCATTGCTTCCAACTTAGCTTTCAGCTTTTCATTCTTTTTCTTCAGATCCTCATAAGAATTCTTCTTATCATATGAGTTGCTTCTTTCTTTGACAGGAGCCGCTTTGGGTTTCCTGCACTCTGTTGCAAAGTGCTCTCATTCATTGCAGTTGTAGCATCTGACTTTGCTCTTGTCGTACATGTTTGGTTTGTAACTACCGGTACTTCTAGACCCTGACCCTGAGTATCCTCCTTTGTTCTGAAACTTATTTCCTGAAGTTTCTTGTACCGGGGGTTCTTCCTGAACTTGATATGCTTGAACCTTGCAGCCATATAAGCCATAGACTTATCCTCTAGCTGCTCTAGCTCTTCCTGAGTATAAAATCATCATCCTCCGGTTCCACAGAAACTTCATCAATTTCAGCTTCTACAATCTCAGACTGGGTAGAAGGATAATCAGTTTTGACAGAAGAACAATCACTTTGTGCAACAGTGTGATGATTAATGCCATATTCAACTAGTTGCTGATAACCAAAGTATGGTTCATCAGCAATCAGTGCAGTGGTCTTTTGTAAGGCCATACTCTTGGCTTCAGATGATCCACCACCATATATGATCTTTCTTTGTTCGAGTTCCATCTCAAACGTCTTCAGTTTTCCAAACAGTTTTTCCAGAGTCATAGTCCTGAAGTCGCTTCTTTCCCGGATGGTCTCAGTCTTCACAACTAGATGAGGTGGCATCACAAATGAGAACTTTCTGTTAATCTCTTTCTGTGGATAAGTCTTTCCATGCAGAGTGAGTTCATTTAACAGTAACATGAACCTTTCGTAGATTTGAGAAATGTCTCTCTAGGTATTGCCTGAAATGCTTCATATCTGGCAATCAACATATCGTTTCCATTTTCCCTGACTTCTTCAGGTCCCTCCATTAATGGCTCGACAGTATCCCACATCTGCTTTGATGTTTTCAGACTCAGAATTAGATGTGTCATAGTCTGGTCATTGATTGAACAATTATGAGTTGCAGATTATGGTCATGTGCAATATATTCCTTGTCAGTCTCAGTGTATTCGCTTTTCTCTTTGGGACAGACTTTTGTGGAATGCGAACACCATTTTCAACAGATTCAGGAATAATCTTCATTGGCACAAACGGACCATTTTCCAGAATCCCAATGTACAAGGGATTGGCAACTCTGATATACAAGCAACATCTTCATTTCCAGTTGTTGTAGTCATCCTGTCAAATGGAGGTACTTTGATTCCTAACTTGTGTGTCGACATTGTTATCAGATAAAATTACGATTGTACGGACAGCTAGCTTCTCAGATTGGTAACGGATCTCATATCTGTATATCGATCAGCGTGGCTCTGATACCAATTGTTAGGTCCAATAGACGTAGAAGGGGGGTTGAATACGTCTATACCGATTTCTTCGATTTAATTTAATTGCGGAATAATTCTGTTTAAGTCCAGTTTAAATCAATCGTAATCAAACAACTCCAGCAAGTCAGGGAATATTCTTATATTAAAAATAATCCTCGGTGCTACAAATTCCAACACGAATGTCGGCTGCAGAGACTACAATCACTCTAATACAAACTCTCTCGATTAAATCGATATTCTAAATTCTAACTTTGCTCTCGAGAATGTCTATAGTGTGTGCACTTACAAAGTGTGTTAGTTGTTTTTAAATGAAAACACAAAGCTCTATTTATAGGCTTCCAACATCTAACCATGGTTAACGCGTTCGTCCTGGACGAATTCAATTTAACTGCAGTTAAATTTGAATTGTCCAAAAAAAACTAACTCCAAAGTTGAACTTGCGCTAAATCATACTCCATGGGAAAGTCAAAGTTGGCGCTTGGTCAAACCTTGCGCCAACACTCTGTCCAGTGTTGCACTGCACTTAGAAAATTTCTGAGTTGTTGAACTTGTTTTGACTCAGTCAATTGTTGCGCTCCAAGTGGTCAACAGTTGCGCCATTTCTTCACAGTGGAGTATTCACATGACTTAGAATTATTCTAAGTATGAGAACGAAGTTGCGCCAAGGCATGTTAGTCAGAGGCGCGGCATTTGACCAATTGTTGCGCCTCAACAATGGTACAGTGAAGAGCCATCCTTAGCCATTTTCCAGAGATGGAAACTAGCGCAGGGTTTGACTAAGTCAAACTTTGCGCCTTGAATCATTCTTCTGTGTTGCAGTGTACCAGTGTTACACTTAGAAAATTTCTAAGTGAATTAGCACTGTATTTATACATACAGGCGCAAGTTTGACTAAAGTCAAACATTTACTTGTAATTTATATTTGTTGGATATGTATATATATATATATATCATTAATTTTTTTTATGAATTTACTTGAATTATTAAGGTTTCAAGTAAATTCCAATTAATAATAAATATATATATATCTATATATAAATTTAATTCTTTGTTGATGCAACCAGATTGACTTGATCAAATAATTCGTGATCGAATCCACTGAATACTTTCGTATGTCCTGACGTCCTGTGCACTGGTCTGGTTCACGAACGACTAGAGCTGAAATAATTCCTTGAATCCTTTGCTGATAATATACTTGATCAGTCATTCCGGGTTGATGTTTGCTTCGATAAATTGATTATAAATAATCAAATAGCTATACTGGAATCTTCTGGTCTTTGATACTTGATCTTCAGGCAATCTTGATAGTGGAAACTGATTGAGCTTTATTCATCACTGAGGCTTGAACATATTAATGAACTTCTTCCAGGGGACGGATGTTCGTCTCAGATCTTGATTGTCTGTTGTCTGTTCGTATCGGATCTCCAACCTGTAGATTCCTGTATTATATTATACTTTACGTATTGTTCCTGTCTTTTGTTGTGTTGAGTTATCGTAAGTACATTTACGTTACATTATGCTTTACCAATTCAAGATTCTCAAATCGTAATACTTCAAACGAATATTCAGTATAAGCCTAACACTTTAAACAATCTGGAAGCTCAGTTTGCCGAAGAATGCGAAGTTTGTTCGCGCAAAGCAGAGAGAATGAAAGATCCCAAGCTGGATGAAAAGAGAAGAGAAACCTTATACATGTCCCTGGAAGGAAATTTTGAATCAATCGAATGAAATGGAAATC